>NC_140987.1:414715886-415363386 GCF_052327205.1 Somniosus microcephalus | reverse complement strand
GATCAAATAGCCCTCCAATATTCACTGTATAAGCTCAAACATGAAGAATGCTAGTAGAGCCTGCCTGGCAACTGTGGAACTGAACACCAGCAAGAAGCCATTGCTCTCTGAAGAGGAGGAGGGGAAAAGAAAGGGAGAAAAATCAGCAAACAAAGTAAAACAAGTTCTACTACTTTAGTTGAGGAGGAGGGGTGAAATTGGTATACAACTTATTTCAAACTCAATATGGATTCTAAATAGAAGATAGGAGCAGGAGTAGGCCATTCGACCCCTCGAGCCTGTTTCGCCAATTAATCCTAATATGTTAACAAAACTAACACATTGAAAAAAATTGATAGTCCCTACCTCATGGCTTTCACAATGGTCAAAATTTAAATCAAAAGTGACTAAGTAAGAGATCCACTTTTATCTTACACTGCTTGTCAATGTACATAGCACATACCTAACCAAGGAAGATTAGTGTTTCGAACAAGTGAAAGTTAGAGATCCATGATCAAGATATAGATTTGCAACACTGCCCGAGAGGTAGAAGAATGTCAACTCAATTCACTACTTGTCCTGTATATATGTCAAAAACCATCAACCATTGAGTAGGAGCAGTTGATCCTTTTTGACATTTTGTTCTCCATTGCTTAGTGGTTGGGTCAGCTTAGTTGGGTGGGTGGAAAAAGAGAATGCAGTCAATGAAGACAAGTTTTATGAAATGTAACATGAGCTGTCAGGTAAGGGCAACATACCGTGACATAAGCTGCCAGTCAGGGCGACATGGTGTGAGATGCTATGTGAGCTGTCAATTAAAGCAACATACTATGTGACAGAACAGGAGCCATCGGCAATAAAGGAAGGAAGCAGTGCACAGGATCATACAACAGGCTGGTCAAAACAGGATCAGTTGTCACTTTCTTAATGGCATGTAACTGTGACAAACAAATGTGGTTAATTCCCTTATTCGGTATATTGTTTTATAAGGCATCAATGTTTAACTTGTCCCAAGAGGAGGAACAAGTCTTCATTAACTGAATATGAAAAATGGAGAAGAACTGTCTGCCCACCAGTGACTCTTCAATGTCATTAACTTGGGTTCCCATAGAAACAGCAGACAGGTTTAATTTAGGAGGATGGGGCAGATGGAGCATGTGGAACACAGCAACTATTTTGACATTACCCATCTCTTTACCTTTCCTGCAGCTTTTGTCCATACAGAAAGTCATTCATCCAATAAGCACTTAATTGATATTATTTTGCTTAGCCAACTGCAATTTCCCCTCATGTTAGGATTTTTCCAGTTTTCCCACAGTCTGGGCTGAGATCACATTTGTCGTGAAACCTTTAAGTCCAGGTACAATTCTTTTTTTTGCCACCCTGCCTGCTTCTTGCTGGGGTTTGGTTCCACAAATGACAGTTGCCCTCCAATACCTCACCTAACTGACTATTCTTCACGTGTGAGACACGTTGACTGTTGACAGGATATTCTACCATGGGAGGCAGGACACTCAAGTCCAGTTATGTTGTATGTCCCCTCTACACACATGCACCTTCCAGCAAAAATGACTGAATAATGAACGGGGCAGGAATCTTGACTAATTTCCCTCTTCCCTAGTCCAGGGGAACTGACACCAATTATAGCAATCTGATCACCAGCCCAGCTGAGATCAGCAAACTTACCACAAATGGGAATCAAATTTGGCACCTTTTAGTCTGTATAGCTCAGTTATATGCTGTCTTTATTGAATTAACTATTGGCACTCAGCCACAGACTCTTAAATGGCTAGGTTCAACTTTTAATCTTTTAAAAATAATGATTACATAAAGATTACACAACCCTGGGCAAAAATGTCAAAACTTCTGTGATGCCACAAGGTCCTTTACAACTCTCGTAACATTTGACTTGGTGACTGTGAGTTATTTTAAAGTCGGAAGGGACTTTGTGATGTATCCTGTACGAGAGATGTAGGTGGACAACAACTTACATTCGTATAGTGTCTTTGATACAGAAAATGTCCCAGGGCACTTTACTGGGGGTGGGGAGGGCAAGGTGGGGGGTGGGGGGGGGGGGCGCGGGTGACAAAAATAAATAAAAAGGATAAAGGAAAGGTGCATAAACATGGTGGAAGAGTTAGGAAGGACTTAAAGGTTTGTCGAAAAGATACATTTTGAGAAGGTTTTTATAAGTGGATAGAGAAGTAGAGTAATAAAGGGTTTGGAGGGGGAGTTCCAGAGAATAGTTGGAAGTTGAAGGCTCTGTTATCAGTGCTGGGGTGAATGAAGGGCTGATGCACAGAAGGTCAAAGTTGGAAGACCGGAGGGTGCAGTAGGGGATACAGGAAACTCTCGATTTACCAGCACCTAAATAATCGGAAATCTCTGTTAACCGGCAAAATTCAGGAGTAGGTTCAGGTAAGTTTTGCTTTATATTAGTGGCCGTTCCAGGATCTGTGGCCATGTAACCGGGGTTCCTGCACCTGTTGCTATGCAACAGGGATGCCTGGATCTGTGGCCGGGGTTCCTGCACCTGTTGCCATGCAACAGGGAAGCCTGGATCTGTTGCTGTGTACGGGGCTCTCGTACCTTTTACTATACCTCTCTGTAATCCGGACTTTTTGATAAATCGGCACCATGCCGGTCCCGTCGGTGCCGGATAAAAAAGAGTTTCTGTAGAAGGCTGCAGGAGGTTGCAGAGATAGGGTGAAATGAGGTTGTAGAAGGATTTGTAATTCAATGCATTTGATGGGGGGTCGGGGGGGGGGGGGCAGCAAGCCAAGATCTGTCAGTGATGATAAAAATGATAAGGCAATCAATAGCTCAGGTCAGAATTCAGGCTGCAGAGTTTTGAACAAGTTGAAGTTATTAGAGGTTGCAGGATGGAGGCTGGCAAGGGGAGATTGTAGAAATTGAGCTTAGAGGTGACAAAAGCATGGATGAGAGTTTCAGTGGCAGCAGAGTAAGGTTTGGGCTGAGGCAGGCGATTTTGCAGAGGTCTCGCCTTGGTGATGGATATGATTTGGGGTTTGAAACGCAGCTGTGGGTCCAACACAATGCCAATATTTTGCAGTTTGCTTCAGCCTGAGTGCTGGGGAGTGTGGTAATGGCATGAAAAGGCTGCCAAGTTCATAGCAGGGGTAAAAACAATTGATTCGGTTTTACTGATAAACAGTTGGAAAATATTTTGATTTATTCAGAATTTCATGTCAATCAAGTAGTCTCACACCACAATGGTTGCTGTGGGGTGAGGGGAAGCAGTTGTGGGGTTACGCTGACCCTGTAGCTGTAGATTACATAGATTAGGAAGAAAAGAAGGCCAAGGAGAAATCCTGGGGTGCTCCGGAGATGACAGTATGGGGTAGGATATGAAGCTGGAGATAGGTTGGCTATATTTGGAGAGGTTGCAGTCGAACCCCTAATGAGAATAGTTCTACTGAGCTGTAGAATGGTAAAAAATATTCGGGATGCAAAAGTAATAAGCCCCAATCCCACTCCACCCAACACCACCACCCCGCCACCCACTGCCCCCGCCACTCCTCATTTTCAACCATAGAAACATAGAAGATAGGAACAGGAGTAGGCCATTCGGCCCCTCGAGCCTGTTCTGACATTTAATGAGATCATGGCTGATCATCCAAATTCAGTACCCTGTCCCTGCTTTCTCCCCATATCCCTTGATCCCTTTAGCCTTAAGAAATATATCTAACTCCTTCTTGAATATATTTAATAAGTTGGCTTCAACTGCCTTCTGTGGTAGAGAATTCCACAGGTTCACCACTCTCTGGGTGAAGAAATTCCTCCTCATCTCAGTCCTAAATGGCTTAGCACTTAGACTGTGACCCCTGGATCTGGACTCCCCCGCCATTGGGAACATCCTTCCTGCATCTAGCCTGTCTAGTCCTGTTAGAATTTTATAAGTTTCAATGAGATCCCCTCTCATTCTTCTAAACTCTAGCGAATATAAGCCTAATCGACCCAATCTCTCTTCATACGTCATTCCTGCCATCCCAGGTATCAGTCTGGTGAATCTTCGCTGCACTCCCTCCATGGCAAGAACATCCTTCCTCAGATAAGGCGACCAAAACTGCACACAGTACTCAAGGTGTGGTCTCACCAAGGCCCTGTACAACTGCAGCAAGACATCCTTGCTCCTGTACTCGAATCCTCTCGCTACAAAGGCCAACAGACCACTTGCCTTCTTAACCGCCTGCTGCACCTGCATGCTTACCTTCAGCGACTGGTGCACAAGGACACCCAGGTCTCGTTCCACTTCCCCATTTCCCAGTCTACTGCTGTTCAGATAATAATATGTCTTCCTGTTTTTGCCACCAAAGTGGATAACCTCGCATTTATCCACATTATACTGCATCTGCCATGCATCTGCCCAATCACCCAACCTGTCCAAATCATACTGGAGTTTCTCTGCATCCTCCTCACAGCACACACGCCCACCCAGCTTTGTGACGTCTGCAAACTTGGAGATATTACACCTAGTTCCCTCGTCTAGATCATTAATATATATTGTGAATAGCTGGGATCCTAGCACCAATCCCTGCGGTACCCCACTAGTCACTGCCTGGCACTCGGAAAAAGACCCGTTCATTCCAACTCTTTGCATCCTGTCTGCCAACCAGTTCTCTATCCAAGACACTACCTTACCCCCAATCCCATGTGCTTTAACTTTGCACGCCAATCTCTTATGCGGGACCTTATCAAAAGCCTTCTGAAAGTCCAAATAGACCACATCCAGTGGTTCTCCCTTATCTATTCTACCAGTTAAATCCTCAACAAATTCCAGTAGATTAGTCAAGCATGATTTATCTTTTGTAAATCCATGTTGACTTTGTCCAATCCTGTCACTGTTTTCCAAGTGCTCTGCTGTACATCTTTTATAATGGACTCTAGCATTTTACCCACTATCGATGTCAGGCTTACCGGACTATAATTCCCCATTTTCTCTCTACCACCTTTTTTAAATAGTGGGGTTACATTAGCTGCCTTCCAATCCATGGGAACTATTCCAGATTTATTTCCTTAATTACCCTAGGATGTAAATTATCAGGCCCTGGGGATTTATCGGCCTAACACCATTTCCTTACAAATACTGATTTCATTCAATTCCTCCCTCTCATTAGACCCTATGTTCCCCGACATCTCTGGAAGGTTATTTGTGTCCCCCTTTGTGAAGACAGAACTAAAGTATGTATTTAATTGGCCTGCCATTTCTTTGTTCCCCATTATAAATTCCCCTGATTCTGGCTGCAAGGGACCAATCTTTTTCTCTTCACATATCTATAGAAGATTTTATGGTCAGTTTTTATGTTCCCTTCAAGCTTACTCTCATATTCTATTTTCCCCCTCTTTATTAATCCCTTTGTCCTCCTTTGCTGAATCTTAAGCTGTTCCCAATCCTCAGGTTTGCTGCTTTTTCTGGACAATTTATATGTCCTCTCCTTGGATCTTATGCTATCCCTAATTTCCCTTGTTAGCCAAGGTTGAGTCACCTTTTTTGTTTTATTTTTTTGTCAAACAGGGATGAACAAATTCTGTAGTTCATCCATGCGATCTTCAAATGTTTGCCTATCCACCATCAACCCTTTAAGTAACATTCCCCAATCCATCCTAGCCAACTCGCGCCTCATACCATCGTAGTTTCCTTTATTTAAATTCAGGACCCTATTCTCTGAGTCAAGTACTTCACTCTCCATCTTAATGAAGAATTCTATCATATTATGATCACTCCTCCCCAAGAGGCCTCGCACAACAAGATTGCTAATTAATCCTTTCTCATTACATAATACCCAGTCTAAGATGGCCTGATCTCTAGTTGGTTCCTCGGCATATTGGTCGAGGAAACTGTCCCGTATACACTCTAGGAATTCCTCCTCCACAGTATTGTTACTAATTTTGTTAGCCCAATCTATATGCAGTGTAAGAGTCATGAAAGTTTAAGAAAGAAAATACTTTAAAATATTGGTTAAATAGTATAATACAGTTAATTTACCTGACTGACTTATTGTATTGAGAAACCCCCTATTTTCTTGTTCCAGTAGTATAGTCTGAGATACCCCCTTTATTCTTGCTACAATGGTACAGTCCTTAAGCTTGTCACATGGTATCCAGCCATTTTACAGTTCAAGCTCCACGAGGCTAGAGAGAAGGTAAAGGCTTTGATGGCTGGAGCAATACAGTTTTTGACCGTGTTCGTTTAAACGTGTTTTGCTTTGTAATTCTGTTTGTAAAGTGTTACAGTAAACAGTTTAAAGACAAAGTTACATTTTGGAACGTTTTATTTCGACACGCGTCTACTCGTTGTTAAAGGCCTCAAAGCTCAGTGGCTGCATGTTTGGAAATTACGAAGCGCCACTACATGCAGATTAAAGTCACCCATGATAACTGCTGTGCCCTTATTGCACGTGTCTCTAATTTCCCAGTTAATACCATCCCCAACCTCAGCATTACTGTTTGGGGGTCTGTATACAACTCCCACTAACGTTTTCTGCCCCATGGTATTTCTCAGCTCTACCCATACAGATTCCACATCATCAGAGCTAATATCCTTCCTTACTATTGTGTTAATCTCCTCTTTAACCAGCAATGCTACCCCACCTCCTTGTCCTTTTTGCCTGTTCTTCTTGAATATTGAATACCCCTGGATGTTGAATTCCCAGCCTTGGTCACCCTGGAGCCATGTCTCCATAATTCCAATTACATCATATCCGTTTACATCTATTTGCGCAGCTAATTCATCCACCTTATTACGAATGTTCCTCGCATTAAGTCACAAAGCCTTCAGGCTTGTTTTTTTAGCACTCTCAGTCCTTTTAGAATTATTATTTACTGTAGCCCTGTTTGATTTACACCCTTGATTTCTCTGCCTTCCACTTCTGCTTTTCTCCTTCCTGTCTTTTGTTTCTATCCTTGCTTCCCTTTCCTCTGTCTCCCTGCACAGGTTCCCCATGCCCTGCTATTTTACTTTAAATCCTCCCCAACAGCACTAGCAAACACTCCCCCTAGGACATCGGTCCCGGTCCCGCCCAGGTGCAAACCGCCCAGTTTGTACTGGTCCCACCTCCCCCAGAACCAGTTCCAATGTCCCAGGAATTTGAATCCCTCCCCCTTGCACCATTCCTCTAGCCACGTATTCATCTGAAATATCCTTCTATTTCTACACTGACTAGCATGTGGCACTGGTAGCAATCCTGAGATTACTACCCTTGAGGTCCTATTTTTTAATTTACCTCTTCAACCTTCTTGCAATTTGTGACAAATTCCTTATAACATCTTAAAACTGTTATGGTTGAAGACATAGTGAATAAAGGCCTACCTGGATCAAATCGTTAATCAGACTTGCTCCCGAGGCTCACAAAATAATGGCAATTTCGGTGAGATCCCAGAAGGCTGCTGGTGCCTGTGAAGCTGCTCCCCAGAATTCAGGGCCTTTAGAAAGAGGAAAGAAATGAGAAATTACAAATGGTCAAACAGTGAAACAGTTTTGTTTCAAATCTGGCTGAGGTGCTTTTGAAGACCTGCCATAAGTTCCACCATCTTGCTTGGGGTATATTTGAGCATTAACTTTCAATAATCATAGTTATCTAATTTGTTGTCGGATCTGTTGCTCTGATGAGTGAACATTGGTCAGAAGGCAGTAAAACCAAAGTTTTATTTTATGTTCTTTTGGTCATTGAATGGCATTACCATTGTCGAATCCCCCACCATCAACATCCTGGGGGTTGCCATTGACTGGAAACTTAACTGGACCAATCACATAAATACTGTGACTACAAGAGCGGGTCAGAGGCTGGGTATTCTACGATGAGTGTCTCACCTCCTGACTCTCCAAAGCCTTTCCACCATCTACAAGGCACAAAGTCAGGGGTGCAATGGAATACTCTCCACTTGCCTGGATGAGTGCAGCTCCAACAACACTCAAGAAGCTCGACACCATCCAGGACAAAGCAGCCCACTTGATTGGCACCCCATCCACCAGCTTAAACATTCACTCCCTCCACCACCGGCACACCGTGGCTGCAGTGTGAACCATCTACAGGATGCACTGCAGCAACTCGCCAAGGCTTCTTTGACAGCACCTCACAAACCCACGACCTCTACCACCTAGAAGGACAAGGGCAGCAGATGCATGGGAACACCACCACCTCCAAGTTCCCCTCCAAGTCACACACCATCCTGACTTGGAAATGTATCACCGTTCCTTCATTGCCACTGGGTCAAAAATCCTGGAACTCTCTCCCTAGCAGCACCATGGGAGTACCATCACTACGGGACTGGAACGATTCAAGGTGGCGGCTCACCACCACCTTCTCAAGGGCAATAAATGCTGGCCCTGCCAGCAACGCCCACATCCCATGAACGAATAAAAAAAAAGTTTAATGTCAACGGAATCCATTAGTGCCAATAGTCAGTGTTCTATTGCATTTTTCCAATTGCTCTTTTTCCCCTTCTCTCCTCTCCTGGTGGGACAGATACCTATAGGGTACAGTTCCCCTCCTAACCCAGGGATTAAGAGAACAATTTAGCACTTAAACTGCTATACTGGTTAAGATCAACTAACTCAGCATAGACCAAGGATCAGACCTGGTACCTTCAAGTCTGCATAGCTCAGTGCCTTTACCACAGAGCCACCAGAAGATCTGATTCCATTTTCTTGATGCATGAGGGAGTCCATTCTTAAGAACTTTCAACTGTAGGACAGGTTGAGCATCCCGAATCCGGCAACACTCGAGCCCAGGTAATGATATTTCCGGACTTCGGACATCAGAAACACGTTCCGAGTCTGGAAATGTCTGGGCCCAGGTTGCGATATTTCCGGTTTTCCCTCAGAGTGCCCGGGTTCCGGATCATTTTACGAATTTTAGAACTCCGGATTTTGGAGGCTCAACCTGTATTATTGCTGCAGTTTTATCAACAAATAGTTGGAAATATAGAAGGCATATTTTCCTCAATTTCCTTGGGCTTTGATTGTTTATGCTGATTTACATTTAATTTTCATTCAGGTGGATGTTGATGAGATTCTCAGGCAATTTTGGTATAAATTTCTGTTGGCAAAATCGGCATAATTTTGACACAAGTCAGTTCGAAGAAATTCTGGCCCATGGTACTGCGTCCGTCATGAACATACATTGATTTTATTTCCTTGAATGCTTAGCACTTCTTTCTTCTTAGTTGGTTAAATATCTTTTTTTTCCCTCATTGTTTAGCTTTCTGTTTCTTTCTCCAAATTAATCATTGCTTTACTTTAATTATTCATCAATCATATTACACAAAACCTTTCTCCCCAATCAAGAACACCCTAAGAACAATTCTAAGGAATATCCTCTGTGACAGTTCCTAACCAAACCTATTATATATGCTAAAAAATACATTTTGTCACATTATTAATACGTAAAAAATTATTTCTCAAAAGAAAATCGCAACCTTACCCATAAAGTGGCTACCTTCTAACTGCTCTGTTGTCTTCCGACCAAAGAAAATCAATAACTTTGATCGTGACTTCATCCTCCCCTACCAGTAGACAGCAACACATAGCTCCAGTACCCCAGGATCCACCCCCACTCAGGCCTAAAATGAATGAATAAAGTGCAACAGACCAAAGCCACATGTGTGTTAATGATTCGGCCCCTCTAGTCCTGGCTCTGGCTGCTCACAACTTCCCCATGGCTCTCTGACTCATCAGCTCCCCAAGAGTGTTGTACATTTTCAACACAACATCCACCAATTTATTCTTCACTAATTTAGCACCATAATGGAGTATTCTATTTGCTTTGTTGATTGCTGCTCCACAGTGATTGGACATACAAGTATCAGTGGAATTGTACTGCCTGAATGATTTTATTTTCTAAATGTAATTCTTTTTTAAATCAACCACAGTGTGAGGAAGGTAACGTTTACATCTGACTGCATTTAGCAAATGTGTCATAAAAATCTTATTAGCTGCAGAAGATGTGTCTTTTCCTTGATAATGTTTTTCTCTGACACGCTGACAGATATCATCTGCACAATCTGTTGAGATCAGATGTTCGGTGTCACCTTTAGCTATTTGCCCTAACACAGATTTATGACACAGGATATTACACGCTGAGCAGCAGAATCTGCTTTTTTTTTTCTTGAGCAGTGACCTCCTGTATTGATATTACGGGAGATCCACCAAAGAAAATAGGGGAAGGAGACCCACTCTGTGTTCACATCTGTATACAAGTGTTCACTCATGATTTTGTTAACCAACAGTGGATTGTACCCTGTTGCATTGTGTGTCATTTACCAAGAGTGCAAGGAAAGGGGGGGGGGGAAGTCTCTCTCCCTGCTGAGAAATTATTTAAACAACAAGTATTTTTCAACCTCCAATTTTCTCTGCTCTGGCGCTGAAGGCATTGGGGGGGTGGGGGTGGGGGTGGGGGGGGCGGTGAAATTGGCACAAAATGGACAATAGCGAAAGGTCAGCCTGTTTTACACCTCTACAACAAAAAGAAAATACTGCAGATGCTGGAAATCTGAAATAAAAACAGAAAATGCCAGAGATACTCAGCAGGTCAGGCAGCATCTGTGAAGAGAGAAACAGAGTTAACGTTTCAGGTCGATGACCTTTTGTCAGAACTGGAAAAAAGCAGGAAATGGAACAGATTTTTAAGCAAGTGAAGAGGCTGGGAAATGGGGGAGGGGATGAAAGAACAAAAGGGAAGGCCTGTGATAGGATAGAAGGCAGGAGAGATTGAGAGACATTAAGAGATATTCAAGGCAAAAGGAGATGGTAATGGGACAGGTTAAGAAACAAAGGATGGCTCTAGATGAAGTGTAAATTGCGCTGGCAGAATGGAAGACAGCTGCCTTGTGGGAGAGAAGAATAGAACAAAAGTGTGGATAAAAAATATATATATGATGGGGGCCGGGGTTATGATCTGCAGTTGTAAAACTGTTTTACACCTCGCCTGATTTTCCTTTCCATTGACCAATAGAAAAATAAACCGTTTCCTGCTCTCGTCCCGAACTTGACAATTTCATTCACTTTGCCTCCAATTTCCACCCTTCCCACACCTTCACATGGTCCATCTCTGACTCTTCCCTTCCCTTCCTCGACTTCTCCGTCTCCATCTCTGGGGATAGGTTATCGACCAATATTCACTACAAGCCCACTGACTCCCACAGCTACCTGGACTACACTTCCTCCCACCCCGCTTCCTGTAAGGACTCTATTCCATTCTCCCAGTTTCTCCGTCTCCGCCGTATCTGCTCCGACGGTGCCACCTTCCACACCAGTGCTTCAGACATGTCTTCCTTTTTCCGCAACCGAGGATTCCCCTCTACCGTGATTGACACTGTCCTCGACCGTGTAAGTTCTATCTCCCGCACTTCTACCCTCACCCCTGCCCCTCCCTCCTGGAACCACGATAGGGTTCCCCTTGTCCTCACCTTTCACCCCACCAGCCTCCACATTCAACGGATCATCCTCCGGCATTTCCGCTACCTCCAAAGTGATCCCACCACCAAACGTATCTTCCCCTCCCTTCCCCTTTCAGCATTCCGCAGGGACCGCTCCCTCCGAGACACCCTAGTCCACTCCTCTATCACTCCAAACAGCCCTTCCCCTTTGAATCACAGACAGAAACCCCACAGTGCAGATAGAGGCCATTTTGGCCCATCGAGCCTGCACCGACACATATCCCACCCGATCCCCGTAATCCCTACACCAACACATATCCCACCCTATCCCCGTAACCCCACGTATTTAATCCCCCTAACACTAAGGGTCAATTTATCATAGCCAATCAACCTAACTCGCACATCTTTGGACTGTGGGAGGAAACCGGAGCACCCGGAGGAAACCCACGCAAACACGGGGAGAATGTGCAAACTCCACACAGACAGTCGCCCGAGGCCGGATTCGAACCCGGGTCCCTGGCGCTGTGAGGCAACAGTGCTAACCACTATGCCACCGTGCTGCCTGGCACCTTCCCGTGCAAGCGCAGGAGATGTAACACCTGCCCCTATACCTCCCCCCTTCCCACTGTCCATGGCCCCAAACACCCCTTCCAGGTGAAACAGCGATTTACTTGTACTTCTCGCAATCTAGTATACTGTATTCGCTGCTCATGATGCGGTCTCCTCTACATTGGGGAGACCAAACGCAGATTGGGTGACCGCTTTGCGGAACACCTCCGTTCAGTCCATAAGGGTGACCCCGAGCTTCCGGTCGCCTGTCATTTTAATTCACCGCTCCATTCCCACTTGGACCTCACCGTCCTTGGCCTCATGTATTGTTCCACAGAAGCTCAACGTAAACTCGAGGAACAGCACCTCATCTTCCGATTAGGCACTCTGCAGCCTTCCGGACTCAATATCGAGTTTAACAATTTCAGATCATAACCTCGGCCCCTATTTCATTTTTTGTTGTAATTTTTCCACTCCTTTCCCCCCCACCCCCTTTCCTTTTGTTTCTCTCTCACACCTGGCAGCTATCTCTTGCCCTGCCAGTACGCTTTACACCTAATCTCAGCCTATTACCATCTCGTCTAACTTCTAATACCTTTAATTGTCTCTTTTTTACTTCTTTTGTTTCTTTTATTCTTTTGTCCGATCGCAGCCCTGCCTCTGATCTATCTTTTCTTTCCAGTTTTGAAGAAGGGTTTGACCCGAAACGTCAACTCAAATTTCTGTCCACGGATGTTGCCTGACCTGCTGAGTTTTTCCAGCATTTTCTGTTGTTATTTCGGATTTCCAACATCCGCAGTATTTTGCTATCGGAAAAGTAAATCGGCTTGGGTGTATGATGGGCTGCCGATTGACTGTCGGTGGCCCTCTAGCGCATCACCCAATTTGTCATGGTTCATGCATGAGCCCAGAAAATAAGTGTTGTCAGGCATTTTTGCTGTGAGAACCTGATGCTATCTTTACATACGCAAAAGGCTGGCTGCTAAATAAAAGGATAAATTCACTAATCCTGTGCTCCCACCAGGGAACAACGTTGAAGGGAGATAAGGCTACAACACTGCAGTGCCAATTCTCCATTCTATGCTCCTGTCACGTTTCAGGATCTTTTAATCATTTTTTCCCTCACAGAAAGGGTTTGGTAATAAAAAAAGAGTCACCTTTAAATGTTGCGTTTTAAAGCATGGTAGTTAAGATGGTAATAAGATAGCATTGATGATATTTCTCCATACAATGTAAATAATAAGCAATTCATTAGCCTGCCTTAGCAATTAAAAAAAACACAATTTCTGGCTGTGGACAGGAGGAGATAAAAGATGAGGCAAGGGACATCGGCAGTCAGTCAGGGTTTTGAAACAGAAAGCTGTGAGGCAGTCAGGTCCAGCGAATGCAGTCAGGTCCTTCAAACAGAAAGCTGTGAGGCAGTCAGGTCCAGCGAGTGCAGTCAGGTCCTTCAAACAGAAAGCTGTGAGGGGAAGCTTTCATCAGGCTGAGAAATAAAACGGCTAGGAGTTATTATTGGCAATTTTAAGTTTTGGCCGCTCGTTATACCTCAATCCCGATTTTCATTATGAAAATCAGGAGAGGTGTATTATAATGGGCAGCAGATCCGATATCACCTTGTTTGCACTACAGGTAGACTATCCTTTATCCGAAAACCTTGGGACCAGCTGTGTTTCGGTTTTCGGAATTTTTCGGATTTCAGAAGGTTTTCATCTCCGTATCTGACAACAAACACTGTTGCTTAGCAACAGCTTGTAAACACTTGGGCCCTGCCTTGGAAGCGTCTCTGAAGCTGTTGCTAAGCTACAGAGACTCTTTCCACAGCCTGACTGTTTAAAAAAATGCTAGGGGAAGAAAAAAAATGCTAGGGGAAGAAAAAAAGCCTAACAAAACGGCTGCTGATTTCTGCCGTTAGATCGAGGTTTCCGGCTCCCCCTGCTCCGTATCTGAATTCCTTGACTTAGCGGGGGTCTGGGGCTCGACTGCCGCCACCAGTTGTGGGAAAGCCGGATATCGGCTGACTCCTACACTAAGCTGGCCCGCAAATCAGGTCGGGGGGGGGAAGAAAAGACTATTGGACGGGCCGCTGCAGCTATCGGACGGGCCGCTGTATTGTTGGGTTCACTCTCCCGGTACCTCCTTCACACTGCCCGGCTCGGCCTGCAATCTCCTACCCAGGAGGGAACTCTGTGACCCTCTGCCCTGCTCACAGGGAAAGGCAGAGCTCCCGGACCACTCCTGTCATGTTTGGCGCCACTCGGATCATGTCGTGCGCATGACTTACGCTCCACGAAAAAACTTTCGGTTTTTAGAGGTTTTCGGTTTTCAGAAGTGCGGATAAAGGATAGTCTACTTGTATCACCAAAAATTACAACTAACCAATAATAATGATATATATGCGGAAGTGTTGCATGTTCATTATTTTACATTATTACGCAAAGACATGTTGAGCTGATTTGAAACAAATAAATTTGATCTTAAATGTTGCTCTGTATGTTTGCGTGTTGTGACATAAAGCATCTTAATGCTTCGTATCTGGCCTCGCTTTACCAAATGCTTGCTGGGCGTGCCTTCGGAGATTGAAAAAGCACAGGTCATTGACCGGAAACATTAACTCGGTTTCTCTCTCCGTGGATGCTGCCTGACCTGCTCAGTATTGCCAGCATTTTCTGTTTTTATTTGAAAAAGCATTCGTGTGAAAATCACAGATTGTGGCGACACGCCACCACTGGACACAATCCGCTCACGGCGGTACGGACAGTTTAAGCAGACGCCCCCAACCGGGGGCCCTTTCCTCCAGCAACTTGTTTCCCACAGGGACAGGCTGCCGGGAGCACTTCCTGTCTGGGGAGTATTTAAGTCAGGCGCGGGCTCTTCCAGTTCCTGTTTTGCCATGAGGCTGAAATAAAAAGCTGTACTGTTTCACTGGCTCTGGTCTCGACTCCCACATTTGCCGCGGTATCTCAACAAGATCTCCAATTCAGATCACAAGGGGAGACTATTGGTACACCCCTCAGTTACGCAATCAAAGAAGTAGATTTTAGGCAGTGCAGGCGCACCCCAAAACGTAAGACGTTCAGACCACTTACGGGAGTGACAAGCACTGCTATACCTGAGAAAATGTCAAAGGCAAGACACTAAACTTGTAACAGCTCCCTTCAATTGTAGTTCCATGCTGTGAACGTGGGATCACTGAATTTAACCGCCAGTACATTATAACAGTGACTACACTTCAAAAAATACTTCATTGGCTGTAAAGTGCTTTGGGACGTCTGGTGGTCGTGAAAGGCGCTATAGAAATGCAAGTCTTTCTTTCTTTCTCCTGTACCATGACATGCCATTGATGCCATTCAACTGAACACTGAAATAGTGGCAAATAAAAATCCTCCACCATTCGCAGTTGTAATCAATTGAAGTGCCTTGACTGCAACCCCCACTGAGGCCTACTAAAAAAAACAAGTGCGAATACATAATTTTCACCAGTGTAATTGCGTTAATCAGGCATTAAGCTTTATACTGAGCACATCATGGAATGAGCTGATAATGGGGTGAAGTGGGAACAGAGTGAGAATAAGGATTTCGAAAACTTGAACTTGGTGACAGTGAAAATTAGCTGCAAAGAGGGAAGAAGGTGTTAAGTAGATTATCTGATAGTAGTATAAACTTTAAAGTACAACAAACTAACTTAACCAACTAGATCAGCAGATAATGCAACCTCATCCAGTCAGCAGGAACCAGGTGGGTTATGGTCGGACACCCGGTCGATGGAGAGCAAAATGGGCTTGGGTATAAAACAAGCGGCGATCAAACCCGCCCCATTCCCGGAGGGCGGGCTAGGTTAAAATCAGGGCTCATCTTTCAATGTATTGTTGAGGGTTGATGTTTGCTGGAGGACTGGAGAGTAGCCAATGCAGTACCAATTTTTAAAAAGGAAAACAGCGCTAATCCAGGTAGTCACGGGCAATGTTCCCTGTAAGCTGCACTTTGATCTGCGCGGCCTGTTTCATTTAATGCGCCGTTCCTTTAAATTTCTCCGCATGCACGGTATTTACAATGTAAAAGCTGGTGAGTGCCCTGCGCGGGGCCTTTCCCATTACTGCACGGCCACACAACTTAGAGGGAGCATTGTCACAGGCTTTTTTGCTGGCACTCCGATCCCTGATGGCCCAGCTGGGCCCCGGGTCATGCTGCGCTAGGCCCCTCCCCTTTAATAAGGGGAGGAAGGCCTGCAGTACCGTGGCGCGACGTGCTGCAGTGCGTGGCTCTGCGGCACGTACCGGCGTGAAATTCACTCGCAGCGCACCAAGAGGGAGGCGTTGTGCTTCCAGTAGCGCCCCGCCTTCCTCTTGGGGCGCTACCAGTGAATTTCGGGCACGGGGGTGCTAACTTTTTCGAGGTGCTAAAAGTAGTGCCCCGGCTAAGTTAGCGCCCCAAAGGGGGCGCAACCCAATCTTTCCCCCTTGGAGTTGTGATTCTGTTGAGAGGGAGTTCAGTTCTGTTGTAAAATTCTGACAAAAGATTCAAATGTTATACCATTGCACCCCAGTAAGGGGAGCCCTACTAACCTTTCTGAACAGTGTTTTAAAGGCAGCCTCAGGTTATATTTTCCCCATTGAACTCTTGTTGCTTAACAAGTATAGACAGATTTATTTTAACAACAGCTCATCTCTTCATAGTTACTTCAGTGGGTAAATGATAAAGTGTGCCCCGTCTCAGTCTGTGAACTTCTTAAAATACAAGAAACTCTGACCTACGAACCTGATGTCTTTTCATGGTTCGAGTTTTCAGTGGGGGTGTGTGGTGATTATTCCTTGTTTAGTAAAAGTATTGTGATTGGTTGTTTGTTAACTGCCTTGGGATATATGTTGTAATCTCATTGGTAGTTGATGATCACATGATGTGTTGTGGCCACCTTAAATTCAGTTCTTTTCCAGCTTTGGTTGGGACTGGATGTGGGAAGATGTGCTGCAGATTTTAAAGTTAATAAAGCCTAGCTTTGGAAGGCAAATCTATTCTTTATTTCAATTTATTAACTTTATGTTCGAATGGAGCGATATCTTCAACCAGAACGATTCAAGGCTGACCCCAATTCTGCTGGAGTGGATGATAAATGGAAACATTGGTATTGTACATTTAAAAACTTTTTGGGCGTGTTGGATCAAGAGTCTCTAAATAAGCTGAATATGCTGATCAACTACATTGCTCCGGATGTATATAAATATATTTTGGACTGTAAAACTTATGAAGTGGCTATTTCTACATTGGAAAAGATTTTTGTTAAACCAAAGAATAAGGTATTTGCACGTCACCTTCTATCTGCCCGTAGGCAGCAGGTGGGAGAATCTTTGGATACTTATTTACAAGCACTTCGGTGCCTTAGTGTTAACTGTAATTATAAGGCCGTGACGGCTGAAGAATATAAGGAAGAATCGGTACGGGATGCTTTTATTAATGGATTACTGTCTAGATCAATTTGTCAGCGGTTGTTAGAAAATAAGACTTTGGATCTTAAAAGTGCTTTTGAGCAAGCTTCTACATTGGATGTGGCTCAGAAGTTTGGATTCTTATGCTCTTTTTAATCGGCCTGCGACTATGGTTTCGGCAGTTTCGGATGAAAAGGAATTATGTGGACTTAATGGGAGTGGTTTACTAGATTCTGAAACAGTTTCTACTTCGGCGGCTGTTGCCTCTAGGATTCAGAAGTGTTATTTTTGTGGGAATATCCGGCACCCTTGTCTGAGGTGTCCTGCTCGGGAGGCTGTGTGTAGTAAATGTGGCAAGAGAGGTCATTATGCACGCGTGTGCAAATCATCAGGTTCAATTACCTCCTCCTCTCCTGGTGTGGGAGGGCTCTCCTCCACCACCTCCTCTGTGACTATTCAGCCTTTAGATAGGGCGTTTATTGCATCAATTTCTGCTGCATTTGCTCATGGCCTAAACAAAGCTATAGTTACGGCTCAAGTTAATGGGTTGGAAGTGAAGGCCCTTATAGATACGGGCAGTACTGAGAGTTTTATAAGTCTTCAGTTTGCGAAGGAGAAGCATTTGAAAATTTCGCCTGTTACGTATCAGGTGTGTATGGCTCAGATGACCCTTACTTCACAAATAGCTGGTTGTTGCTTTGTGAAAATGATTCTTCTAGGTAATACGTATACTGATATACGCCTATCTGTTTTGCCTAATCTCTGTGCGGGTATTTTGATTGGACATGATGTGCTTCAGTTACACGAGTCTCTTAGTCTTTCATTTGGAGGGACTAAGCCACCTTTATCTATTTGTGGATTAACCTCTTTATCTATTCCTCCATTATCACTTTTTTCCAATTTGATGTCGGATTGTAAGCCAATTGCTACCAAGTCAAGAAGATATAGTAGTCAGGATAGAGAATTTATTAATTCTGAAGTTCAACGTCTCTTATTGGAAGGAATCATTGAACCTAGTTGTTCGCCTTGGCGAGCACAGGTAGTTGTCACGACTAACGAGAGACACAAGAAACGAATGGTGATAGACTATTCCCAAACTATTAATAGGTATACTCAATTAGATGCGTACCCTTTGCCTAAGATTGATGAGCTTATCAACAAAGTATCTCAGTATAAGGTTTTTAGCACTATTGATTTAAAGAGTGCTTATCATCAGATTCCTATTGTTAAGAAGGATCAACCATATACGGCCTTTGAGGCTGGTGGAAAGCTGTATCAGTTTTGCCGAATACCATTTGGTGTTACTAATGGTGTTGCTTGTTTTCAACGGGCAATGGATGCTTTTATAAGTGGTAACTCCCTCTCTGACACCTTTTCATACTTAGATGACATCACAGTGTGTGGCAAATCAAGGGTGGAGCATGATTCTAATTTAAAAAGATTCCTTCAAGCTGCGGAAAAAGTTGGTTTAACTTTTAACAAAGAGAAATGTATCTTTTCGACTACTGAGGTAAATCTATTGGGGTATATTATCTCGGGAAACAAGATTAAACCAGATCCAGAACGTTTGCGACCATTGATTGATTTACCTTGTCCTACTAATTCTAAGGCTTTGCAATGAGTTGTTGGACTGTTTTCTTATTATTCTAATTGGATTGCAAATTTTTCACGGAAGATCCGGCCTCTTATTCGGGTTACGACATATCCTCTATCATGGGAGGCCAGGACATGTTTTGAGAATTTTAAAAAGGATATTTTAGGAGCAGTTGTGCATTCTATTGATGAGCAGGTTCCCTTTGTGATCGAGACGGATGCTTCGGATTTTGCAATTGGGGCTACTCTGAACCAAAATGGAAGACCTGTGGCCTTTTTCTTACGTACTTTGAACAATAGTGAAAAAAGACATTCTTCAATAGAGAAAGAGGCATACGCAATAGTAGAAGCATTGCATAAATGGAGACATTATTTATCGGGGTGACATTTCACGTTGGTAACTGATCAAAAATCTGTGTCCTTTATGTTTGATGTTAAACATTTTGGAAAGATCAAAAATGATAAAATAATGAGATGGAGGATTGAGTTGGCATGTTACCATTTTGACATAGTTTATCGTCCGGGGAAGGATAATGTTGCTGCTGATGCACTGTCGAGGGCTTATTGTTCTGTGATTCACGGAGATACGCTTATTAATCTTCACAATGCCTTATGTCATCCTGGGGTTATGAGGATGATACACTTTGTACGCAGTAAGAACTTGCCTTTTTCAGTTGAAGACGTCAAGCGGATGACTTCATCATGTTCTATCTGTGCTCGGTGTAAACCGAATTTCTTTAAGCCTCAACGAGCTCATCTTATAAAGGCTACTTCTCCTTTTGAACGTTTGAGCGTCGATTTTAAGGGGCCTCTTCCTTCAACTACTCAACCGATATATATTTACTGTTGTGGATGAGTTTTCAAGGTTCCCTTTTGCTTTTCCTTGTGCAGATGTATCAGCTGCTACAGTTATTAAATGTCTGACTCAACTTTTTGTCATCTTTGGGATGCCTGCGTATATCCATTCGGATCAGGGAAGTTCTTTTATGTCTTCCCAGTTGAAGGAATACCTCCAGAGTCGGGGAATTTCTACTAGTAGAACTACCCCGTATAATCCCCAGGGTAATGGACAGTGCGAACGATACAATGGGGTGATCTGGAAGGCAGTTATGTTGGCTTTGACATCCCGGAACCTTAAGAATACACAGTGGGAAATGGTACTGCCTGATGCCCTGCATTCCATTAGATCATTGCTTTCAACGGCTACGAATGTGACCCCCCATGAAAGGCTCTTTAACTATCCGCAGAGATCTACTACGGGATATTCGGTACCTTCATGGCTTACTATGCAGGGACCTGTGCTGCTTCGACGCCATGTTAGATTGTCAAAATATGATCCTTTGGTGGAGGAGGTGGAGCTGTTGGAGGCAAATTCCTATATGCTCATATTCGATTCCAAGATGGGAAAGAAAATACTGTTTCAATTAAAGACTTGGGGCTAGATTTTCAGTTGCTTGCGCCAGCAGTTAGCGCCTTAAGAGAAGTGATTTTCGGGCGCTATGCGTGTAGCGCCCGGGCGCAGCGCAGTTTGCGCCCCGCCCCAAATTAAGTTGCCCGTTAGCGCCGGCGCAAAGTTTAGTGGCCGCCCGGATGCGCGCGCAGAAAATGACGTCACATCCTCGTGCAACGCCCTTTGGCCGCCCCGAATCCAAACTTCAGTCGGACCGCCCCATTGTGCGGCTGGCGTCCAGAGCGTTTGCAAAATGGAACGCAACACACCCTGGGGAGCGCAAATTAAAGGGCACTCCTCCTGCACTATAAAAGGCAGTCTGCATGTGTTGTGTGGAAGGATCCAGTGTGTTGTTGTGAACGGTGTATTTTCCTCCTCCTCCTGCTGTTTTCCCCCCCAGACTCTGCCTTTGAAAAAAACACATGCACCCTTCCCCTTTAAGAGCTCACTGGCACCAGAGTGTCTGCCGTGCGCTGCGCCCGAGCTCGGGTGTTGCACTCTGCACCGCCGGCTTAGCGCCTAAAGATAGTAGTGGAACGCCTCTTTTAGCGCTCCACCAACCTCTTAGGGCGAAGCCACTGAATTTCCGGCAACGGGGCGCTACTTTGGGGCGGGCGCTAAGGTTAGCGCCCCAAAACTGTCTATACTGAAAATCTAGCCCTTTGTGGGGGCCAGCCCTCTTCTGAGGATATTAACAATAGTCATGATTCAGATAATGTGGATGCTGTTACAGATACTACGAATATTTCCAATCCGATTGCAGATAATTATACTTCTATTAGTCAGCCCTTGATAGATGTTTATGACCGTCCCAGTTTACCTTCTGATGGGATTTCTAATCCGGAAACCGTTGAAAATCGGGATATGGATAGCCTTCCTGCTGAAGATACTTCTGTGCCTTCTGGTGTGGGAGGGCAAGGAATTTCACCAAGGTTAAGAAGGTCGACACGAACAAGATATCCGGTCGACCGATTGAAAATGGACTTTTAAATTGATAGTAATGTTTTAAAATTGTTGAAATATTATAGTATATTGTTTTAGTTGAGAGCTACTTAATACTTATGTGCAATGTTACTATTTGTTGTTGTTCACTTAGTATTGTGTCATGTGAACAGTTTTATTCTTGTTGTGCATAGTTTTAGTTGTAAATAATTAATTATAAATTGTAAAGGTTATTTAGGTTGGAGTATATTTTAAAAGGAGGGGTGAATGTGGTGATTATTCCTTGTTTAGTAAAAGTATTGTGATTGGTTGTTTGTTAACTGCCTTGGGATATATGTTGTAATCTCATTGGTAGTTGATGATCACATGATGTGTTGTGGCCACCTTAAATTCAGTTCTTTTCCAGCTTTGGTTGGGACTGGATGTGGGAAGATGTGCTGCAGATTTTAAAGTTAATAAAGCCTAGCTTTGGAAGGCAAATCTATTCTTTATTTCAGGGTGGAAATGCTACGTTTGCCTTTGTGGAGTCGGATGTACATCCATGTAGCTGCTTTTCCTGCTGGTGTAACTTTCTACTAATAGACAGTTGCAGAGATAATAAAGGCTCTCCTCTACATTTGGGAGATTTAAATTTGAGAGTGAGAATTGCTCTGGTATTAGCAAAAGCAAACCATCGCACTCAAATGCTGTGATGGTGGCGGCTACTAAACAGCTCACGGGATGGTAGAGGCAAATACAAATGTTCTGCCATTTGCAGCAGTGCAGGATTTCCAAGCTGCTAAAGTGTGAAGATCTAAGCAGGCACCAGATAACAGGAGTCTGTGAAAATCCACAGGACCACTCCACAAATGGAAGTGCTGGGGTCCAGACCTTGCCCGAGTACCGGGGATCAGGGGGGGGGTACCCTAAATGATGTAATCCAGGCGTTACTATGGGTGCATCTTGGTTGCTTATTAGAAGGTGGGGGAGGGGGGGCTGGAGGTGCCCCACTGGACAGCCACTACTGAGCTACCAGCACCACCAATACACAGAGGTATTTTATTTGGGACAATAACCCACAAAGGTGATGGGCTTCACTTATGCTCCTCCAAGAGCTGGCCCACTTAGTTGTTCCCGGTGTACTGACCACCTGGCATTAAGAAGGCTGGGCATGAGGGAGATCCCTTTCTCCAGCCCCACTCTCTCTGACATAAAGCACCATGTTTGGAGTGGACAGAGTGGCCCAACTCCTGGAAAATTACAGTGGAGGCTGGGACATCTACATATCAGGGTGCAGGATGATTTTCTGCCCTCTTCCGCTGCAGTCTCGGCAGACTTATGTGGTTAGGATTATTTTCTCGCATGAAAGGTAAAGACTTTCAGGCCCAGAGTCCTCAACATTTTCAGCCAAAGCTCCAAAAATGGTTATTGTTAAGTCTGTGTGTTCTAGTTGTATTTAAGATTAATTACTGACAGACTACAAGAATAACGTTTCAACAGGTCTTTACTAGTTGGAGGTCAGGGCTATACTAACAGCAATATCACTACACAGTACTTATATACCGGTGGTCACCACCGGTATTACGTATACAGCAGCCAGAGAAAGTAGTACATCTCTTAAGGTGGAACAGGCTTAAGTTCTCTTAAGGTGGAACAGGTTACATACACCACAATCCTCCCTTTTTAGCTTAACAGTCATATCCCCATTTAACATAACATAATAACATATATACATATATAACTTCAGGTATAAACAGTTCAAAGGTTCAGTCTCTTAGGAGGCCTTCTGATTCGGGTTGGATAACGCCTTTCAGTGGTCTCTGATTCTTGTTGCTGAGGTGACTCCTCTAGTTGGTTTCCTATGTATTGGACGTCATCATCAGGTACCTTCCCTGCCGAGGTAGATGCTTCAGGTTCATTAACGTCTTCCACAGTTGTCTCTGTCGCAACCATGGGTTCGACCCTTGCTCTCGATTCTACCAGTTGATCCGCATGACGCCTTATCACATTGTTACCAATATCTACTGTGTACATCAGAGGTCCTTGTCTGGCCCGAATTGTTCCGGACTGCCATTTTTCGTTTCCATAGTCCCTTGCCAACACTGGTTGTCCTACGTCGAAACTTCGAGTGGTCTTGTTATTAATATGCCGGAACTGTTTGTTTTCCACTTCCCTCCGCACATTTGGTTTTAACAAGTCCAACCTGGACCGCAACCTCCTGTTATAAAACATCATGGCAGGACTTTGGTTAGTTCCTGCATGAGCGGCGTTTCGATATGCCATTAGGAAATTGTCCACCTTGTGTTGTAGCGGAATCTGATCATCGTTCATGGCCTTTATTGCCTTTTTGAATGTTTGGACAAATCTCTCGGCCAACCCGTTTGTCGCCGGATGATATGGGGCAGAGGTATAATGTTTCACCCCATTCTTCTTTAAGAATTTTTGGAATTCTTCCGACACGAACTGTGGTCCGTTGTCCGAACTGATCTGTTCTGGCAATCCGTTCCTTGCGAATATTGTTCTTAACACCGCAATTGTCTTTTCTGAAGTAGTGGTATTCATCTTGATCACTTCTGGCCATTTGGAATGTGCGTCCACCGCAATTAGAAACATGGAGTCCATGAATGGACCAACAAAGTCAATATGTACGCGTTGCCATGGGGCTGAAGGCCATTCCCATGGGTGTAGCGGTGCGATCGGAGGTGCATTTTGCACTTTTTGGCACCCAGCGCAGCTTTTCGTCAACTCCTCTATCTGTTGGTCAATACCCGGCCACCATACATAAACCCTAGCAAGACTTTTCATCTTAACTCCCCCCAGATGACCTTCATGCAGTTCCTTTAGAACTCTTTCCCTTAACTTGGAAGGAATAATCACTCTTGTCCCGTACATCAAAGTACCATGGCAGATGGACAGCTGGTCTCGCCTTGCCGAGAATGCCGGTAACAACAGGATCACCATGTGTTGGCCATCCCTTCACTGTCACCTCGTAGACTCGGGACAGTGTCGGGTCGTTCCTGGTTTCTCTTTCAATACTTGCATTGGTGACTGGTAAACACTCGATGATGGTCGAATGAAATAACTCAACAGGGTCAACTTTTGTCATCTCTTCTTCTTCAGGTAGTGGCAGGCACGACAGCCCATCAGCATTGCCATGCTGCTTTGTACCTTTGAATTCTATTTGATATTGATGTGCCCCTAGGAAAAGGGACCATCTCTGGAGTCTCTGTGCTGTCATCACTGAAACACCCTTCTTAGGGTTAAAAATGGATACCAACGGCTGATGGTCTGTCAGAAGTGTGAATTTTTGGCCCTGCAGGTAATGATTAAACTTCTTCACTCCCCATACAAGGCTGAGAGCCTCCCTATCAATCTGCGCATAGTTGCGCTCAGCGGAGGTCAATGATCTGGATGCAAACGCGACTGGCCTTTCCGTGCCATTTGGCAACTTGTGTGAGCGTACTGCCCCAATACCATATGGAGAAGCATCACAAGCCAACCGAATAGGCAGTGTCGGGTTGAAGTGAGCCAACACTTCCTCTGAGGTGATCAATTCTTTGCTTTTGCGAAATGCCTTCTTACAGTTTTCTCTCCATTCCCATGGTACCCCCTTCTGTAAAAGAGCGTTCAGCGGGTGCAGTACCATGGATAGATTCGGTAGAAACTTATGGTAATAGTTAATCAATCCTAGAAACGACCTCAACTGAGAGACATTATCCGGAGCGGGAGCCTTTACAACTGCCTCTATCTTGTCAGGAGACTTATGAAGCCCCTACCCGGTCAATGACATGACCACAGTACGAGATCCGCTTCTGAAAGAACTCACATTTCTGCCGATTAACTCTAAGTCCATACTCTTTCAGTCTGTTGAGCACCAGTTCCAAGTTTGCGAGGTGTTCTTCATCACCATCTCCTGTAATCAGAATATCGTCCAGGTAACATTGTGTGCCTGGAATTCCCTGTAATACCTGCTCCATGGTCCTCTGCCAAATTGCTGGAGCCGATGCCACTCTAAAAACCAGCCTATTATACCGGTACAAACCTCTATGCGTGTTGATCGTGAGGTACTGACGTGACTCTTCAACCTCCATCTGCAAGTACGCCTGCGCCAGGTCTATCTTGGTGAAGTGTTTCCCGCCAGACAACGAAGCAAAAATATCCTCAATCCGCGGAAGCGGATACTGCACCGTGTGAAGCAGAGGATTAACGGTGATCTTGAAGTCTCCACAGATGCGAACCTTCCCTGGTTCTCCTGGCTTGTTGCTCGAAGGACGTTTCATAACGGGAACAATGGGCGTAGCCCACTCACTCCAATCTACCTTAGACAGTACACCTGAACGTTCTAGCGCTTCCAGTTCCGCTTCTACAGCAGGTCGTATTGCATAGGGTACCGGTCTGGCTTTGAAAAATTTTGGTTGTGCATGTTCATCAATCTTGATGTTTGCCGTAATTCCTCTCAGTGTTCCCAGTCCCTGCTGGAACACCTCTTTAGCATCATCCAATATTCTGGACAATCGTTTAGGTTTGACATCTCTTTCCCCGGAATCTACCGTTAGTGCCTTTAAGGAGTGCCAGTCCATATTCATTTTCCTAATCCACTCCTGTCCCAGTAGTGGTGGACCTCCTTCAGGTAGCACATAAGTCCATTACTTGGCTTTCCTTGCCCTTGTGGACCACTTTTACCTCTATCTTTCCGACGGGGTACACTCTTTGCCCCGTGTATGTTTTCAATATAATCTCCGTATCCCGTAGGGGAATATGTTGGAATAACCTTTTGTAATCTTTCTTATTCATGACCGTCAATGCCGATCCAGTGTCCAATTCCATCTTTACTTGGACTCCTGCTATCTGAAGGGTGACCCAAATTGTCTGGAGATCTGCATCCTTACCAACGTTGTGTACTCTTAAGCTACCCAGTTCATTACTGCTGGCGCCTGAATCTGACTTCTGTTCGTTCGAACTGTTCTTTGTCACCTTGTGTACCTTTATGTATTTTCCTTGCGGTGACTTTTTGTTGCTGGTCTTCTTTCCTGACCGGCATACTTTAGCTATGTGGCCAAGCCTGCCACACGTTCTGCATTCTTGGTTTTTAAACCAACACTGGTTCTGATCGTGCGTTGTCTTTCCACAACGATAACATTTTACAGTACTCAAAACCAATTGATTTGTACTGAGTTCCGGTGACCGTAGCTGCATTACTGCCGTGCCTCTCGCTGCGGCTTCGTGTGATGCTGCCATAGTGACCGCTTTCTCAAGCGTCAGCTCATTCTCCTCGAGCAGTCGCTTTTGTGTATCTTCTTTTAATAATCCACACACAAATTTATCTCTTAGCGCATCTGTTAGTCCCGTTCCAAACTGACAGTACTTTGCTAGCTTACGCAATTCCATTAAATATTCAGCATTGCTTTCATCTTTCAGCTGCTTTCTGCTGTAAAATTTAAATCGTTCCGCTAGCATCAGCGGCGTGGGGTTTAGATGATTTCTCAGGACAGTAACAATCTCCTCGAACGTCTTCTCCGCCGGTTCATCTGGTGATAAAAGGTGTTTCAATTGCTCGTATGTCTTCGCACCCATTAAGTTTAATAAAGTTAGTGCTTTCTCATCATCTGGGATTTTATTTGCTTTACAATAATTTTGTATGTGTTCTACATACGTGGCCCAATCTTCGATGTCGCTATCAAAGGTATTAATGTTCCCATGTTTAGGCATCGTTGCAATTTTTTTTTTAGTGATTTCCCTTTTTCCAAGATGGCGGCTTCCCGCTCTTGTCTTCGTCCTCCGCCTACAAAATGGCGGTTTCCCACGCTTGGCGGTCTTTCCCGCGCTCGCCTTCTTCACCTGCTGGCTGCAATGGCGTTTGGCGTGCCGCTGCTGCTCCCCTTTCCCAGCGGTTAGTAACTCCCCCGACGCTGTCTCCGCTTCACCGCGGCTCCCTCGGGCATTCGCGCTTCCCCGATGTCGCGCCTCGCAGCCCTTCTTGCAGCCCGGTTATTAGCACCGGCTGCGTTCGCCTTCACCGCGGCTCTCACGCCTTCAGTCGCCCCAGACGCTGCGCCTTTTTGGCCCGAATGCGGCCCGGCCCTTATCACCAGCCGCGATCGATGTCCCCGCGCTGCGCCTTTCGGCCCGAATGCGGCCCGGCCCTTATCTCCGGTCGCGATCGATCTCACCGCCCTTATTCCTCCGTCTTCCCTCCCCGTCTGTACAGCCAACGCGGCCGACTTTCTGCTCGCGTCGCTGACCGGCTTACCCACCACCGAGGTAGAAGGAAGATAGCTGACTGCCGCTGATGGAGGCTTCGAGTTCAGGATATCTTCTGCACTCCGGGTTCGCGATGCCTGCCGCGCGACGTGTCTTCCAGCAGGGTGATGAGGGTGGATGCCTCTCTTCGACGCCCGTTCTGTGGACGAAGCCGCCGTGGATATAAACTGCCGCAGGGTAAGAATCGGACTCGTCGCCACTGTTAAGTCTGTGTGTTCTAGTTGTATTTAAGATGAATTACTGACACAGACTACAAGAATAACGTTTCAACAGGTCTTTACTAGTTGGATGTCAGGGCTATACTAACAGCAATATCACTACGCAGTACTTATATACCGGTGGTCACCACCGGTATTACATATACAGCAGCCAGAGAAAGTAGTACATCTCAAGGTGGAACAGGCTTAAGTTCTCTTAAGGAGGAACAGGTTACATACACCACAGTTATGTATAACAAAAAGGGTGCATTTAATAATAACTGGTGACAATGAAACCAGTCAGCAACTGCAACAGCATTTTGCCTTTCAACTCACTCAGAATTTTCCAGGTTTTGCCTTATGTATTCAACATGAATACCAACAGCTGATCGTTTCACTCTCATTTTCTCCCATTTTTTTTAACTAAGGCACCGACAGACTCTTGCTGCGGTGTTGTTCTATTGGTGCTGGCCGCCATTCAGTATCTCACCCAAGAGGCCATTCTTCATGCATGAACTTAAACAGGTAGGCTATTCCAACAAGGGAGGCATCACAATTGAACCCAAACCCGTCTTCAATTGACATCGAAACACACACTTCCCAACAGACATAACTGGATAGCAACCAGGAGTGGGAATCCTGGCTGATTGCTCCCCATCTTACGCCAGGGACATTGAGGCCAATTGTAGCATTCCAACTGCTGAGATTAGCTAACTCAGCATAGGCCAGGATTCAATACAAGAGGCATTCTGGACAGTGTGACTCAGTTACACACGGTCTTCACCAACTAAACTATCAGGGAGCTTGCAGGAACTGTGGAGCCAGTGACCAAAGAACCAGGACATTGAAGCAAGCACAGTCCAAATGGAAACAAAAACTGAATTTGCTTTGCTTTGAATACTTAGGAATTTTAACATACAAGGCCTTGAAGAAATCCTGTAAACAAAAGCAATTACTTCTACACCACTTTTTATGATGTAAGGATTGAAGAATTAAATCACAAATGATTGTAATACCTTAATGTAAATACAACATTTCCATTCCACAGCAGCAAACATTGTTAACATTAATTCAAGTTTTAATCATTTTAATAAATACTTGTAGAGTTAAAACAAAAACTCAAAGAAGAAAATAGTTCACTATACCAACTGGTGAAGCAGTGCACTCCAAGCAGAAACAGAAATGTGGCAGTGTACCTGTAATGTATATACCTTTAAGGGGGGGAACTATGTTTTACAGCTCATGTATACTGCAGTACCGGCAGTGACCACACCTGTATATAACACTGAGTAGTAATCTGTACAGTTCAGTTGCAGTGTGAGCCACGTTGAGTAAACACCTGTTGTACCGTTCTCCGCAGTCTGTGTCTTATTATACACGGACGTAACATTGGCGACGAGGCAGGTTCGAACCTACCTGCAACTCTGCATCACCTCCCGGGGATTCGTTCCTGGAGATCAGTGGATTGGAGGTCAAGGCCAGAGATTCGGGCATCGACCACGGGCAATCGCCCAGTCATCCAGCAGAGACTCGAGAATTGCGGGGGAGGCTGTCGAGAGCCAGGCTTGGCTTTCCAGTCGAGGTGGTCCAGCGAAACGGGCTGGCAACAGGTAGTGCGCAGACACTTCTTGGACAGCGGCGGGCTAGAGCCCGACCGAGCGGCACAGCAAAGGGCCGAGCAGCGTCGACGGGGGAGAGAGAGAGAGGGCAGAGCTCACAGGGCGCAGCCGGTGTTCAGGGGCCGAGCAGCGTCGGAGAGAGGGAGAGAGAAACGCGCAGAAACCCGCGAGGCACCGCCATTGCCACGAGGACCGCCGAGAGCGGTGTTGGCAGCAGCACAGGAGAAGCGTGCGAAACCTACAGGGCGTCGCCATTGCCACGAGAACCGCCGGGAGCGGCATCGGCAGCAGCGGGGGAGGAAGGAAAGCACGGGAGACGCCATTTTAAGCCATTGGGAGATGCCATTTTAAACCACACCCAAAATGCCGAAGAGTGGCAGTATCACCGCATTTGACAATGAAGTCGAAGATTGGACTACATATGTCGAACGAATAGAGGTGTACTGCAAGGCAAATAGGGTGTCAGATGATAAGAAAGCGTCGGTATTCACAGAAATCACAGAAACCCCACAGTGCAGATAGAGGCCATTTCGGCCCATCGAGCCTGCACCAACACATATCCCACCCTATCCCCGTAACCCCACGTATTTAATCCCCCTAACACTAAGGGTCAATTTATCATAGCCAATCAACCTAACCCGCACATCTTTGGACTGTGGGAGGAAACCGGAGCACCCGGAGGAAACCCACGCGAACACGGGGAGAATGTGCAAACTCCACACAGACAGTCGCCCGAGGCCGGATTCGAACCCGGGTCCCTGGCGCTGTGAGGCAACAGTGCTAACCACTATGCCACCGTGCTGCCCTTTGTTAAATTTAATGGGTGCAAAGACGTATGGTTTATTACGAAATCTAGTAACCTCAACAAAGCCAATGGAAAAGAGTTTTGAAGACATAGTAACGATACTAAAGGAACATTTAAACCCCACACCGCTGCTGATAGCAGAAAGATTCAAGTTTCACAAACGGACCCAGCATAAGGATGAAAGCAATGCTGATTATTTAACAGAACTGCGCAAACTATCGAAACACTGCCAGTTTGCAGCGGGACTGGCAGATACCTTAAGGGACAAGTTTGTGTGTGGGCTTCAAAGTGAAGGAACCCAGGAACGGCTTTTATCTGAAAAGGACCTTACGCTGGAAAAGGCTTTCAGCATTGCGGTATCATATGAAGCAGCAGCACGGGGCACTGCAGAGATACAACAGAGACCACAAGAATATGGCACAAACGAAATGTCATATGGAACAGAGAAGTGCTATCACTGCGGCAGAACAACACACGACCAGATTGATTGCTGGTTCAAAGACAAAGTGTGCAGACAGTGTGGAAAAGTAGGACACATAGCACGAGTCTGTAGGTCGGGAAAGAAAACCAGCAATAAGAAACCTACCAAAGGAAAGTACCAGAAGGTACATAAGATGACGGAGAATAGTTCAGACGAACAAAAGAGTGATAACGACTCCGAAAGCAGGGAACTGAGTTGTCTGAAACTACATAATGTGATCACAACGGAGGATCACCGAACCATTTGGGTCACTCTCAAGATAGCAGGAGTCCAGGTAAAGATGGAATTGGACACAGGATCAGCCCTAACAGTCATAAACCGACGGGACTACGAGCGGCTATTCTCACACATACCCTTGAGAGACACAAAAATTATTTTGAAGACGTACACGAGGCAAAAAGTCTACCCCAAAGGAAAAATAAGGGTGACCGTTATATATAACGGTAAGGAAACACCAAAACTAGACCTGTATGTATTGCAAGATGGAGGACCACCATTACTGGGACGTGAAGGGATCCGGAAAATACAACTGGATTGGCATTCCATACAGGCACTGACTGTGGCTGACAAAAAGGATGACGACGTCACACCTGGGCAACTGTCAAAGATCCTAACTGATGTGAAAAGTGTTCCAGCAAGGACTCGGAACACTAAAAGGCATGACAGCGATGATTAAAATTGAAGAAAACGCAAGCCCAAAATTTTTTAAGGCAAGACCGGTACCTTATACGATCCGCCCAGCCGTTGAAGCAGAGCTGGAGAGTTTGGAACGTTCAGGTGTACTGTCCAAGGTAGACTGGAGCGAGTGGGCTACACCCATCGTCCCTGTGATGAAAAAGTCGTTGAGCACGCCTGGGGAACCAAGGAAGGTTCGCATCTGTGGGGACTTTAAGGTAACAGTGAACCCGGTCCTTCACACCGTACAATATCCACTTCCGCGGATTGAAGATATTTTCGCCTCGCTATCTGGAGGGAAACGCTTCACTAAGATTGATCTGGCCCAGGCGTATCTGCAAATGGAGGTAGAACAAGCATCAAAAAAATACCTCACAATCAACACCCATAAAGGTCTCTACCAATACAATCGGCTGGTATTCGGGGTAGCATCAGCTCCGGCTATTTGGCAGAGGGCAATGGAACAAGTCCTGCAAGGGATCCCAGGGACCCAGTGTTATTTGGACGACATCCTGGTCACGGGCGAAAATGACAATGATCACCTCGCCAACCTGGAGCAGGTGCTCACTGGATTGCAGGAATATGGGCTCCGAGCAAACCGCCCCAAATGCGAGTTTTTTAGAAAACAGATCTCGTATTGTGGCCACGTTATCGATAGAGGGGTTACATAAGTCCCCAGAGAAGATTGAGGCAGTAGTCAAGGCTCCAGCACCGGAAAATGTGTCACAACTGAGGTCGTTCCTCGGGCTGGTAAACTACTACCACAAGTTCTTGCCAAATCTGTCTACAATACTACACCCACTGAACACCCTACTGCAAACTGGGGTGCCATGGAAGTGGAGTGACGAATGTAGACGAGCTTTCCAGAAGAGCAAAACACTAATCACATCGAAAGAGGTATTGACCCATTACAACCCAGCATTACCAATTTGGTTGGCATGTGATGCGTCACCCTACGGCATTGGAGCGGTGCTATCGCACAAATTCTCGGACGGCTCAGAGAGGCCAATAGCCTTCGCGTCACGATCACTAACCTCAGCCGAGCGTAACTACGCCCAGATTGACAGGGAGGCCCTCAGCCTAGTGTGGGGAGTGAAAAAGTTCAATCACTATCTGCACGGGCAGAAATTCACCTTGCTGACTGACCACCAGCCTCTTGTCTCCATTTTTAATCCGAAGAAGGGTGTTCCGGTGATGACTGCGCAACGACTACAAAGATGGTCACTTTTTCTAGGGGCGCACCACTATGAGATTGAATATAAGGGCACGAAACAGCATGGAAATGCTGATGGGCTATCACGCCTGCCACTGCCTACTGCGGAGGAAGCACCAGCAGTGGATCCTGTCGAAATATTCCATTCGACTATAGTTGAATACCTACCGGTAACTAATGCTTGTATCGAAAAGGAAACCCGAAATGACCCGACACTGTCTCGGGTATATGATTTGACGGTGAAGGGATGGCCAGCACATGGTGACTCACTGTTGCCAGCATTCTCGACAAGGAGAGAACAGCTGTCAGTGTGCCGGGGGACCTTGATGTGTGGATCCCGAGTGGTAATTCCACCCAAGTTAAGGGATAGAGTGCTCAATGAGCTTCATGAGGGTCATCTGGGAGGCGTACAAATGAAAAGCCTAGCCAGGGCTTATGTGTGGTGGCCGGGAATCGATAAACAAATCAAGGACTTGACCAAGAGCTGCTCAGGATGCCAGAAAGTCCAAAATGCACCACCACAGGCCCCTCTACACCCATGGGAGTGGCCCTCATCTCCATGGCAATGGGTGCATATTGATTTTGCTGGTCCATTCATGGACTCAATGTTTTTAATAGCCGTGGATGCGCACTCGAAATGGCCTGAGGTCATCAAAATGTCCTCCACCACCACGGAGAAAACTATTGCAGTCCTATGGACCATTTTTGCCAGGAATGGCTTGCCAGAACAGATTTGCTCCGATAACGGACCACAGTTTGTGTCCGAAGAGTTCCGGAGTTTCTTGAAAAAGAATGGGGTAAGGCATTACACATCCGTCCCGTATCATCCAGCCACAAATGGATTGGCTGAGAGGTTCATACAAACCTTTAAGAAGGCAATAAAGGCTATGTACAATGACAACATTCCGCTGCAGCACAAGGTGGACAATTTCCTGTTCGCCTACCGGAATGCGAGACATGCAGTCACCAACCAGGCCCCAGCCATGATGTTCTTTAACCGAACGTTAAGATCTCACCTGGATTTGCTCAGACCAAACATACGAAGAGATGTTGAGGGTAAGCAATTCCAGCACATCCATGAGAAGCCAACAAGGAGCTTCAATGTAGGGCAACCAGTCTTGGCCCACGACTACCGAACAGAAAAATGGCAGCCAGGAACGATATGCACACGGCCGGGGCCACTAATGTACACAGTGGACGCTGGGGAGAGCATTGTGAGACGCCATGCTGACCAGATCCGAGAGTCACAGGAACAAGTCAACCCCATGCCTCGCCCATACGTACCTGGTGATGAACCCGACGTACAGGTCGCATCTACCCCAGAAACAGTAACATCGGAAGCTGATGAACCAACCGACGACAGGGGGCCAGAATCGCCTCCGCACCAAGAGCAAGACACTCGGGAAAGGCACTATCCAGAAAGGATCAGGAAGCCTCCCCAAAGACTGAATTTATAAATAGACTATTTTCAGCTAATGTTGCATGTTAAAAGTGTTAATTGTAATTAGTTTGATATTTAATTGTTAAATGAGTGTTATGGTACTGTTAATCTAAAAGGGGAGGAATTGTTATGTATATACCTTTATAAGGGGGGGAACTATGTTTTACAGCTCATGTATACTGCAGTAGCGGCAGTGACCACACCTGTATATAACACTGAGTAGTAATCTGTACAGTTCAGTTGCAGTGTGAGCCACGTTGAGTAAACACCTGTTGTACCATTCTCTGCAGTCTGTGTCTTATTATACACGGAGGTAACAGTACCCACAAGAGCCCAGTAGGTAAAGACATTGTCCAGGGAAACACAAAAGCCTTTCAGACCAGGTTCAATCTTTAGTATAGGCTAAGATAGCTGATTTTAGTTGGGGCACTACACTTAGCTTGGGGAGTGCAAAGAGACTGTGTGTGTGTGTGTGGACATCAGACAAGGAGCGCCTGTGATACCCTCCAGAGTGGAATAGCCTGCTGACTTATGAAGAATGGTCATTTGGTGAGGAGACCAGAGGCTGTCATCGCTCATGGAACCGTTCCTCAGCAAAAGCCAGCATCTTCAAGAGAGGGCGGAGAAAATTGCTTAGAGGAAAAAAAGTAGTTATGACCAACTTCCCTGATAGAACAAAAATCATCGTATGAAAAAAGTTACTCTGTTTTCCAGCATTCAATGAATCTGTTTAGTTGGTCATTTTGCGACCATTTTTACATTAGAAGTTTTAGGTGGAGTATTTGTCTTTGATTGAAAATCTCAGAAGGCTGTACAGTTCCTTTCCACAATCTGAAGCCAAACCATGAAACTACACAATCTGCATAACAAAAAGATCAGGCGAGCAAGCAAACACCAAATAATTATTTCAAATAAAACCTTGCTAAATGTCACAGTATAACTGGCTTAACATTACTGGATGTCAAAAGTTGAAACATTATGTTGGAGCAGGGCATCTCGCGGTGAGCGCCAGGAGTTGGATTTTTTCCCTCACCCTTCAGCTCCAATTATTTTTGCGCCACACAATGCTGAAAGTGCAAGTTAATAAGAGCACGGCGAGGTCACCTGGGACCTTGGTGAACGACGGGACAGTCTATCTCTTCAGCCAGTGAAATTTAAGGATAGCGAAAGAAACAGAGCAAATGGCGGTAAAGGAAATTGGGTGAATTAGAATCAAATTAGATACAGACAGAAAAATAAAGAGAGGAAAAAAAGAACGCATTAAAGAGGAAAAAGAGAGACAGAAAGGAAAGCAAGAAATAAAATTAAAATTTAGAAAGTCTACTACCTGCAAGAGTGAGGCTCCACAGTTTCAACTATTCCCTTTCTGGGCCTCCAAGGTTCAGTAGCGTGTCAGGACCATAAATCATCCCATTAACAGGGTCCTTACGGCGTGAAATCACAGCCCTAACTTTCTGCGGTGAGTTTAATTCATATTGACGGCCAATCCAGCAATTTCCTGACACTCAGAGTGGTTGACAGTAAGCTCCTGTTTTTTGCGAAGCTAATGGCAAATTGTCCAGCAATTTGTGGTGATTCGCAACGCACACCATGTCTCTTCCTCACCACAAAGCGCCGTGACCTGGCTGTTATTTTCCCAGCAGATCCTGGGCCACGATTGAGACCCTTGCATAATTTTAAGGTGGTAATCTGATCTTGGGTTCAGTTGACTATCATAACTTAGTTTTCATTCCCTTGGTTCATCACAAACTGAACTCTAGATTAGCACCTTGCAATCACTCCCAATTTAGACAGCAAGAATATAGGTTCTTCTGATTTAAACTCCATTACTCCACTAATTTCCTGTAGCAGCATATATGCCTTTTCTACTGTGTCCTGACACTTAGCTGAATGTTCCATAGATTTATCCACTAAAACCCTCAGATAAATTTACTGATCAGTACCTGTAGACATTCCCCTCTTTCATTCCTTCCTCCAACTCATTGGGCCAGTAATTCCGGTCCCAACGCGCGAGTACGGACGGGGTACTCACGCGTGGGCCCGTTGGAAGTGCCGGATTTCAGCATGCACAGCGCATGCGCAGGAAACCGGCATTTCCTCCAAGGGGTTCAGAGGTCCAACGCGTGCGCGCAGAACTCTGCGCGCACGCGTTGAACTTCCTTCTTTTTGACAGGTTTGCCCGTGTGTAAGGGCCTGAACTTTTTAGAAATATAAAAAGGAGACGTAAGGACTTGATTCTTTAAGGTAAGTGGTCTATTATTTAAAATTATAACATTTTTTCCACAGCTTTATTGTTTTTAAGGACTTTACAGTAAGGTAAGTTTATTTTTAGACCTGATTTCTTAAAAAATTATTTTTTTCAAAAATTTGATTAATTGTTTTAAAATAGTTTTTTAAAGTTATTTATAGTTCATTTAATTAGTGGGATGTTTTTAAAAATTTTATTTAAAGTTTAAGTAGTGTTTTGGGTGCCCGTAGTTTTCATGAGTTTGACAGTTCTTACTATCAAACTCATGAATGAAGTTTCCCCTCCCCTGATTGGCTGCACAGTGCTCACCTGATCCCAGCCAGCACATCGCACTAACTACGCCGCTGGATCAGGCAAGCACATCACGCCGACAGCTGAACCAGGCCAGTGACAGGAATTCCAAGCAGTCCCAGGCTTCAGCTGTCGGCGCGCCGGGTAAGTGCACATCGGGGGCTTGCACGCGCGGCAAGCCCTCCATCCTAATTTCTGGGCCATTATTTTACATTTATCCACACTGAATTGCATGCAACTGCTTTCCTCATGTCATAAATGTAGCATTCACTCAGGTCGCACATCAAAAATCCAATATCCCACCTGTCCTTAATTCATAAATTGGTATCCCTTCATGTTACATCGGATCTTGAAATGACAATGATAAGAAAAATAATTGTAAAAAAAATTCCCTGCCTTATAACTCCTACAGGCAATGACAAACACTTTTCAGTGAATTCAAGACAGTGAATTCAATCTGGGAGTTCAGACAATCAACATGAATCACTTGACCTTCACTCTTGGGTTTACAATGTCAACTCAAATCCAATATTGCATTACTGCATTATAATTCAAAGAATTCACTATTATTTTCCATGTATTTGAAGTCGCACAAGAGTTTAGCATTCACTAACATAGTTACAAAGCATGCTGGGCACAAATTTCTTCATAAAATCCTTATTTACTGGTTTAGCCAGTGAGAGGATTTGATAAGTAAAGAGCCTATTCGGATACGTGGTACCATTTACTGTGCAACAAAAACATAGTCGCTTCAAAAGCCACTTTTATCTAGTTCCTTTAGAATATAGTAAATCTGATTTCACTATCACATAATGCCACCATGTCAAAATACTAGAACACACTGAGCTTTTAAGACACTTCACTTGTCCCTTGCAACCAGTGGGAAGCCATGACAGAAGGAAGCGCAGGTCAGAGAATCAGCGCTACAGTTTTGTACCCTCATAATTATGGTCAGATTCATTTGGTGTTATTTTTCTTGCCAATCTTCTCCCCTCTTTTTCTGAAAAAATTACCCCTTTTTAGGTGTATGGTTCCAGTGCTTCTCGATGTCTTCTGGTACCTTGCCCAAGTGGTCATTATTCATGGCCTTGACAGTGAGCATCAGCAGGCTATTCATTCATGGGTGGCATCATTGCAGGTCATGAACGTGCCCTCACTCCACATTCTAACACATCCAGCTGATGGCTGGATTTCTATCGTGGATGGCCAATTTTCCTTCCACAATTCAGGCGCATTGATACCATTTTTGGCATCCCTACTGTTAACAGGTCAACTAACCCAGCATAAAACCTGGGACCTTCCCATTCTGGATGGCTCAGCTAATTATTACTTAAAGCCACTGAACCAAGGGCGAGTGGGAGCACAGTTGTATTAAGATGGAATGATTGTGGAAAATATGCTACTTTTGCTGATTCCAGCTTCCTGTGTAATATCAACTTGCATAGTTCAAATCTATACTTCGTATTACTCCCTTCTCTTCTTACGCAGTCCCTCGGAACCGAGGATGACTTGCTTCCACGTTAAAAAATGAGTTCTCAGGTGACTGATGAGCCCAATGCGAGACCTACAGTCTCTGTCACAGGTGGGGCAGATGGTGGTTGAAGGGGCAGGTGGGTGGGGTGCTTGGGTTGACGTGCGCTCCTTGCGCTTGGCTTCCGCTTGCTTCCGGCGGAGAGACTCGAGGTGTTCGGCACCTTCCCGAATGCTTCTCCTCCACTTTGTGCGGTCTTGGGCCAGGGATTCCCAGGTGTCAGTGGGGATGTTGCACCTTTTCAAGGAGGCTTTGAGGCCTCCTTAAATCCCTTTCTGATATACCTCAGAAGTCCACAGATCAGCCGCCATCAGTCTCAGTCAGAAGTGCAGCCTGGTGCTGATTGGTACATTGGGTAATCAGAGGGGAATCCTGCTTTATCATCATGTATTCTGTTCTCTCAGTAGCCTGGGAATGGCTAGTTTGTGACAAAGACCCAACTAAAAGGTACAAGCCCGGGTGTCCAAACCTCTCATCCTTGTGTGTCATGGATCTTTTTTTGAGGATGTAACTGGTAAAATAGATAAGGGAGAACCAGTGGATGTGGTGTATCTGGACTTTCAGAAGGCCTTCGATAAGGTCCCGCATAAGAGATTAGCATGTAAAGTTAAGGCACATGGGATTGGGGGCAAAGTATTGACTTGGATAGAGAACCAGACAGAAAGCAAAGAGTTGGAATAAACGGGTCTTTTTCCGAATGGCAGGAAGTGACTAGTGGGGTACCGCAGGGATCGGTCCTTGGACCCCAGCTATTCACAATATATATAAATGATCTGGACAAGGGAACTAGATGTAATATCTCCAAATTTGCAGACGACACAAAGCTGGGTGGGCGTGTATGCTGTGAGGAGGATGTCGAGAAACTCCAGGATGATTTGGACAGGTTGGGTGATTGGGCAGAAACATGGCAGATGCAATATAACGTGGATAAATGTGAGGTTATCCACTTTGGTGGCAAAAACAGGAAGGCAGATTATTATCTGAATGGCAATAGATTGGGAGAAGGGGATGTGCAACGAGACCTGGGTGTCCTTGTGCACCAGTCGCTGAAGGTAAGCATGCAGGTGCAGCAGGCGGTTAAGAAGGCAAATGGTATGTTGGCCTTCGTAGCGAGAGGGTTTGAGTACAGGAACAAGGATGTCTTGCTGCAGTTGTACAGGGCCTTGGTGAGACCACACCTTGAGTATTGTGTGCAGTTTTGGTCACCTTATCTGAGGAAGGATGTTCTTGCCATGGAAGGAGTTCAGCAAAGATTCACCAGGCTGATACCTGGGATGGCAGGAATGACGTATGAGGAGAGATTGGGTTGATTGGACTTGTACTCGCTGGAGTTTAGAAGAATGAGAGGTGATCTCATTGAAACATAAAATTCTGACAGGACTGGACAGACTAGATGCAGGAAGGATGTTCCCGATGGCAGGGAGTCCAGAACCAGGGGACACAGTCTAAGGATAAGGGGTAAGCCATTTACGACAGAAATGAGGAGGAATTTCTTCACCCAGAGAGTGGTGAACCTGTGGAACTCTCTACCACAGAAGGCGGTGGAGGCCATTTCATTAAATATATTCAAGAAGGAGTTGGATATATTTCTTAAGGCTAAAGGGATCAAGGGGTATGGGGAGAAAGCAGGGACCGGGTACTGAATTTGGATGATCAGCCATGATCGCATTGAATGGTGGGGCAGGCTCGAGGGGCCGAATGGCCTACTCCTGCTCCTATCTTCTATGTTTCTATCTCTGTTGGGTGCATATACTACAGATGGGAATGGAGTTTCGTTACATGGGAGATTTAACTTGATACAACTTAATAATTGGAAGCCGAAATGTGGAGGAGTAGAATAACTGGGAAATGGAGGGGAGGCCCTATCTTTGGAGACTAAAATGACATTTTTAGCCCCTCCCTATCTCTGTAATCTCCTCCAGCCCCACAACCCTCTGAGAAATCTGTGCTCCTCTAATTCAGGCCTTTTGATTATCCCTGATTTGAATCAATCCACCATTGATGGCCGTACCTTCAGCTGCCAAGGCCCTAAGCTCTGGAATTCCTTCCCTAAACTCTCTGCCTCTCTTTCCTCCTTTGAGATGCTCCTTAAAACCTACCTCTTTGACCAAGCTTTGGTCATCTGCCCTAATATCTCTGTGTCTTGGTGTCAAATTTTGTTTTATAACCTCCTGTGAAGCACCTTGGGACGTTTTACTACGTTTAAGGTGCTATATAAATACAAGTTGTTGTTGTTGTAGTAAAGTCAAGGGGGGAGAAATTCGGTATAGCCGCGTTTGGAGTGCTAAAACATTAAAAGTTGAAGAATTAACGCCAGGCGCTAATCACTGTCGTCTCCCGCAAAATTAATTGTTAGCGCTCCAAGAGGGAAGTGGAGCGCTAAAGCAAGCGTTACACTCCTAACTTAGGGCGTTAACCTCCGAGAGCGGGGACGACCAGCAGAGTGATAAAGAAGGTCATGCGCAGTCCAAACGGCACTCTTTAATCATACAGGCTGCTTCCATCTCTTGAAGGGAAGGATCAATCACGCTGTATAACCTCATAGTCATTAGTGGTGTTTTTCAAGGCGAACTGGACAACTGCCATTGCAGCCCCCATCACATTCAGACAGCGCAGCATTTGGAGATGTTTGAGGAAAAGGTGTAAAAAAATTCTGCGCAGGCAGCAGGCTGGTGCAAGTAATAAATGGTGCGATCACTGAAAACACCATTTTCGTGAGGTTCAAGCAACATGGAAGCATTCCTTTTAATTACTGCTCCTGCAGCGCACTTCTGAGTGCACAACGCCTCCACTTACTGGCATTTTCGGCGTGAGGCGCTAAAGTAGGGGTGAAAGGCAATTTTGCATCGGGTCCGTTACACACGCATTGATGTCACCATGTGAGAGGCGCTAGAGGCTTAGACGCTAACTGTTAGCGCCAACGCTAATTCGCCACTGAAGGTCACGTGCACCGTTGGATTCACCGCAGTTGGGCGCTAACCCCTTAGTGCCTCGTTAGTGCCCCGCCAGGTGCCAACGGGAGGCGCTAACCTATCGAATTTCACAGCCAAGGTGTTCAGCCTGTGCCCCCTTCCCCAGGTGTCTCAATCTCTGTCTCTCTTCTCCCCAAAGTTTTGCTGACCACAGGTGCACACTGACCCTCTCCTTTAATCACACAATGTAATTTAAATGACAGTTTCACCATGGCAACAGGGAAGAATGCAGAAAGTAAGCGCGAGAATCTAACCCAAGAGGTACAAGCAGTAAGTAATCTCAGGAACATCGCATATTGCTTCCCTGGCTGGCTATCTAGGGAATGTGGATCATAATGTGGACACCTCTAATATAATATATTGGTACTATACAGATATTAAGATTTCATTTTAGTCTCCAAAGATAGGGCCTCCCCTCCATTTCCCAGTTATCCTAATCCTACACGTTCTGTCTTCCAGTTATTAAATTGTATCAAGTTAAGAACATAAAAACATAAGAAATAAGAGCAGGAGTAGGCCATCTGGCCCTTCGAGCTTGCTCCGCCATTCAATAAGATCATGGCTGATCTGATCTTGGCCTCAACTCCACTTTCCTACCTGCTCCCCATAACCCTCGACTCCCTTACCATTCAAAAATCTGTCTGTCTCCACCTTAAATATATTCAATGACCCAGCCTCCACAGCTCTCTGGGGTCGAGAATTCCAAAGATTCATGACCCTCAGAGAAGAAATTCCTCCTCATCTCTGTTTTAAATGGGTGACCCCTTACTCTGAAACTATGCCCCCTAGTTCTAGATTCCCCCACGAGGGGAAACATCCTCTCTGCATCTGCCCTGTCAATCCCCCTCAGAATCTTATGTTTCGGGAAGATCACCTCATTCTTCTAAACTCCAATGAGTATAGGCCAAACCTGCTCAACCTTTCTTCATAAGACAACCCCCTCATCTCAGGAATTAACCTAGTGAAGCTTTGCGGAACACCCTCCAATGCAAGTGTATCCCTCCTTAAATAAGGTGACCAAAACTGTATGCAGTACTCCAGGTGTGGTCTCACCAACGCCCTGTACAGTTGTAGTAAGACTTCCCTACTTTTATACTCCATCCCTCTTGCAATAAAGGCCAACATTCCATTTGCCTTCCTAATTACTTGCTGTACCTGCATGCTAACTTTTTGTCTCCCAGATGAAACAATTCTTGTTCATATGATAACTTGGAGCAAAAATTCTGACCTTTGTCAAACCAGATTATCTTTCTCTCTATCCCATTACAACTTATTATTAAAATTTCACAAACCAAGTAGATTTTCCAAAGGCCAGTGTAGGATTAAGTCCATACAGATGAGATCAGTTCTTGGTATGTGCTGAGTCGTTGATCTCAGCTGGACATCAGTTGGGGTGCTACAATTGGTTTCAGTATCCTTGGACTAAGGAAGGAGGAATCAGACAGAGTTTCTGGATCACTATCCAATGACCTGTTGACAAGTGTCGGTGAGGATAGGATAGTGATCACTTTGATGACCCCCATGGTCAAATGGCCTGCCAACACTGAAAGGTCAAATTTCTGTGGGGAGTTTTCCCAATCGCCTGCCATAAACTCCGTGGAAATCCCAGAATAAACAGCTGTGTAAGCTTCTTCTCCAGGCTCTCTGCCTTCCATAACTCTGGTGGAAGATTAGCAATCAGGAGCACCCCCACGGAAATTCTACCCTCATTGCCTAAGCGGACACACAAAGAATGACCAACTGGGCAAAGTTCTGGAGGGCTGCTGTTGCCCATGGAATTGTATTGCATCAGGAGTAGTACCTTTAGGAGAGGAGGGCAAAAAAACTAATTTCACAGTCCAAACAGCCTGTATCAATATATATGCTCAGCTGGTTAAAAGCAAATGTAATTGCACAATCATCTTTTACAAAAACCACAAGCAATAGCACAAATGTCAAAATCATTGCAACTCTGTGACATAATGATAAACACATTAACTTGCACAGCACTATCTAACAGAATGGGGGAAAAATTCAGTATCGCCCCGTTTGGGGCGCGATTATCAGCCGTGCGCAAAGTTTAGCGCCTGGCGCTAATTATCGCCTCCGACTGCAAACTTGGCTTTTAACACCCCCGGAGTTGATTAGAGCGCTAAATCGGATGCTACACACCTCTCTTAAGGCGCAAAGGTCGAGGAGCGAGGTGCTAACTAAGAGCGCGGGCGCAGCGCAGGTGATGTCAGTTAGCCATGGAACACAGACACATTGGCGCCGGACAGTTCTTAAAGGGGAGGGTCAATCTTGCTCTCCAGCCACACCCTGATCATTGGAGCCTTGAATCTCGGCCTGGAGAGACCTGTGCCTAAATCTTGCAGACAAGGACTATGGAGAGGGCCAGGGAGTGAGCACAGCGCTTCAGCGAGCGAGCCTTGGAGGCTCTGGTTGGCGCGGTGGAGCGCAGAAGATCAATACTCTACCCTGAGAGTGGCAGGAGGTCTTTGCCGCGCGAGTACAGAAGAGTGTGGAGGGAGGTGGCTCAGAGCGTCTCCTCCAGGAACATGGTGCCCAGGACCCATACTCAATGTCGAAAAAAATTCAACGACCTCACTCGGGTCGTCAGGGTGAGTGACTTTTTTTCAATACTCTCCATCCATCTCAACCTCACTCTATGGCCAGAGGGTCTTAAAACCCCAATGCCCAACACTCATCCAACACCTATGGCCCTCTCATGAAACACACACGCACATTCTACACTTTGCATATAGTAAGGGTTATTCATCTATGGGAGGCACATCAGGCAAGACCATGGCTGTGTACAGTAAGGGCTATTCACCTGTGGGAGGTACATCAGGCAAGACCATGGCTGTATATTTACTCAGACGCCGCCCTTTTACTTGCAGGCCAAGCTATCTCATAATAGGAGACAGCAGCAACAGACGGGTGAGGGCGGCCTCAGCTGCAACCCCTCAGCAATCTTGAAGAGTGCATCCAGAGGATTGTGGCAGGCTGGGTGATCAGTCCTGTCGCCACTGGAGAGGCCGACCCCGTTCTGGACAGCAATGGTAAGGTCATCACCTTTTTGTCCTCTCTCCTTCCACTTGTCCCTCACAACACCAGCCTTTGACACCTTTAATCCAACTTACTAAATCACTGCATTCATTCCTCCCTTACTGCCACCCTGTCCTCACGCTAAAGCCACTCTTGTATCTACTTGCTTTCAGATGGTGATTCACCAGCTGAGGAGATGGGCCCTCAAGCTGCCAGTGGGAGTGAAGCTGCAGGCGAGGAGGAAGAGGAAACTGGAGCATCAGCGCCACCCTCTCCCGAGGAAGCCCATGCCCATACTGGGAACACGCCTTCCCTGGAGGGGAGCAGGGGGGGAAGGGTCTGATGAGGGTGAAGTTCCAGGATCCAGCGGGCTGCAGCAACGCGATGGGAGGAGGGAAGCTCGGGGGTCTTCTTCCCGGAGGGAGAGTATGCCAGCGAGTCCTGCTGCACTGGACGCAGAGGAGGAGTGGCTGATCGCTGAAATGAACACCCAAGCAGTGGACATGCACACTGAGCTCAAAGGTGCAGTGGGAAGTGTTGGATCTGTGGTTCAGTGGATATGCTGTTATTAAATAATCACACGGATGCTGTACATTAACAATAAACTGGAGGAGGGTAGTCTCAAGACTGGGGGTACAGAGGCATGCGCAAAGCTTATATACAGGTGTGGTCACTGCCGGTACTACAGTATACAGGAGCTGTAAAAGTAGTTCTGACTTAAAGGCACATACACTACAATTCCTCCCCTTTTAGATTAGTGGTACCCCTAATATTCAAATAACAATTAACATTTCAACATGTACATTAAACAATAAAAGTCCATTTATAGATTCAGTCTTTGGGGCGGCTTCCTAACCCTTTCGGGATAGCGCCTTTCCGGAGGTTCTTGTTCTTGGTGCAGAGGCGATTCTGACCCCTTTTCATCGGGTAGTTCATCGGGTTCCACTGCTACTGGTTCTGAGGTAGATGCTGCCGGTATGTCGGGTTCATCCCCAGGTACTCGAGACATGGGGTTGACGCGTTCCTGTGACGCTAAGATCTGATCGACGTGGCGCCTCACAATGTTTTCCCCGACATCCATTGTGTACATTAATGGCCCCTGCCTTGTACATATCGTTCCGGGTTGCCATTTCTCTGTTCGATAGTCACGGGCCAAGACTGGTTGCCCTAGATTGAAGCTCCTTGTCGGCTTCTCATTGATGTGCTGGAATTGTTTGTCCTCAACATTTCTTCGCACATTTGGTCTGAGCAAGTCCAGATGAGATCTCAACCTTCGGTTAAAGAACATCATGGCCGGGGTCTGGTTGGTAACTGCATGTGTCGCGTTTCGGTAGGCTAATAAGAAATTGTCCATCTTATGCTGTAGTGGAATTTCATCGTCGCACATGGCTTTTATCGCCTTCTTAAAGGTTTGTACGAACCTCTCAGCCAATCCATTTGTGGCTGGATGATACGGGGCAGATGTATAATGCCTTACCCCATTCCTTCTCATAAATTTTTGGAACTCGTCGGACACAAACTGTGGTCCATTATCAGAGCAAATCTGCTCTGGCAAACCATTTCTGGCAAATATGGTCCGTAGGACTGCAATCGTTTTCTCTGCAGTGGTTGAAGACATTTTTATCACCTCAGGCCACTTTGAATGAGCATCCACTGCTATTAAGAACATTGAGTCCATGAATGGACCAGCAAAATCAATATGCACCCGTTGTCATGGAGAGGAGGGCCACTCCCATGGGTGTAGAGGGGCATGTGGTGGTGCATTTTGGACCTTCTGGCATCCTAAGCAGCTCTTAGCTAGGTCTTCGATTTGTTGATCGATTCCCGGCCACCACACATAAGCCCTAGCAAGGCTTTTCATTTGTACGCCTCCCAGATGACCCTCATGAAGCTCATTTAGCACTCTCTCCCTTAACTTGGGTGGAATCACCACTCTGGATCCACACATCACTGTCCCCTGGCATACTGACAGCTGTTCTCTTCTGGCTGAGAATGCTGGCAACAGTGAGTCGCCATGAGTTGGCCATCCCCTCACCGTCAATTCATATACCCAAGACAGCGTCGGGTCATTGCGGGTCTCCTTCTCTATATCCGCGTTCGTTACTGGCAATCGTTCAATTATTGACGAATAAAATATCTCGATAGGGTCCACTGCTGGTGCTTCCTCCACAGTAGGCAATGGCAGGCGCGATAGCCCATCAGCGTTCCCATGCTGTTTCGTGCCTTTATATTCTATTTCATATTGATTCGCCCCTAGAAACAGGGACCATCTTTGTAACCGCTGTGCAGTCATCACTGGAACGCCCTTCTTAGGATTAAAGATGGAGACCAGTGGTTGGTGGTCAGTCAGCAAGGTGAACTTCTGCCCATGCAGATAGTGGTTGAATTTTTTTACTCCCCATACTAGGCTGAGGGCCTCCGTGTCAATCTGGGCGTTGTTGCACTCGGCTGAGGTTAGTGACCGAGACGCAAAGGCTACTGGCCTCTCCAACCCGTCAGGGAATTTGTGCGACAGCACCGCTCCAATACCATAGGGTGATGCATCACATGCCAAACGAATTGGTAGTGCTGGGTTGAAATGGGCCAACACCTCTTTTGATGTGATCAATTCTTTACACTTCTGGAAAGCTCGTCTACGTTCGTCATCCCACTTCCATGGTACCCCTGTTTGCAGTAGGGTGTTCAGTGGGTGTAATACCGTAGACAAATTTGGTAAGAACTTGTGGTAGTAGTTTACCAGCCCGAGGAACGACCTCAGTTGTGACACATTTTCCGGTGCTGGAGCCTTGACTACTGCCTCAATCTTGTCAGGGGACTTATGTAACCCCTCTTCATCAATAACGTGGCCACAATACGAGATCTGTTTCTGGAAAAACTCACACTTGTGGCGATTAGCTCGTAGCCCATACTCCTTTAATCTGGTGAACACCTTCTCCAAGTTGGCGAGGTGATCACCATCATTTTCGCCCGTGACCAAGATGTTGTCCAACTAACACTGGGTCCCTGGAATCCCTTGCAGGACCTGATCCATCGCCCTTTGCCAGATAGCCAGAGCCGAGGCTACTCCAAACACCAGCCGGTTGTATTGATAGAGACCTTTATGAGTGTTGATCGTAAGGTATTGTTTCGAAGCTTCTTCTACCTCCATTTGCAAGTACGCCTGGGCTAGATCAATTTTGATGAAGCGTTTACCTCCAGACAGCGAGGTGAAAATATCCTCAATTCGTGGAAGCGGATATTGTACCTTAAAATCCCCACAGATGCGGACCTTCTTTGGTTCCCCAGGTGTATTACTCAACGACCTCTTCATTACAGGAACGATGGGTGTAGCCCACTCGCTCCAGCCACTTTGGACAGTACTCCTGAACATTCCAACCCTTCCAGCTCTGCTTCAACAGCTGGTCTGATCGCATAAGGCACTGGTCTGGCCTTCAGAAACTTTGGGCTTGCATTTTCCTCTATTTTAATCATTGCTGTTATTCCTTTTAGTGTTCCTAGTCCCTCCTGGAACACTTCTTTTGCGTCAGTTAGCATTTTTGACAGTCGTCCAGGTGTGACGTCGTCATCCTTTTTGGCCTCAACCTTCAGTGCCTGTATGGAATGCCAATCTAATTGTATCTTCCGCATCCATTCACGTCCTAGCAGTGGTGGTCCTCCATCTGGCAATACATATATATCTATTTTAGGTATGTCCTGGCCTTTATATGTCACTTTCACCCTTATTTTTCCTTTGGGGTAGACTTTTTGCCCTGTATACGTCTTCAAGACAATCTCTGTAGCTTTCAAGGGTATGTGTGAAAATAGCCGCTTGTAGTCTCTTTGATTTATGACTGTTAGCGCTGACCCTGTGTCCAATTCCATTTTCACTTGGACTCCGTCTATCTTGAGTGTAACCCAGATAGTCTGGCGATCCTCCATTTCTGTTACCTTATGTAGTTTCAGACAACCCAGCTCCTTGATTCCGGAGTCTGTGTCACTTTTCTGTTCGTCTGAACCACTGTCCATCACCTGGTGTACCTTTGTGTACTTCTCCTGTGGAGATTTCTTACTGTTGGTTTTCTTCCCAGACCTGCAGACTCTTGCTATGTGTCCTGCTTTCTCACACTGTCTGCACACTTGGTCCTTGAACCAACAATCTTTCTGGTCATGTGTTGTTCTGCCGCAGCGATAGCACTTCCCTGTTCCATAGGACATTTCATTGGTGCCACATTCTTGCGGTCTCCGTTGTATCTCTGCAGCGCCCCTTGCGGCTGCTTTGTGTGATACTGCCATACTGAAAGCTTTGTCCAGCGTAAGGTCCTTTTCTGATAGAAGCCATTTCTGGGTTCCTTCACTTTGTAGCCCACACACAAACTTGTCCCTTAACGTATCTGCTAGTCCCGCTCCAAACTGGCAGTGTTTCGATAGCTTGCGCAGTTCCGTTAGGTACTCAGCATTGCTTTCGTCTTTGTGTTGGTTCCTTTTATGGAACTTAAATCGTTCTGCTATCAGCAGCGGTGTGAGGTTTAAGTGGTCCTGTAGGATTTCTACTATGCTTTCAAAATTCTTGTTTACCGGCTTCTCTGGGGTTATTAGATTTTGCAGTAACGCATAAGTTTTTGCACCCATGGAATTTAACAGAACCAGTGCTTTATTAGCATCTGGCACTTCATTCGCCCTGCAGTACACCTCAATACGTTCCACATATGTCGCCCAATCTTGGACTTCATTGTCGAACGTAGAGATACTGCCACTCTTCGGCATCCTTGGGTGTGAGTTAACTGTCAAAAATGGCGCCTCCCGTGCTTCCCCTTCTTCTCCGCTGGCACAAAATGGCGTCTCCCGCGCTTTCCTTCCTTCCCGCGCTCGCCCTTCTTCTCCGCTGCGGCTTCTAAAAATGGCGTCTCCCGCGCTCCCCTTTCTTCGCCCCGCGGACCCTGTTCAGCCCGTGAGCCCTGGCTGTGCTCTGCGCGTTCTTCTTTTTATATTTTTCGACGCCGCTCAGTCTAGAACCCAGCTGTTTCTCTACCCTCTCTCTCTCTGGTTTGTTTTCTTTTTCTCGATGCCACTCGGTGTTCAACCCCCGGCTGCGCCCTGTGCTCTTCACCCTCTGTCTTACCCCATCGACGCTGCTCGGCTTTCTCTCCGCCGTCGGTCGGCTCCAGCCGCCACTGCTCGGGAAGGGTCTGCGCTGGACCTGTCGTCGGTCTCTTGCTGCTCGTCGTGGCTGGGGAACCAAGAACCGGCTCTCCACAGCCTCCCCTGCGAAGTTCAATCTCTGCCTGACTGCTGGGCGGTTGCTCGTGGTCGACGCCCGTGTTCCTGGCCTCAACTATTTTTTTTTTTTATGTTGCAGGTAGATTCGAATCGACACTCGTCGCCACTGTTGGATCCGTGGTTCAGTGGATATGCTGTTATTAAATAATCACACGGATGCTGTACATTAACAATAAACAGGTCTTTACTGGAGGAGGGTAGTCTCAAGACTAGGGGTACAGAGGCATGCGCAAAGCTTATATACAGGTGTGGTCACTGCTGGTACTACAGTATACAGGAGCTGTAAAAGTCGTTCTGACTTAAAGGCACATACACTACAGGAAGGGTGCCCGAATGCATTGAATCACTGGCAAGGAGTGTGGAGCACTTCGCTGTAGCACAGGCGGATGCCACGCTAAAGCTTCGTGCTGCAATTCAGTCAATGGCTGCCATGACCCATCTCTGACTGCTCTCATGCAGACTCAGATTGAGGCCACGCGACCACTGACTGCTGCCATCCTCGCTGGTTCGGATACATTTCCCCGGAGCTCTCACCGTGCTGAAGCAGGCCAGCAATCTGTGCTCCAGCAGATTGCTCCAGATGCTGAAGTGATGCCCCGTGGGAGTGCCAGTGTGTCGGTCGAGCAGGGAGTTGCTGTCCTCTCTCAAGATGACAGCATTCCTGCTGCCACCACTGTCACTTCGCCACTGCACTTGCCACCGCCTGTAGGACAGACTGTTGCCGCCCATGTAGAGTTGGTGCAGTCTGCAGCCGGGCCCTCCAGGCCCAGAGCTGGTCGAGGCTGTCCTTCAAGGGAATCTGCAGTCTCAGGTTCTGACAATCAGCAGCCTTCCAGCAGCCTTGCTGCAGCCACTGGGCCCCCATTACGAAGGAGCAGTAGGGTGGGAAGGGGGGAAGTGCGCAAGGGAAGGAGATCACCCTCGAAGGGCAAAAAGTAGGAGGTGTGAGAAAATGTTGGTCATTTTTTTATTAAAGGCCAAGGTTTGTGGTCAAACTTTTGTTTAGCGTTTTGGACATTATCTCCAGGTTGTGAGAGCCAGCTATGTTAATTATTCTTTTTGTGTTTATTTCTATTAGTTTGTCATGAGGAAATGACACAGAGTTTGTAAAATAAATAAGTTTTTGTATTCAAAATGTACATGTTTGGTCTTTGCAATCATTGCTGCCTTGGCTGGCATAGGGATTGTGGGTTGTTTTCATTCATGTTGTTCTCAATGGCAGAAGCCATTTCCTCAGCAGGGGCCTAGAAGCAGCTTGCTATCAGCCGTTGACGGACGGCCCTTCCAGTTTCTACATTGTGGGCCTCCTTCCCGCCTTGGTGCTGCTGATGATCATCCTCCTCCTCTTTCTCCTCCTCCTCCTCTGGTGGTGCTCCAAGGCCTGGTGGCATTGGCTGGGTCCTGCGGATTGCCAGGTTATGCAGCATGCAGCAGACAACAACGAAGAGGGAGACTCGCTCAGGCGAGTACTGCAGGGCTCCTCCAGAATGGTCCAGACAGCGGAACCGTTGCTTGAGCACGCCGATTGTATGCTCAATGATGTTCCTGGTAGCTAGATGGCTCTCTTTGTACCGCAACTCAGCAGGGGTGTTGGGCGTACGGAGCGGTGTCATCAGCCAGGTGCACAGTGGATATCCCTTGTCCCCGAGAAGCCAACCACCTGGGTGATGTGGTGCCTGGAAAAGTTCTACCACAGTAGTCTGGCACAGGATGTATGCATCGTGGCTGCTGCCAGGATAACAGGCATTGTCAGCGAGTATCAGCTGTCTGTGGTCACAGACCAACTGCACATTTAAGGAATGAAACCCCTTTCGGTTCCGGAAATCCTCTGCATTCTCATGCGGAGCACGCAAAGCCACATGTGTGCAGTCAATGGCGCCCTGCACCATGGGGAAGCCCACTATCCTCGCAAAGCCCACAGCGCGTTCATGCTGCTTGACCGGGGTCATGGGGAAAGAGATGTACTCTCGTCTCCTTTTATAGAGGGCATTTGTGACCTGATGAATGTAGCAATGGACTGCGAACTGGGAGATATTGGCGATATCCCCAGTAGCTGATTGAAATGAGCCGGTGGCATAAAAGTTGAGAGCCACTGTTATCTTCACTGCCACCGACAGAGACATCCTGCTCCTCAGTTGAGGCTGCAGATCTGGCTGCAGCAGGTTGCAGAGCTCAGTGACCACCTCCTTGCTGAAGCGCAGCCTTCGCAAACATTGCTCCTCAGACATATTAATGCATGAGAATTGTTGGCGAAATACCCTGGGAGGGTAAGGTCTCCTGTACAGAGGCCAGTTGGCCCTCCTCCGTCTGGCCATGATTGCCACTCTCTCTCTGCGTCTCTGTGGCCTCCGATTCTGCTGGCGCAGGATGACACCCCCAATTAGTGAAGCCCCATAGTCTCTTGGCAATCAAAGTAATGAAGGTCAAAAACCAAAGTACCTGCAAATTTATGCTCAGTAGCCAAAACTACTTCACACAGCATTGACTCAATGCAGAAGTCTCTCTTTGTCTCTCTCAAAATCTCTCCCTCTCTCTCTCAGAACGAGTGGTGCAAAAATGTCTACCACAGAAAAAGCCAGGAAGAGGCCCCCTTTAAATAGCGCCCCCCGAGCCCCACAGCGACTGGGAAGCATTCCAGTCTACCTGTCGTTGGTTGCGCCAGGCAGAAAGGAGGGGGGCGCCACTCAATTTCCATTCCGGGGCGCCCCAAGGGCGTTGCACACTCGAATGACGTCAAGAACTGCGTGCGCAGGAGATCGGGCGGTATTGTTTAGCGGCGCCGCAAAATGTCCGGTCAATTTCACGAGAGGCGCAGATATCGCCGTGCCCGGGCGCTAGTTGCTTTGCACCCCATTAGCGCCCTCTTAAGGCGCTAATGGGAGGCGCAAACCAACTGAATTTTTCCCCCTATTACTTTATTAATTAAATTTCCCTTCTCTGAACTTTAATCTTCCTTGCTATGCATATGCAAGATACAGAATCCAATAATGAATATATTGAGAATTATGTTTTTCTCACTTGCTGCAAAAAGCTAAGTAACCACTTAATTGTTGCATCTCAGTGATTCAACCAAGAAATACCGATGTCCCCTCTGTCAGATCCTGCACAGAAGTCTGATACAGGGCTATTTCCACTGAGACAGTTTGGTTGCAAATTGTAATCGCCGTTTATTGTAAAGGTGCAAGTAAGAAGAATGGGTGGCATGTGCTACTAAAACAGGGGTATGCTTAGAGAATACCTTAACTTGAGCTGACAAGAATATTACATCGAGGCTACAGGATGGGTCAAGTAGTTGACATTTATCATCTAAACCCTCAGACACAATTACTGTTTGGCAATTTACTAATAGGGATCTGGTATAATTTATGTGTAGCGTACAGTGAGATTTCCATATGAGATTTAATGTGAGGTTTTAAGATTCTACATGATATCACATAAGCCACTCGAATGCTCAGTCATGGCGGACAGTTCTGCAACAGAGAGTCCTGCACCATATAAAGTTTAAAGTATTGGTGGGTTATTTTAGATAAAGAATTACAGGAAAATTATTGTTATTATTTTGTGTTCATCAAGATGGATGATGGAATGCTTTCTTTTCAGGGACTCGATGTCAAATTAGATATAGCACGCTTAGATGCAGTGTATAGCTCCCTACTCTGCTCGAACACACGTCAACCTAGAAAAGTAGAAGAAGCTTACCATTTCAAAAAAGAGCCACAAATAACCAACACCTCGAGAATGATAAGTTGATGATCATCAGGACCAATGTATGAAAACAAGGGACTGGCTGGTTCTTCACAATGACCCCGTGAAATCAGGTGGGAGAGCAGGGAGAATTCTGACGGTGAGCTCTACGGAATTATATCTACTTGTACAGTAGCATAACCCAAGTATGTAAATCATCCCTTTGTGATCTGGACCATATCTTTCACAAATGTATCTCTTCAGTCTCTCTGTAGGCAGACCGAGTGATCACTTGGTGAGACAAGACGTAATCTAAATTGTTAAACTGCTTTATTTTCCATCAAGTGAGCAAACAGAACAACAATTGGATTCACTTATTTTCATCAATACACCATGAGGTAGATGTTGACTTTGTGTGATAGTATAAAACGGGTGATAGTGAATTGGCAGCCCGTTTTACATCTCTCCTGATTTTTATGTCCATTGAAGTCATGTAAAAGATGTAAAATGAGCTGCCGATTTGCTGTCACCCATTTTACACTATTGCACAAAGTCAAAATTTATCCGTGTTTTCATATCAAAACAGTGAAAACGCTATCTAAATTCAGCAGGTCATCTTGCTTGACGTAAAGCAAATTTTCTAACTCCTCTCTCCTGTATTCCATCCTTCTCCCAGCACTTTGCTATCTGCCTCCTAATTTTACTGCATGCGCTGTTCTTTTAAAAGCCTAACTTGAATCATAGAATCTTACAACACAGATGGAGTTCATTCGGCCTGTGCCGGCTGTTTTAAAGACCTGTCCACATCCCAGCTTTTCCCTTAAAACCCTGCAAATTAAACCTGTTCAAGTACATATCCAATTGCCTTTTGAAAGTTCCTATGGAATCTGCTTCCGCTACTCTTTCAGGTAATGCATTCCATGTCTTAACAACCCTCAGTGTGAAAAAAATTCTCCTCATTTCCACCTCATGTCAGCTGTTATTCAAACTGACTACTCCCCTATTCCCAAGAGCAGAATCCAACATCCTAACTTGCCAATAACACTGCCAATTTCAAATGAGTAGAGGTGATGCAACAGCAATAAGTTTTGTCATTGGAATATCAAATTAACTTGTTGTCTCCAACTGGTTCAGATGGCCCTAATGTATACCTTTCAGCTATGGCAGCATCGCGGTTATGTTACTGGACTGATGATCCAGAGCCGTGAGTTCAAATCCTGTCTGGTTCACTAATGTCCTTTAGGAAAGGATATCTGCCGTCTTTACCCGGTCTGGACTATATGTGACTCCAGACCCACAGCAATGTGGTTGACTCTTAACTGCCCTCTGAAATGGCCTAGCAAGCCACTCAGTTGTAAGAAACTGCAACAGAAAACAATAACAAGAATAAAACCGGATGGACCACCAAGCATCAACCTCGGCACCAACTTCGGAAACAACAACGGCGCACCCAGCCCAGTCAACCCTGCAAAGTCCTCCTCACCAACATCTGGGGACCTGTGTCAAAATTGGGAGAGCTGCCCCACAGACTAGTCGAGCAACAGCCTGACAGTCACACCCACAGAATCATACCTTTCAGCCAATGTCCCAGACTCCTCCATCACCATCCCTGGGTATGTCTTGTCCCACCAGATGTGGTGGTACAGTGGTATACAGTTGGGAGGGTGTGGCTTTGGGAGTCCTCAACACTGACTCTGGACCCCATGAAGTCTCAGGTCTTCAGGTCAAACACGGGCAAGGAAACCTCCCACTGATTACCTCCTACCGCCCTCCCTCAGCTGATGAATCAGTACTCCTCCATGTTGAACACCACTTGGAAGAAGCACTAAGGGTAGCAAGGGCACAGAATGTACTCTGGTAGGGGGACTTCAATGTCCATCACCAAGAGTGGCTCGGTAGCACCACCACTGACTGAGCTGGCCGAGTCCTGAAGGACATAGCTGCCAGACTCGGCCTGTGGCAGGTGGTGAGAGAACCAACATGAGGGAAAAACCTACCTGACCTCATCCTCACCAATTTACCTGTCGTAGATGCATCAGTCCATGACAGCACTGGTAGTTGTGACCACCGCACAGTCCTTGTGGAGACGAAGTCCCATCTTCACACTGAGGACACCCTCCATCGTGTTGTGTGATACTACCACCGTGCTAAATGGGATAGATTCAGAACAGATTTATCAGCTCAAAACTGGGCATCCATGAGACACTGTGGGCCATCAGCAACAGCAGAATTGTGTTCCACCACAATCTGTAACCTCACGGCCCGGCATATCCCTTATCCTACCATTAACATCAAGCCAGGTGACCAACCCTGGTTCAATGAGGAGTGTAGAAGAGCATGCCAGGAGCAGCACCAGGCGTACCTAAAAATGAGATGCCAACCTGGGGAAGCTGCAACACAGGACTACATGTATGCTAAACAGCGAAAGCAGCATGTTATAAACAGAGCTAAACGATCTCACAACCAACGGATCAGATCAAAGCTCTGCAGTCCTGCCACATCCAGTCATGGATGGTTGTGGACAATTAAACAACTAACGGGAGGAGGAGGATCCAGGAATATCCCCAAACTCAATGATGGTGGAGCCCAGCACACGAGTGCAAAAGACAAGGCTGAAAGTTTGCAACCATCTTCAGCCAGAAGTGCCAGGTGGATGCTTCATATTGGCCTCTTCCTAAGGTCCCCACCATCAGAGAAGCCAGTCTTCAGCCAATTCGATTCACTCCATGTGATATCAAGAAACGGCTAAGTGCACTGAATACAGCAATGGCTATGGGCCCTGATAACATCCTGGCTATCGTGCTGAAGACTTACACCCCAGAACAAGCCGCGTCTCTAGCCAAGCTGTTCCAGTACAGCTACAACACTGGCATCTACCAGACAATGTGGAAAACTGCCCAGGTATGTGCTGTCCACAAAAAGCAGGACAAATCCAATCCGGCCAATTACAGCCCAATCATTGTACTCTCAATCATCGGCAAAGTGATAGAAGGTGTCATCGACAGTGCTATCAAGCGGCATTTACTCACCAATTACCTGCTCACTGCTCAGTTTGTGTTCCGCCAGGGCCACTCGGCTCCAGACCTCATTACAGCCTTGATCCAAACATGGACAAAAAAACTGAGGTGAGGTGAGAGTGACTACTCTTGACATCAAGGCAGCATTTAACTGAGTGCGGCATCAAGGAGCCCTAGTAAAATTGAAGTCAATTGGAATAGGGGAAAACTCTCCACTGGCTAGAGTCATGCCTAGCATAAAGGAAGATGGTTGTGGTTGTTCGAGGTCAATCATCTCAGCCCCAGGACATCACTGCAGGAGTTCCTCAGGGCAGTGTCCTAGGCCCAACCATCGTCAGCTGCTTCATCAATGACCTTCATAGGTTCAGAAATGGGGATATTCGCTGATGATTGCACAGTGTTCAGCGCCATTCACAACTCCTCAGGTAATGAAGCAGTCCATGCCCGCATGCAGCAAGACCTGGACAACATTCAGGCATGGGCTGATAAGTGGCAAGTAGCATTCATAAGAACATAAGAAATAGGAGCAGGAGTAGGCCATTCGGCCCTTCGAGCCTGCTCCGCCATTCAATGAGATCATGGCTGATCTTCTGCCTCAATTCCATTCACTGGGCTTATCGTCATATCCCTTGATGCCCTTATTAGTCAGAAATCTATTGACTTCTGTTTTGAATATACCCAATGACTGAGCCTCCACAGCCCTCTGGGGTAGAGAATTCCTAAGATTCACCACCCTCTGTGTGAAGAAATGTCTTCTCATCTCAGTCCTGAATGGCCTACCCTTTATCCTGAGGCTGTGGCCCCTGGTTCTAGACTTCCCCAGCCAAGGGAAACATTCTCCCCCTATCAAGCCCTGTAATAATGTTGTATGCTTCAATGAGATCCCCTCTCATTCTTCTGAATTCAAGAGAATACAGGCCTAGCTTACTCAATCTCTTCTCATACGACAGTCTCGCCATCCCAGGAATCAATCTCGTGAACCTTCGTTGCACTCCCTCTATGGCAAGTGTATCCTTCCTTAGGTAAGGAGGCCAAAATTGTACACAGTACTCCAGGTGTGGTCTCACCAAGGCCCTATATAATTGGAGTAAGGCTTCTTTACTCCTGTACTCAAATCCTCTTGTAATGAAGGCCAGCATACCATTTGCCTATCTAATGGCTTGCTGCACCTGCACATTCACTTTCAGTGACTCATGTACAAGGACAGCCTGGTCCCTTTGAGCATCTGCATTCCCCAATCTTTCACCATTTAGGAAATACTCTGCCTTTCTGCTTTTTCTACCAAAGTGGATAACTTCACATTTATCCACATTATAATCCATCTGCCATGTTCTCACCCACTCACTGAGCCTGTTGAGATCCCTTTGAAGCCTCTTCACATCCGCTTCGCAACTGACACTGCCACCTAGCTTTGTGTCATCAGCAAATTTGGAAATGTTACATTTAGTCCCCTCAACCAAATCATTGATATAGATTGTGAATAGCTGAGGCCCAAGCACCAATCCTTGCAGTACCCCACTAGTCACAACCTACCATCCTGAAAAAGACTCATTTATCCCTACTCTTTGTTTTCAGTCTGTTAACCAATTCACAATCCATGCTAGTATATTACCCCCAATTCCATGTGCCCTCATTTTGTTCACCAACCTCTTGTGAGGGACCTTATCGAAGGCCTTCTGAAAATCCAGATACACCACATCTATCAGTTCCCCTTTGTCTACTCCACTAGTTACATCCTCAAATAACTCCAATAGATATGTCAAACAGGACTTCCCTTTCATAAATCCATGTTGACTCTGCCCAATCTTACTATTAGTTTCTAAGTGCCCAGTTATTGCATCCTTTATAAAAGATTCCAGCATTTTCCCAACTACTGATATGAGGCTAACAGGTCTGTAGTTCCCCATTTTCTCTCTCCCTCCTTTCTTAAATAGCCGGGTTACATTTGCTATCCTCCATTCGCGCCACACAAGTGCCATACAATGAAAGAAAAGAACATACAATGACTCTAACAAGAGATAGTCTAAATACCACCCCATGACATTCAACGGCATTACCATTGCAAATCCCCCGCCATCAACATCCTAGGGGTCACTATTGACCAGAAACTTAACTGGACCAACCACATAAATACTATGGCTACATGAACAGGTCAGAGGCTGGGTATTCTGCGGTGAGTGTCTCACCTCCTGACTCTCCAAAGCCTTTCCATCACCTACAGGAGTGTGATGGAATACTCTCCACTTGCCTGGATGAATGCAGCTCCAACAACACTCAAGAAGCTCGACACCATCCAAGACAAAGCAGCCCGCTTGATCGTTACCCCATCCACCACTTTAAACATTCACTCCCTCCACCACCGGCGCACCGTAGCTGCAGTGTGTACCATCTACAAGATGCACTGCAGCAACTCGCCAAGGCTTCTTCAGCAGCACCTTCCAAACCCGTGACCTCTACCACCTGGAAGTACAAGGGCAGCAGGCGCACGGGAACACCATCACCTCCAAGTTCCCCTCCAAGTTACACACCATCCTGGCTTAGAAGTATATCGCCGTTCCTTCATCGTCGTTGGGTCAAAATCCTGGCACTCCCTCCCTAACAACACTGTGGGAGTACCTTCACCACACGGACTGCAGCAGTTCAAGAAGGTAGCTCACCACCACCTTCTCAAGGGCAATTAGGAATGGGCAATAAATGCTTGCCTCGCCAGAAGCACTCACATCCCAGGAACAAATACATTTTAAAAAAGCCCTGTGATACTGTGAATTTAACCCATTGAGAGCTAAGTTTAGCTCAACAGTCGCATTTTTAACATGCCCCCTCCCCAACACCCCACCATGTATGAAATTCCAAAACATGAAAGCGCTTTACTGAAATATCAGAGAAGCCCCCACCACTGAGATTTTTTCATTTTTCAACGGCCTGCTTGTGTGAGATTGCAAATTTAGTGCCAATAATGCTGAACTAGGCCCTGTTGTACACATGCTACTACCAACTGGACTGAGATGGTCCTAATTCATTTCATGTGGAACGCGCACATCCAGCAGATGGAGGAGGTTTTCAATCCATCAGTCTGTGCTGCAGATGATCCGCAGACCCAAAGGTTACAAGACAATTTTTCTAACCCAATGTATCACCCAGTTCATATTAAAACACAGGAGTGTAAAGACAAATGAAAATGTGTCAAAAACGTCATTAAAAAGGAAATGAATATGCCTAGCTTCAACCTCAACAATAACTTGCATTTATATAGTGCGTTTAATGAAGAAAAACATCCCAAGAAGTGTAGTCAGACAAAAATGGATACCAAGCCAAAGTAGGAGATTTTAGGAGGGGTGATTAAAAGCTTGGTCAAGAGGTGGGTTTTAAGGAGGAGAGGGAGACGGAGAGGCAATGAGGTTTAGGGATGGAGTTTCAGAGCATGGGGCCTGGATAACTGAAAGCATGGCCACCAATGCGGGGTGGTGGGGGGCGAAAGAAGTGGGGTGCACAAGAGTTCAGGATTGGAGGAACACAGAGTGCTTGGTGGGTGTAGGGCTGGAAAAACTTACAGAGATAGGGAGAGTGAGGACATGAAGGAATTTTAAATTTGAGGCACTGGGAGACCGGAAGCTAATGTTGATCAGCTAAACAGGGGTGACAGATGAGTGGGACTTGGTGTGGGATAGGATCCTGGCAGCAGAGTTTTGTATGAGCTGAAGTTTATGGAAGGTGGAGAATGGGAGGCCGACCAAGAGAGCTTTGGAATAGTCACATCTGGAAGGCATCGATAAGTTTCAGCAGCAGATGGGCTAAGGCAAGGGCAGAGGTGGGCAATGTTATGAAGGTGGAAGTAGACGGCTTTTGTGATGGAAAGATACAAGCATGGACTTGCAAGAAAGATGGACACGGACATGGGAGGTGACAACGCAATCAAATCTTTGAAGAGGTAAAGGAGGTTGGAGGTGTTGTGGTCATTTGCAAGGACAGAGGAGTCCAAGGTGGGTTTTGTGAGGAGGGAGTATTAAAAGCGGTTTTGAAAGGGAAGTGTCCATTAGCCAAGAAGAGGGAACCATTTTTAATGACAGCTAGCATGATGGCCAGGAGGGTAGGTTGGGTGGTCAACATTTTAATGGCAATAGGCTTAAGGGAGCAGGAGGTGAGTATCATGAACAAGATGACCTCAAAGCAGGCATGAGGGAATTTAAGAGATAAACAAGATAAAGATGCAGCTCCACGACCAGGGCATGAGGAAACCTTGGCGGAGGTTTGGTTAGGTGGGCATGGGGAAGGCGGGGATGCGGCAGAGGAAGCTGATGGAAGGCTTAAACTTAGTGACAAAGAAGTCCATGAGCTCTTTACTCTCGTTTTTGGAGGTGAATAGGAGTTTAAGGAGACAAGAAAAGAAGCCTCAGGCTATCTTTGCTTTCCACGTTGATCTTAGAGTAGTGAATGGTTTTGGCAAAGGAGAGCAAGCCAAATGCTGTTTGATATGGTCCAGCCAGATCTAGCAATGGATGGCCAAACAAGTTGTGTGCCAGATACGCTCATCTTTGTGCCTGTTGGACTTGAGGGAGCAACGATAGGAGCCATAACAGGGGAAAGATCAAGATGGGAGAAAAGAAGGATTTTACTAGGGATAAGGGCATCAAAGGTGGGACAAAAGAATTGTTGAGCAGATTGACAGCTGTGGAAGTATCATGTCAAACAGAGGGCCAAAAGCTAGACAGTTGGCAACTTAAAAGTGCAATTGTAAGGAGGAGACTTTATACCAGGGGTGAAGCAGAAGGAAGTGGGGTTAGAAGGGAGTAAGTGGATGTTGGTAGTGAGGGATACAAGGAAGTGGTTGGAGATGGCCTTTTGCTGTGATTAAGATGATGGGAGTAGAGAGGCCACATGAGATGGCAAGGTTGAGGGGCAGCCATGAATATGGGTAGGAGAGTTTATATGGAGGGAGAGTATCAGGCAGGACAGGAGGGCAGGGTAGATAGGACAAGGTGAGTCGAGATGGAGATTGAAATCACAGAGGATGAGGAGTTGCAGAGTCTAAGGGAAGAAAGGAGAGATGATATCTTGGAAAGAAACTCGAGTGAGGCTTGGGAGGGAAGTTAGAATAGAGAACAAGGATTTTAAAAAGAAAGGTGAGAGGTGTGGAACAAGTTGAGATGCTTAAAGGAGGAGAGGCTACTAATTTAGTGGTAAGGACCTCACTGCTAGCTTGGTGATTTGGGTGTTGCAGCTGATATAAGGTATGGCCAGGCAGGGAGAATTCAGTAAGGGGCAAGGTGTCACCACCCATGAGCCAAGTTTCCATCAAAGCCATGATGTCAATGCGATCATCCACAGTAAGATTGTGATAGCAAGGGCTTTATTCGGGAGTGAATGAACATTCTGGAAGGAAATACAGAGATGGAATCCGTTGGTAGAGTCCAAGGGGACAGTGGTGAGTGGGCTGGAAAGGGGTTTGGCGGGATTAGCTCCCAGCAGGCACACTGTGAGAGAAATAGAGTAAGCTGCCTGAAATCTTAACATTTTTAAAAGTTTCTTTTACATTTTATCTAATTGAATTCACTCAATAACATTAACCCGTTCAACATTCCACTGTCTAGTTAAACAACTAACAGGAGGAGGAGGCTTCATGGATATCCCCATCCTCAATGATGGTGGAACCCCCCACGTGAGTGCAAAAGACAAGGCTGAAGCGTTTGCAACCATCTCCAGCCAGAAGTGCTGCGTGGATGATCCATATCGGCCTCCTCCTGAGGTCCCCACCATCACAGAAGCCAGTCTTCAGCCAATTTGATTCACTCCACGCGATATCAAGAAACAGCTGAGTGCACTGGATACAGCAAAAGCTATGGGCCCCGACAACATCCCGGCTATCGTGCTGAAGACTTGTGCTCCAGAATTAGCCGCACCTCTAGCCAAGCTGTTCCAGTACAGCTGCAACACTGGCATCTATCCAACAATGTGGAAAACTGCCCAGGTATGTCCTGTGCACAAAAAGCAGGACAAATACAACTCGGCCAATTATCACCCCATCAGTTTACTCTCAACCATCAGCAAAGTGATGGAAGGTGTCATTGAAAGTGCTATCAAATGGCACTTCCTCACCAATAACCTGCTCACGGATGCCCAGTTTGGGTTCTGCCAGGACCACTCAGCTCCAGACCTCATTACAGCCTTGGTCCAAACATGGACAAAGGAGCTGAATTCCAAAGGTGAGGTGAGAGTGACTGCCCTTGATATCAAGGCAGCAGTTGACCGAGTGTGGCATCAAGGAGCTTCCTGACTTAGAAGTATATCGCTGATCCTTTATCGTCGCTGAGTCAAAATCCTGGAACTCCTTCCCTAACAGCACTGTGGGAGTACCTTCACCACACGGACTGCAGCGGTTCAAGAAGGCGGCTCACCACCATCTTCTCAAGGGCAGTTAGGGATGGGCAATAAATGCTGGCCTTGCCAGCGACGCCCACATCCCATAAAAAACGAATTAAAAAAAAGTCATTTCAATACTATTTTCTGCATATCCACAGAAACTGGAGCCAACTGCTCAGGCAAGAACTTGTAGAGTACAATGTACAGCTGGCAGCTGTGAGTTGTATAGCTGCACCTTGCATTGAGTTTATCAACAAAGGAGTCCCTACCGACTGGGCCCAGTTGTACTCTCCAGGCACTTCATTTTTATTGTTCTAAGAGTTTGGTCATGAATCACAGAATCACAGAAACCCCACAGTGCAGATAGAGGCCATTTCGGCCCATCGAGCCTGCACCGACACATATCCCACCCGATCCCCGTAACTCCTACACCAACACATATCCCACCCTATCCCCGTAACCCCACGTATTTAACCCCCCTAACACTAAGGGTCAATTTATCATAGCCAATCAACCTAACCCGCACATCTTTGGACTGTGGGAGGAAACCGGAGCACCCGGAGGAAACCCACGCAAACACGGGGAGAATGTGCAAACTCCACACAGACAGTCACCCGAGGCCAGATTCGAACCCGGGTCCCTGGCGCTGTGAGGTAACAGTGCTAACCACTATGTCACGAGTGCCCCATCTTTTCCTAACATTAAACATATTAGAATGAAATCATGCTCTACAGTATTAAAGTATGTACAACGGGTGTTAGGCCACTTACATTAAATAAGGTTAATGTCTTTGTTAAAATAGCAGACAGAGGAATTTGTTAATGTTGGAGTTATACTGCATCATTACAAATCATAACAGACTACATACCTGAAGTGTATCGATAGAATTCTTACTGGACTCCAAAGTCACACTGACACTTCCACGTTGATGTGCAAAAGCACTTCGCATTGACACTTAAATGATAGGATTGCTAGACCCAAAATATATTTAATTTTTGTGAGTATAATAACAAAGCACATAGAACCAAAATCAGCCACAAAATGCCTGCTGTGACAGCCTGTTCCTAACTATAATTTTGATATTGCCAAAGAGTGGAGGCCATTGCATGGTCATGTAAGTATAATTACACATCTCATGTTTCAGTGATTAAAAGTAATAATTTTCTCAGTTTTTGATTTCATTTGAACTTTCTTGATGCTCAATATTGACTGCATTTTCAAAGCTTTTGTAAAATGTATGGTGAATATCAAGCAGTGCATTGATTCAGGCTGTGGCGCATAGGGTATAATTATATTACTGGTTATCATGGACAACCATGTATAGAACTACTTGTTAGTCATTCATACACAATTTACAAGTTTAAGAAAAACACTTCTGAGACTTCGGACAAGAAATAATCGGACACTTTGCTTTATATTTTGGCAAATTTCATTCTCACCTTTTGAAATCATCAGTGAGGTGGGGGGAGGGGCGAAATAAAATACAAAATGCAGAGTTAATTGCAATTGTATTCCAGCATTGCATATATTTGAGGTCTTATGACTGCTTAGTTTATCAATATCACAGGCATTTTTCTGCAAAACAAGATGTTATGCTCCCCTCGTGGTTTGGTGGATAAAAGCACCACCCAGAGCAGTAACAAGCCATGCAAACCAGAAGGCAACAGCTTCAATTCTCGCCCGATGGCTATTTCAGTCAGGGCAACAGTTGGGGTGCAACATCTGTCCTCATTGCCCCTGGGGTAAGGAGAAGAAAAGCAGCCAGACTGACTGTGTTCACTTTCTAGGGACCCCTGATGGAAGCACATGCAGGTGTGTGTGTGTGTGTGTGAAGTGAAAACAAGATCAAGCTTGGCTGTAATATCTCCCATGGTTGGGTAGCCTGCCAACACTCACTGTCCACGATGACACACAGAGAATGGCCATTTGTACAAGATACCAGAGGGCTACCAGTGCAAGGGTCAGTACCTTCAGGACTGAAAATCAGAAAGAAATTAAATTAAATAACTTTGCATCTGCTAATGGAACAGCAATGATCAACATAGGATATGTAGGCAAGTCTATAGCTACAACAAAAAAGCTAAGTTCAGGTAGTACATCTGAAGTATGTGTGATAGATCTCAAGTAAAACCCCATGTAAGGTTTACCGTGCTAGACTTTATAAAGGACTTCACCTTTATTGCCTATTATTTTCAATTGATTTGCCTGTCAAGTAAAGACAGTCTCTAAACATCATTCCCACTACCTGTAATGGCTTACTATTAGTTTGCCCAGAGTAGGTTAAATGGGAATAGGTGGAAGTCATTACTGGCATGTACTCAATATTTTTTGACTTTTTGTAAAACAGAAATGATAAGGCTACCTTAGCAATATCTGTAAGAATTAACTTCCCAAATGGAGCATGAAGGCACATCTTCAAATTATTGACAAAGTAATGATAAACTGGATATTTGGTTTAATTCAATGTCAGAGTCTCGCATGATGTTCTACATGTAGCATTCTTTTAGAAACATAGAAACATAGAAGATAGGAGCAGGAGTAGGCCATTCAGCACCTCGAGCCTGCTCTGCCATTCAATGTGATCATGGCTGATCATCCAAATTCAGTACCCTGTCCTTGCTTTCTCCCCATATCCCTTGATCCCTTTAGCCTTAAGAAATATATCCAACTCCTTCTTGAATATATTTAATGAATTGGCCTCTACTGCCTTCTGTGGTAGAGAATTCCACAGGTTCACCACTCTCTGGGTGAAGAAATTCCTTCTCATCTCTGTCCTAAATGGCTTACCCCTTATCCTTAGACTGTGATCCCTGGTTCTGGACTCCCCGACCATCGGGAACATCCTTCTTGCATCTAGTCTGTCTAGTCCTGTTAGAATTTTATACGTCTCAATGAGATCACCTCTCATTCTTCTAAACTCCAGCGAGTACAAGCCCAATCGACCCAATCTCTCCTTATACGTCATTCCTGCCATCCCAGGTATCAGCCTGGTGAATCTTCATTGCACTCCCTCCATGGCAAGAACATCCTTCCTCAGATAAGGCGACCAAAACTGCACACAATACTCAAGATGTGGTCTCACCAAGGCCCTGTACAACTGCAGCAAGACATCCTTGTTCCTGTACTCAAACCCTCTCGCTACGAAGGCCAACATACCATTTGCCTTCTTAACCACCTACTGCACCTGCATGCTTACCTTCAGCGACTGGTGCACAATGACGCCCAGGTCTCATTGCACTTCCCCTTCTCCCAATCTATTGCCATTCAGATAATAATCTGCCTTCTTGTTTTTGACACCAAAGTGGATAACCTTGCATTTATCCATGTTATATTGCATCTGCCATGCTTCTGCCCAATCACCCAACCTGTCCAAATCATACTGGAGTTTCTCGGCATCATCCTCACAGCACACACGCCCACCCAGCTTTGTGTCATCTGCAAACTTGGAGATATTACATCTAGTTCCCTCGTCCAGGTCATTAATATATATTGTGAATAGCTGGGGTCCAAGAACTGATCCCTGTGGTACCCCACCAGTCACTGCCTGCCACTCGGAAAAAGACCCGTTTATTCCAACTCTTTGCTTTCTGTCTGCCAACCAGTTCTCTATCCATGTCAATACCTTGCCCCCAATCCCATGTGCCTTAACTTTACACGCTAATCTCTTATGCGGGACCTTATCGAAAGCCTTTTGAAAGTCCAAATACACCACATCCACTGGTTCTCCCTTATCTATTTTACCAGTTACATCCTCAAAAAATTCCAATAGATTAGTCAAACATGATTTACCTTTTGTAAATCCATATTGACTTTGTCCGATCCGGTCACTGTTTTCCAAGTGCACTGCTATTACATCTTTTATAATGGAGGGAGCGGTCCCTACGGAATGCTGAAAGGAGAGGGGAGGGGAAGATGCGTTTGGTGGTGGGATCACGTTGGAGGTGGCGGAAATGGCGTTCCATCTCCCGCACTTCTGCCCTCACCCCTGCCCCTTCCTCCCGGAACCACGATAGGGTTTCCCTTGTCCTCACCTTTCACCTCACCAGCCTCCACATTCAACAGATCATCCTCAGCCATTTCCGCCACCTCTGACGTGGTCCCAACACCAAACGCATCTTCCCCTCCCCTTTGAGCATTCCGTAGGGACTGCTCCCTCCGAGACACCCTAGTCCACTCCTCTGTCACCCCCAGCACCTCTTCCCCTTCGCCCGGCACCTTCCCGTACAAGCGCAGGAGATGTAACACCTGCCCTTATACCTCCCCCCTTCCTACTGTCCAGGGCCCCAAACACCCCTTCCAGGTGAAACAGCGATTTACTTGTACTTCTTGCAATTTAGTATACTGTATTCGCTGCTCACGATGTGGTCTCCTCTACATTGGGGAGGCCAAACACAGATTGGGTGACCGCTTTGCGGAACACCTCCATTCAGTATGTAAGGTGACCCCGAGCTTCCGGTCACCTGTCATTTTAATTCACCACCCCATTCCCACTCAGACCTCACCGTACTCAGGCTCTTGCATTGTTCCAAGGAAACCCAGCGTAAGCTTGAGGAACAGCACCTCATCTTCCGATTAGGCACTTTACAGCCTTCCGGGCTCAATATCGAGTTGAACAATTTCAGATCATAACCTCGGCCCCATTACATTTTTACATATATTTTTTATCCACACCTTTGTTTTGGCTCTTCCCCTTTTTTTCTCTCTCCCACATGGCAGCTGTCTCTCATTCTGCCAGCGCATTTCACACCTAATCTAGTGCCGTCTTTTGTATCTCCACTAGTCCCATCACCATCTCGTCTTGTTTTGAATACCTCTTAATGTCTCTTCACTTCTCTTTTATTCTCTCATCCCCATTTCCCAGCCCCCAAACTGGCCTTTTAATCTGTTTCATTTCCTGTGCTTTTTCAGTCCTGATGAAGGGTTTCGACCTGAAATGTTGACTCTATTTCTCTCTCCACGGATGTTGCCTGGCCTGCTGAGTTTTTCCAGCATTTTCTGTTGTTATTCCCGTCTATAGCATGCTGCTTCTGCTTTTTAGCATGCATGTAGTCCTGTGTTGCAGCTTCCCTGGGTTGGCACCTCATTTTTAGGTACGCCTGGTGCTGCTCCTGGCATGCTCTTCTACACTCCTTATTGAACCAGGGTTGGTCCTCAGGCTTGGTGGTAATGGTACAGTGAGGGATATGCCGGGCCATGAGCTTACAGATTGTGGTGGAATACAATTCTGCTGCTGCTGATGGCTCACTGCGCCTCATGGATGCCCAGTTTTGAGCTGCTAGATCTGTTCTGAATCTATCCCATTTAGCACGGTGGCAGTGCCACACAACACGATGGAGGGTGTCCTCAGTGTGACGACGGGACTTCGTTTCCACAATGACTGTGCGGTGGTCATTGCTACCAATGCTGTCATGGAGAGATGCATCTGCGACAGGTAGATTGCTGAGGACGAGTTCAAGTAGGTTTTTCCCTCGTGTTGGTTCTCTCCCCACCTGTCGCAGGCCCAGACTGGCAGTTATCTATCTAATCTTAGCCAGAGAATCACCTGCTTCTCTTTCCACTCCTGCATCGTTACCTCTGGTGTCTCCCAAGGATCTATCCTTGGCCTCCTCCTATTTCTCATCTACATGCTGCCCCTTGGCGACATCATCCAAAAACATAGCGTCAGTTTCCACATGTACGCTGATGACACCCAGCTCTACCTCACCACCACTTCTCTTGACCCCTCCGCGGTCTCTAAATTGTCAGGCTGCTTGTCCGACATACAGTTCTGGATGAGCAGAAATTTTCTCCAATTAAATATTGGGAAGACTGAAGCCATTGTTTTCGGTTCCCACCACAAACTCCGTTCCCTAGCCACTGACTCCATCCCTCTCCCTAACATCTGTCTGAAGTTGAATCACAATGTTTGCAACCTTGGTGTCATATTTGACCCTGAAATGCGCTTCCGACAACATATCCACAGCATCACTAAGACCGCCTATTTCCACCTCCGTAACATCACCTGTCTCCGCCCTTGCCTCAGCTCATCCGCTGCTGAAACCCTCACCCATGCCTTTGTTACCTCTAGACTTGACTATTCCAACACACTCCTGGCTGACCTCCCACTTTCTACCCTACGTAAGCTTGAGGTCATCCAAAACCCGGCTGTCTGTGTCCTAACTCACACTAAGTCCCGTTCACCCATTACCCCTGTGCTCGCTGACCTACTTTGGCTCCTGGTTAAGCAATGCCTCGATTTCAAAATTCTCATCCTTGTTTTAAAATCTCTCCATGGCCTCGCCCCTCCCTGTCTCTGTAATCGCCTTCAGCCCCATAACCACCCCCCCCCCCCGAGATATCTGCGCTCCTCTAATTCTGCCCTCGAGCATCCCTGATTATAATCGCTCAACCATTGGTGGCCGTGTCTTCTGTAGCCTAGGCATTAAGCTCTGGAATTCTCTGCCTAAATCTCTCCGCCTCTCTACCTCTCCTTTTCTTCCTTTAAGATGCTCCTTAAAACCTACTTATTTGACCAAGCTTATAGTCACCTGCCCTAATTTCTCCTTGTGTGGCTTGGTGTCAAATTTTTTCATCTTATAATACTCCGTTAAAGACGCTATATAAATACAAGTTGTTGTTGTTGTTGTTAACTATGTAAACTGATGGTTTACAGTTGCATTGGAAATTGCCTACTCTCACAGAAAGTCCAGACCGTAAAACATTTCAAAAACCAGCTTGATAATTTGTTTTTTTTTAAGTCAATCCTATTTCAGGTTTGCAGTCAGCTTCCAATCAAAGTAGGATACTGGGAGGGTCTTCACTGGGTTGAATCAGACCGAAACATTTGAATTACCCCCTACTCTTTATGGTTGGAGCCATGATTCATAGGCATATGAATCCAAGATCTCTGTTCAATGGATTACTGAAAAATGGTGTCACAAAAGATACAGTACCCCCAAAATTGGACTGGAGTGCTTGCATTACAAATGAGCTCAAATTTCTGAGGTACAGCATTGTCCAGCGGGGAGAAAGATATCAACTGAGCCATTTGAAGAAGAAATTGGGAGTTATTTATTTAATTTAAACTTCACAACATTATATCTATTACAGCACAGAAGGAGGCAATTCGCCCCGTTGTGCCTGTGCTGGCTCTTTGGAAGAGCAGTCGTGCTTAGTCCCACGTCCCCGCTTTTTGTCCGTAACCCTTTAAGTTCCTCATCCTCAAGTATCTGCCCAACTCCCTTTTAAAATTATTTATGGAATCAGCTTCCACCATCTATTCAGGAAGAGCATTCCAAATCCTGACAACTCAGTGAATTTTTTTTCCTCATCTCCCCTCTAGTTCTTTTGCCAATGATTCTGAATTTATGCCCTCTGGTTATTGACACACTTGCCAGTTTTTCTTTATCTACTCCATCAAAACCTCTCATCATCTTGGAAACCTCAATTAGGTCACCTCTTAATCTTAACCTTCTCTGTTCCAAGGAGAACAGTCCTAACTTTTCCAACCTCTCCTCATAACTGAAGTCCCTCATCCCTGGTAACATCCTGGTAAACCTCCTCTGTACCCTTTCTAAGGGCTTTACATCTTTCCTGAAGTGTGGTGTCCAGAATGGTCCACAATACATTAGCTGAGGCCTAATCAGTTCTATGCCTCTGTTTATAAACCCAAGTAACCCAGATGACTTTTTTAACCACCTCACAACTTGCTGTAACACCTTTAAGGATTTGTGTATATGGACACAAAGATCTCTCTGCTTATCTAAACTTTTCAAAATCATGTTTTTTGTCGTATGCTGTCTTTCCTTATTAGTCCTCCAAAAGTGCATCACTTCACAATTCTCCACATTGAACTCCACCTGCCATGCTTCTGGCCATTTCACCACCTTGTCTGTGTCACCCTGAAGCCTATAATTATCCTCATCGCTATCTACAACTTTGCCAAGTTTCATATCATCTGCAAACTTTCTAGGTCGCTATAGACTTGGGTGTAGGAAGCAGCATTATAAATATATCTATATTATAAAGTAAAAAAGAGAGAACAAAATCAGTGGTATCACTGTCAACCCTATATTATCAATAAGAGTTCAAGGCGATTCTAAAATCAAAGTGAGCTGTTTTGAGTTCATTTCTAAGCGCATACATTTTTCAGGATATTTCAGATTCAATTTAACTTCTGCCTTCTGAAGGCATATTCCTGTCACTGCACATGTGAGCTGCCATCTTTTCCCTTATGCTGCACATTCACCTAGGACTATGGCATGTGGTTGGTGAGAAGCTGTTGGAATCATAAAGGCAGAAGGTTTATTTTTATTTTTATGTGTATATCCTTTCTTTTGTCATCACCTAGTGTTTTATTGGATTGGGCAGAGGTGTCTAACATCTGACAGTCTGTTTAGGGACTTCTGATTTCCACCATTTTAGTGGCAAAATATGTGTTACATTTCACTGGAGGGACTATGTTGGGCTGGCCATTTCAGATGCTGGGATGAGAGAGAGAGAAGCTGGTATCGAATTCATGACAGTGTAGAGATGGACATATTTGTCTTCCCTGTCATTGGTGGCAGGCTGATTGTATTAGGAAGCAAGGGATATCCACTTCCTGCTGACAAAATCATTTATGTACACAAATCTTTGAAGGTGGCAGGACAAGTTTGAGAAGGCTGTTAAATAGACATATGGGATTCTTGGCTTTATAAATAGAGGCATAGAGTACAAAAACCAGGAAGTTATACTAAACCACTGGTTAGGCCCCAGCTAGAGTATTGTGGCCAATTCTGGGCACCACACTTTAGGAAGGATGTCAAGGTCTTGGAGAGGGTGCAGCGGAGATTCCAGGGATGAAAGGCTTCAGTTTGGTGGAGAAACTAGAGAAACTGGGGTTGGTCTCCTTCGAGCAGAGAAGGTTAAGAGGAGATTTAATAGAGGTGTTCAAAATCATGAAGGGTTTTGATAGAGTAAATAAGGAGGAGAGTGGCAGAAGGGTCGGTGACCAGAGGACATAGATCTAAGGTAATTGGGAAAAGAACCAGAGGCAACATGAGGAAAAACATTTTTTGCACAGTGAGTTATGATGATCTGAAATGCACTGCCTTAAAGGGTGATGGAAGCAGATTCAATAAGTTTTTAAAGGGAATTGGATGAATACTTGAAGGGGATATATTTTCTGGGTTGTGGGGAAAGAGCAGGGGAGTGGGACTAATTTACAAGCTCTTTCCTGTACAATACATATATTGCCAACATTTACACAAAAGAAATGTTCTCTGATAGTGACATACCTTCTGTTATTGCAGTAGAAACTTTATTAACAAATACAAACCAACCACATTGGATACAAACACCGAGGTAGGCTCCAACAATAGCCTTTACTAGGTGCTGAACTAGAACAATTACAATGGCAGCGAGTTCACCGAACAGCAAACTCCTATTAACAGTACAAAAGCAAAATACTGCAGATGGTGGAAATCTGAAATAAAAAAATTGAAAATGCTGGAACTCTTGACGAAAGGTCATCGATCTGAAATGTTAACCCTGTTTCTCTCTACACAGAGGTTGCCTGACCTGCTGAAAATTTCCAGCATTTTCTGTTTTTATTCCTATTATAAGTACATTGTTTGTAATGCCATTCACTGCTATTACTCTAAGTGAAGAAGGAAAGGGTTAAGTTGGACCAAAACACATTTGTGACAAGAAAGTTTAACTGCATGTTGTGCCTGGCAAAGTGCATTCCAGTCGAGGATTTGTCCCCCTCCTGCAAGAGCAGCAATTCAATATCAACCAACAAATGCAATGCCCTTAGAATCAAGGTGGTTTCTTTGGATTCACCTTTATGAAAATTCCCAAATATTGGAAGTTGAAAACCTGAAGGAAGCTGAATTCTCACACTTTATCAGAAATCTCTTATGAATATAGGCTAAATATTTTAATAGTGTGGATTTAAGTATTTAGGAAAGCAGCCCAAATTTACATCTGAAGTACCATATGCTCTCATTTTTAATTCAATATACATAATTTGCCATGAACAAAGTTTAGCGAGTTTGTCACTAATTGTGCGCTGGTCTATTTGGAGTAGAATTCTTTCTAAACAAAGCTAGTATGGTGCCAAGGAGGAAGTTTGTAACTTCAAAATGGTAAATTTACCCCTTGTTGATCATTTCCAGATCTTCTATATACATTTATTGTGTTGCATAGTATTTGCCTAATAACTTTGTTGTTGTGAATAATCTTATTCCAATTAAAGTTGATTACTTATCTTAGCAGATATAAAACAGATTTAGCCCACAACATGTTACATCTTCCGAGATTAAAGATACAGTGGAGATCGTCTGACACAAACTTCAATTAGCAGTCTCCCACAATTAGGGTTAATTGTTGGACCTAGACTGTGCAAATTCTGATAAGGGCAGAGAGCAGGTTTTACACGTTTCATATTGTAAGAAACACATTGGGCTCGAATTTATCAATGGGGACGTGATGGAGGCGGGACTCCCACTTTTTGGGTTGTAGTCCCGCCTCCATCGACTTGTGGCCAACCCACGCTATTTTCCCTTGATTGACCTTGTTAAGCCCACGCAGCGGGCTCAGCAGGCCAATTAAGGGATACCTGGTTACTGGTGATGTCAGCGATTGACATTTCATCTGTCAAGAACTTTTGACAGATGAAAAATCAGAGTTTGACAGCTCTGTGAGGCTGTCAAACACTGACAATCTCTCTTCTAACTTGAGTCCTTCTACTCAGGCTCAGTTAGAGATCTCTCCAGACCAGAAAGCAGAATGCTGCAGCTTTTGACAGTTCACCGGCCATTCTGCTTTCTGTGCCGGTGAACTGAAGGACTCCCGAGAACTGAAGGAAGGAAGCCTGCAGGAGAAAATAAAGGTAAGTAAAACTTATTAAAACACTTTACACTTACCTCACACACTTACCTCTGCACACATGCACCCTTCACTCACCTGCACAACGGACATCTCGACCCCTCCAACCCATTCAGACCGACGGTTCACCTCGCTAACTTGGCGTGGTTCGGAGCCATCGGGAAGCCCACACTTCAGGGCTAAAAATAGGGATTAGGCAGAAAACTGCCTGTTAACTACCTGTTAACAGGCAGTTAATTGGCACTAATCCCCTTCCCGCCTCAGGGAGGCGGCTCCCAGCACAGGTTGGATACCTGCCTCCTGGGACATTGGCACGGAGGCGGGTTGGGTTCCTGCTCCCCGATTCTGCAATTTTCCCACCACTCCCGCCTCCAAACCCGCCTCCACGGGGCTTGGAAATTCGAGCCCATTCTGTATAGAATACGGTCATCAGACCTTTCAAATGAGTTTGAAAACCCAGTCTCAATGCACATTACTATTAACATTTAAACTGAATATGCTGTTCATAGCAGATATCACATTGCCAAATTCAAGAATATATATATTTTAAACGATAATACACACATCCTTTGGTACACTCAAGGTTGAAGATACTGGCAAGAAAATGAACAAAGAAATATTCATTCATATGCTTTGGAACAGCACCTGCCGAGCTCCACACAATGTATTCTTAAAATGTAATATTTACATAATTTTAAATCAAAACGTTTTGAATTGTGTGCATTCCTTTTCTTTAATTGTTGATGGCTTTCAGATGAAACATGAAAGACAAAATGACTCTTGAAACCTATTTGTGATGAATGCTTCATAGATACCAGAATACCAGTGACAAGCATCCCTGTGGTAGTGTTCTGTTGGGATTTGATCCACTTAACTTTATCCATTTCCCCGTAGTGAGTGCCCTCCAGCATCGTACTTGCACAGTTCGTAGAAGTATTCCATTTAGTGGGTCGTATGGGAATACTGGCTGCTCTGATGGCATCCTAATAGTTTTCATTTGGCTTTTTTGCAACACTGGCCTGGAGTTTCTTCAACCTTTCCACCCAGATACACCTTTAATCTGGGCGCAAACAAGTGATGTGGCCTGTTGGCTGCAAGTGAGTTATATGCGCAAGTACAATATGCCCAAGTCTCCTCGATCTTTTACATCCATCTATCAAACCTTCAGTCCAAGCAAATTCCCATCCACTAAACTGGCCATGCCCCCGACTCTCAAATGTCCATATTCTGCAATTTTGTTTGCGTTCTGGGGGTCTCTCAACATTGTGACAAGATCTTCAGGTGCAGCAGGAAACAAAATAATTTTTCTGATCTTTTAATTGCAATTATTTTTGTGTATTTAAAAAAAAAAAAATGATGATCATTGACACCTGCTCTGCATTTTCTGCTTCTTTTAAAGCATTTTTGTGGCATAAGTTCGAGTCACATTCGTAGGTGTCAGCCGTGGCTCAGTTGGCAGCAGAAGGTTGTGGGTTCAAGTCCCACTCCAGAGACTCGAGCACATAAATCTAGGCTGGCACTCCAGTGCAGCGCTGAGGGAGGGCTGTACTGTCGGAGGTGCCATCTTTTGGATGAGACATTAAACCGAGGCCCCGTGTACTCTCTTAGATGGACGTAAAAGATCCCATGGCACTATTTTGAAGAAGAGCAGGGCCTAGAAATTCAGTTTGGGCCCGCCAGCTCGCTTGCGCCCAGAAGTTACCGCTGCGCGCGGAGCCACTTGCGCCCGCCGGAAATTCAGTTTCAGCGCCCCACGTCAAAGCCGGCCGCTATTCAAGGGTTTCGGCGCCCCCGCTTGGGGCGCTGAAACTGAATATCGGCGCGCTAGGTGCCGCAGCGCCACCCGCTGCGGAGCGGCAGGCTGCGGTACTGCAGGCCTTCCTCCCTCTCTTAAGGGGGAGGTGCCTGCAACAGCGAGATCGCCGCTCGCTAGTGCCGGCAAATGAGCCCGGCACCACGGAGAAGTGTCGGGCTCCCGGAAAACAGCTGGCAATGCCGCAGGGGGGGTGGTGGAGGAGGAGGCCGGGGAAGGAGGTGCGGGCAGGCGGCTGCCGAAAAAGCGGCCGGCCGCACATCCGCCTTAACTCGCCCCACTAATGCTACAGTACGGCCCCGTTTTCTGATCGCTGTTTGCGGCCGCTGCGGAAGAGGCGGCCGCAACTCATATGGCGGTCGGGCCAGTAGCGGGGCGGTAGCGGGGCACTGCGCACACCGATGACGTCATCGGTGGTGGCGCAGCGCTACTGGCTAACGCCGCCATTACCGCAGCGCTGAATATCGGCGAAAGCTCAGCAAGTGGCGCAAAAGCCCTCTTTGGGCGAAAACTGGGCGCAAAGCCTACTGAATTTCTAGCCCCAGGTGTCTCCGGTGTCCTGGCCAATATTTATCCCTCAATCAACATCACTAAAACAGATTATCTGGTCCTTATCACATTGCTGTTTGTGGGAGCTGGCAGTACGCAAATTGGCTGCCACGTTTCCCACATTACAACACTGACTACACTTCAAAAAGTACTTCATTGGCTGTAAAGCACTTTGGGACATCCTGTGGTTGTGAAAGGTGCTATATAAATGCAAGTCTTTCTTTTTTCACGTTAAAAATTGAAAAGCTCCCTGATTGCAGGTTCTGAAGCATGCTGTGACTGATATGCATGAATGATGGTTAAATAAGTTGAAACTTAAAATAAGATTCGAAGAAGAAATATACTGGTGTGGGTTTGGGGCTTTCCTTGAGCCCTGATTGTTTACATTGATTTATGCCCATTTGCGCCCATTTCAAATTCAGGCATATTCTAATGAGATTGGGAGGATACTTAGGCTTTCTTTGACAGCAAAATTGACACGACATTGTGCACATTTTCGGGCTTAACTTTGGGGTTGCACCCATGGAGGAAACTCCAGGCCCCTGTGTTCCAACAAAAAAAAATCATGTGCTCTAAATTTTCAGAAGGTGTGGTTTGTAGCATTATCTATAATGCATCATCTTGCAGGTTAGAGAACATCAGGTAAAGAGCACAGAGAATGACACAGTGTTGTGAGACTAATGTACTCAGTCATTATGGGTAACTTATCGTGAGAAAAGCTGAAGTGGTTTTTATAAAGGTTGTTTGAACTCCTTTAGTGGACAATGTCATACAAAGCAGAAGGGACCCAAATTTGATCTCTTTCTCTCGTCTCTGTTGAATTAGTTTATCTCCGCTGTGGCTGCAGTGCAAACAACAAATTGAGCTGTCATGTTGTTAGGCTGTGGAAGGGAATAATCAGCCAAGGCTCTCATTTCTGACTGGTATCCATTGCCCTCTGCTGGAAGTGCATGTGTAGCTGTCTAGTGAGCACAGTGTTAGTGTCATCTATGATTTCCTCCATGGTTGAATAACTTGAAGCACTCGTTGTCTAGGCTAATGCTCCAGTGCAATACTGAGGGAGTGCTGCACTGTCGGGAGTGCTGCACTGTCGGGGGTGCCGTCTTTCAATGAGACGTTAAACCGAGGCCCCATCTGCTCTCTTAGGTGGATGTAAAAGATCCTACGGCACTATTTCGAATAAGAGCAGGGGAGTTATCCCCGGTGTCCTAGCCTATATTTATTCCTCAATAAACATCACTAAAACAGATTATCACATTGTTGTTTGTGAGAGCTTGCTGTGCGCAAATTGGCTGCCACGTTTCCTGCATTACAACAGAGACTACACTTCAAAAAGTATTTCATTGTTAGTAAAACACTTTGGCCTAGAAATTCATTAAGGCGCTGCCAGCTTTGCGCCCAGTTAACGCCTAAAGAGTGATTTTGCGCCAAAAATGAGTTTGCGCAGAAATTTAGCGCAGCGGTATTGGCGGCGGTAGCCGTTAGCGCTGCGCCAGCACCGATGACGTCATCGGTGTGCGCAGTGCCCCGGTACCGCCCCGAAACGGGCCCGATCCCCATATTTAGTTGCGGCCGCCTCCTCCGAAGCGGCCGCAAACAGCGACCAGAAAACGGGGCCGTGCTGAATCCTTAGTGGGGTGCTTTAAAGGGGAAGGTGCGGCCGGCCGCTTTTTCGGCGGCCGCCTGCCCGCACCTCCTTCCCCGGCCTCCTCCACCCCCCCCCCCCCGCGGCATTGCCGGCTGGTTTGCGGGAGCCCGGCACTTCTCCGTTGTGCCGGGCTCTTTTGCCGGCACTCGCGATTGGGGCTCCGGCTGTTGCAGGCACCTCCCCCTTAAGAGAAGGAGGAGGCCTGCAGTACCGCATCCTGCCGCTCCGCAGTGGCTGGCGCAGCGGCGCCAAGAGCGTTGATATTCAGTGTCAGCGCCCCAAGCGGAGGCGGGCACACCCTGGTATAGCGCCCGTTTCCGAATTGGGGCGCTAACAATGAATATCTGACGATTGCTATAGGCTTCCCGCCCAGCGCTAACTTCTGGGCGCTAGCCAGCTGGCGGGGCCATAGTGAATTTCTAGGCCAGCGTGATATCCGGTGGTCATGAAAGGTGCTATATAAATGCACGTCTTTCTTTCTAAGGATCACACGTGAACAATGAATAATAGCAGCGATACCCGAGGATAATCCACACTTGTCGAACTGGACCACAGAGTCAACTTCGTTAACAACCCACCTTAAAAAGCTCACCCTTGACACTTCTATCCTCACAAACTATCACCGTAAATAAGTTTTATAAATTAGCACTCCCAGTGTGGAGCCTCACTTAATGGGAGGGCAGGTCGGACAATCAGGTGCAAAAGTCAGCACATATGGTTCACAGCCCTCCTAATTTTAAGTGTGTCCTAGAGCTCCATGCTTGGTCCCTTCCTAGTCACTACCTACATGCTGCAAGTCTACAACATCATCTGCAAGCATGGCATCAGGTTCCACATATAGACTAATGCTAACCAACTTTCCCTCTCCCCTACCATCTTGCCTCCAATTTGTTGCTGTGATATCTAGTGTGTGTATGATATTATTGGATGAGTCAAAACTTCCTACATCTCAACTGTTGGCAACACTGTAGCCATCCTGTTTGTTTCTCATCAGCACCTACATGCCTCCGGTGCTAATTTGCTTATACTCCTTTGCTGCTTAGTAGCTGAGTTCAGCGATGATCCACCTTGGCATTTTCTTTAACCTCAAGCTGTTTTCTTCACATCCAATCTATTGTAAATAACAGTTTTTTCCACCTCTGGAACATTTCCTGCTAATGTCCCTACCTTACCATCTCCACTGCTGAATCACCATCTATGCCCTCATCACTCCCAGGAATGATTTCTCAAAGGCCTTTCTTACTGGGTTCCTTTCAGCTAATCTAGAACTCTGTAGCTTAAGACCTCTTCTACAGACTCATCACTTCCATTCTTGACCAGCTCCACCATATTCTTCATTGTCTTCATTTTAAATCTATCCACATCCTTGTCCCAGCCTATTTGAGAAATCTTCTACAGCCATACATCCTAGCCCAAACCCTCCATTCCTTGGACTCTGGATTACTGCTTGCCCTCTGCCCTTTCTAGTCCACCAGGAGAGCTCAGTCCTTCAGCCATTAGACCTCTGTCCTCTGAAACCATCTTCCTAAACCATCTTGCGTTGCCACTTCTCTTTCTGCCTTCAGGAGCCTCGTAAAAATCTCTTTCTCCACCATACCTTTGGTAGGAACATAGGAACAAGAGTGGACCATTGAGCCCCTCTAGCCTGTTCCGCCATTCAACGAGATCATGGCTGATCTGCGACCTAACTCCATATACCCACCTTCGGTCTCCCTTTAACTTCTGCCCACATGCACCTTTTACCCTGTACAGCACTCCAAAAGGTTATTTTATGCGAGAACTTCAAATGAAAACATAAACAAACCAGCTGAACCTCTTCATCTTTTAGTAGACAGACATCCTTTGCTTCACCTCTTGTTAAAAAATATTTTTCCTGGAAATTTTCAATAAATTATCATAAAATGAATTACATACAGTTGCACAAAAAAATAATATTCTCAAAATACAACATTTTAGATTTTGGTACAGTTATGGTCAGTCATACAGCCCTCAGATTGTGAATTATGTGTAGAATACAATTTATTTAGAATTAATATACAGTTGTTCTATTAAAGGGTTAAAATAGGATCTTTGACTGTAATAATGCACATTTATAAAGTACAGGAGGGAAAAAACTCTCTTGGAAGCCAACTGTTTTTCAGAGATAGTGCCTGTCAGTCCTGGTGCTATTATTGTAGATTTGAACAAAGCTTGACTCCAGGGACCAGCTGTCTATAACAGCTACTTCTGACCAGTCTCTTGGGTGGTCATTATGGACTAGCTTTAATCGACTCGTAGACATTTCCTCAAAATATGAGCTTTGCATTAAAGGTTAGGGAGTGAAAAGGTCATTGAAGTGAGATAGCGGCTACATTTGCAACAGCTAATCTTAAATATTAAAACCTTTTTTGCAATTTCCTCTATTTCACACACAACCACCATTTATGTGGCTGTTTTTACTCAGCTGCTATGCCTTGTACATATCAATACTGCATTCTAAAGTTCACAGACAGTAAATCATATTCATCATGTATTTTGATTTTACCTTGTTTTGATTTTCATACTGAAGATCAATATTTTTACATGTGCCTGTGTTTACAAATCAGTGATGAACTTTGGCTGAAAACACTTGATTCTTGAAACCATGAAGCCCGCAATTCTGATTACAAGTCAGATAATTATAAAATGAATTACAAACAATTGCACAAAACAAAATAATATTCTCAAAATACAACCTTTTGGATTTTGGTGCAGTTACTCTCACATGCAAACCTAATGCATAAGTGATACTGTAAAAAATTACTGTATGGCATTAAAAAGATATGAACAGACCACTTACCCCCCAGAGGCAAATTATGCAAAGTGAAAGGCAAGCACCTACCAACGAGGAGCTCTTATAATTGAAGCCAAAGAAAAGGCCCTGAAAAGGCCTGCTCTCTGATTGGCTCAACCTGCTTGCTTGATTCTACTGTGCTGCTGGAGCTCTGCTCTGCTCACTTTTGACTTCCAAACTCCTTGAAACGCCATAAAATCTACCTCTTTGACGGAGCTTTTGGTCACCTGTCCTAATGTTGCCTTCGTTGGCTCGGTGTCGATTTGTGTCCAATTACGCTCCCGTGAAGCGCCTTGGGACGTTTTATTCCGTTAAAGGCGCTATAGAAATGCAAATGTTGTTTATCAAGATGAGGCCGAAAGTGTGCTTCAAATTAGTACTCTTGGTGCCAACAGTGATTGGAAATAGCCAAGAACAGTTTACCATAGCCTTGTTAATTCTGGCCTACATGCAAAGAGATTTAACTTCAGTACACTTGCAATTCAAGCCTCAATTCATTGCGGCCCACCTAGCAATGTCAATTTCCACCCTTATCTCGCCACTATAATAAACAGTCATAATAAACTAACTCGGGTTAGTTTCCAATGTCATGCTCGAGTCCCCAGAGGCTCTCCCTTTCTCCTACCTGGTGAAGCTGGTGATCTATAGAAATTTAAGAGTGCCTGTCGTGCTCCTTGCCTAAGGGTGTGTTACTCTATTACTTCTTCAGTACAAGAAGGATGCGACAAAAATGTTAACTATATCAATAGGTACACCCATAGAGAAATACTGGGTAATGGTTAAAATACGCATGGTCAATGTGATCTCCTGGATTTGTTCCAATCCTCTGAGGGGGTCAGAGAGAAATCTTCCAGAGTTTTTGTTCCTGTTGTGTATTTTGAATGTGTATTAGAATTGTCCCACATGGGATACCATAGTGGTGATTTGCAATGCACTATGGGAAATGTAGTGCATTGAGTGAAGAAGCACATTGTAAATAAAATGGCCGTTAACTAAACTCTCCACCCCAGAGTCCTTCTTAATTGTTATATAGGTAAGGGTATAAAACCCCTTGAGACACAACAAAACTGGCGACGAGGACGATGGACTTGCGCATTACTTTGCACTGGAATCGGCGATGTTTAAAGTAAGAAGTTCCTGTCTTTTCTTAATGGCGCGCCCGCAGTTTAGTGCTGATGCAATCGCCTCGTAAAGGTGGCGGTTCGTGTGTTACACAAATAAGAAGGGGGAGAGTAACGATACAGTGAAACGAAGTGGAGGAAAAGGACTGTAAAAATAAAAATAAAAAAGTGGAGGAAAAGGACTGTAAAGAAAAAAAAAATAACAAAATGGCTATGCTAACCGGAGCGTTTGGACCATTTGATGAAACGGCGGAGCAATGGAGTGCTTATACAGAGCGTTTCGGATTTTTCGTGACTGCAAATGGCATTAAAGATGACGTGAAAGTGGCGACGTTCCTCAGTGTGATCGGAGCAAAAACATTTGGCTTGTTACGGAGTTTGATGCACCCGGATAAGCCCGGCGCTAAGACATATGATCAGATTGTGGAAGTTTTGGAAACACATTTCGCACCCAAGCCGCTGCTGATTGCCGAGAGGTTCAGGTTTCACAAACAAAACCAAGGGGAGGGTGAGTCCATAGCCGAATATGTTGCAGTGCTAAAGAAGCTAACTGAGCATTGTGAGTTTGGTGAAACTCTAAATGACACTGTCTGTGATTGGTTTGTGTGTGGATTAAGATGTGAAGCAACACAGAAGCGCTTGCTCACGACTGACAAACTGACGCTTAAATCAGCAGTGGAGCTCGCTGTGTCTATGGAGTTAGCAGCTAAAGATGCACAGCTGTTGGGGGCTGCAACAAGAGTGCACAGGGTAGCAGCTACACCGGATAAGCATGCAAGGGGTGCCAGAGAGTGTTACAGATGTGGAAGGTCAGGTCATCAGCCATCTGACTGCTGGTGTAAAGACCTGACCTGTCAGAAATGTGAAAAGAAAGGACACATTGAACGTGTGTGTAAAGGGCAAAGCAAACAATCCTACACAGAGACACACAAAAACAAACAAGGAAATACATCCAACTGGCGTTCTAAAAAGAAAAACCTACACATGGTGAAACAAGGACAGGAAGACAGTGACACAGACTCCGATGGGGAGCTGAATCTCCATGTGTTAACGGTGAATGGAGGCTCATCAGGCTATGGAGTCACTCCACTACTAGAGGGAATACCGGTCAAAATGGAGCTGGATACGGGGGCCGCTGTCTCCTTGATTTCAGAGAAGCTATTCAAAGAAAAACTGAACCACCTATCACTGACACCGGCCAAGCTCATCTTAAAGACCTACACTGGGGAAACAGTCCCAATGCTGGGTAAGACGGAGGTCAAGGTGGAGCTTAATGGACAAACCGTGATGCTGCCAGTTTACATGGTCAAGGGTGACTATCCATCCCTGATGGGCAGGCCATGGTTGGAGAAAATTCATCTGGATTGGGAAAAAGTGAATGCGGTGTCAGTCGAAGAGGCGGGGCTAGCGGCAGTGTTGACAAAGCGTGCGGCTGTCTTTGACGGAGAATTGGGGAGTATGAAGGGGATTACGGTCAAACTCAAGGTGAAGCCTGACAGCCAGCCACGATTCCTGAAGGCCAGGAACGTTCCCTACGCCCTCAGACCAAAGGTGGAGGCTGACCTGGAGCGTCTGGTCAAGATAGGGGTCCTGGTGCCGGTTTCGCACAGTGAGTGGGCCATGCCCGTGGTACCAGTGATGAAGAATGACGGCGCGGTTCGCTTATGTGGAGATTTCAAAGTAACAGTGAATCCTACGCTCTCAGCTGAACAGTACCCCCTCCCCATCATTGAAGATCTTTTCGCGGGTCTAGCAGGCAGTCAGAAGTTTAGCAAGATTGATCTATGCCAAGCCTACTTGCAGATGCATGTAGAAGAGGACTCACAGAAGTACCTCACCATCACCACCCACAAGGGCCTCTACAGGTACTGCCGCCTACCCTTTGGTATAACGTCAGCACCAGCATTGTTTCAGCGGGGTATGGACCAGATCTTAAGCGGCATTCCAGGGGTACAATGTTATCTCGATGATATCCTTGTCACAGGAAAGGACGACAACGAGCATCTGCAGAACCTGACGAAGACACTGGGAAGACTTGAAGAATATGGTTTACGCGTTCGCAAGGACAAATGCGAATTTTTCAAGCCATCAGTGGAGTACCTAGGCCATGTCATCGACGTGGACGGCCTACACACAGCACCGTCGAAAGTGAAAGCCATTGCCGACGCTCCTGCACCTACAAATGTCGGCCAGCTGCGGTCATTCTTAGGTCTCCTGAACTATTACGGAAAGTTTATTCCACAGCTGGCATCACTGTTGAAGCCATTACATGAGTTGCTGTGTCAGGGGAAGGCATGGGCGTGGACGAAGGAGTGCAAAGCTGCATTCAAGAAAGCCAAAGCAGCTTTGACTGACCCCAGAGTGTTGACGCACTTTGACCTGTTGTTGCAGATTCAGCTGGCCTGTGACGCGTCGCCTTATGGCGTCGGCGCGGTTGTGTCCCACATCTTTCCCTCAGGCGAAGAGAAGCCGATTGCATTCGCATCAAGGTCCCTGAGCAAGGCGGAGGTGAAATACCCGCAGATCGAAAAAGAGGCTTTGGGCATCATCTTTGGAATCAAAAAGTTCCATCACTACTTGTTCGGAAGGAAATTCACCTTGCTGACGGATCATCGTCCTCTGACATCGATCTTTGGTCCACACACAGGAATACCCTCGCTGGCAGCGTGCAGGATGCAGCGCTGGGCGTTGATGTTAAGCGCTCATAATTACAACATCAAATACCGGAGGTCAGCAGCACATGGCAATGCGGACGGATTGTCAAGACTTCTGCTGCCTGTGCCCTCTGAAGGCTGTGAGCAGAAGATTTTCTACTTTGACATGGTGAGCAATGCCCCTGTCATGGCCCGGCAGGTCAAGAAAGAGACCAGAGTGGACCCTACGCTATCCAAGGTGCTGGATCAGGTGATGCGAGGAGATGGATCACAGGTGTCAGACGCACCACCTGAGCTCCTACCTTACCTGTCAAGAGGGAAGGAGTTGTCTGTCACATCAGGATGCCTCCTTTGGGGCATGCGAGTGATCATACCACCAAAGCTGCGGAAACATGTCCTCAACGAGCTGCACTCAGGACATTGTGGTATTGTCTGGATGAAGGAGCTGGCACGAAGCTACTTCTGGTGGCCCGGTCTGGATCATGAAATTGAAGTTGAAGCGAAATCATGCCCATCATGCGAGACAACCAGGGATACGCCAAGAGCAGCGCCACTACATCCATGGGAATGGCCGGTGACACCGTGGCAACGGATCCATCTGGACTTCGCGGGACCAGTGGAAGGAGCAATGTTCCTGGTCGCGGTGGACTCCCATTCCAAATGGCCGGAGGTTGCAGTAATGTCCACTACCACTACGGAGAAAACCATCGGGACTCTGAGAGAGATGTTCGGGCGATTTGGTCTGCCGGAGCAGATCGTAACCGACAATGGAACACAGTTCACATCCCAGGAGATGGAGGAGTTCCTCAAGAGGAATGGAATCCAGCACACATTCTCCGCGCCTTATCATCCATCCACGAATGGATTGGCGGAGAGATTTGTCAGAACGCTGAAACGCACGTTGAAAGCTGCAAGAAGTGATGCTCCTCTAAAGCAGCGCCTGAATGCTTTCTTGCTGAAATACCGAAACATGCCTCATGCTACGACTGGAGCATCTCCTGCTTACCTACTCATGGGAAGGCAGCTACGGACATGCCTTGACCTGCTGAGGCCAACATCCACAGAAGCAGTGGTGCACACCAATCAGCAGGATCAAGTCAGCAGACGAGCTCAGAGTTCCAAAGAACGACACTTTGTGGTGGGGGGCAAAGTCCTCGCGCGTAACTACACCACCCCGGAGCGGTGGGTCCTGGCTACGGTCATTCAAAAGACGGGCCCCGTTTCATACCGAGTCCGCACCGGAGACGACCGAACATGGAGACGGCATGTAGACCAGTTACTGCCAAGACAGTCGCCACAGGTAACCCAAGAAACAGAGGATCAAGGACCTGCTGGGGGCTCCAGCAGGGACTGGTCGTCCGACCTTGAGACGGTGACACCATCCACTCTTGTGCCATCGAGGGAGGAAGCCACACCTGCAGGGTCACGGGAGAGCCAGCCAGAGCCTGCTCCTGAGACTAGGCGTTACCCCCAAAGAGAAAGGCAGCCTCCAGAGCGCCTTAGTTACAGTTAGTGCTAACCTGTGTGCATTGGGCAGAATAATCCCCAGGGTTAGCAGAATGTAGAGGCAGTCTACCCTCTCTACCAAAGTTATAATCATTTTCAGTTATTCTGTTTTGTGGACATTCTATTTTAAGGGGGAGGAAATATGTTGTGTATTTTGAATGTGTATTAGAATTGTCCCACATGGGATACCGTAGTGGTGATTTGCAATGCACTATGGGAAATGTAGTGCATTGAGTGAAGAAGCACATTGTAAATAAAATGGTCGTTAACTAAACTCTCCACCCCGGAGTCCTTCTTAATTGTTATACAGATAAGGGTATAAAACCCCTTGAGACACAACAGTTCCCTGATTGGCCCTGTTTTTATTTCTGCTTTTTGCCTCTCCCAGGAGATTACATGGCTGCAAAGGAAGTGTTTAGTTACTGGGCTCCATGCATCACGAGTGTGGGGCAGACTTGATGCATCAGCTGGTCAGTTCCTGCCTGTCATATTCGTATGTTTGTTTAGCAATGCCATATCACCATATATTAAATACGAATGTGGTGTATGTGTATTATAGACACACATAACCAGTTCCTTCCCCTACTTGAGACCTCATCAGATAGGTTGAAGGGTGTTTGAGCTCATTCTCTAATTTTTAATGTGCATACATTGAACACAGATTTGACCTATCATTGCCCAAAGAATTGTTGTGTTCATGTGGAATAAGCTCTCAATGAAAATGAAGGACTAGATTGGCACCCACTCATAATCAATGGGAGGAAAATCGAGCCCAAAGATCCAAGTTGCTGTTAATCAGGTCAAGAAATGGCAACCCAATCTAATGAAAGCCACCCAGCTGCCTCTGTACAAATCTGAATGTCAGGCAATTAAAGGAGTTTAATCTTCTCAGGCAGCACCCTTGTTAATGCATTTGCATGACAGTCATTTGTGTGCTATTTCCATGCAATTATTAACATCTTTATTTCACGCTGGTTAATGAATGCAGTGAAATAAGATACAAAAGAATTTTACATGAAAATATATTTCAACTGCTACCAGAGGAAATTAAATCCTAAAGTATGCGGAGTCGAACAGTGTTGTTAGCCAGGGCGAATGGAAAGAGGATTGGAGTATCTTCATTTTAATGTTTCTAGAAGCTGCATGCGCATCATTCTGTAATTAGCATCTGTAACTAATCCCACAAGACACCCAGTAAACTGGATGCAGGGGCAGATAAAGGGGCATAATATTGAACTCAATAATATACAGAATTTCTTCATTAAAAAGTAGGATCCAAAACATATCTAAAATAAATTAAATGATGGCTCTCTACCAAGTCTACATTGCATGCACTGATGGGAGAAGGTAGACATCTTGCATGTCGTGAGTAACAAAATTGTGGCAATGGAGCCATACATTTCCAACTTAATTTAGCTTGTTTTATGGCACATAAATTCATCATGCATTCTTTTACACAGATTTCTACCAAATTCTCATCACAACTTTGATCAGTCAGGTCTTGCTCTCTCTCATGTTAAAATCAGTAGAAAGCTCTATTTCTGGTTTGTTGTTTGTTTTGCTTTTGAACTTCATAGCCCAATATGAGGTTTTAGGTCTACCATTTCAATCTCAGTGAAATGTCCTGCACAGATATTCAGCAGAATAGACACTTTTCTTAAAAATGTAATGAAAAAATTGGAGGTTACCTTGGAAACTGCCTTGCTACAGTGTTGGCTATTGATGACCATTATATACAGTCTTGACAAAGGGGGAGAGATTTGATATCAATCTATTGTCATATTCCATTGTACCTTCTTGAATAGAACTATTTTCAGGAAAAGAATACATTGATGATATTTTGCAAAAGTAAAAAAAAAAGATTTAAATTTCTTAATAAAATGCCCTGCAAAATTATAATCAAATCCAATACATGTCGGAGGTGTCATGGCGTTAACTTCTGTGAGACTCAAAAATGACAGATCACCATGGAAACACACAGACCAGGTAACATCATGTATAACCGACTGTTACTAACCAGCCTTAAAACATCCAACTTAATACCCTGATGTCCTAATGCCAATGCAAAGCTAAGATGTACAGGTCAAAAAGTCCCAGGTTTCATTTCTGCTCTGTGCCTAGTTAGCTGATCTAAGTCAAGAAGCAATTATAGCGCGACTGTTACCATCAGTGTCCCTGGAATAAAAGGAGGAAAAATCAGCCAGTTTCTGGTTTCTGATACAGTGGCTCCGATTGGAAAGTGCTCATTGCATTGACATTGGGTGACAACAAGGTTAGGCTTGGCTATGATGTCTTCCACCTCTAACAGCCCGCTCACACTCGCGCTTCAGGCTCACATATAATTGATGCCCATATTGGTGAGGTACCAGGCACCCATGGAATTATTTCTTAGCATGAGTCAGTTCTTTAAGAGGAGGAGGAAAGAACATTGAGAATAAATAAATAGCAGGCGTCAATTGGGTTACTTCGGTCATGACTAATGAAGGCCAATCATCACAGTCCCAGGACATTGTTAGCAGAGTTCCTCAGAGCAGCATCCTTGGCTCAACCACTTCAGCTATTTCATCAATGGTCTTGGCTGTCATAAGCTCAGGATTAGGGATGTTTGCTGACAGTTACATTGGGCTGGATTTTCTCAATGAAGACGTGATGGAGGCGGGACTGCTGGTTGCCAGGTCTATGTCCCACCTCCATCAACCTCTGGCCAACAAGTGGGATTTTCCCCTATTGACTTTGTTAAGCCTGCCCAACGGGCTCAGCAGGCCAATTAGGGGGAAGTCACTGACAGAGCACATCAATGTCTGACATGCCATCTGTCAAGATTTCTTGAAAGAAGAAATGTAAGCATTTGACAGCTCTTTGAAGCTGCCAAACACAGACATTCTGTTTAGGTGGATGAGTCCTTATCAGCTTTGCAGAAATCACCTGGCTGTTGGTTCGGAGGATCCAACAGCCAGTCTGTGAAATCTACAATGAAGATGTCGGGACTTCGAATCCACCGCGGCTGAAGGCTGTAGGCAGAAACAAAGGTAAATGAACATTTTATAACACTTAGCACGCACTTTACATACTTACCACTCCACACTTGCACCCATCACTCACCTCTACATCTCACTTTCAGACCCCTCTGACCACTGCAGACCTCCTTCACGTTTCCTCCACCCCAGCGGGGTTCTCTGAGGTCGGGAAGCCTGCACTTGAAAAGGTAAAATGGGACTAATCCATGATTCTGCCTGTTAACGACTGGTTAACAGGCAGTTAAAAGAATTTAATCCCTTTTCCGCTTTGAGGAGACGGGACCCAGGGCAGAAGGGCTTCCTGCCTCCTGGCAAAAGGGCATGGAGTCGGAATGGGGGTGGGTTTGCCAGCCGCCTCCACATTTTGCAACTTTACCAGCAGTCCCACCTCCTCGGGGCTGATAAAATTCAACCCTTAGTGTTCAACTCCATTCACAACTCTAATAAAGAAGATTAATAAGTGACATGTAACATTGCACCACATAAGTGGTAGATAATGACCATCTCCAACAAAAGACAGCCTAACCATCTCCCCTTAACCTTCAATGGCAATAGTACTAAAACAGATTATCTGGTCATTATCACTTTGCTGTTTCTGGGAGCTTACTGTGCACAAAATGGCTGCAAATGTGACTACACATTGAAACATAGAAGATAGGTGCAGGAGTGGGCCATTTGGCCCCTCGAGCCTGCTCCGCCATTTAATGAGATCATGGCTGATCATCCAAATTCAGTACCCTGTCCCTGCTTTCTCCACATATCCCTTGATCCCTTTAGCCTTAAGAAATATATCTAACTCCTTCTTGAATATATTTAATGAATTGGCCTCAACTGCCTTTTGTGGGTGAGAATTCCACAGGTTCACCACTCTCTGGGTGAAGAAATTCCTCCTCATCTCTGTCCTAAATGGCTTACCCCTTATCTTTAGACTGTGACCCCTGGTTCTGGACTCCTCCGCCATCGGGAACATCCTTCCTGCATCTAGTCTGTCTAGTCCTGTTAGAATTTTATAAGTTTCAATGAGATCCCCTCTCATTCTTCTAAACTCCAGCGAATATAAGCCCAATCAACCCAATCTCTCCTCATACATCATTCCTGCCATCCCAGGTATCAGTCTGGTGAATATTTGCTGCACTCCCTCCATGGCAAGAACATCCTTCCTCAGATAAGGTGACCAAAACTGCACACAATACTCAAGCTGTGGTCTCACCAAGGCCCTGTACAACTGCAGCAAGACATCCTTGCTCCTGTACTCGAATCCTCTTGCTATGAAGGCCAACATATCGTTTGCCTTCTTAACCGCCTGCTGCACCTGCATGCTTACCTTCAGCGTGTAGGGTTCTCAAAATTCCCACATTCCCCAAAAGTTATGGATAAAGGGACCCTATGGACAAGTTATTAAAAAGGGCACCCAAAAGAAAATGGCTTCTGAAACCTCGTGACCGAGGCTTGCAGGATTTTAAAAGCAAGGCCCTGCAAGAAAGGCAGGCCCATTTTGAAATCCTGAAACAAAACCTAACATGCATGGGTCTGTGAAAGACTTTGTCATTTTCTAAAGCCAGACAGCTAGGTAAACACAGAATATGCATTCTTCAGCTTGGAAACAGATCAACTCAGGATAGGCCTAATCTTGAGGCCATTAACTTTCTGCATAAATAATCGGTAACAGATCAAAGTAGCTACCAAGCCAGGAAAACCCCATTAAATTCCATAAATAACAAACAGCCAGGATGTTGAAGCCATTCAAACAAGAAGACAACTGCCCCAAAACCAGTTAAAGTGAATGACTGTAATCACTTTAGACGAGCCCGCCAAAATTATACAAAGAACTGACCTGATTTGGCGCGCAGATAAGGGGTGAAGAACCGGGTATAATTGTAGGCCCCCTGGTAGCCAGGTGCTCTCTTGCTTCTCTTGCCTCTTGCTCCTGCCTCTCCCGACACTGAGGACGCCCATTAATAACACCGGGGGCCAAACGCGGGAGGAGAACAGGACCTGAGACACACGGGGCCGCAAACGGGCAGGCAAGACAAGACGAAAGGAAGAACCGATAAGCAGAGAAGGGCAGCGTAAAGAAGCGCTGGGGACGAGCGGGCACAATAAGCTGGCGTTTGATGCATGGATAGAAGAATCAAACTGACAATATAAACCGCCAACCGAACCCCAACCGCAACAAGACCATCGGCGACCAAACCACCACCTAAAGAACAACCATTTTCCTGCAAGGTGAAGTCCTCAAACAAAAGACTTTGGCCTAGAAATTCAGTTGGGCGCGCCAGCCGTTAGCGCCTTAGGAGGAGTAGATCTCGAGCGCTAGGCGCTTAGCGCGATCTGCGCCTCGCCCCAACTTCAGTAGACATTTAGCGCCGGCGCAAAGTCTTAGCGCGCGCCCTGCTGCGCGTGCAGATCATGACGTCATTTCGTCGTGCAACGCCCTTTGTGCGCCCAGAACCGGAACTTCACTCGCGCCGCCCCATTGTGCGCCGGGCGGCCCTAACGACTGTGAAGTGGAACGGTACACAGCCGAGGCGGGCCGCGGGGAGCGCAAATTAAAGGGCACTCCTGCAGTAGAAAAGGCAGCCGTTTTGCAACACTTTGTGAGAGACAAAGATGGATGATGGAGAGGAGGAGGAGGAGGTGGTGGTGGTGTGCCGGTACCACATAACAAACTGATGGAGAGAAGCCCTCCCCAACAACACAAATACAGCAGTCTCGGCCTTTCAAAAAAACAAATCCACCCTCCCCCTTTAAGAGCTCACCGGAGCCAGAGTGTCTGCCGTCAATCAGCAGCTCGCCGCACCTGCCCTGCGCCCACCTTCCGGTGTTAGCGCCCGGGCCGCCGGCTTAGCGCCTAAAGAGAGCCGTGCATCGCCAGTTTTAGCGCTCGAGCAAACTCTTAGGGCGAAGCTAATGAATATCGGGGAAGTGGCCTCGAATTTGCGCCGGGCGCAAACTTTAGCGGCCGCCCGACTTTACCGCCCCAAAAGTGGCTATAATGAATTTCTAGGCCTTTACTCCCTATTTTTCTAATGAGGGAAAAGGAGGGTACTTCACACAGATGACTCCACCGCCGCGCCCTGTGAACACGTGGTGACGGCAGGCCCCAAAGGACAACAAGAGCGAACCCCAAAACCACAACCGACTTGATCGACAGGTTTCAAACCATAAAAGGAACCCCATTGGTGAGCATAAATCCCTGGCCCCTCGAAGCTTAATCTAGTTAGGTATTGGGGGTGGGATAAGGGTAGGGGGATTTTTAATGTGTTTGTTCCCTCAATGTGCCATGTGTTCCCCATTCCCAAATAAGTGCACTTTTATATGCCTGTAATCATTCTAGTAATTCTCTGTATTGTGATTTTATTGTGCCTTTAATAAAATTTCCGGTTTTCTTGCACCAAGTCAGTTGTCTACTCTATTTCTGTATCGCCGGCTGTACCTAAGTCCGGTGTCTAGAACCCAGGGGTGTGGGAGTGATTCGAACCAATCAGAGACAGTCAGGGGCAGAACTGACTGGGCACACACCACCCCTTACAAGCGACTGGTGCACAAGGACACCCAGGTCTCATTGCACTTCCCCTTCTCCCAATCTATTGCCGTTCAGATAATAATCTGCCTTCATGTGTTTGCCACCAAAGTGGATAACCTCGCATTTATCCACATTATACTGCATCTGCCATGCATCTGCCCAATCACCCAACCTGTCCAAATCATACTGGAGTTTCTTGGCATCCTCCTCACAGCACACACGCCCACCCAGCTTTGTGTCGTCTGCAAACTTGCATATATTACATCTAGTTCCCTCGTCTAGATCATTAATATATATTGTGAAATAACAACAGAAAATGCTGGAAAAATTCAGCAGGCCAGGCAACATCCGTGGAGAGAAAATAGAGTCAACGTTTCGGGGAAAACCCTTTGTCGAGACTGGAAAGGCACAGGAAATTAAATAGATTAAGAGGCCAGGCTGGGAGAGAACAAAAGAGAAATGAAGAGACATTAAGAGGTATTCAAAATGAGACGAGATGGTGATAGGACTAGTGGAGACAAAAGACGGCACTAGATTAGGTGTGAAATGTGCTGGCAGAATGGGAGACAGCTGCCATGTGGGAGAGAAAAAAAAAGTGGGGGGGAAGGGCCAAAACAAAGGTGTGGATAAAAATAAGCAAAAATGTAATGGGGGCTGAGGTTATGATCTGAAATTGTTGAACTCGATTTTGAGTCCGGCAGGCTGTAAAGTGCCTAATCGGAAGATGAGGTGCTGTTCCTCGAGTTTACGCTGAGCTTCCGTGGAACAATGAGATATATTGTGAATAGCTGGGGTCCAAGCACCGATCCCTGCGGTACCCCACTAGTCACTGCCTGCCACTCAGAAAATGACCCATTTATTCCAACTCTTTGCTTCCTGTCTGCCAACCAGTTCTCTATCCAAGTCAGTACCTTACCCCCAATCCCATGTGCTTTAACTTTACATGCTAATCTCTTATGTGGGACCTTATCGAAAGCCTTCTGAAAGTCCAAATACACCACATCCACTGGTTCTCCCTTATCTATTCTACCAGTTACATCCTCAAAAAATTCCAGTAAATTAGTCAAGCACGATTTACCTTTTGTAAATCCATGTTGACTTTGTCCGATCCTGTCACTGTTTTCTTAGTGCTCTGCTATTACATCTTTTATAATGGACTCTAGCATTTTCCCCACTACCGATGCCAGGCTTACCGGTCTATAATTCCCCGTATTCCCTCTACCAACTTTTGTGAATAGTGGGGTTACATTAGCTACCCTCCAATACATGGGAACTGTTCCAGAGTCTATAGAATTTTGGAAGATGTCCAGCAATGCATCTCCTATTTCTAGTGAGTCGCCCACATTCTGACATCTCATAACCTTTTCACAATCTACAAGGTTCAAGTTACAAATGTGATGGAACAATACTCAAGAAGTACGACACCATCCAGGACAAAGAAGTTCACTTGATCAGCACCCTTTCTACTGGACTTAACATCCAGTTCATCCACCAAAGTTGGTTTGACTGCATCTCTGAGCATCATGACCTCAGTCACCAAGAAGCACAAGAGCAGCATTACCATCAGAACATCATCATCTCCAAGCTCTCCTCCTCTTCCACACACAATCCTGACTTAGACATATATTACCATTCCTTCATCGTCATTGGGTTAAAATCTTGGAATTCCCGACCTGACACTTTTATGTAGGGGTTTGCAAAAATCCCCTCAGTCCCCAAAGATCGGGAAATATTAATCTACATCGTGGAAATTGTCTCTGGGTTGGACAATGTTTTAAAATGTGCCCAGAACCGCAAAAGGCTGCATTGAGCTGGGCGGCGCGTGGACAACACCAGAATCGAGGAACTTTGTGGAAAAATTTGCACACTTTAAGACAGTACATTTTATTAAAATTTGTACCCTTGAGTTTGGTAAATTGCAAAGAGGTTTAAAATGGCCATTGCAATGTGTGGCCAAGGACAAGGGAAGCAGCTTTCTGTGTCTGAAGCAGTGGCAGTCAGATTCTGTCAATCAAAAAGGGAGTTTCCCTTCCCTTCAGAGGCAATCGATGTTTGTTTACAGGAAACTGTTACCTTGTTGACATAAGGGATTAAACCACTTGAGACTGCAGTTTCAGTGACCGCAGGACAAAGGGCTTCTGTTTACCTAGTAATCCAACTCCATTCAAAACCCATCACACACCATGAGACACACCTAAACTACGGAAGAGACCGTTTAGACTAAGAAATGGAACAGTTTAAGATTGAATGGGTTTGAATCACCCATCCCAGACAATAGGGCAGTTGGATCCCTTTTGTTAGCCCAGGAGACTCCGGATGTGGGCGGGAACATTTCGGCCCCAGAATGAAGACACATTCAAACCACCCCAAGCTTTATTCGAAACCCATTCCAGACAATGGGAGCAGTTTGGCCACTGGGAAATAGCCCGTTTGAATCAGCCAATCATGGCCTTTCTCTTGTGTATTCGAACTTTTCGGCGTGTATTTGCACACAGACCTTTTCAGCGCCAAAACAGCAGGAGCTCCCAGGATATAAAGATAGCTTCTCAGAAGCATATCTCTCTCTCTTACTCTTTGGACCACAGGTGAGCAGGTTTCTGACTCCTCAACAAGGCAACCTAGTGAGAAGTAAAGGGGTGGTAATTTAAGGGAAATGTGCTAAGATTGTAAGGTTAATATTGTAGCCATTTATCCCTCATTTTTGCCGTCTGCCTTCCCCTGTTAAGCAATTTTAACTTTTGTACTAAAATCGTGTGGTGTAGTTTATTTAGTTCATAAAATTTGACTTTCTCACATCCAGATCATTTGTCCGTTTTTAATATATCATTAATTATAAGTTCCTCCAGTCAGAAGTGGAAGGGTGGGTTTAGCTATTCGAAACCGCTGTTTGGGATTGGTCAGAGTGCAGCAGCAAAAGGCTGCTTGACCAGGTAAATTACCATAAACCAGGTAAAGGAAGGTAAATTACCGTAAACCAGGTAAAAGATGCCCCCTGAATTTATGATAGCACCATCACAAGGACTGCATCAGTTCAAGAAGGCAGCAAACATAATCATCTCTGGGCAACAAAGATGACCAATAAATGCAGCCTTGCTAGCATCATCCACATCCAGTGTCAAAATAAAAAAAATCTTTGTCTCCACTCTACGTAAACATGCTTTGCAGAACCCTCTGTTTTTATTACTTTTAATACCAGTGTTTATTTAAAAAAAATAAAACTTCAGTGAGGTATATTTTAATACTTTCCTTAGAATATTAAACTAAGAGATGTTAAATTGTTCGACACGTCACCAATTCCCATCTAGATTTTTTTGACTTGGAGTGTTAGTTACTTTTTATAAAAAACACAAGAAATAGGAGAAGGAGTAGGCCATTCGGCCCTTTGAGACTGCTCCACCAGTCAATAAGATCATGGCTGACCTTCTCTTTTAACTCCACCTTCCTGCACTATCCCCAAATCCCTTTATTCCCTTAATTTTTTTTTATTATTCGTTTATGGGATGTGGGCATTGCTGGCAAGGCCAGCATTTATTACCCATGCCTAATTGCCCTTGAGAAGGTGGTGGGGAGCCACCTTCTTGAAGAGCTGCAGTCCATGTGGTGAAGGTAGTCTCACAGTGCTGTGAGGGAGGGAGTTCCAGGATTTTGACCCAGTGATCCAAAAATCTATCGATCTCTGTCTTGAATATACTCAACGACTGAGCACCCACAGCCCTCTGGGGTAGAGAATTCCAAAGATTTACAACCCTTTGAGTGAAGAAATTTCTCCTCATCTCAGTCCTAAATGGCCGACCCCTTATTCTGAGACTGTGACCCCTAGTTCTAGACTCCCCAGCCAGGAGAAACATGCACCTAGCATCTGCGCTGTCAAGCCCTGTAAGAATTTTATGGGGGAAAAATTGGGTATCACCCATTTTGAGGCGCTAATATCGGCCGGGCGCAAAGTTTAGCGCCCGGTGCTAATTATCGCCTCCGACTGCAAAATTCGCCTCTATCACCCCTGGAGGTGATTTGAGCACTAAATCAGGTGCTACACACCTCTCTTACGGCGCAAACGTCAGGGAGCGAGGCGCTACCTCAGAACACTATCGAAGCTCAGGCGATGTCCGTTACCATGGAAGCCAGACACACTGGCGTCGTTCAGTTGTTAAAGGGGAGGGGCCATCTTGCTGGCCAGCCTTGCTCATTGCAGCCTTGAATCTTGGCCTGGAGAGACCTCAAAAGCAATTGTGTTGGGAGCACTAATGAATAGGCCCAGAGAAAGAGCTCGGCACTTAGGAACCTCAAAAGTGGTGCTGAGGGCCAAAACTCCTTAGGACAGCGTTAAAACCAAAAACATTTGCTGACAGGAAAAGGCAGGAAGTGCCCGCCTTTAAATAGCGCTCCCCCAGCCCCTTCTCGACTTGAAAACGTTCCCCTCTACCTGTCGTTCCTAGCGGCAGGCGCTAAGGCAGGGGGGGCGTAACTCAATATCCAATCTGAGGCATTACCGGGGCGTTACACGCTCGACTGACGCCACGATCTGTGGGCGCTGGAGATTGTGGTGGTAATGTTTAGCGCCACCACAAAACAACTGGTCAATTTTGCGAGCGGCGCTAAAATCACCGCGCGAGTGGCGCTAAGTTCCTAGAGCCCTGTTAGCGCCCCCCGGAGGCGCCAACGGGAGGTGCTAACCAACCAAATTTTTCCCCCTATATGTTTCAATGAGATCACCTCTCATTCTTCTAAATTCTGGGGAATATAGGCCTAGTCTCCTCAATCTCTCCTCATAGGACAATCCTCGCATCCCAGGAATCAGTCTGTTGAACCTTCATTGCACTCTCTCTAAGGCAAGCATAGCCTTCCTTAGGTAAGGAGACCAAAAGAGTACACAGTACTCCAGGTATGGTCTCACCAACGCCCATTATAAGTGCAGTAATTTTGATGAGCTGGTACTTCAACTTTAGCAAAATACAAGTAAAATGAGACAATTAGTGGAATGCAAGCCTTCATAAGGCCACAATGTTCTTAACTGAGATCAGGTTGTAGTCGGGTATGACCCCACACAAATTGTATTCTTTTTTAGGTATGCAAAGTGCTTGTCGTATTCAGAAAGCAATCAACTTAAACAGCAGTCTCTAAACCATACTTTTTACAAATAAGCAGAATTTCCTGATTTGGAGTGCATATTCTCTCCCAAGCCAAAAGTATAGTTTGGCATGATCGAAAGAGGGATCCCCAAATATAATGGAGTTTAACCAGATAACATCATGCAGTTTACCAGCACAGAATACACAAAAGCTTTTTGCTAATTGTCCAGCTGCACACATCCTATGTATTAGGATATTAGCTTGCAGGATTATCTGAGGACACGGCAATTCACATCCCCCACTCGCTAGGTGAATCCTGCCCTCGCTGTGTAGGGGTCGGTTGGAGGACCATTTTCACTCAAGTCAACTAGCCCCTTTTTACACTCCCTATTGATCGGCACGTCATGTCAATCAACACTACTCAACAATCAGGCTATCAAGTTAACACCATACGTAAAAAAAATAAGACCTGGTCAATTTTGTCACAGGCCTGAATTACAGTTCATTATTATAAATCCAATTTTCCAGTTATATTTTAAAATAACAGAATAAATCACTATTTCAGTATTAATAACAATCATTTTCTTCAGCTTACTAAATTAATAGCTAAGGCCCCAGACTCTCAGGAATCTTTTACTTTATATATTATCACTCCGTCCACACTCCTTCCTACAGATATGTTTCTATCCATTCCCTAGTGTGAAGCTGGTCACGAAAAATAGATTTTTTTGTTCTGGATTTTTCTCTTTCAATGGAAGTGTGCATCACTCAAGCTGCTTTGCATGGCAGAATATGCCCTCTCTCTATTAGAGTAGTTCAGTACTCAGGTGCAGCTAATGCTCATAGAAACAGGAGTAGGTCACTCAGCCCCTGTTCCCACCATTCAATTAGATCATGGCTGATGTTCACCTCAACTTCATTTGCCTGCCTTTATTCTGTAATCCCTTCATATCTTTACCCAACAAAAATCTATCGCCATTGCCAGAGAGAAAGGGGTGTGCCCTGAGTATGTGCTGTGCAAGCTGATGGACATGGCAGGAGAGGCACATCTGGAGCAGGAGACTATTAATTGCCCAGGAGATACACCTTCCCTTGCAGAAGACTTTCGAGCAATCTGGGAGGGTTGGCAAACTATCTGGTGTTAAGTTTGATTAATCACAGACCCCAGTGAGAGACCTACCCAACTGGGTCCGATCATTGACCTCAGCTAGTTAGTCAATCATTAGCAGTGCACCAGCATACTGTGGAGCTGTCTGGCTCAGGTTACCAAGTCTACAACAAAACATCGGTTTGGTTCCAATCTCTCAGCACAGGAATGTCCCCTTAGAATTTATTAACCCCAAAAAGATCTCACTTAAACCCCTCACGAAGACAATAGTGGAAGTTTTATTCCACGGTGGTGTAGCTGAGCAAAATTATTAAAGTTAACATGTTTATGATCGCAAAAGGCAATGTTATCCTTTTCTGGCAGGTCTTAACAAAGTCATTGTCATCTTTCTAAAATGTACAATGGAATTAAGAACAACTTGAGTGATCTCCCAGCATCTCACACCATGATGCAAGAAGATTTGCTGTGACTAGGACAACAACAACAACTTGTATTTATATAGCACCTTTAACAAAGTAAAATGTCCCAAGGTGCTTCACAGGAGTACTATGAGGCAAAAAATTTAACACTGAGCCACATAAGGAGAAATTAGGGCAGGTGACCAAAAAACTGGTCAAAGAGGTAGGTTTTAAGGAGCTTCTTAAAGGAGGATAAAGAGAGGTGGAGAGGTTTAGGCAGGGAATTCCAGAGATTAGGGCCGAGGCAACAGAAGGCATGGCCACCAATGGTTGAGCGATTATAATCAGGGATGCTCAAGAGGGCAGAATTACAGAATTAGAGGAGCGTAGATATCTTGGTAAGTGGGGGGGGGGGGGAGGGCGGGGATTGTGTGGCTGGAGGAGATTACAGAGATAGGGAGGGGCCACGGAGGAATTTGAAAACAAGGATGAGAATTTGGAAATCGAGGTATTGCTTAGCCGGGAGCCAATGTAGGTCAGCGAGCACAGGGGTGATGGGTGAACAGGACTTGGTGCAAGTTAGGACGCTGGCAGTCGAGTTTTGGATGACCTCAAGTTTATGAAGGGTAGAATGTGGGAGGCCAGCCAGGAGTGCGTTGGAATAGTCAAGCCTAGAGGTAACAAAGGCATGGATGACGGTTTCAGCAGCGGATGAGCTGAGGCAAGGGCGGAGGTGGGCGATGTTATGGAGGTGGAAATAGGCGGTCTTAGTTATGCTGCGGATGTGTGGTCGGAAGCTCATTTCCGGATCAAATATGACACCAAGGTTGCGGACAGTGTGGTTCAGCCTCAGACAGATGATTGGGAGAGGGATGGAGTCAGTGGCTAGGGAACGGAGTTTGTGACAGGGACCAAAAACAATGGCTGCAGTCTTCCCAATATTTAATTGGAGAAAATTTCTGCTCATTCAGAACTGGATGTCGGACAAGCAGTCTGACAATTTAGGCACTGTAGAAGTGTCGAGAGAAGTGGTGGTGAGGTAGAGTTGGGTGTCGTCAGCGTACATTTGGAAACTGACATGTTTTCAGATGATGTCACCAAGGGGCAGCATGTACTGTGGCAGGGGCGGAAACCTGATTGGAGGGATTCCAACATGGTGTTGTGGGAAAGGTGGGCATGGAATTTGGAGGCGACAACACATTCAAGGAGTTTGGGGGGTATAGGGATGTTGGATATGGAGTGGTAGTTTGCAATGATGGAGGGGTCAAGGGTTGTTTTTCTGAAGAGAAGGGTGATGACGGCAGATTTGAGGGAGAGGGGGACAGTACCTGAGGAGAGAGAACCATTAACAATGTCAGCTAACATGGGAACAAGAAATGGAAGTTGGGTGGTCAGCAGTTTGGTGGGAATAGGGTCAAGGGAGCAGGAAGTGAGTCTCATGGACACGATGAGCACGGAGAGCTCATGAGGGGAGATTGGAGAGAAACTGGAGAAAGATGCGAGTTCAGGGCTAGGGCAGGGGGGAGCCTTAGAGGAAATTTGGCCCAGTGGGCGAGGGGAAGGAAGGGAAGTGGCAGAGGCAGCTGAATGGACAATCGACAGTGCCTGCTTAACTATTATACAGTCAAGCTAACCTTTATGCCAGACCTACATGTGCCATATCTGGCTCTATGCGAGTTCTTTTACAGGTCAATTTTTTTATAGGCATTACCATGGATTTTTGTACAGAATTCAGATGCAGACAAACAATTACCTATCAAATCTACATATATCCAAGGTTTTCAGACATCGTAGATGGGTCTTCACAGTAACTCTATCCTTCATTTTCATTCTTTTTGGGTGATTTGTGTTTTGTATTTCATTTTGTTTTCACTTCATACACAATTATTTTTATGTCTTTGCCCTGTGTTTGTCTTGCCTCATCCCCTTTCTCCTACTAAGCTTTAGTTGAGCCCTACTCATGCTATACAGTTTTAAAAAGTCTCTATTATCTCAATACCTTGGTATCTTGTATAGTTCAACTGACTCCATCGTTTATATCCAAAGGATGTAACTTTTTTTTTACCCATGGGAAATGGGCGACACTAGCATTTATTTAGTACCCATCCCAAGTTGCCCTGAGGACATGAAGAGTCAACATCCTGTGAATCCAGAGTCATGTGTAGACCAGACCAAATAAGGTGGCAGGTTCTCTTCCTTGAAGGATATTAATGAACCACTTGGGTTTTTAACTACAGACCAACAGCTTTCACAGTCACTTTCTGGTGCTAGCCCATAATTTATCAGGCTTATTGATTTAAGTTTCATAACTTGTCATTGTAGGATTTAAAATCAAAATCTCTGGGTTACTAGTCTATAATTACTAGACCACCATAACCAATAAATTAACCATTTTGTTTTGGGTGACAAAAGTTGTGAAATGATATAGTATATAATAAGGACAATGCTGTTTCTATTTAAGAAGGTGGCAAGAATAGACAGAAGGGCTGATAACCGGTAGCCCTTCTGGCACACTCCTACCATAAGTGTAGCAGAAGATCACTAATTAGGCCAGGCCTTGGATATACTAGATTAACAATGGAAAATGCTGGAAAAACTCAGCAGGCCAGGCAGCATCCGTGGAGAGAGAAACAGAGTTAACGTTTCAGGTTGAAGACCTTTCGTCAGAACTGGAAAAAAGCAGGAAATGGCAAGCAAGTTTAGGTGCTGGGAAAAGCGGGAGGGGATGAAAGAACAAAAAGGAAGGTCAGTGATAGGATAGAAAGCAGGAGAGATTAAGAGACATTGAGAGATATTAAGAGATATTCAAGGCAAGAGGAGGTGGTAATGGGACAGGTTAAGGAAAAAAGGATGGCTCTCGATGAAGTGTAAATTGCGCTGGCAGAATGAAGGACAGCTGACATGTGGGAGTGAAGAAAAAAAGACCAAGCAAAAGTGTGGATAAAAAAAGAAAATATATATATGTGATAGGGGCTGAGGTTATGATCTGAAATTGTTCAACTCCATGTTGAGTCCAGAGGGCTGTATAGCGCCTGATCAAAAGATGAGGTGCTGTTCCTCGAGCTTACGCTGAGCTTCCGTGGAACAATGCAAGAGGCCAAGGACGGTGAGGTCTGAGTGGGAATGGAGCGCTGATTTAAAGTGACAGGCCACCGGGAGCTCGGGATCCCCCTTACGGACTGAACGGAGGTGTTCCACAAAGCGGTCACCCAATCTGCGTTTGGTCTCCCCAATCTTGGATATACTGGGTTCTGGCTAACCCCAGCGGTTTCCGGGCAGAGCCTCCATCTACCACAAATATGGTCCCTTGCGCAGAGCAGCAGTGGTCATGGATGAGACTTCCAGGCTGGAAATCTGCTGATGGTACAGAATGCTGAGTGAAGTGAGTCGTGGACTCCTGAAGATTTTGAAAAGTTTTGGCAAATGGTTAGCTCCCCTTATGAAAGGGTCCATTGGAATATTTACTGCATCTTTTTTTTGATTGGGGGGAGTGGGGGGGCAGGGGGGGAGTTGGGGCAGCAGCTCCCCCAAGTGAAACCCTCCATAAGGACTCCTGGCCTCCCCAACTCAGAGATGGCAAAGCTACATCCATTATTGCTATTATAGTGCAGTGATCACCCCCCGATCCTGCATACATCGGCAGGGTCATCACTGGAGGTCAACATCAGGTGTGTCCCCACACTTATGCTGGGATGAACAGACCTTGGATTTTTGGGCCAGCATGTTATGTATCTCCACTGTGTTAGAAACTAGGAGTGCCTAAAATTGTATATTGCTGCATGAATAATACTGTTTTTAAATGATAAGTTTTGTTTTCCTGGAAAGCTTGCATTAGTATTTGAGACAGTCTTTTTAATCAGTTAGATTAGGTGAAACATAAACATTCCACACGGGGGCCCATAGGATGGTCCTGCCAGGCTAGTTGTCTGTTGTTTGTAAGTTAGGGTTTTGACTTTGTTAATGTATCTTTAATTTGGCCAGTGAAGGCCCAGCCTATGTTTCTTCCATTATTACTAATCATATTATAATGTTCACAGATAGAATTTGGAGTTTGTTTAGCAGAACTGCTTGTGAAGATAATTAAAAGTTAATTAGGAAAAGACATAGAATGAAAGGAATTTGAGGAGGATAAGGTATCCATCTTAGAATGGGCCATTTGCTAGGTGAAGGTGAGATAGCGACTGGTTAATGTGCGACAGCTCTGGCTGGGGCCATGATTAAGAGGGACAGGGCCGGGCCTTGTACTTGCTGGGAAAAAGGGGGGGAGAGTAAAAAGAGATAAGATGGATTCCAATGGAGGAACCTTCAAAATGTAAAAACAAGGATGAAGTAATGAGACCTTCTTTTGGGGAGGGCTTTCATCCAAACACCAAGACAAAGAACTTAAGCTATCATTGGTTGATGAAGTTTTGGAGGAACCTCCATAGGTTAAATGGTCTTGTCAATAACTTGGTCTCAGGCCCACCCCTAAAAAAAGTGACATCCAAAGGACTTGCACACAGACTGCGGAAGGGAGAGCCGAACAGCTGGTCGAATGCTCTTTTAAGAGTGATCCCATGCTCACCATCGAAGGCCCACGAGAGAGAGAGAGAAAGGGAGAGAGACCAGAAGCCAGAAGCACGGTGGCATAGTGGTTAGCACTGTTGCCTCACAGCGCCAGGGACCCGGGTTCGAATCCGGCCTCGGGTGACTGTCTGTGTGGAGTTTGCACATTCTCCCCGTGTTTGCGTGGGTTTCCTCCGGGTGCTCCGGTTTCCTCCCACAGTCCAAAGATGTGCGGGTTAGGATGATTGGCTATGATAAATTGACCCTTAGTGTTAGGGGGATTAAATTCGTGGGGTTACGGGGATCGGGTGGGATATGTGTCGGTGCAGGCTCGATGGGCCGAAATGGCCTCTATCTGCACTGTGGGGTTTCTGTGAACTGTTTACGCATGCCAGCCGTCTGTCCGATCGGGTCCGATATCAGCTGCTTGTCACGGTCATATGTTTTTGCTGTATTACTAGTGTGTTATATTCCGTCCTAAACTCTGATTAAACACAATATACCCACCATATTGGTTTACACTTGATCCTGTTTACCAGAGATACGTGAATCTCTACAAATTTGCAAGCCAGCCAGGAGGTGCAACAGGGTTGTTGTGGTCGAAACGAGTTGAGGACAGGTTTGTTCTATAATGGTACTAGGCGTTCTTATTGGGTTGTAAAGTAAAAGCGAAATGGCAGATGCATATTTTAGAGAAATGGTTGCGAACAGTCTTTCGGATAAGTTAGGGGCTCCGGTGGCCCAAGCAGTAATTGGAATAGTGCAGGGGGATGAGAAGAGTAAGAAGAGTTACTGTGAGATTTGGGGCGAGATAGCATCCCAGGTGGGTGCGAAGAAATGTAAAGTTAAGGAAGCCAGAAATAGGCTGGCTTACGCGGCTCACTTGTGTGCTGTTCACCTGGGAGGCGAAGTTGTACTCTGAAAGAGAGAAATGCACAACTTGAAAGAGACTTACAGGACTGGCAAGGCCGACATGCCACAGTCTGTACACTTCTCCATCAAGAACAAGCCTTGGCAGATGAGGCACAACTTGCCTCAAGACACCACCATCAGGTGTTTGAGGATAACAAGGCTTTAAAAATAAAAAATGAATCCCTGATCTCACAACTTGAGGACGCCAGGGGAGCCTTGAGAGAATTACTTGAAAAACCCCCTCTGGTGAGCACTGACCATACTCACTGCGAATTAAATATTATGGAATTGAAGGGAAAGCTGGGGAGACAAACAGCTGCTGTTGCGGCCATTAGTCGCCTTAAACCAGGGGATCCCGGTATTAACTGGGATGACTTAACAAGAAAAGTCCAGTGCAATAATAACCCCATCTCACCCTCTGCGCCGCTGCCTCCCTATCCAGGACAAACTGCCCCGGTAGAAACCAAGCAGGTTAATATAGTCACTACTACCACCCAATTTGGTGACCCTACACCCTCGGATGATGAATTCGATAATGATACCTCTTCTGTAGCCGACAACCTGCCCCCAAATGAGGAAGTAACCACTACCACCAGTAGAAGTTTGACCCCAGCAGAGTGCAAAGCACTAGCCGAAGAAATGGGGCCAATAAACTGGGGGACGAACCCAGTCACCCTAACAAGTGATTGGGGTACATTCCGTCACTGTCACCCTGAGTTAGAGTTGACAGACTTAAAACAAGTTCTGTTGTCATGCATTTCACGGGAACTCAAGTTATCACTTTCTCGGGAAATCTATGATAAAAGTAAGGGGTGGTGGGATGTTATGGATTCAGTTTGTTCCCGTTTGGGCATGGACGCAATTAATTTCACCCGTGCAGCTGGGGACGGCTGGCAAGAGGCTATTGAGCATCCCGTAGCCTTTGCAAATCGATTGTATGATTTGTACAACCAGTCCCAGAAAAACTATAATGGTCAAGAGTTTAGGGACACGGAGGAATTTAAGCTGACATTCATTGATGCTCTCTTACCTCCAATAAGGGATGCTCTTGGTATTACTGTTCATCAGGGAACCCCGTGGGCTGATCTAGAGGACACTTGCATTCGAGTTTGGGACTGAGTTAAATCATCCCTCACCCCTACTGAGTCCAAAGTGTTTGCAGTGGAGGGTCCTCTGACACCACAAACCCCTCCCCAGTGGGGAGATAAACACCACGTAATCTGTTATAACTGTTATAAGCCCGGACACTATGCTCGCGACTGCCGCAATAATCGACGTCCAAATAATGGCCCACGCTACCAACCCCCAATCCATGAAGGTAACGGGTCTGATTTGAACTCTCTGCAGCAGCAGCTCGAAAATCTTTCGGCAGTAGTCGAGGCCATGAAGCACAGTCAGGCGGCAGGGGGGGGCAAAACGTTTTGGCTGTTTCTCGCAGTGGAGATGCGCTCCCAGACTCACGACCCCAGTGACGGTCAGAGGCCTCCACGGTGACCACGTCGTCTCCTGTCTGGTACGGGGAGGACGGACGACCTTTTTTCCGGGCCACTGATCATGGAGGCCGCCACCATGTTATGCTTGTGGATTCTGGTTCTGCCGTGACTATTTTACATGACCCCGCTCCCTTTTCCCATTCTGGCACCGCCCTAAACCTCTCTGGTTTTAATGCTTCTACTCAGTTAGCTAATCAGGGATTGAGCTCCACAGTCTTGTCCATTGATGAGAATTCCATCGCTGTCCCCTCATGGCCACCCATGACCAGAAAGGTATCCTCGGAAGTGACACGTTGCATAAACACTGTGCTGTCCTCCACTACGCTAATGATTGTCTTTGGTGGCATTTTAATGAGGGACCACCGACACCTATTTCAAATGCCCATTCTATATATGCAATTAAAAAATGAGGATTTCACCCTTCCCGGGACTGAAGATCCCATGGTTAATACATTAATTCATAAATTTTCAGAGGTCTTTGCTAAGTCCAAACATGATTGTGGTAGGATGTCGGGAGATGAGGAGATTAATGGGCCCTCCCACCCTCCTGTTAAGCAGTATTCCATTCCAGCTGAGAGTAAACCTTATGTTCGGTCTATTGTCGATTCATTGTTAAAGCAGGGTGTAATCCGCATTGGCACTTTTACCACTAATTCTCCAACCTGACCAGTTAAGAAGCCAGACAATAGCTGGCGTCTAACAATTGATTATTGCAAGCTTAATTCGGTAACCCCAGCTTGCGCCCCTGTTGTTCGGGAGACCCCCACTCTCCTGTCCCAGATTCCACCAAGTAGCTGCTGCTTCTCCATCTTTGACATTTCAAACGGCTTCTGGAGTATTCCTGTTAAGTCAGAGGATCAGTACAAGTTTGCCTTCACTTTTAAAGATCAAGGTTATACTTGGACATGTTTACCTCAAGGCTTTCAGAACGCCCCAACTATATTCCACAAACGGATGGCTCAGGCACTGAAACCTTTTTCAAGACCCGACTGCCTGCTGCAGTATGTTGACGACCTTTTGCTTGCAACACCTGACAAAAAGACACATATTAAATTAATGGAAGAACTATTAGACCTTTTAAAAGCTGGGCTGAAAATTAACCCCAAAAAGGTACAATTGTTACAGCCAGAAGTGACATTTTTAGGGGTTTCTGTGGGACAGAAGGGACTCAGCCCTGACCAGTATAAGATTGAGGTGATTCAGCATTTACCATTGCCCGCATCCAAAACCGCACTTCGTTCCTTCCTGGCCTAGTGGGATACCAGCGCTCATTTATTCCCAGATTTGCGGAGCTAGCCAAACCATTATATGAACTGTTAAAGGGTGAAGAGGACGCCGTGGCCCGTGACTGGACCACCGAACATACAACGGCTGTGTCCTTCCTTAAAACTGCTGTTATGCAAGCCACATGCCTGACAAGCCCTGACCGAGAGAAACCTTTCCACCTGGAGGTGGGATCCACTGATCAGAGTCTTGCTGCTGTTCTGTACCATGAGGTAGAGGGTAAACTTATGCCGATCGCATTTGCCTCCCGTATTTTGAATGGCGTGGAAAAGAATTTCACTGTGTGTGAGCGACATCTGCTAGCCACTTTTTGGGCAGTCAAACACTTCACGTTTATTACTGGGCTGAACAAAATGATCATACATAGTCCCCACACACCTTTGAAACTTTTACTTAAACCAGGGGACACTTTGGTCTCCTCTGCCCAACTCAGTCACTGGACACTTCTGTTAACTCAGAGAGATTTGGAAATAACGCCAAGGCAGACAACTTTACTACCTCAGCTCCTACTGTATGAAGGGGGAAGCCATGAGTGCCCCCTTCCACCACTGGCGTTCGACCATCACCCCGTCTCTCCTACTCCGCTAAGTGACTGTCTACATTGATGGGTCATCCTATCACAGGAACGGAAAGCCCCTTACTGGATTTGCAGTAGTCATGCCTGACCGAGAACTTAAGTATAAATGCATTCCCCACTCTGCCCAATATGCTGAAGTTGCAGCCCTGGTGACAGCAATCCAAATTACTCATGACATACCTGTTAATCATAATCATAATCAACTTTATTGTCATTGTTAGTGCACAAGTGCAGTACAACGAAATGTAGGCTTGCGGCTCCCGAGAGTGTACATTTAGATTAAGACATGTCTGGTCAGATAGTGCCTATGCAATTAACACTTTGTTATCTTTACCGCTGTATGCTCGGAATAATTTTTGTACTGTCGATGGCAAGACCCTGCTCCATGCAGACCTCTTTGCTTCCCTTTGGGACTCTTTAAATTCACGATCAGCCCCTGTCTATGTTGGTACGGTAAAGTCCCATTCACGTTTTTCAGATGTACATAACCAGGGTACCTCACAGGCAGATCGTGCTGCCAAGGACGCCGCCGTTAATGGTGACCTCTGGAAAGCCTCTACCCCTCCCTTAAGATCAGTCTCGAGTATCCAAGGTGGGGACATCGACCTCCCTTCCCTCCAGTCCAGTTATTCCCCCTATGCAGTTGTTATTGCATGGCATCAGAACGGATGTCCGTTACCTCAGCCCACTCCATGGGCTACGGACACACAATTGACTCCGGATCAGTCTGGGGAAGCTGCTCCCCTGTTAATGTTCAACTCCCGCATGCGGTGGCTATCATCTGATCTCCCGGTTGTCTGTGTTCCCCCATCCATGGCACCCGAAATTTTTGATCTCTTGCACTCACATCCGGTAGGAGGGCACTATTCAGCTGATGCAACTGTTCAGAAACTACGCAAATTTGCATGGTATCCCAATTGCATCACAGATGTCACTCATAGGGTGAATCGTTGTCTGCCCTGTTTGCAGCACAATCCAAGTGCCCACACTAATCGGGCACTGTTGCACAGTCCCCCTCCTCCCGATGGGCCATGAACCCACCTTCAAATTGATTTTATAGGGCCCTTACCTACAGGACCTTTGGGCTTGCAGTATTGTCTGGTTATAGTTGATAAATTTACGAAATGGATGGAGCCTTTTCCATGTAAAACAAACACCGCATTGACAGCAGCTCGCCTTTTATTGGGTGAGGTGACCTGCAGGTGGGGAGTGCAAATTCAAGTTGGTAGTGATCAGGGATCACACTTTACCACCCAAATTTTTACCGAATTGCAACGGATAATGGGTATCTCGCATAAACTTCACATCTCCCATCACCCACAATCATCTGGTGTAGTGGAAAGAGGAAACCGAACTCTGAAAACTATGTTAAACAAATTTTGTGCAGATCACCCCACCAAATGGTCTAGCATGTTGCCAATGTGTCTAATGGCTATTAGATCCACCCCGCATAGCACAACGGGTATCTCACCCTACTAGGCTATGACCGGGCGACTAATGCAAATGCCAACCCATCTGTTAACCCCTTCAGCCACACCCTTAGTACAGGGAATTGCCAACCAAAAATGGCTTGAAATGGTGGTAGAGAACATAGAACAAACTAACATGTTTGTAGCTACACAAACAGGCAAATCAAAAAACCAGGCAAAGAAATACTTCGACAAGAAGGTCCGACCATTTGAGCATCAAGTGGGAGATGTTGTAATGGTACTAAACTATTGGAAGAAGCAATATTGCTTCGAACCAAAGTGGAATGGCCCCTTCCTGATTACTGACAGGGCCAGTCCTTCGGTTTATCTGGTCCAATTCCCTGGGAAAAAGGGGAGGGCCAAGGTGGCTAAATGGTACCATATCGATCAGTTGAAAACTGTGAAAGAATAAATATTCCTGGTTAGCTGATAAACTGTAGTTTCTTCACAATTTCTGTATTCTTTGTTTTGTATCATTGTCGCTTGAAATGTATGTACTTAGTCGATGTGCTCATGGTTGTAAGACTGAATTATAACTGTGACTGTAATAATTGTGTTTTGTAGGTAACAGAGCGTGGGAAAAGTCAATACGATCCAGTATGAGCTGCACAGTTATGTGGTACAATTCAGGTACGACATTCTCCTGTTGTCTGAGGAATTCAGTGAGCTCGTGATGCGACTGAAATCCCCCCTAAAGCAATTTTATGTTTTGGAGCAAGACAACTCGAGAATAGATATTCAAATTGACAGCATCGGGGACGATTCACACTGGTGGGATATTGGGGTTTATATATCAGCTCACCCATAGGTTTGTATCATTTCACATGCTCTGGTAGTTCTCCAACTTGTAATGACAGTATATTTGCTATATGTAACCTGTGTAGTAACTTTGATGCATAAGTCAAATGTGCATCCATAAGTATGATTAACTGTACTAATGAATTAATGACGGATGAAAATCAGAGGCAATGTAGAGGAGACCCCAGGCGGGGTAAGATCAGGAAAGATAGAAGAAACAGAGGATACCCCAGGCGGGGCAGAATTGGAACACTGGAATACTGAATTGAACCATCGAACCAATAATTTAGAGTTGGCACGGTTGGTAGAGGTTCGTAAATGAGAGGTCAAAATAGAGTTTTTCTCCCTCTCAAGGTGGGGACTGTTAGAAACTAGGGGTGCCTAAAAATGTATATGGCTACATGAATAATACTGTTTTAAATGATAAGTTTTGTTTTCCTGGAAAACTTGCATTAGAATTTGAAACAGTCTTTTTAATCAGTTAGATTAGGTGAAACATAAACATTCCACATGGGGACGCATAGGATGGTCCTGCCAGGCTAGTTATCTGTTGTTTGTAAGTTAGGGTTTGGACTTTGTTAATGTATCTTTAATTTGGCCAGTGAAGGCCCAGCCTATGTTTCTTCCATTATTACTAATAACCATATTATAATCTCCACAGATAGAATTTGGAGTTTGTTTAGCAGAACTGCCTGTGAAGATAATTAAAAGTTAATTAGGAAAAGACATAGAATGAAAGGAATTTGAGGAGGATAAGGTATCCATCTTAGAATGGGCCATTTGCTAGATGAAGGTGAGATAGCTGCTGGTTAATGTGCGACAGCTCTGGCTGGGGCCATGATTAAGAGGGACAGGGCTGGGTCTTGTACTTGCTGGGAAAAAGGGGGAGAGAGTAAAAAGAGATAAGATGGATTCCAATGGAGGAACCTTCAAAATGTAAAAACAAGGATGAAGTAATGAGACCTTCTTTTGGGGAGGGCTTTCATCCAAACATCAAGACAAAGAACTTAGGCTGTCATTGGTTGATGCAGTTTTGGAGGAACCTCTATAGGTTAAACGGTCTTGTCAATAACTTGGCCTCAGGCCCACCCCTAAAAAGAGAATAAAAAGTGACATCCAAAGGGCTTGCACACAGACTGCAGAAGGGAGAGCCGAACAGCTGGTCGAACGCTCTTTTAAGAATGATCCCATGCTCACCATCGAAGGCCCGAGAGAGAGAGAGAGAGAGAGGCCAGAAGCCAGAGAACTGTTTACGCATGCCAGCTGTCTGTCCGATCAGGTCCAATATCAGCTGCTTGTCAGGGTCGTATGTTTTTGCTGTATTACTAGTGTGTTATATTCTGTCCTAAACATTGGCCCAGAAATTCGGGCCGGGGGCTTCCCGCGGGTGTAAGCCCCCGACCTGCACTGACCTAACGCGCCGGCCGTTGAGCTGTGGGCCCATGTGGGATTCCGATCCGGCGCCTGCTCCAGCTGCCAGCGCACAGTGCTTGCGTATCCCAGGGGCGCAGTTAGTTCGATGCATCCCCTGGGATCATGTGGGCCATAGGCAGCCAATCGGAGCAGGGAATGCTCCATTCATTAGTCTGACAGGAAGTGCTGTCAAACTTAGAAATACTACGGGCCCCTTCTTCTTACAAAACATCCAGTAAATCTTCAAATACATTTTTTTTTAAATCACATTTTTTAACTAAACTATAAATTAAATGAAATAACTATTTTAAAAATAATTTACATTTTTGAAAAAAATAATTTTATTTTCTAACGGGGCTAAAAATAAACTTACCTTGCTTTAAAGTATTTAAAAATAATAAACCTGTGGAAAAAATGTTTTAATTTTAATTAATTCACCACTTACCTTGTAAAAAGCAGGCCTTACGCCTGCTTTTTACATTTCTAACTTCTGCAGACTTACCCTCCCGGGAAAACCTGGAAAAAAAAATGAAGTTCGATGCGCACGCGCAGCCTCTCCTGCGCATGCGTTCCACCTCTGAACCCCTGCTTTCAGGGGAACGGAAGTGCCAGTTTCCCGCGCATGCGCAGTGCATGCAGAAAACTGGCACTTCCATTGGGCCTACGGGTGAGTACCCCATGCGTACTCACCCGTGGAGACCCGAATTTCTGGGCCAATATACCCACCATATTGGTTTGCACTTGATCCTGTTTAGCAGAGATACGTGAATCTCAACAATTGTTAATTGTCCAATTTTCAACAGTAATCGCCATTAGCAATCACTTGCAAATAATGAATATGTATGTATGGCTTTCAATTATTATTCACAGGTTCAACTGAAGTTCAAGGATATGGTAATTAAAATTTCTGACCCTTTCATTAGAGATAAGGCAACATTGAAAGATACACCACAATGACTGGGTAGCAGAAATATTGCCATGTTTCTAACTTATATGAGAATCCGCTAAAATGCTCAACTTTGCTTGTTCCTCGTTATCATTAAAAATCATAATACTACAATTTCTTCATGACTGCAGCCTTAGTTCAAAGTGATTATGCACATTACATTCCATCAAATGAGGAAGGGTATCCACCATCAGAAACCAAATCTTTTGAGCTTAGTGGGAAAACACTCCCAATTTGATGCTAAGCAAATGAGACCTTGAGGAGATCATTTTATTTGCAAGTTTTATAAGAACATAAGAAATAAGAGCAAGAGTAGGCCATTCGGCCCTTTGAGCCTGCTCCACCATTCAATAAGATCAAGGCTGATCTTCTATCTCAACTCCACTTTCCTGCACTATCCCCAAATCCCTTGATTCCCTTAATATCCAAAAATCTATCGATCTCTGTCTTGAATATAATCAATGAGTAAGCATCCATGGCCCTCTGGGGTGGAGAATTTCAAAGCTTCACAACCCTTGAGTGAAGACATTTCCCCTCATCTCAGTCCTAAATGTCCGACCTCTTATTCTGAGACTATGACCCCTAGTTCCCGCCATTCAATGTGATCATGGCTGATCATCCAAATTCAGTACCCTGTCCCTGCCTTTTCCCCATATTCCTTGATCCCTTTAGCCTCAAGAAATATATCCAACTCTTTCTTGAATATATTTAATGAACTAGCCTCCACTGCCCTCTGTGGCAGAGAATTCCACAGGTTCACCACTCTCTGGGTGAAGAAATTCCTCCTCATTTCAGTCCTAAATGGCTTACCCCTTATCCTTAGACTATGACCCCTGGTTCTGGACTCCCCGGCCATCAGAAACATCCTTCCTGCATCTAGTCTGTCCAGACCTGACAGAATTTTATAGGTTTCGATGAGATCCCCTCTCAATCTTCTAGACTCCAGTGAGTATAAGCCCAATCGACACAATCTCTCCTCATACGTCATTCCTGCCATCCCAGGTATCAGCCTGGTGAATCTTCGCTGTACTCCCTCCATGGCAAGAACGTCCTTCCTCAGGTAAGGTGACCAAAACTGCACACAATACTCATGGTGCGGTCTCACCAAGGCCCTGTACAACTGTAGCAAGACATCCTTGTTCCTGTACTCGAACCCTCTTGCTACGAAGGCCAACATACCATTTGCCTTCTTAACCGCCTGCTGCACCTGCATGCTTACCTTCAGTGACTGGTGCACAAGGACGCCCAGGTCTCTTTGCACTTCCCCTTCTCCCAATCTATTGCCATTCAAATAATAATCTGCCTTCCTGTTTTTGCCACCAAAGTGGATAACCTCACATTTATCCACATTATAGTGCATTTGCCATGTTTCTGCCCAATCACCCAACCTGTCCAAATCGTACTGGAGTTTCCTGATATCCTCCTCGCAGCTTACCCTCCCGCCCAGCTTTGTGTCGTCTGCAAATTTGGAGATATTACATCCAATTCTCTCGTCCAGATCATTAATATATATTGTGAACAGCTGGGGTCCTAGGACCGATCCTTGCGGTACCCCACTAGTCACTGCCTGCCACTCGGAAAACGACCCGTTTATTCCAACTCTTTGCCTTCTGTCCGCCAACCAGTTCTCTATCCAAGTCAATACCTTGCCCCCAATCCCATGTGCCTTAATTTTGCACGCTAATCTCTTGTGTGGGACCTTATCGAAAGCCTTCTGAAAGTCCAAATACACCACATCCACTGGTTCTCCCCTATCTATTTTACCAGTTACATCCTCAAAAAATTCCAGTAGATTAGTCAAGCATGATTTACCTTTTGTAAATCCATGTTGACTTTGTCCAATCCTGTCACTGCTTTCCAAGTGCTCTGCTATTACATCTTTTATAATAGACTCTAGCATTTTCCCCACTACCGATGTCAGGCTTACCGGTCTATAATTCCCCGCTTTTTCTCTACCACCTTTTTTGAATAGTGTGGTGACATTAGCTACCCTCCAATCCATGGGTACCGTTCCAGAGTCTATCGAGTTCTGGAAGATGACCAGTAATGCATCTACTATCTCTAGGGCCACTTCCTTAAGTACCCTGGGATGTAGACCATCAGGCCCTGGGGATTTATCGGCCTTTAGTCCCATCAATTTTCCTAACACCATTTTCCTACAAATACTGATTTCTTTCAGTTCCTCACTTTCATCAGACCCTATGTTCCCCAGCATCTCTGGGAGGTTATTTGTGTCCTCCTTTGTGAAGACAGAACCAAAGTATGTATTTAGTTGGTCTGCCATTTCCTTGTTTCCCATTATAAATTCCCCTGATTCTGACTGTAAGGGACCTACGCTTGACTTCACTAATCTTTTTCTCTTCACATATCTATAAAAGCTTTTACAGTCAGTTTTTATGTTCCCTGCTAGCTTACTCTCATATTCTATTTTCCCTTTCTTAATTAATCCCTTTGTCCTCCTTTGTTGACTCCTAAACTGCTCCCAATCCTCAGGATTATTGCTTTTTCTAGCCAATTTATATGTCCTCTCCTTGGACCTGATGCTATCCCTAATTTCCCTTGTTAGCCACGGTTGAGTCACCTTTTTTGTTTTATTTTTATGCCAAACTGGGATGAACAAATTCTGTAGCTCATCCATTCGGTCTTTGAATGTTTGCCATTGCCTATCCACCGTCAACCCTTTGAGCGCCATTCCCCACTCAATCCTACCCAACTCACTCCTCAGACCATCGTAGTTTCCTTTATTTAAATTGAGGACCCTTGTCTCTGAGTCAACTACTTCATTCTCCATCTTAATGAAGAATTCGATCATATTATGATCGCTCCGACCCAAGGGACCTCGTACAACAAGATTGCTAATTAATCCTTTCTCATTACATTATACCCAGTCTAAGATGGCCTGATCTCTGGTTGGTTCTTCGACATATTGGTCCAGGAAACCATCCCGTAAACACTCCAGGAATTCCTCCTCCACAGTATTGTTACTAATTTGGTTGGCCCAATCTATATGTAGATTAAAGTCACCCATGATGACTGCTGTGCCCTTATTGCACACCTTTGTTGTACTCCTCTAAGGTAAGTATATCCTTCCGTACACAGGTGTGGTCTCACCACGGCCCTATATAATGGCAGTAAGACTTCTTTACTCTTATACTCCAATCCTTTTATAATAAAGGCTAACATACCATTTGCTTTCCTAATTGCTTGCTGTACCTGCATGTTAATTTTCAGTGATTCGTGTACATGACCACCAGATCCCTCTGAATACCAACATTTCTCAATCTCTCACCATTTAAAAAATATTCTGCTTTTCTATATTTATTATCAAAGTGGATAACTTCACATTTCTCTACATTATATTCCATCTGCCATGTTCTTGCCCACTCACTTAACCTGTCTATATCCCTTTGCAGCCTCCTTTCTAAACCAATATGTTAAAAGCCCAACAAGGGAGGATTCACTTTTGCATCTAGTAATGGACCAGAGCAGATAAGAGAAGCAAAAGTAGGGGAATATCTAGGCAATAGTGACCATAATATAATATGCTTTAAGATAATAATTAAGAAGGACATAAGTATGACGAAGACCAGGTTAACAGATTGGAGAAAAGCTGATTTTGAGGGGCTGGGAAAAGAACTTGGGGAAATAAAATGGACAACAATATTGGTAAATAATGACATAGAACAGCAATGGGAAACATATAAAATAGTGTTAAACAGAGTCCAGAAAAAATATATTCTGATAATAAATAAGAACAAGCTAAACACTAATCAGATACCATAGATGAATAAAGCCATAAAGGAAAAATTGAGAATAAGGAAAGAGGCATATATTAAGTACATGTACAACAGGGGAGAGCATGATAAGGGAGAATATGAAGAGATTAGGAGAGAAGTCAAAAAAACAATTTGGAATGCAAAGAGGGACTATGAACTTAAATTATCAAGGAACATAAAACAAAATAGTAAAATATTTTATAGTCACATGAATAAAAAAAGGAAGGTCGGGATGGGAATAGGACCAATGAAGGAAGGACAGAATAATACCACAGGCAGCAATAGAAATATGGCAGAAATATTAAATAATTACTTTGCTTCAGTATTTACCAGGGAAATAGAACAGGTGGACAGGACATTGGACGATGAGATTAGTAATGAGATAACTGCATTTAAAATAAACAGAGGAGGTATATTAAATAAACAAATCAAACTCAAAGAGGATAAAACCCCTGGTCTGGACAGATTACATTCGTGCATTTTAAAAGAATCTAGGGAAGAGATATCAGAGGCATTACTACACATATTTAATAATTTGTTAGGTGCAGTGCCAGAAGCCTGGTTGATAGCTAACATAATACTTATATTTAAGAAGGGAGATAGAACATGTCCAGGGGACTTTCGATCAGTCAGCTTAACATCGGTTGTAGGAAAAATAATTGAATCCCTACTAAAGGAGAAAATAGAAGAACATCTAGAAACCCAGGATATAATAATGAATAGCCAGCATGGATTTCAAAAGGGAAAGTCTTGCTTGACCAACCTCATTGTATTTTTTGAAGAGGTAACAGAGAGAGTAGACAAGGGTAATGCAATAGATGTAATTTATCTAGATTTTCAAAAGGCCTTTGATAAGGTCCCACATAATAGACTAATGAATAAGGTCAGAGAATGTGGAGTCAGAGGACAAGTAGCAGAATGGATAGCTTGTTAGAAACTAGGGGTGCCTAAAAATGTATATGGCTACATGAATACTATTTTTAAATGATAAGTTTAGTTTTCCTGGAAAGCTTGCATTAGAATTTGAGACAGTCTTTTTAATCAGTTAGATTAGGTGAAACATAAACATTCCACATGGAGGCCCATAGGATGGCCCTGCCAGGTTAATTATCTGTTGCTTGTAAGTTAGGGTTTTGACTTTGTTAATGTATCTTTAATTTGGCAAGTAAACCTATGTTTCTTCCATTATTACTAATAACCATATTATTATCTCCACAAATAAAATTTGGAGTTTTGTTTAGCAGAACTCCTTGTGAAGATAATTCAAAGTTAATTAGGAAAAGACATAGAATGAAAGGAATTTGAGGAGGCTAAGGTATCCATCTTAGAATGGGCCATTTGTTAGATGAAGGTGAGATAGCCCAAGCAGCTGCAAGTTGCTATGTATTTTTGAAAGGGAAAAAAATATATAAAGCAACAGCTATTGAACACTGAAAGTAGCACAAAACCATAATTCATGGGAATGTAAAAGTACTCAGAGAAAAGTTCACAGCAGAAAAAGGGAGTAAATCATAGACCTTACTTGTGAAGGTCAGAATGGCGAGATAGCGACTGGTTAATGTGCGACAGCTCTGGCTGGGGCCTTGTACTTGCTGGGTTAAGGAGGGAGAGAGTAAAAAGAGATAAGATGGATTCCAATGGAGGAACCTTAAAAATGTAAAAAACAAGAAAGGTAACTTGGATGAAGTAATGAGACCCTCTTTTGGGGAGGGCTTTCATCCAAGAACCAAGGCAAAGAACTTGAGCTGTCATTGGTTGATGAAGTTTTGGAGGAACCTCTATAGGTTAAATGATCTTGTCAATAATTTGGCCTCAGGCCCACCCCTAAAAAGAGAATAAAAAATGACACCCTAAGGGCTTGCACACAGACTGTGGAAGGGAGAGCTGAACAGAAGTTAAAAAGAGAAGTTGGGCTGGTCGAACGCTCTTTTGAGAGTGATCCCATGCTCACCATTGAAGGCCCTAGAGGGAGAGAGAGAGAGAGAGAGAGAGAGAGAGGCCAGAAGCCAGAGAACTGTTCACGCATGCCAGCCGTCTGTCTGATCAGGTCCGGTACAAGCTGCTTGTCACGGTCGTATGTTTTTGCCGTATTACTAGTGTGTTATATTCTGTCCTAAACTCTGATTAAACACAATATACCCACCATATTGGTTTGCACTCGATCCTGTTTACCAGAGATATGTGATTCTCTACAAGCTAGCTGGCTTCAGGACAGAAAGCAGAGAATAGGAGTAAAGGGTAGCTATTCAGAGTGGCAGAAGGTGGGAAGTGGTGTTCCACAAGGATCAGTGCTGGGACCACTGTTGTTCACAACTTATATTAACGATTTATACTTTGGAATCAAAAACACAATTTCTAAATTTGCAGATAAAACCAAATTGGGGGTGATAGTCAATACTGAGGAGGTCTGCAACAAATTACAGGAATACATTAATAAACTTGCAGATTGGGCATATAATTGGCAAATGAATTTCAACACAGGTAACTGGGAGGTATTACATTTTGGTAGGAAGACTAGGGAGGTCACTTATTACTTGGAGGGTGCGAGTCTGGGTGGGGTAGAGAAGCAAAGGGATCTCGGAGTACAAATACACAAATCACTAAAAGCACCAGGGTTTATTTCTAGAGGGATAGAATTGAAAAGTAGTGAAGTTATGCTAAACTTGTATCAAACCTTGGTTAGACCACACTTGGAGTACTGCGTACAATTCTGGTCGTCATATTATAAAGAGGATATAGAGGCACTGGAGAGGGTGCTGAGATGATTTACAAGGATGATGCCAGAAATGCGAGGGTACACCTATCAGGAAAGGATGAACAGGCTGGGTCTCTTTTTTCTTGAAAAGAGAAGGCTGAGGGGTGTCCTAATAGAGGTCTTTAAAATTATGAAAGGTTTTGATAGAGTAGATACAGAGAGAGCGTTTCCACTTGTGGGGAAGAGCATAACTAGAGGCCATCAATATAAGATAGTCACCAAGAAATCCAATAGGGAATTCAGAAAAAAACGTTTTACCCAGAGAGTGGTGGGAATGTGGAACTCGCTACCACAGGGAGTGGTTGAAGCGAATAGTATAGACGCATTTAAGGGGTAGTTAGATAAGCATCTGAGGGAGAAGGGAATAGAGGGTTATGCTGATAGATGTAGATGAGGAAAGACGGGAGGAGGCTCAAGTGGAGCATAAACACCGGCATGGACTGGTTGGGTCGAATGGCCTGTTTCTGTGTTGTATATCCTGTGTATCCTATGTATGTATGCCTCTTTGCATCCTCCTCACAACTTACTTTCCCACCTAGCTTTTATCTATTTAATAAGCTGACTCAGGCCAAAATATCCAGACGAGCACAGTAAAAACCGTTTGCCAGAGCCCTCATTATGTAATGTAGAACTGTTATACTGATGTTTCTTGTTAAATTTGGTGTTACCCCTGTACTCTGTATCTGTTTTGATAAATATTTTGTACTGTGTACTTCTGCTTAGGAACGGATTTGGTTCGATTGTGGTCCTTCCTTTTCTAGACTAAAACATAAGGAGTGACCATTTTGGACAATGTATAGGAAGGTTACCACTGCCCGTGGAACCATACCTCATGATAAATTAATGTCTTCAGGTGAGAAGGAAGGAAAATAATTGAAAAATTGAGGACAAAGAAAAAGATTCTTGCATTGCAAGTACTATGATGAGGCCAATTGGATTGTTGCAACATATGCCACCCTGAAAGATCAACTGTTTTCTGGCTAAAAGGAGTGACTGCACTTGGCTGAAGGTAAGGTTAGGCTTTTTATATTATTTTTTTTAATTACAAAAATAAAAGAACTGAACAAACATCACACAAACTGTTTTCCTCAGGTGGCTGCCAAGAAACTTCAGCCTTTTCAATAGATTAGTGTTTATGCTGCAGCTTGTACTTAAAGCTGTTGTTGGATAGCTGCCACTTCCTTGTCAAACAACATTTGTGAATATTTGTAAAGAGCAATCAGATATGAAATTATGCTAATCACACAAAATACAGACAATTGCAATGTGATGTGAACCAAACTCTACTTTGTTCTACAAACAGAAAGATACATTTCAGTACTTAACTCAAACACAATCCTCTGTGTTGCTGTAATGTGGATCAGAATATTTGATAACACTATTCCTTTGCTATTGGGGTGACTTGTAATTACTTCTCCTTCTTTCAGCTCATTCTTGTTAAGACACTATCGTTATATCTGGGCTGTGTTTTGTTTATCTTTTCAGGGAAATTTGGCTCATAAATAAAACAGATGTATTTATTTTTAACCTCTCCATTATCCCCGACAAGATACTTCATAACTTTGTGGGTGATCACAAGTTATCAGGCACTTCAAGCTTCTGTATGTCAACCCAAGAAAGATGTTAAAGTTCAATTTGCTCACTCCAGTAATGTGGACCAGATCAAATCTTAATGCTTAGTCGCCTGATTGGTTGAAAATATGACCTTTGCAGCTGTACTTTGGCAAATCAATGACTGACTTTTATTTACATGGGTGTTGTGTATGTACCTTTAAGGGAATAACCGGTCTTAGACTGCAGCACCGGCAGTGATCACCCCTGTATAAAAGGCCCTAGCAGGCTTCTGTAGTTTCAGTTTCAAGCTGCCTCTTGTTCAGTAAAGCACCTGTTAAACTGTTCTCCCGAAGTCCGTGTATTATTGAGGCGCGGACTTTACAGAGGCGACGAGTAAGTTCGAACTCACCTGCAGTGTGGCATCATCTCACGGGGATCTCGCCTGAAAGGAAGGTCCTGGAAGGTCGTAGTCTGAGCAACGGGCGTCGACCGAGGGCAACTGCCCGAAGAATCCATCGGTGTTTGGAGAATTGTGGGAGAGACTGTGGTTCCAGCGAATCGTGCTGGTAGCAGGTAGCACGCTGACCCTTCCGGACTGCGGCGGGCTCAAGCTCGATCAAGCGGCTCTACAAATCGGGCCACGCAGCGTCGCCGGGAAAAGAAAACAAGAGAGAGAGGGTGGAGCGCACAGGGCGCGGTTGGTGCTCGAGAACAGGACAGCGGAGAGAAACTAAATGGGGGGGGAAGGAAAGCGAGATGCGCCGAAGCTGCGGGTCGCCGCCATTACCCTGTAGAACGCTAGGAGCAGCGTGGCAGTAAGGGGAAGAAGCAAAAGCGCGGGAGGCGCAATTTTATCCCATTGGGGAAGAAGCAAAAGCGCGGGAGGCGCCATTTTATTCCATTGGGGAAGAAGCAAAAGCGTGGGAGGCGCCATTTTAAATCGCCCAAGATGCCGAAAAGTGGCAGTATCACTGCTTTCGACAATGAGGTAGAAGACTGGACCACGTATGTGGAAAGAATTGAAGTGTACTGCAAGGCAAATGAGGTGGCTGATGGAAGGAGGGTGTCGGTATTATTAAATCTGATGGGTGCGAGTACGTACGGCCTATTGCGGAATTTAATTACCCCAGCTAAACCAATGGAGAAAAGTTTTGAGGAGATTGTTCATATCTTACAGGAACACCTAAGCCCTACACCACTGCTGATAGCAGAAAGATTCAAGTTCCATAAAAGAAACCAGCACAAAGATGAGAGCAATGCTGACTATCTTACGGAACTACGCAAGTTATCGAAGCACTGCCAGTTCGGAGCAGGACTGGCAGACACCTTACGGGATAAGTTTGTCTGCGGGCTCCAGAGTGAAGGAACCCAGAAACGACTACTTTCAAAAAAGGACCTGACGCTAGAACAGGCTTTCAGCGTGGCAGTATCCTACGAAGCAGCAGCACGGGGAGCTGCGGAAATACAACAGAAACCACAAGAATACAGCACTAACGAAATGGCGTATGGAGCCGAAAAGTGCTATCGCTGCGGCAGAACAACCCATGAGCAGAAGGATTGCTGGTTTAAAGACAAAATATGCAGGCAATGCGGGAAAATGGGACATATAGCAAGAGTCTGCAGGTCGGGATAGAAGACCAACACGACAAGAACTACTAAGGATAGTAGTTCAGAAGTTCAGGAGAGTGATAAGGACTCCGGGAGCAGGCGACTAAGTTGTTTAAAGTTACACAACGTGATCGTAAAAGAAGATCACCGAACCATTTGGGTCACCCTCATGATAGCAGGGTCCCCAGTGAAGATGGAATTGGACACAGGATCAGCCCTAACTGTCATGAATCAACGAGACTGTGAGCGGCTATTCTCACACATACCCTTAAAGGACACGTCCATTGTATTGAAGACATACACAGGGCAAAAGGTCTACCCCAGAGGAAAAATAAGGGTGCCAGTTGAAAATAACGGAACGGAAACACAGAAACTATACATGTATATACTACGAGACGGAGGACCACCATTATTGGGACGTGAATGGATCCGAAGACTACAATTGGATTGGCATTCCATTCTGGCACTAACTGTGACTGACAAAAAAGATGACGTCGCACCTGGACGTCTGTCACAAATTCTATCTGACGCGGAAGAGGTGTTCCAACAAGGACTTGGGACTCTAAAAGGAGTAAAGGCAACCATAAAGATTGAGGATAACGCAACCCTGAAATTTTTCAAGGCCAGACCGGTGCCATACGCGATACGCCCAGCTGTGGAAGCTGAACTGGAGAGTCTGGAGCGTTCGGGGGTGCTGTCTAAGGTGGACTAGAGCGAGTGGGCCACACCCATCATTCCTGTAATGAAGAAAGCATTGAGCAGCACGCCTGGGGAGCCAAGGAAGGTTCACATCTGTGGGGACTTCAAGGTGACTGTGAACCCAGTCCTGCACACAGTACAGTATCCGCTTCCGCGGATAGAAGATATTTTCGCCTCACTATCTGGAGGGAAACGTTTTACAAAGATTGACCTGGCTCAAGCGTATCTACAAATGGAGGTGGAAGAAGCATCTAGGAAATACCACACGATAAACACTCACAAAGACCTTTACCAGTACAATCGACTGGTATTTGGGGTAGTATCGGCCCCGGCTATGTGGCAGAGGGCAATGGAACAAGTCCTGCAAGGGATCCCGGGGACCCAGTGTTATTTGGACGACATCCTGGTTACGGGCGAAAATGACAATGAACACCTTGCCAACCTGGAACAGGTGCTCACAAGATTGCAGGAATATGGGCTACGAGCCAACCGTCCCAAATGCGAGTTCTTCAAGAGATAAATCTCGTATTGTGGCCACCTGATTGATGAGGAAGGGTTGCATAAATCGCTGGACAAGATTGAGGCTGTAGTCAAGGCTCCAGCACCAGAAAATGTGTCGCAACTGAGGTCGTTCCTCGGGTTGGTGAACTACTACCATACGTTCTTGCTGAATTTATCTACAATTCTGCACCCACTGAACGCCCTCCTTCAAACTGGTGTAACATGGAAATGGAGTGATGAGTGTAAGTGTGCCTTTCAGGAATGTAAATGCCAAATCACTTCAAAAGAAGTATTGGCCCACTACAACCCAACACTACCGATTCGGTTGGCATGTAATGCGTCACCTTATGGCATTGGAGCGGTGCTGTCACACAAATTCCGTGACGGTTCAGAGAGGCCAATAGCCTTTGCATCGCGCTCGCTAACCTCAGCCGAGCGTAACTACGCCCAGATTGACAGGGAGGCCCTCAGCCTGGTGTGGGGGGTGAAGAAGTTCAATCACTATCTGCATGGGCAGAAATTCACCCTGCTGACTGATCATCAACCCCTGGTCTCAATTTTTAACCCAAAGAAGGGCGTTCCGGTGATGACGGCGCAACGGCTGCAAAGATGGTCACTTTTTCTAGGGGCACATCAGTATGACATAGAGTACAATGGTACGAAACAACATGGAAACGCTGATGGGCTGTCGCGCCTACCGTTGCCTACGGCGGAAGAAGCACCTGCAGTGGACCCTGTGGAGATATTCCATGCGACCATAGTCGAATGTTTGCCTGTTACAAACGCAAGTATTGAGAAGGAAACCCGAAATGACCCAACACTCTCTCGGGTCTATGATTTGACGGTGAAGGGATGGCCAGCATATGGCGACTCACTGTTGCCAGCATTCTCGCCAAGGAGGGAACAGCTGTCAGTGTGCCGGGGAACCTTGATGTGTGGATCCCGAGTGGTAATTCCACCCAAGTTGAGAGATAGAGTACTCAATGAGCTTCACGACGGTCATCTGGGAGGGGTAAAAATGAAGAGCCTAGCCAGGGCGTTTGTGTGATGGCCGGGAATCGATAAAGAAATCGAGGATATGACCAAGAGATGCACAAGATGCCAGAAGGTCCAAAACGCTCCACCACAGGCCCCGCTACATCCATGGGAGTGGCCCTCATCTCCATGGCAATGGGTACACATTGATTTCGCTGGTCCATTTATGGACTCAATGTTTCTAATCGCTGTGGACGCCCATTCGAAATGGCCAGAGGTCATTAAAATGTCCTCCACCACCACGGAGAAAACTATCGCAGTCCTAAGGACCATCTTCGCCAGGAATGGGTTGCCAGAACAGATCTGTTCCGACAATGGCCCACAGTTTGTGTCTGAGGATTTCCGGAGGTTCCTGAAGAATAATGGGGTGAAACATTACACATCTGCCCCATATCATCCAGCCACAAATGGATTGGCTGAGAGGTTTGTTCAGACCTTTAAAAAGGCCATAAAGGCAATGTATAATGACGACATACCACTGCAACACAAGGTGGATAACTTCCTGTTTGCTTACCGGAATGCGACACATGCAGTAACCAACCAAACTCCAGCCGTACTGTTTTTCAACCGGAGACTAAGATGTCGCTTGGATTTGCTCAAACCAAACATAAGACGAGATGTTGAGGATAAGCAGTTCCAGCACATAAATGAGAAGCCAACCAGGAGCTTCAAGATAGGGCAACCAGTCTTGGCCCGCGACTACCAAACAGAAAAATGGCAGCCAGGCACGATATGCACACAGCAGGGACCACTAATGTACACAGTGGACGCCATGCTGACCAGATTCTAGAGTCACAGGAACAAGCCAAACCTGTACCACAAGCATGTGCACCTGGTAATGAGCCCGAAGTACAGATTGCGTCTACCTCAGAAGCAGGGGTATTGGAAGCTGACGAACCAACCAATGACAATGAGCCAGAATTGACTCCACCGCCAGAACAGGATACTCGAGAAAGGCGCTATCCAGTCCGGATCAGGAAGCCTCCTCAAAGACTGAACTTATAAATGACTATTTCAGTCGATGTATATATTACTGAGAAAATTGTAATTGTAATTAGTTATTATTTAGTTGTTAAATGAATGTTATGTACTGTTTATCTAAAAGGGGAGGAATTGTTGTGTATGTACCTTTAAGGGAATAACTGGCCTCAGACTGCAGTACCGGCAGTGACCACCCCTGTATAAAAGGCCCTAGTAGGCTTCTGTAGTTTCAGTTTCAAGCTGCCTCTTGTTCAGTAAAGTACCTGTTAAACTGTTCTCCCGAAGTCCGTGTATTATTGAGGCGCGGACTTTACAATGGGCCCCAGATATCAAATAAAAAGAAGGTTGGTGAAGGCACATAAAAACATGTATGTTTATTAATTAAACATAAAATAAGGAAAAAAAATGTCAAATAAAGTTAAAATATAGAACATAGGTTAGATTCTTTTTTATTTAGAATTGTTTTAAAAGTATAATGTTCCCAGTTAAATTCCAGGTCTCTCAAGTTATCTAATCTCAGCTTAAGTAGCATTGAAGTACTTCAGTTCACTTTAGTGCTTCTGGGTTTGCCAGAGGAATATTTGTCATGGTTCCCACGCCTGATCATTATCCACCGACTCCAGCTGGAAAATGCTGCAACTGGATGTCACAGAATCACAGAATCACAGAAACCCCACAGTGCAGATCGAGGCCATTCGGCCCATCGAGCCTGCACCGACACATATCCCACCAGATCCCCGTAACCCCTACACCAACACATATCCCACTCTATCCCCGTAACCCCATTTATGCAATCACCCTAACACTAAGAGTCAATTTATCATAGCCAATTAACCTAACCCGCACATCTTTGGACTGTGGGAGGAAACCGGAGCACCCGGAGGAAACCCACGCAAACACGAGGAGAATGTGCAAACTCCACACAGACAGTCACCCGAGGCCAGATTCGAACCCGGGTTCCTGGTGCTGTGAGGCAACAGTGCTAACCACTATGCCACCGTGCTGTCAGGTGAGGACAGAATTAAGCTCAGCTCCAATATTACTCCATGTCGAGACTCACTGTCTAAGTCCACACCTGAAGCATAGCAACTTGGACAAGGTACAAGGCGTGGTTTACCAGCACCTGTGCAACTGTACCCCAGCCAGGAACCAATGCCTTCAGAGGAAAGGGGGAGAACATGGAAAAGAAATAAGATGGAATAAAAGTTTGGGGAATGAACACAGGTATACACACACATTCAATATATTCATACAGGCAAGCACATAACTCCTAACCATGCAGGAATGCTTTCTATTGATTGTCTAAATGATTTGAGAGATATATGATTACAGAATGATGTAGTATTTGGCCATTCCTTCCACAATACTTGTTGGATGTGAAGCTACAACTCCTATGGGAGCAGTGAGCTTGACATGCTAAGACGAGTGAAAGATGGTCGAACTGAAGCATAATAAAAATGGTTCTGGCCACTGTCCAAACAAGAGAGCGACTGGATTTGAGCACACAAAGTGTTGAGTTTATTTTTTTAAACTAGGTTACATGATAAAGTAATACAGGAATGAGGAGGGTATTGGGAAGCATTAGTATTTTTCCACCACATTAATAATTCAATATGAGGTCACAATTCAGACAGTGGAATACCGACAGTTAACTCTAAGCTTAAACTGAATCCTTGCAATTTTTGAGGAAACCTTCTGTTTTGACTTGAGCTGCAGTGTATAAATAAGTCGTAAGCAGATGTGTCTATATGTTCTATTTGAAATATTCCTTCTCTGAAGCTGCATTGAACATGATCATAAAATGCATTACATGAAAAGACACAATATTTGTCAAACATTTCCTCATACCTAGAGCAAACGATTTGCCACAGTGTCACATCCCAAGATATACCCTGTCAATTTCGACATTTCTGCAGCTTGCTGCCTTGTACTACAATTGTACATAAAGGTCCAAGAAGCAGTGAGAATACTGGTTTCTGAGCAATAGATAAATTATTGGCCCCAGTTATGCTTATTGAATAGATGTTAATTATGTATTACTGGTTAATTATGCAAATATTTCCTATTTTAGTTCCCTCTCATTCATTATTATTCTATTCTTTAAATTCCACTCCCCCCTTTAGGTCTCCTGTGACAACAACATTCCCTGACAGCCCATCTGCTCTTGGGCTTCTGTCAATGCCATTCCACAGCCTGCTGCTGGGAAGTATTTGACAACATCCCAGGTTACCTCAGCTGCCTTCACTAGCCCTCTTCCGAGTAATGCCTCAGATGAGATTGGGAATGTATCCTGTGGGCAATTGTGAGTGAACTCGCACCCTTTTCCACGGTAGTGAAGACTGGTGTAAATGCTGTAAATTTGCGTTTATACAAAGTCAGATACAAGAAGCTCTAAACATCATCTGGCAGCTCATTAGATAGCAGACAACATGGAGACCAGTGGAACTATTTTTATTCTGGGTAAACTGTTCTAATCATTTAAAAAATCTATAAGAATGTATATGAATTGAGTTTTGGCAGTCTCATTCATTTCTTAGTGGGCATTGACCCACAGCATAAAACAAGTCTCGATTTAGCACAGATTGTGGATTTAGTGCCAATCTCACTCAGACAGGTCACCAGATAGCTGAAGAAATATCATGCAGGTGTAGTAGGGGTGTTCTCTTGATATTGGGGCTCGGACATATTGTTGGGGCAAGTAGAGGGAGCTTTAATTTGTATTTAGCCATTTAACTGACCTCAGGATGTGTGGTCTGACACTGGGCATTTGTAATGAAAAATGTTTCATTCCCCAGCTTTAACATCCCTCAGTTTGTGGAGCACACAACAACTTACACAAAAACAAATACCTTTTTATAGGATGAAGGCTAGTAACCTGCATAAAATTCAGTGTGCTGTCCGGATTTGTGTAAAAAAAAATACACCCATGATTTTTGCACCCATCCAGACATTAAATGTGGAAGTCTAACTGGTTTCCAATATAAACATATGCCTAGATTGTGGACTTATAACCTGTGGAAAGGTGCAACTTATACATCATATACGTATTATGGTATTTAATTAATCTACTTTTTAAATATGATTTTGACTGGTCTGCAAAACTATAGAAATGAAAGTGTGCAGTGTCAGGTAATTGAAATTTAACATAGTCATTAGAAAATCCCATTAAAGAAATCAGTGTCATTATCCAGTAGGCTAAGTTTTAAACTGAAACCAAATTGGGTTTCTAATTAGTTTCTACATTAATTAGTTTTTCACCAAACCTGGTATATTAGTCAAACTAACACTGAAATACAAAATATTTACTTTCAAGAGGATGCTCTTTCAATTAAAATACTGATCTGTTATGATCTAAGGTTAACATTTCAGGAAGTGCATCCAGTTTAATAATCCCATTTCAGCTCACAGTTTTATATGATTTTTGGGTATATGAATATTATCATTTGAATTTTTTTGTGATGGGACTAAGCAAAGTCTCCTTAGGTTGGATTGACTCCAAGGTGATATACCGGGTAATGGGAGATGGGCATCAAGTCAACCCTTTGGGTCAGGCAGGTTTGCATTACCCTAGGGCACTGTTGATGATTAACCAGTTTGGCTCATTGATGGGAGCAGATCTGACCCTGAGGGCCAAGATTCTTCACTCTCTACTCCAGGTAAGCCTGCAAGACACTGCCCTAATGAGGAGGAAGCTTACAACAATAATAACTTGGATTTATATAGCGTCTTTAACATAGTAAAACGGTCCAAGGTGCTTCACAAGAGCGTTATAAAACAAAATTTGACACCAAGCCACATAAGGAACTATTAGAGCAGAAGAGGTAGGTTTTAAGGAGAGACGTAAAGGAGGAATGAGAGGCAGAGAGGTGGAGAGGTTTAGGGAGGCGATTCCAGAGCTTTGGGCCTTGGCAGCTGAAGACACAGCCACCAATGGTGGAGCAAATAAAATTGGGGATGCTCAAGTGGCCAGAATTAGAGGAGCGCAGGTATCTCAGAGGTTTGTTGGGCTGGAGGAGATTATAGAGATAGGGAGGGGTGAGGCCATGGAGGGATTTGAAAACAAGAATGAGAATTTAAAAAATTGAGGCATTGCTTAACCGGGAGCCAAAGTAGGTCAGCGAGACCGGGGTGATGGGTAATCGGACTTGGTGCGCATTCGGACATGGGCAGCAGAGTTTTGGATGACCTCAAGTTATGGAGAGTCGAAGGTGGGAGGCTGGCCAGGAATGTGTCTAGAGGTAACAAAAGCATGGATGAGGGTTTAAGCAGCAGATGAGCTGAGGCAGTGGGGCAGTCGAGTGATGTCCGGAGATGGAAATAGGCAGTCTTATTGATGGCGCAGATATGTGGTCGGAAAATATGGGGTCAAATATGACACCAAGGTTGCGAACAGTCTGGCTCAGCCTCAGATAGTTCTCAGGGAGAGGGATGGAGTCAGTGGCTAGGGAACGGAGTTTGTGGTGGGGACCGAAGACAATGTCTGGAATTTTGCCAGCGCTCAGTGGATGGGATGGGTGGCGGGTTAGCTGTTAAATTTAAACTGATTGACAGCGGGTCAGGAACCCACGGTCAAAACTGGCACACTGGACTTTCCCGATGTCGGGTCTGCCAGCACTGAGCAGACCCAACAGGCAGCGGCGGGGGAGGCAATTAAAATCATTAGTGGTTTGTTTACAGCCACTTATCAATAGTTTGTTGCCCAGCTTTTTGGATTTGACAGGTCGGTCACTGGTTTCCCACTGTGCCTAGGCCTCATCTGTGAAGCTGCAGCAGGAGGTCAGTGGCCATTGATACAGCTGATGAATTGACAGCTTCAAATGTCAAGTCAAAGCTCCCAGCTGATTGAGAAATGTTCCCTTAATTACTAGCCTCTCTAAACTGCATTTCAACTACTTGGCCTACAACCTAGGGTTTTAAGAGAGGTGGCATTAGAGATAGTGGATGCATTGGTTGTCATTTTCCAAAATTCCAGAGATTCTGGAATGGTTCCCGTGGATTGGAAGGTAGCAAATGTAACCCCACTATTTAAGAAAGGAGGGAGAGAGAAAATAGGGAACTAGAGACCAGTTAGCCTGACATCAGTAGTAGGGAAAATGCTAGAATCTATTATTAAGAACGTGGTATCAGGGCACTTAGAAAATAATAATAGGGTTGGGCAGAGTCAACATGGATTTATGAAAGAGAAATCGTGTTGACGAATCAGTTAGAGTTTTTTGAGGTTGTAACGAGCAGAATAGATAAGGGGGAACCAGTGGATGTGGTGTATTTGGATTTTCAGAAGGCATTCGATAAGGTGCCACACAAGAGGTTATTAAACAAAATTAGGGCTCATGGGATTGGGGGTAATATACTAGCATGGATTGAGGATTGGTTAACGGACAGAAAACAGAGAGTAGGAATAAACAGGTCATTTTCATGTTGGCAGGCTGTAACTAGTGGGTACCGCAAGGATCAGTGCTTGGGCCTCAGCTGTTCACAATCTACATCAATGATTTGGATGAGGGGACCAAATGTAATATATCCAAGTTTGTTGATGATACAAAGCTGGGTGGGAATGTAAGTTGTGAAGAGGATGCAAGGAGGCTTCAGGGGGATATAGACAGGCTAAGCGAGTGGGCAAGAACATGGCAAATGTAATGTAATGTGGAACAATGTGAAGTTATCCACTTTGGTAGGAAAAATAGAAAAGCAGAGTATTTTTTAAATGGTGAGAGATTGGGAAATGTTGGTGTTCAGAGGGACCTGGGTGTCCTTGTACATGAATCACTGAAAGTTAACATGCAGGTACAGCAAGCAATTAAGAAAGCAAATGGTATGTTGGCCTTTATTACAAGAGGATTTGAGTATAGGAGTAAAGACGTCTTATTGCAATTATATAGGGCCCTGGTGAGATCACACCTGGAGTATTGTGTACAGTTTTGGTCTCCTTACCTAAGGAAGGATATACTTGCCATAGAGGGAGTGCAACGAAGGTTCACCAGACTGGTTCCTGGGATGGGGGGACTGTTCTATGAAGAGAGATTGAGTAGACTAGGCCTATATTCTCTAGAGTTTCGAAGAATGAGAGCTGATCTCATTGAAACATACAAAATTCTTACAGGGCTTGACAGGGTAGATGCAGGGAGGGTGTTTCCCCTGGCTGGGGAGTCTAGAACCAGGGGCCACAGTCTCAAAATAAGGGGTCGGCCATTTAGGACTGAGATGAGGAGAAATTTCTTCACTCAGAGGGTGGTGAATCTTTGGAGTTCTCTACCCAAAAGGGCTGTGGAGGCTCAGTCGTTGAGTATATTCAAGGCAGAGATCGAAAACATTTTGAATATTAAGGGATTCAAGGGATATGGGGATAGTGCAGGTGATAGAGGATCAGCCATGATCTTATTGAATGGCAGGCACGAAGGGTCAAATGGCCTACTCCTCCTCCTATTTCTTATGTTCTTATGTTCAACTACAGCTTCAGGATGCTGCAAGTCTTTACACAAGTCCCCATCCAGACTGACCTCATTACCTCTTCCACCATTGACAGATAGATTCTGTCATCTCTACTTCACCTGCCATCTATTCCATCTATTCCATCAGCATGGGTGCCCTTGAAACTCTCTCACCTTGGTTCTCATAATCCCACCATGATCAGCCCCAACACCAGACACACCAGCAGCACCAACAACACCACCAACCATCTCTGCAGTTACCGGATGCTGCACAGGACACAGGGCATCAGCACTCAAGCACATTTTCATTTTATTTATTAATTCAAGGGATGTGGACGTCGCCGGAGGGCCAGCATTTATTGCCCATCCCTTATTTCCCTTAACTGAGTGACTTTCTAGGCCATTTCAGAGGGCAGTTACAAGTCAACCACATTGCTGTGGGTCTGGACTCACATATAAGCCAGACCAAGTAAGGACGGCAGATTTCCTTCCCTAAAGGACATTAGTGAACATTGCTGCCTGTGAGGGATGGCCTCACCATGGCCAGATTTACGTCACTTGATGCGGTACACCCATATGGCTGCCACATGTTGTGCCAGGTTGGCACCACCCCACACCAACAACATAAAGCATCCCTACAATGCCCAAGCCATTCCTTTTACACTCATCACCATTGTGGGGGGTACCGTTATGTCTCACCATTCACTGCAACTCACTACACCACTTCCAAAGGTGCACACAAATCTGTCCAAGAACGCAATGTGTTGAAAATAAAGATTTTGAAGTGTGGCAGAAACTTTACATGAACATTGGCTAAAACACCCAAGTGCCGACCCACTTGTGTGTTGTCAGTTGGTATGATTGTACTAGGATGAGGGTGAGTGTGAGGGGTGGCTAGTGAGATGGGGAAGTGATAATGTTGATAGAGAGGGATGGGTGGCGGTGCAAGGTAAGTTGGTGTGAGTAAGGATGTGCAGGAGTAGGGTAGGGAAGGCAGAGTGATGGGGATGTGATGAGTGGCACAGCAGGATGAGGTTGAGTGTGGCTTTGCAATAACATTTCCTGATTTAATAAGATAATTGAAAGGTTTGTGCCACTGCAGCCTGGTCCTCCTGATGACATCCCTGCTTGTGCCCTCCTGTGCAATGTGCAACCAGGCTGTGTTGGTCTCCTGGGGAGGTCTCTTCCACCCATTGGAAGGGAAGAGGACCTCTCTGCATGCTCTAACACCCTCCATAAGCATATGGATGGAGTCATGGGGGAACCTGGGTACAGCCCTGCACCTCTGTGCAGTGCTTGTCAGTGTTTGCAGCACCTCCGTGCTGTAGAACACTGAGAGCACAAATGTCAAAATAAAGTTGGCCATGGTCCCCTTAAGGAAACTCTCATCAGACCCACTTCCTCTAATTGGCTGGGAAACGCACTGGGCGGGCTTAACAAGCCCAATCATTGGAAAGTCATTTCAGAGGCTGGGATGGAACCAGCAGCGGGGTCGGGACCCACCACCGACGTCGCCCGCCACAGACCCGCCGAGGTTCGTAAAACCGCGGCCAATGGCTTCAGTCTTCCCAATATTTAGTCGCAGGAAATTTCTGCTCATCCAGTACTGGATGTTGGGCAAGCAGCCTGATAATTGGGAGACAGTTCAGGGGTCGAGAGAGGTGGTGGTGAGGTAGAGCTGGGTGTCGTCAGCGCACATGTGGAAAGTGACACTGTGTTTTCGGATGATGTTGCCAAGGGGCAGCATGTAGATGAGAAATAGGAGGGGGCCAAGGATAGATCCTTGGGGGACATCAGTAGTAATGGTGCGGGAGCAGGAAGAGAAGCCATTGCAGGTGATTCACTGGCTATGATTAGATAGATAAGAATGGAACCAGTCGAGTGCGGTCCCACCCAGCTGGACGACGGTGGAGAAACGTTGGAGGAGGATGGTGTGGTCAACCATGTCAAAGGCTGCAGACAGGTCGAGAAGGACCTTACAAGTGCTCTATACGAACCAAAGAAAATTGAAATGTGTTAAAATACAGATTAAAGGGTCAAATGAAGTCATGTTACCTTGATGTAGAACTTTCAGCCATCAACTCAAGCATTAAAGTGCATTAGACTCTTGTTTGAGTATTTCATCTGAGAGAGAGACGTAATTGTGGTGTATGTAACCTGTTCCACCTTAAGAGAACTTAAGCCTGTTCCACCTTAAGAGATGTACTACTTTCTCTGACTGCTGTATACGTAATACCGGTGGTGACCACCGGTATATAAGCACTGTGTAGTAATATTGTATTTTAGTATAGTCCTGACCTCCAACCAGTAAAGACCTGTTGAACTTTAATCTTGTAGTCTGTGTTAGTAATTACAACTAGAGCACACAGACTTAACAGTGGCGACGAGTCCAATTCTTACCCTGCGGCAGTTTATATCCACGGCGGCTTCGTCCACAGAACGGACGTCGAAGAGAGGCTTCCACCCTCATCACCCTGCTGGAAGACACGTCGCGCGGCAGACATCGAGAAACCAGAGTGCAGAAGACATCCTGAACTCGAAGCCTCCATCAGCGGCTGTCAGCTATCTTCTTTCTACCTCGGTGGTGGGTAAGCCGGGCAGCGACGCGACCAGAAAGTCGGCCGCGTTGGCTGTACAGACGGGGAGGGAAGACGGAGGAATAAGGGCGGTGAGATTGATCGCGACCGGAGATAAGGGCCGGGCCGCATTCGTGCCGAAAGGTGCAGCGCGGGGACATCGATCGCGGCTGGTGATAAGGGCCGGGCCGCATTCGGGCTAAAAAGGCGCAGCGTCTGGGACAACTGAAGGCGCGAGAGCCGCGGTGAAGCGGAGACAGCGTCGGGGGACGGGTGAAGACCGCCAAGTGCGGGAAAACCGCCATTTTGTAGGCGAACGACGAAGACAAGAGCGGGAAGCCACCATCTTGGATAAAAATAAAAATAAATTAAATTGCAACGATGCCTAAACATGGGAACATTAATACCTTTGATAGCGACATTGAAGATTGGGCCATGTATGTAGAACGCATACAAAATTATTGTAAAGCAAATAAAATCCCAGATGAAGAGAAAGCACTAACATTATTAAACTTAATGGGTGCGAAGACATACGGGCAATTGAAACACCTTTTATCACCAGATGAACCGGCGGATAAGACGTTCGAGGAGATTGTTACTGTCCTGAAAAATCATCTAAACCCCACGCCGCTGATGCTAGCGGAACGATTTAAATTTTACAGCAGAAGGCAGCTGAAGGATGAAAGCAATGCTGAATATTTAATGGAATTGCGTAAGCTAGCAAAGTACTGTCAGTTTGGAATGAGACTGACAGAGGCGCTACGAGATAAATTTGTGTGTGGTTTATTAAAAGAAGATACACAAAAGCGACTGCTCGAGGAGAATGAGCTGACGCTTGAGAAAGCGGTCACTATGGCAGCAGCACATGAAGCCGCAGCGAGAGGCACGGCAGTAATGCAGCTACGGTCACCGGAACTCAGTACAAATAAATTGGGTTTGAGTACTGTAAAATGTTATCGTTGTGGAAAGACAACGCACGATCAGAACCAGTGTTGGTTTAAAAACCAAGAATGCAGAACGTGTGGCAGGCTTGGCCACATAGCTAAAGTATGCCGGGCAGGAAAGAAGACCAGCAACAAAAAGTCACCACAAGGAAAATACATAAAGGTACACAAGGTGACAAAGAACAGTTCGACCGAACAGAAGTCAGATTCAGACGCTAGCAGTAATGAACTGGGTAGCTTAAGAGTACACAACGTTGGTAAGGATGCAGATCTCCAGACAATTTGGGTCACCCTTCAGGTAGCAGGAGTCCAAGTAAAGATGGAATTGGACACTGGATCGGCATTGACGGTCATGAATAAGAAAGATTACAAAAGGTTATTCCAACATATTCCCCTACGGGATACGGAGATTAAATTGAAAACATACACGGGGCAAAGAGTGTACCCCATCGGAAAGATAGAGGTAAAAGTGGTCCACAAGGGCGAAGAAAGCCAAGTAATGGACTTATATGTGCTACCTGAAGGAGGTCCACCACTACTGGGACGGGAGTGGATTAGGAAAATGAATATGGACTGGCACTCCTTGAAGGCACTAATGGTAGATTCCGGGGAAACAGATGTCAAACCTAAACGATTGTCCAAAATATTGGATGATGCTAAAGAGGTGTTCCAGCAGGGACTGGGAACACTGAGAGGAATTACGGCAAACATCAAGATTGATGAACATGCACACCCAAAAAATTTTAAAGCCAGACCGGTACCCTATGCAACACGACCTACTGTAGAAGCGGAACTGGAAGCGCTAGAACGTTCAGGTGTACTGTCTAAGGTAGATTGGAGTGAGTGGGCTACGCCCATTGTTCCCGTTATGAAACGTCCTTCGAGCAACAAGCCAGGAGAACCAGGGAAGGTTCGCATCTGTGGAGATTTCAAAATCACCGTTAATCCGATGCTTCACACGGTGCAGTGTCCGCTTCCGCGGATTGAGGATATTTTTGCTTCGTTGTCTGGCGGGAAACACTTCACCAAGATAGACCTGGCGCAGGCGTACTTGCAGATGGAGGTTGAAGAAGAGTCACGCCAATACCTCACGATCAACACGCATCGAGGTTTGTACCGGTATAATAGGCTGGTTTTTGGAGTGGCATCGGCTCCAGCAATTTGGCAGAGGGCCATGGAGCAGGTATTACAGGGAATTCCAGGCACACAATGTTACCTGGACGATATTCTGATTACAGGTGATGGTGATGAAGAACACCTCGCAAACTTGGAACTGGTGCTCAGCAGACTGAAAGAGTATGGACTTAGAGTTAATCGGCAGAAATGTGAGTTCTTCCAGAAGCGGATCTCGTACTGTGGTCATGTCATTGACCGGGAGGGGCTTCATAAGTCTCCTGACAAGATAGAGGCTGTTGTAAAGGCTCCCGCTCCGGATAATGTCTCTCAGTTGAGGTCGTTTCTAGGATTGATTAACTATTACCATAAATTTCTACCAAATCTATCCACGGTACTGCACCCGCTAAACGCTCTTTTACAGAAGGGGGTACCATGGGAATGGAGCGAAAACTGTAAGAAGGCATTTCGCAAAAGCAAAGAATTGATCACCTCAGAGGAAGTGTTGGCTCACTTCAACCCGACACTGCCTATTCGGTTGGCTTGTGATGCTTCTCCATATGGTATTGCGGCAGTACTCTCACACAAGTTGCCAAATGGCACGGAAAGGCCAGTCGCGTTTGCATCCAGATCATTGACCTCCGCTGAGCGCAACTATGCGCAGATTGATAGGGAGGCTCTCAGCCTTGTATGGGGAGTGAAGAAGTTTAATCATTACCTGCAGGGCCAAAAATTCACACTTCTGACAGACCATCAGCCGTTGGTATCCATTTTTAACCCTAAGAAGGGTGTTTCAGTGATGACAGCACAGCGTCTCCAGAGATGGTCCCTTTTCCTAGGGGCACATCAATATCAAATAGAATTCAAAGGTACGAAGCAGCATGGCAATGCTGATGGGCTGTCGCGCCTGCCACTACCTGAAGAAGAAGAAACGACGAAAGTTGACCCTGTTGAGTTATTTCATTCGACCATCATCGAGTGTTTACCAGTCACCAATGCAAGTATTGAAAGAGAAACCAGGAACGACCCGACACTGTCCAGAGTCTACGAGGTGCCAGTGAAAGGATGGCCAACACGTGGTGATCCTCTGTTACCGGCATTCTCGGCAAGGCGAGACCAGCTGTCCGTCTGCCATGGTACTTTGATGTACGGGACAAGAGTGATTATTCCTCCCAAGTTAAGGGAAAGAGTTCTAAAAGAACTGCATGAAGGTCATCTGGGGGGAGTTAAGATGAAAAGTCTTGCTAGGGCTTATGTATGGTGGCCGGGTATTGACCAACAGATAGAGGAGTTGACGAAAAGCTGCGCTGGGTGCCAAAAATTGCAAAATGCACCTCCGATCGCACCACTACACCCATGGGAATGGCCTTCAGCCCTATGGCAACGCGTACATATTGACTTTGCTGGTCCATTCATGGACTCCATGTTCCTAATTGCGGTGGACGCACATTCCAAATGGCCAGAAGTGATCAAGATGAATACCACTACTTCAGAAAAGACAATTGCGGTGTTAAGAACAATATTCGCAAGGAACGGATTGCCAGAACAGATCTGTTCGGGCAACGGACCACAGTTCGTGTCGGAAGAATTCCAAAAATTCTTAAAGAAGAATGGGGTGAAACATTATACCTCTGCCCCATATCATCCGGCGACAAACGGGTTGGCCGAGAGATTTGTCCAAACATTCAAAAAGGCAATAAAGGCCATGAACGATGATCAGATTCCGCTACAGCACAAGGTGGACAATTTCCTAATGGCATATCAAAACGCCGCTCATGCAGTGACTAACCAAAGTCCTGCCATGATGTTTTATAACAGGAGGTTGCGGTCCAGGTTGGACTTGTTAAAACCAAATGTGCGGAGGGAAGTGGAAAACAAACAGTTCCGGCATATTAATAACAAGACCACTCGAAGTTTCGACGTAGGACAACCAGTGTTGGCAAGGGGCTATGGAAACGAAAAATGGCAGTCCGGAACAATTCGGGCCAGACAAGGACCTCTGATGTACACAGTAGATATTGGTAACAATGTGATAAGGCGTCATGCGGATCAACTGGTAGAATCGAGAGCAAGGGTCGAACCCATGGTTGCGACAGAGACAACTGTGGAAGACGTTAATGAACCTGAAGCATCTACCTCGGCAGGGAATGTACCTGATGATGATAACACCCAATGCATGGGAGACCAACTAGAGGAGTCACCTCAGCAACAGGAATCAGAGACCACTGAAAGGCGTTATCCAAACCGAATCAGAAGGCCTCCTGAGAGACTGAACCTTTGAACTGTTTATACCTGAAGTTATATATGTTATTATGTTATGTTAAATGGGGATATGACTGTTAAGCTAAAAAGGGAGGATTGTGGTGTATGTAACCTGTTCCACCTTAAGAGAACTTAAGCCTGTTCCACCTTAAGAGATGTACTACTTTCTCTGGCTGCTGTATACGTAATACCGGTGGTGACCACCGGTATATAAGCACTGTGTAGTAATATTGTATTTTAGTATAGTCCTGACCTCCAACCAGTAAAGACCTGTTGAACTTTAATCTTGTAGTCTGTGCTAGTAATTACAACTCGAACACACAGACTTAACAGTAATGGCCCAGAATTTGCTGGGAAAATAACGGTAAGGTAGTGCTCCTGGCATTATTATAGTGTAAAAGAAAACAGCAACTTGTGATGAGAGAGAGATACACGGTGAGTTGTGAATCGCCATAAATTGTTCAACAATTTGTATTGCTCTGCCATTAGCTTCATGAAAACAGGAACTCACTGTCAAACTTCCTATGAGTTTACAGAAATTGCTGCATTTGTGCTGTTAAAATGAATTAAACTTGCTGCAGAAAGTTAGGACTGGTATTTAACAATGTAAGGACACTTTTTATGATGAGATTTATGTTCCTGCAATGCCACCCAACCTCGGACGCCCAGATAGGGAACAACTGAAATTGTGGAATATCACTCCCACAAATAGTAAATTGTTCTTAGAGGTTTTAAAATTTAAAATTTGACATTAATAAAATGTCTTTATTTTTCCTTTCAGTCCCTTTTGTCACTCTCTTAATCCAATCTTTCTTTCCCTCTCTTTCCATCTATAATTTGACTGTAATTCACCCTATTTCTATCTCCACCAATCCTCTGTTTCTTTCTTTATCCTTAAATTTCATTGGTTGAGGAGACAGACTGTTGGTCCCATCATTCACCAAGGTCCCAGATGTCCCATTGCCCTCGCCATGCTATTAACAACTTGCATTTCCAGCAATTTGCAGCGTAAATTTTTTTTCGCGCTGAAGGGTGAGAAAAAAATATGCATGAATGATGTGAATTTCCAGTACACCCACAGAGTTCAGACTTCCAGTCAGAAATAAAGACATGAGCAAGCTGCACTGTGGCTTACACCACAGGAATTCTTCTGTTACAGCCACTGCTCTGAAATCAACAAATTGGAAGTACATCTTTTCAGATGGAGTGTTAATGTTTAGATTTTAGCATCTTTCTCTAGGCATTTAACTCAATGGTTCGACAATCACATCTATACCATGGTCTGTCAATCATCATACACTAACATTTTAACTAGTCCATTTTTGATACCTGAGACTTATTTGAAACCACAACTTCATCTAATTGGCATGAGCTGAAGTTAACATATAAAATACCCATCAATGGACCAATAATTTGATTAGCTTGGGTTCAACCGCTACTGGGCTTTGGGTCGAACACTCCTTTTGTGGTCTTCCAAGCTGAATTTTGTTGAAGGAAGACAACTTCCATTTTAACTCCGAGACAAAAATACGTTTTCCTATTTGTCATATGACAAAAGCCTCTTGGCACACTTCACCACTCCCCCATTTGTTTTGGTCAGGTGAAGTGTCTCCACACAAAACATTAACTTTTCTTTTATTCTATCGCAATACAGTTGCTATGAATTATATGCTTTTAATTCAGATTTCCAGCATTTGTAGATTTGCTTTTTATCTAACGTAATAATAGGTTAAGATCTTGTCGGTATCAAGATATACTCTTAAAATTTCTAAAAGGTATGACCTTCTTTTGTTATTAATGAAAATGTAAAACAACTACATAGCACCCCACACAAAACAGCATCTCAAAGTGCTTTACAAATGGGAGAGGAGGATGTTGAGCAGGAGATGCAAAACTAAGGAAGGGAACTAAAAGCATGGTCAAGAGAGAGGCCTTCAATAGGAAGGAAAGAAGTAGTAAGAGAAAGTGGTTTTAGGAGAGAGTGCCAATTGGCAGGACAATAAATGCCTCAAAGATTGATCTTTGTTGGTGGAAGGGGTATCAGTAGGAATCCGGAGTCAGGAAAGTGAGGATGTGAGCTAAGACACGGGGCTGAAGGTGATCACTTAGTTCATGAGGAACATGAACATTTTTACAGAGGAACTTTTCTGCACTGTGTCATCAATAGGGTAGCCCCCCACCAGACTTGTGACATAATGTCAGCTGCAAGACAAACAAAACATCTGATGGGTTCAACAAATGGACCGCTTCTTGAAACAGTCATGTTCGAGGAAAAAGTCTAACTTAAATTAGATACCCCACAATTTCTTCAGATAATAAACAGCTTATTGTACCAAGCTAAAAGCTAACCTTACATACACCTCTTAGACTCAGATGTAGACCTGGTTTCAATGATTTCTAAAATCAACCAGCAATAAATGCTAGCCTGGGATCATGGTATTGTTGAATATAAAAGAATCAACAGAGTGAAACAAAACAAATTTGCAATTTACATAATCAGCAGACAGGTTGAAAATACCATTATTCGAAGAACACAAGAATTTCTCACAACAGGAAAAAGCCATTAGATTGAACAACCCTGTCCTTTTTTCATAGATCAATCTCATTATTATCTTTGCATCAATCCCAGAAACATATGTAAGTGTATCTTGAAACCATTATCATGGCCGCTTCAACATTCTTTCCTAACTTATTCCACACCTCTATTATTCTTTGGGTGGAAATGTTCTACCCAATATCCCTTTTTACTTTTAACCTTTTTTTTAAACTTGTCTCTAATATTTGAACACCTCATTATAGTTTACAACTAATAGGATCTCTTGTCAATTGGCTTGATAATCTTGAAAATTTCAGGAAACTCCTGTTGAATGAATAATGAACAATCTAGAGGTTTACTTAAGCCTCAGCATCTCGGACCAATTCCTTGAAGTTTCTATGGTTAACAACACATTAACTGAAGTAGCACTGATTTGTTGAAGTTCCCAAAGATTAGTGTCTGCTATCCCAATGGATCAGTTTGCATTTGGAAAGCTTCTAAACACTGGGCTCAGAGAGGAGCAGTCAGTGACATTTAGATAGTGCAGGGAGCACAGAGAGATGGGGGAACAAAGAGATTGGATAGATATATAGTGACAACCATATCAAGGTGCAGAAATACAGTCAGAAAATGTTAGTAGATACAGAACACACAAGAAAGATACTGGGACAGAGCTAATAACCTGTGACCTTGAAGCGAAGACAGTTTCTGGTGAGAGCAGTTTGTGAGGCAGTCTATAGGCAAGGTAACATCAAAGAAAGGAAGAATTGGCATTTATATAGCAGCTTTCATGACCTCAGGACATCCCAAAGTGCTTTACAGCCAATTAAGTATTTTTGAAGTGTAGTCACTCTCATAATGTAGGAAAAACATCAGCCAAATTGTGCACAGCAAGCTCCCACAACAGCAATGAGATAACTACCAGATAATCTGTTTTTTTTTAGTGCTATTGGTGGAGTTGCTCAGTTTAACGTTTCTTCCGAAAGACAGTTCAGCATTCCATCAGTACTGCACTGAAGTGTGGTGTCAAAATGATATCTCTTCTTTGCAAACTTTCTCGTCTCTCCACATCTTCACTCCCTTCCTCATCTTGCTCCCAGTATTACCAATACTATTATGCTGCTCTGAAATTTCCTGCCTTTCTCCAACGAAGCTGAAAATGTTCCATCCTGCATGTCATTCTTCCTCTCTATCATCTTATTGATGTAAGAAGTCACACAACACCAGGTTATAGTCCAACAGTTTTATTTGAAATCACAAGCTTTCGGAGCGCTGCTCCTTCGTTAGGTGAAGTGGAGAGATGCATAAAGACACAGCTTATATAGTCAGAGAATAATGCCAGATAATTACAGGTAATCTTTCTAACTGCCATTTAGTTAGAAAGATTACCTGTAATCATCTGGCATTATTCTCTGACTATATAAGCTGTGTCTTTATGCATCTCTCCACTTCACCTGACGAAGGAGCAGCGCTCCGAAAGCTTGTGATTTCAAATAAAACTGTTGGACTATAACCTGGTGTTGTGTGACTTTGTCCACCCCAGTCCAACTCCGGCATCTCCACACCATCATCTTATTGAGGTAGAGTTTCCACTTTGAATGCAATCCACAAATTGCGATCAAAATTGTACTAGTTTTCCAAATTGATTTTATGGTTCAGGTTTCCGCTCAAACTCACTTGCATAATTGCAAACATAAAATCGTCCATGAACCAGCACAATCAGCCAATGTTTTATAACAATTTTTTTTTCTTCCATTAAAAAATATTCCCTGTTATATTTAAGAGTGGTAACCTGGTGCAGTTTTATTAATACAGCTGAAAATGGGTTTCTCAAAAAATAAGCAATTTTAATCAGCATCTCTGCCACGATTTTCCCTACCTCGGCGGGTCCATGGTTGGTGACGTCAGTAGCGGGTTGCGGCAAGCTCCTACAAACAGCAATGAGATAAACTACCAGATAATCTGGGTTTTTTCTTAGTGATGTTGGTGGAGGGGCCTCAGTTTAACATTTCATCCGAAAGACAGTTCAGCATTCCATCAGTACTGCATTGAAGTGTGGTGTCAAAATTATATCTCTCCTTTGCAAACTTTCTCGTCTCTCCACATCTTCACTCCCTTCCTCATCTTGCTCCCAGTATTACCAATACTATTATGCTGCTCTGTACTCGCTGCTGGCTCCATCCCGGCCTCCAACATGACTTTCCCCCGATTGGGCTTGTTAAGCCCACCCAGCAAGTTTGCTGGCCAATTAATAGGAAGTGGGTCTGATGATGTCATTTGATGATGTGTCATCAGCCGGTTTCCTTAAAGGGACCTTGCGCACATTTATTTTGACAGCATTGAGGCGCTGCAAATACTGACAAGCAATGCACAAAGGCACAGGGCTGCACCCAGGCTCTCCCATGACTCCCTCCATATGCTTATGGAAGGAGTCACAGCACGCAGGGAGGTCCTCTTCCCTTCTGATGGGCAGAAGAGACCACCCAGGAGACCAACGCAGCCTGGTTGCACATTGCACAAGAGGGCACAAACAGGGATGTCATCAGGAGGACCAAGCTGCAGTGGCGCAAACCTTTCAATGATCTCAGTAGATCACGAAATGTTACTGCAAAGCCACACTCACCTTCATCCTGCTGTGCCACTCATCACATCCCCATCACTCTGCCTTCCCTACCCTACTCCTGCACATCCTTACTCACACCAACTTACCTTACACCTCCACCCATCCCTCTCTATCTACATTATCACATCCCCATCTGACTAACCACCCCTCACACTCATCCTCATCCTAATGCAATCATACCAACTAACAACACACAAGGAGGCCACTTGATATTGGCACTCCACTATATCATAGTCACCCTTTAAAGATGTAACCCATCCATTCCTCACACTCATTCCGTCACTCTCATTCAAACTTCTCTCTTTCCCTCCTTGCAGGAGAAGAGAGCCCACAATAAGAGGGAGAGCGAGAGAACTGGAGGTGACCCTTTATTATTGTCCACCTTAACAGCAACAGAGGAGGTTGCCTTAGAAGTATCTGGAGTCGCAGAGCAGCTGGAGGTGGGGGACAGAGGGAGGGGGACATCTCAGCAACATGGTGACAGAATTACATCTCATACAGCCACATGGCATACATTAGTCACTCATATGAGGACTGATGTCAGCAGCCAGTGAATGTTCATCATGTGCATAATGGTATTTCACAGAATCACAGAATCACAGAAACCCCACAGTGCAGATAGAGGCCATTTCGGCCCATCGAGCCTGCACCCGATCCCCTTAACCCCTACACCAACACATATCCCACCCTATCCCCGTAACCCCACGTATTTAATCCCCCTAACACTAAGGGTCAATTTTTTATCATAGCCAATCAACCTAACCCGCACATATTTGTACCCATTCTTGATATGACATACCTAACTCATCTCTTTACTCTCCCACAGGTCCATCAAGAACCCCCCACTCACTGTCCAGGAGGAAGAGAAAGACAACTCCTCATAGAAGCCTCCAGCCTCTGAGGGTGTACCGTCACCAGAGAGAAGCACACCCAGCACCAGCGCAGATACACACGCCTCAGTCGGTCCCATGTGAGATAGAGTAGTGTTGTCACCTGATGCCTCACAACTCACAAGTGAGCAAGAGTAGATGGTGGAGACAGTGACAGCAGTGGAGACTCCTCGCTGGAGGGCACAGGACACAAGAGTCATGGCAGCTGCCAGGGAATTTGGCGCACACATGCATGATGATCTTCCTATGGTTGCAGATGAGCTGCACATTGAGGGAGTGGAAGCCCTTGCAGTTGACAAAGACTCCTGGATGATGATGGGATGCCCTAATGACCACATGTGTGCAGTCGATGACACCCTGCACCTGTGGGAAGCCAGCCAGAGCGGCAAAGGCCAGCGCCCACTCAGTAACACTTCATCAGTGGCAAAGTTGATACAATTGGCTGACTTGTCAAAGAGGGCATCGGTGTTCTGTGTGATGCATCTATTGGCGATCGACTGCGAGATGCCACAAATGCCTGCTGCAGATCCCTGGAAGGAGCCTGAGGTGAAGAGGTTGAGGGCACTGGTGACTTTGACAGCTACTGGTAAGGGGTGGCCACCCACTCCTCTGGGCTGCAGGTCTTGCTCCAGCAATCTGCAAATGTCTGTGACAACCTGGCACGATAGCCTGAGCCTCCTTTGGCACTGCTGCTCCATCATGTTGAGGAAGCTCATCCTCCACCTGTAAACCCTGTGTTGGGGGTATCGCCTCCGGCGCAGTGCAGCCCTGTGCTGATGCCCTCTGTCCTGTGCAGCATCAGGTTGTTTGGGAGAAGGTTGGTGGTGTTGTTGTTGGTGCTGCTCGTGTGGGAGTTCATCATGGTCCGATTCTAAGGGCTAAGGTGAGACAGTATAAACGGCACCCATTCTGATGCAATATATGGCAGGTCTTTTCATTGTACTTTTCATGCTGTGCACTAATGAGGTGGGTCAATGGCCACTGAACTTCTGCCGCAGGTTCACAGATGTGGTTCCTGAGCTGCGTGATTCCCATGCTCATCCAGGGAAATTTGAAATGTAGGGTTCAAAAGAGGTTTAAGGGTCTGACAAGTACCTCAATGATCTCAATTACCTTGGCCGCCTCTGCCGTTTGGGTCGCTGTCGCGCTGGCAAACACACTCAAGGAAAAGGCACGTGGGGGCGGGATGACGGCTGGTTCCCGACCCGCTCCAAGCTTTTTCAAATTTCCCTCTCAACCTGCCTCCAATCACGCCCGCACAGACCCCAGGAAATTCCAGCAAATGAATACACGAAGCAAAATTAAGAGAAAACACAAAAAAATGTTCTTCATAGTAACTGAACAACATTACCTTACCTTTAAGAAACCTACTTGAGCAGACCAGGATCTCTGGTACAACCTCACCCAACGTTGGGAACTTTGGTGATGGACTCAATTGAAACAATTATGCCATTCAATGCCGCTCGCTTGAGCCAGCAGCACAGTCTCATCTCCTCCTGGCAAGGTGTGCCCCAGACAATTAAGCATGATGTAATTTAGGCACGTGAGGTTGCAAGCCCAATTTTCCAATCCATGCCCAGTGCACAAAAGGCCTCTTGCCTCAACAAATTTGGCCTCATAGGTCACCCATTACTGCACCATCCAAATGAATAAGTTCATTTTTTTTTAACATTTGTAACAAAGGCATGGAACGTTTTACAAGGCTGCTAAGAATACTTATTTCTTCCTGTTACTCATTCATTTGCCTTCACAGAGAGAATATAAAAAGCAAGAGAAGTACTATAAAAAGGCAAAAACACTTTGAATATGTTTTTTACTGTGTACTTCTAACCAAGCTGATTATCTCCAACCAAAAAATAATGAAACACATTTAAAAAAATCACACTGGCCTTCCAGGGACTAAAGTATGTTTTCGTTTGGAAATAATACTAATATTATTTATCAATTCATTAGCTACTGAGCTAATAGTGTAAATAACTGACTGCAGTGGTTCACATTAGAGGTCTAGTTAAAAGTACCATTAAAACTAAGTGCAAAGACCATTGTGAAATATAAAATACAGTAGCTCACCTTATTAGATATCCTTGAGTCCATAGTTGTGCAGCCAGCAATTATTCTCAGCAGGGTTTAGGTTGGACCTTCTGAATAGCCACCCAACTGCATCAGTTCGCTCAACACGGATTTTTCACAGGTCAGTGGCTGCTTGATTACAGGAGAAGGACACACAACACAGCCAACTTAAAAAGGTTTAAGTCAGCTAATTTGTATTCATAGGACCTACTTCCACAGCAAGTCATACCAGCACTATTTCAGACAACTCTTGTGAGCACTCACATTAAACAACTGCAAGTCCCTAGCAACTTTAGGCCAGGTTTAATGTTTTTAGGCTTGCTAGACTTGAAATGATTTAACTGAATGGGATAGATGCATGGAATGTGAGCAATTCATATTTTAGAATTAAAAGAGTGGAATTACATAGATGTTTAATTGATTTTTTTCAAATAAAAGGATTACTTAATCCCATATTTCTTGAGATTATCTTTTCTCTTTTTGGTTAATTTCAAATTCCATGTTCATATGTGACTGGTTGATGGTGTCCCGGTTCCTAAGGGTCGAGTACAAACAGATACAACAGTACTGGAAGAACAAGTAGGCTTACCATGTACAATGAACTGCCACAGGTATGGGGTCAGCTGGTGGGCCACCCTTAATACCAGAATAGGTGTTGTGCACAGCAGCTGGCTGACATGCATTTATTCATTCAGATGAATTGTTTCAAGTCTGGGAGGCCTGAAACCATTAACTAGGTCTGAAGGTGTAAGAGGCTTGAACGATGCAGATTTTCCAACCCACCTACATCTCCGAACAATCCATTGCACGCTGTTGTCTGCCACCCATGTGACTCAGAATAGTGTTTCTGACAGGATGGGTGGGGCTCAGCTGGAATCTCCATGATTGGGTGGACTGTCAATGCTTGCGGTTTAATCTCACACACGAAGAATGGCCACTTGGGCAAGGTACTGCCAGTGCTGATGGAACTACAATACAGCAAGAATCACCACCTTCAGAGGAGGACAGAAGAAAAATGAAAGGACAGAAGAAAAATGAAAAGTACCAGTACATCAGAAAATTTGAGCCTAAGCTTTTCACTCGTTGCATCCGTTACCCTTATGGTCAGAAATGAAATTATTTGATGAGAATTGCTTGAAGTTGGACAAGTTTCAAGAAGCACAGGTAATTGACAACAGAAAATTTAAAGATAAATAATATTATCACATTCCTGGTGAGAGAAGCTTAATCCTCACATATCTGACTGCAGATATCAATGACCTGATAATTTTGATATTGGTCCATAGTATAAAATGGCCGATAGATTCAGCTGCCTGTTATACATCTCCCCCGATTTTCATTTTCATTAACTTCAATGGAACTACAAATAACACACGGCTGAATTGATATCGCCCGTTTTACATTATCACCCAAAGACAACATTTCCCCTACTGTGTTTTAATAGAGCTTGTCACCATAGAAATAAACCTTGTTCATATATTTTAGGACATAAATTTTGTTCATAATGTGAGGCAATTCAACTTTTATTGCTGTTGCTATTTTACTGCTAACACAATTCATATGGTGCCTGCTGCTCATTGCCCATATGCCCAGCATGTCGTACTCGTCCTTTAGTACCTATGCTTAAAATGCCCAGCATGTCTGCCCTACTGAATCTCTGGTGTCAGCCCTTCCATGACCTGCACAATCTGTCTGCCCTACCATGGTTCTCATTATACTCATTATACAAACCCAGAATCTAAAATAAAAAATCTGTCAGTCACTCACTCAGGCATTGAAGCTTCCTCCTGAGTTTTAATAGCCAAGCTTACAAATTATTTGCAAAATCTGTTCATTTTTTATCTTACTTCCACATAAAATGCTTTGTGTGCCAGTTTATAGCAATTGTGAACTAATAAAGAAATGTGCCTTTGGCAGTATTTTTTCATAATTAATTCACTAATAAAACATTTCTAGTGCTAACAATCAGTAAAACTTTTTATTGCATGATTTTTTTAAAACTGTCTCTGATTTTTCTTCCCTTTTCTCCTGAAGGCACTTACTCCTTGCTCGGGAAATCTTTGGCAGGAGCTGGTTGCCCTCTGATATCTCAGCCAGTTATTGTTCTCGTGTGAACCTGCACAGTGACTTTTAGCAAGCTTTCTTGACTCTGAGGCAGCATAACCGACCATAACCTTTGTCCTTTCCCAGCATCCACACATGCACCTTTCCAGTACAGGTCACTGAATAGCTTCAAAGGCTCCCAGCAACTGAAACATATTAACTGGCATCACGAATCAGGACCTTCCTAATCAAAATGGCTCAACATCACATCATGCACTGTAGTTATCCACTGAACAATTAGGCAAACCAGGTAAAATGGTATAATCTTTGATGAAAAGAGTATCCCATGAACATAGGAACAGGAGTAGGCCATTTAACCTCTCGAGATTGTTCCTCCATTCAGTGAGATCATGGCTGATCTGTGACACAACTCCATGGGGGAAAAATTCAGTTGTTTGCGCCTCCCGTTAGTGCCTTAAGAGGGCGTAAAGCAACTAGCGCCCGGGCGCAGCGATGTTTGCGCCGCTCACGAAATTAACTAGACATTTTGCGGCGGCGCTAAACACTACCACCACGATCTCCTGCGCCGGCAGATTGTGACGTCAGTCGAGTGCGCAACACCCCGTTCGCACCCCGGACCGGAAATTGAGTGGCGCCGCCTGCCGCTAGCAACGACAGGTTGAGGGGAGCGTTATGCTGTCAGAAAGGGACTAGAGAGTGCTATTTAAAGGCGACCACTTCCTGGAGGACACAAATAACCTCCCAGAGATGTCGGGGAACATAGGGTCTGATGAAAGGGAGGAACTGAAAGAAATCAGTATTTGTAGGGAAATGGTGTTAGGGAAATTGATGGGATTGAAGGCCGATAAATCCCCAGGGTCTGATAATCTACATCCTAGGGTACTTAAGGAAGTGGCCCTAGAAATAGTTGATGCTTTGCTGATCATCTTCCAGCATTCGATGGAATCTGGAACAGTACCCATGGATTGGAGGGTAGCTAATGTTACCCCACTATTCAAAAAAGGTGGTAGAGAGAAAACGGGGAATTACAGACCGGTAAGCCTGACATCGGTAGTGGGGAAAATGCTAGAGTCCATTATAAAAGATGTAATAGCAGAGCACTTGGAAAACAGTGACAGGATCGGACAAAGTCAACATGGATTTACAAAAGGTAAATCGTGCTTGACTAATCTACTGGAATTTTTTGAGGATGTAACTGGTAAAATAGATAGGGAGAACCAGTGGATGTGGTGTATTTGGACTTTCAGAAGGCTTTCGATAAGGTCCCGCATATGAGATTAGCATGTAAAGTTAAGGCACATGGGATTGGGGGCAAGGTACTGACTTGGATAGAGAATTGGTTGGCAAGACAGAAAGCAAAGAGTTGGAATAAACAGGTCTTTTTCCGAGTGGCAGGCAGTGACTAGTGGAATACCGCAGGGATTGGTCCTTGGACCCCAGCTATTCACAATATATATTAATGATCTAGGCAAGGGAACTAGATGTAATTTCTCCAAATTTGCAGACGACACAAAGCTGGGTGGGTGTGTGTGCTGTGAGGAGGATGTCGAGAAACTCCAGGATGATTTGGACACATTGGGTGATTGGGCAAAAGCATGGCAGATGCAATATAACATGGATAAATGTGAAGTTATCCACTTTGGTAGCAAAAACAGGAAGGCAGATTATCTGAATGGCAATAGATTGGGAGAAGGGGAAGTGCAACGAGACCTGGGTGTCCTTGTGCACCAGTCGCTGAAGGTAAGCATGCAGGTGCAGCAGGCGGTTAAGAAGGCAAATGGCATGTTGGCCTTCATAGCGAGAGGGTTTGAGTACAGGAACAAGGATGTCTTGCTGCAGTTATACAGGGCCTTGGTGAGACCACATCTTGAGTATTGTGTGCAGTTTTGATCGCCTTATCTGAGGATGGATGTTCTTGCCATGGAAGGAGTTCAGCGAAGATTCACCAGGCTGATACCTGGGATGGCAGGAATGACGTATGAGGAGAGATTGTGTCGATTGGGCTTGTACTCGCTGGAGTTTAGAAGAATGAGAGGGGATCTCATTGAAACTTATAAAATTCTGACAGGACTGGACAGACTAGATGCAGGAAGGATGTTCCCGATGGTTGCGGAGTCCAGAACCAGGGGTCACAGTCTAAGGATAGGGGGTAGGCCATTTAGGACAGAAATGAGGAGGAATTTCTTCACCCAGAGAGTGGTGAACCTGTGGAATTCTCTACCACAGAAGGCAGTAGAGGCCAATACATTAAATATATTCAAGAAGGAGTTGGATATATTTCTTAAGGCTAAAAGGATCAAGAGGTATGGGGAGAAAGCAGGGACAGGGTACTGAATTTGGATTATCAGCCATGATCGCTTTGAATGGCGGAGCAGGCTCGAGGGGCCGAATGGCCTACTCCTGCTCCTACCTTCTATGTTTCTATGCTACCTTTGGTTCACAAAAATCTATCAATCCCAGATTTAAAATTCACAATTGACCTAGCATCAATTGGGAGAGAGTTCCAAATTTCTACTACCCTTTGTGTGTAGATGTGTTTCCTATCTTTACTCCAATTTATCCTCTAATTTTAAGGCTATGTCCCCTCGTCCTAGACTCCCCAACTAGCGGCAATAGTTTCTCTCTATCTACCCAATATTTTTTCTCTCACTTGCTTTTTGTAATAGTGCACTCTACCACTTTTTGTGTGTGATGGTCATGAAGAATAAGAGCCTTTTCTCCATTCCTGCAGTCATCTTGGTGTGCACTCCTAATAATTGGATGTTAGGTACAGAGCAAAATAAATTGAATTAAAAAAAAATCTGAACTTCTATTGTGTCAGGGAGAGATGTTTATTCATTTATGTGTTTAAACCTTTCCACTCTGAGTTAGGATGAGTGCAACCAGCCTTTTTGGTCCTATTGTGTTTCAGGAAAATCAAGGAGCTTGGTATAAAGAAGGCTGTCCACAGAGACTGGCTGTCTGGTGTTGCACTCAATTAAGAGGTGAAAGTACTATTCAGGCTGTCTTACCCCAACCTTTATGCCATCACTTAATGTAAACAAATGTTTAAGAGGATCAACAACTAGCACTATTCATGGCCTATTGAGTAAAAGCAGTACCTGATGCAGCACTAAGCTATGCAAACATGCAGGTTGTGAGTGTGTGTGTGTGATTAGTCAATCCCAAAGGTTTAGCACTTTGGGGACTCCTCAGCATCTGTGTGTTATGGAGGGGGAAAAACCAGATCCTAATATCTACCCAAAGACTCCTGTTTGAAAGTGCATATCTGTGGATGTCAGGCAAGACAAGCACTGGGCTTGGATGCAACACTCTTTAGATCAAAAAACCTTCTGGATTCACACAAGAAGATTGGCCACTTGAGTAGGTTACTGCAGGACTGCTGATGCCTGTGGAACTGTACCGTAGCAAGCACTAGCATTTTCAGAAGAGGCAGAAAATTGGGATTAAAAATAAATCCCCCATCAACTATTCGGCCCCAGCTGGAGTATTGTGGCCAATTCTGGGCACCACACTTTAGGAAGGATGTCAAGGCCTTGGAGAGGGTGCAGAGGAGATTTACTAGAATGGTATCAGGGATTAGACTTCAGTTACGTGGAGAGACTAGAGAAACTGGGGTTGTTCTCCTTAGAGCAGAGGTTAAGGAGAGATTTGATAGAGGTGTTCAAAGTCATGAAGGGTTTTGATAGAGTAAATAGGGAGAAACTGTTTCCAGTGGCAGAAGGGCCGGTAACCAGAGGACACAGATTTAAGGTAATTGGCAAAAGAACCAGAGACGATGAGGAAAAAAATTATTTACACACTGAGTTATGATGATCTTGAATGCACTGCCTGAAAGGATGGCCTAAGCAGATTCAATAATAACTTTCAAAAGGAAATGGGATAAATACTTGAAGAAGAAACATTTGCAGGGCTATTGGGAAAGAGCAGGGGAGTGGGACTAATTGGATAGCACTTTCAAAGAGTCAGCACAGGCACGATGGGCTGAATGGCCTCCTTCTGTGCTGTATCATTCTAATGATTCTAACTTGAAATTGCTGTGGAAATTGCCTTTTTCTTCAAAACATACACTAGAGGCATGGTAAGGTAATCCTTGTTCATGCAAAACTTTTAAAGTTCAAATTGTTCCCATGCCTTTAACTGATGGAGAAATGGGGACACTGAATGCCAATACTTACCGATAGGTTGTGATGTTTAATCAGGAATTTTGCATGGGGTACTTGGTGATGAAATGAAAACTCCAGTCTGTTTCTGCCTTCTCCAGTAACTGGTAGCTTGTGAACAGCAAATGAATTAAAGTAGCCCAATCCCATAGTCACATGAGCCATATATCATGTTGTGTATGTCCAATGATGCTTCGCACCGTTATCTGAAGCATCTTGTTCATCATGTCATAATTTATTCTCAAGAGCTGACTACTATTTGAAAGTGGTGTGGAGTGGAAATCATTAAATTGAGGGTCATTAAAGTGAGGGTATTAAAGGGAAAATCCAAGGGATTTACTTTTATCAGTTTAATGCAAGCATTAGAACCAGAGAAATAAAATGATCCCAGGCATTTTAATAATTAGCTGAATTGAAGTCTTCAGTTTGAAGAGTGATGGAAGCTCTTACCACTGATACCTTATCCAAATTGCTAACGCTGTCTGCGATTAACAAAATGTTTTGTGCTCATGGTTGGGTTTAATGATTATGGATGATATACTTTAATTAAAGACTTTAAAAAAAGTCAGCCTGGTAAGAACAGCCAGAAAGTCTGGATTTCCTTCTACATGAGGGACACTACAGCTATACAAGTTGCAGTATTGTATTGTAGCATACATCATGTAAAAGACCATGCTGAAACATTTGACACAAGGGAGAGAAGGACACTGTGCAGGAATTGGAAAAGATGAAAAGGGGAGAATTGAAAGTACGGTCAGAGAGATACATTACCATAGGTTTTCAAACAAAGTTAGCAGGCAAAGTGGTTTTGAGAGTTCCTGAAAACAGGTGAATGGGGACTGAGTGATAGATCTGCCTCTGGTGGTTGTGTAAATGGGACAGGGACAAGCAGTAATCCAGAGTCAGAGGAATGGAGAATGTGGGCTGGGACATGTGGCTGGGCAGTCAAAGTCTGTGCCAAAAATTGCAGAATAAACTCAATGTGGTGACATTGTTTTCAGTTGCACTTTTTTTCGATTTAATAATTACAAACTTAGTACAGCGGAATCTACAATCAGAAATTATGTCACTTAGATTGGGTGTGTTGGGTGAGTGCAACATATAAATTGGCTGCAATTCTACTCATCTGCCTGATTGTGCAATTGTGCAATTGTGGAATACCTAGATATCAGACCTGAAGACAACCTGAACGCAATTGTAACTAGGATGTGAAGGAATAAGCCATATTCAGAAAAATACACCATTCTATAAAAGAATTCTGACTTTATTAAAACATGACATACTAGGTCTGGAAATCTGAAAGCCTTAACAATCTAAAGCTGTAAACAGCATACAGGTTATTGAGATAAGATACGTTGTTGACACTGAATCAATAGGCTTATTGAAACAGAAGGTTGGAGGGTCCTGGAAACATAGAAAATTAAAGAAACATATGCCTTCATAAAAATGACATCAAATGAAACACGGGAGATATGATTCTGTGTTGCAACCAACTGAGGTGACTTAAGAATTGCATAGAAGACCTTGGTAAGAATGACATCAAATAGATACGCCTGCACCATACTATTTTTTATGATAAGCTTTGAACACCTAAGGATAGAGACATAATTCTTAATGCCTCAGGCTGATCAAACTGTAAAAATAGCAGGGGTCAGCAGAAAAATAACTAGAGATAATTAGCTTACATCAGCAGAAAACCTCAAAGGAAATGCCACTGCAAAAGGGTATAAAAATTGAACTTTCAAATGGGATGATAGACTCGCTTGAAGGGGCAAAGCGATTCTTGGCTTCAGAGGCAAGCTCTGTAAGTCTTCAACTCTTTGTATCTCGGGGATCAAGGTATTGTATTTGATTTTGGTGGATATCCTGGAATAAACTAAGAACTGTAAAACTAGTGAAGTTAAGATTTGAGAATAAGGATCTCTGATAATAGAATTGTAAGCTTTTTGTATTTGGAACTGTTAATGTTGCAGTTGAAACACCAACTGTAATTACATGTCGGTTCTTTAATAAATCTATATATTTTTAGAATTGTCTCACATAGTACTTCTGTATCAAACTCGCGAACTCAATCTTTGTACGCTCCTTGTTGAGGAATTGCAGAATTCTGGGGGAGTTTTCTGGACCCTCATAATATCCAGAATGTTACAGTCTAGCTAAACTTATTAAAAGTGCTATCTGGAAGACGGTAACATCTTCAGGTTGTTCCTTTCCTTTAGGGAGAGATAGTCTGGACCTTAAGACCCATTAAGCATCTTTAGGATTCGGCTACCTCAAACTTTAGTTGAAAGTGAACATCTGGGGAATACGCCTGATCTGGGGTAGCCCTAAATGGGCTAGAACTAGTAACTATCCCTTCAAGGAGACTCATAGACAGTCACAGACATTTGAGACCTTTAGAATGAAGAGGCTTTCTTGTCTCTATTGAATGTTACTAGTCTGCATCCAACTTTATTTCTAGAAGAACCTTGCCTCAATAAGTCTATTATTGATAGAGTCTTCAGCATTAGCAAAAGTGAGAAAACTATCCACCTGTTCTTTACAATTCTGGTACATTTTACAACTCTGTGTACGATGTGTAACAAAATCATTGACTGTTTCTTTATAAAACTATTTATGATTTCACTACATACAGTGCACAGAGGAAATCTTCCCTCCAAAAAGCATGGACAAGCAAAGGCCATTTGGTTCACCAACATATGCTCCTTCCACAAAGGATGTACAAAAGTCGATCAGGGACTCGATCCAATTTTAATCTTTTGGGAGAAAGTTTTTGCAAACTTTCTCAGGATCTGCAAAGGAAATCAAGCAACCCTTCAGGATATCCACGTATTGTTGCATTTCTACTCCTCAACTCTGGCAGGTTGGTTTCCACAGATGGCATTTCCTTGGTCACAGCAGCATAGGATCCATTGGGGTAGATTTTCATCTTCATCACCTAGATAGTAATCTGGTGGGGCAAATCGCACACTGTTTAAGGAACCCGCCTGATCTTCATTCCATTAATTTCATTGTTTTCTATGTGGGTTCAATGACGGCACATTCATGAAAGAGAATGTCTTTTAATCTAAAGTATGTTCAACTCAGTTAACAGCATTACAGGAGACACCATGTTAGAGATCCATCTAAAACAAAACTAAAACTAAACTGCCTCTCTCACATGCCCTCTGCTGGTAAGGCATAAATAATCAAACAGGCAAATATGCTGGTAAGGCATAATAATCAAACAGGCAAATACCATCACTATTTGCTGATATCATTACATCTCCCTTTCTTAAAACAAAAGTATTTTACTTTTATCTAACAACATGTTTACTTTGTATTACTCTGCATTTTAACTGTAACACTTAATGAACTTACATTATCATTATCAAGGTTTTTTAACCTTGTTTTGTGTGTTCACATGAAATATGTAAATACACTAGAACTTGGAGAGAATAAGATAACATTACTTCCTTCTATAACAAGAGTCCTTAAACTTGCTCAATGAGTCTCTCAGGAGGCTTCAGGTGTCTTGAGGATTTTCTGATTGATTGTCCTTGAATCTGAGTTGTTGCCTCAGATGATGATTTCTCAGCTGTGTGATCAGGTTGTTCAACAGTATCAGTCTTTTGACTTGCTGTGTGATCAGGTTGTTCAACAGTATCAGTCTTTTGACCTGCTGTGGCTGGTCCCATGAGAAGATCTCAACGATTTCTTCGCAGAACAGCACCCTCATCTGTCTGAATGGTGTATGATCTTGGTTGAACTTCACTCAGGACAGTTCCCTTCTGAGTCCATATGTTTGTTTTGTCTTTGAACCTTACTTGGTCACCAGTGTGGAGTTCAGGTAGGTTTTGTGTTCCTCTGTCATAGTCGTGCTTTTGCTTTTCTTTCTGTTGTTCTTTGAACTTCCTCACTTTCTCCCCCTCTTTTGTTTTCAGGAGGTTCTCCGGGATGGGTAGGTTTGACCTTAGCAGACGTCCCATAAGGAGTTGGGCTGGTGACATACCACACTCGAGCGGCGTTGTGCGGTATACAAGCATGCTCTGGTAGAAGTCAGTTCCACTGTCTTTTGCCTTGTACATCAGTCTTTTCACTGTCTGGACCGATTTTTCCACGAGTCCATTGGACTGTGGAAAGTGAGGACTTGACGTTGTGTGGACAAAGTCCCACTCTTTGGCAAAGTGTCGGAAACTTGCATTGTAAAACTGGGGTCCGTTGTCTGTGAAGACCTCGCTTGCCACGCCATGTCTGGAGAATATGGCTTTCATACATGTTATCACAGCATCTGCAGTGGTGGTGTACAGTCTACAAACCTCTGGATACAGGGAGTAATAGTCTGTGACTACAAGATAGTCCTTCCCTTGACATACGAATAGGTCAGCGCCTACCTTCTGGTAAGGTCTGTCTGGCGCTGGGTGTGGTTTTAGTGGTTCTACCGGATTGCTTGCTCGATATTTCAGGCATATTGTGCAGTTTGACACTTCATTTGTCACATCTTGGTTGATTCGTGGCCAGTACATCACCTCTCGTGCTCTCTTCTTACACTTTTCGATTCCCAGATGTCCTCCATGGATCCTTTTTAGCATCTCTTTTCTCAGACTCTTTGGGATAACTATTTTACTTCCTTTGTAGATGATGTCTTCGACCACTGATAGTTCCGCCCTGCAGTTCCAGTACTCTGCCATGTCAGGTGAGCAGTCTTGCTTCATGTTGGGCCATCCATCCAAGATGCTTTTCCTCAGTCGTCTCAGTGTTTCATCTTTGTTTGTCTCAGTCTTTATGAGCTCCATTTTTGCATCTGCTATGGGCAGTGCACTTGTGATCATGTCCACGTAGGCGTTCACTTTTTCATCCATTTTGGTGTTTGCGGGCTCTCTTGGGTCTACAGCTCTGGACAACGTGTCTGCTGTATACATCAGCTTACCCGGTGTGTACGCAACATTCAGTGTATAGCGTTGCAGCCTGATCATCATTCTTTGTATTCTAAGCGGACACCCATTTAGTGGCTTTTGGAACAATGCAATCAAGGGCTTATGGTCAGTCTCTACACTGATTGCTTGTCCTGACACAAACTGGTGAAATCTTTCACAGGCGTATGTGATGCTGAGCAGCTCCTTTTCTATTTGAGCATATCGCGTCTCCGCGTCTGTCATTGAGCGCGATGCATATGCAATAGGTTGTCAGTAGTCATATTTTTGCAGAAGAATGGCACCGAGCCCACTCTGTGATGCATCTGATGATATCTTGATGGGTCTCGCTGGGTCATAAAACCTCAGAACTGGTTCCTCTGTGAGCAGTTTCTTTAGATCGCTCCATGACTTCTCATGCTCATGATTCCATTCCCATTCTATGTTCTTTTCAGTTAGTCATCTCAGTGGCGCCATCTTTTCTGAGAGGTTGGATATGAATTTACCCATGTAGTTGATCATTCCATTAAACCTCTGCGCGTCCTTTTTGCATTGTGGCTTTGGCATACTCTCAATGGCGGACACCTTTCTGGGATCTGGTCTGATGCCCTCACTGCTAAGGATATCTCCCACGAATGTCAGTTCTGCCACCCCGAGCTGGCATTTCTCTTTATTCAGCTTCAGGTTTGTTTTCCTTGTTGCTTCCAGCACTTTTTTCAGTCTCTCGTCATGCTCAGTTCTCGTGGTTCCCCATACTATGATGTCATCCATTGATGTATCAACTCCCTCCAGGTGCTCATAGATCATATGGATAGTTTTGTGATACACTTCAGGAGCTGAGGCAATGCCAAATGGTAACCTTAGGAATCTGTATCTGCCAAATGGACTGTTGAACGTGCACAGTCTTGAACTTGCCTCGTCCAGTTTCATCTGCCAAAATCCTGATGATGCATCTAACTTGCTGAAATACTTTGCATTTGCAAACTGTGACATGATTTCCTCACGTGTAGGAAGCTTGAAGTGCTCTCTCTTTATTGCTCTGTTTAGATCTCTTGGATCCAGGCAAATTCTGAGCTTTCCATTCTTTTTGTCCACAACGACGAGGGAACTCACCCACTCAGTTGGCTCATCTATCTTCTGAATCACGTTCAGGCTTTCCATCCTGTCCAACTCTGCCTTCAGTTGCTTTTGAAGAGCAAACGAAACTTTTCTGCATGGATGTATGACCGTTGGCATGCTTTTATCTACTCTGATCGTGTGTTCTCCTGGAAGGCAGCCTAGACCCTGAAATAGGTCGTTGTACTCTTTCATGAGTTCATCATAGACTGTCTCTCCTTCGCTTTTCACAATGAGGACTCTCTTTACCAGGTTCAGTCTCTCACAGGCTTTTAAACCTAGTATGGCTTGCACATCCTTTGGCACCATGATTAATGCTAGCGTGTGCTCTCTGTCCTTGTGTGTCACTTTGACAATGCATCTTCCTTTCACTGGTATATTAGTACCTGAGTATCCTGTTACTTTCACTTTTATTCCATGTATCTTTGGTCTGGGTCTAATTTTCTTAAAATCAGTCTCTGATATCACATTAACTTGTGCTCCAGTATCCAATTTAAATGGAATGTGTATGTCATTCACTTTTAGTGTCAACATCTAGTCTCTTTTTTCTTCTTTGTTTTCAGACACAACATCCACATAGAACTCCTCTATGTCGCTTTCATCTACTGCATGGACCTTGCTTTGTTGCGCTTGGTTCTTACAGCATCGGGCATAATGGTTGTTTTTGTTGCAACTATTGCATGTTTTACCATATGCTGGACACTTTTTTGGTGGATGCTGTGTACCGCATCGACTACATGACTTTCGATTGCCCCTTTCATTTTTGTTCGCTGGCCACGCCTCTTTTTTCACATTGGCGCTCTTTTTGTTAAACGGTTTGTGTCCGTTCATTCTCACTGCATCCACGTTGCAGCTACTGTCACTGAACAGCTCCTTTGCCTGCGACTTCACAGTCTCTGTAGCCCTACACAGTGCTATGGCTTTTCCCAGGTCTAGATTTTGCTCTCTTAGCAGTCTTTCCCTTAGACCATTATCTGGAATACCACACACCAGTCTGTCTTTTATCAGCGAGTCTGTCAGTCCCCCAAATTCACACGTTTTGCTTCTGTTTCTCAGTTCAGTCACATACTGATCAATAGTCTCCCGTTTTCTGTACACGTGAAAATCTGTGCCTCTCAAACGTCACGTTACGTTTAGGTATGCAGTAGGCCTCAAACTGTTCCATTATTTTATCTAGCTTCATTTTGTCTCCATCAGCAGCGAATGTGAAGCTATTATACACCTCCAGTGCTTCATCACCCATGACATGTAAGAACACTGACGCTTTCATTTTATCACTTTTCTCGTCAGCTCCAATTGCTGCTAAATACAACTCCAAACGTTGTTTGAACCTCCTCCAACTTTCAGCCACATTACCTGTCAACTGAAGCTTCGCCGGTGGGTGTAAACCTTCCATTTTTCACCTCGTTAGCTATTCTCCAAAGGTAAGTAACGATGTTCTCTTTTGGCTTGCTAATATGTGGAGAGCTGATTTCGCTGGATAGCTTGCTTGCCACTATCTCGTCGAGTTGCTAACTTCAGATTTTTCCTCTTCATCTCTTTCAATCACTTCTTCTGACACCATGTATTGTTTTCTATGTGGGTTCAATGACGACACATTCATGAAAGAGAATGTCTTTTAATCTAAAGTATGTTCAACTCAGTTAACAGCATTACAGGAGACACCATGTTAGAGATCCATCTAAAATGAAACTAAAACTAAACTGCCTCTCTCACATGCCCTCTGCTGGTAAGGCATAAATAATCAAACAGGCAAATATGCTGGTAAGGCATAATAATCAAACAGGCAAATACCATCACTATTTGCTGATATCATTACAAGGCAGGTTCTATAAGGAGAGCATGATCTTCTTTGCCAGATTCCTGCCCAGGAGGTGAAGTCAAAAATCTACCCCAATGAAGTATTCAATGATTGCTCTTATTACTATATAATCTTCAATTCAAATCCTACCCAGTATTGTTATAGTTGTTTTGTGAAGAAAACAATCAACACATTAATATTGTTTTGCTGAGAATCTATTTCACATTTTCACTGCACAGTGGAAAATACAATCCTCTCTCATATCTAGCCATGCTTCAGGATGATACTTTTGAATCCTCCAATTCAATGCACACAGTTAAATGGACTGCTTGCATCTACACTATGTGACTCTTTTCTTTCTTTCACCATTATGAAGATTTGGATCTTTTCCTCTAGCCTACAATCTTCAGTCTCAAATGAAAAGAAGGTTTTTGTTTTATTTATTTGCTCTTGGGGTGTGGGCGCTGTTGGTAAGGCCATATTTGCTGCCCATCCCTAGTTGCTATAGTGATTATTTTTATAACTAAGTGGCTTGCTGGGCCACTTCAGAGGGCATTAAGAGTCAACCATGGTGACATTTCTTTGACCATTTTACCACAGAAAGGATTTGAAAAAGATTTATATTTAAATGTCAGGGTTTTAAAGCAGTATAACATCACTATAACAAATCCTGCTTATAACAAATCCACTGTTTTAATGAAATCCAATGGCAAGACCTGATTTTTTTCTAAGGAAATCAGCCCTACTACAATGAACACTTAAGCAGGATCGATCCAGATACAACAATGTAATTCAAGTTGAGGCTAATTGAAGAGACAACCTATTGTAGTGCAAATCCCACACGATGCCTGCCTACATTGTCTGATAAGATGGCCTGCCATCTGCACACAAACTGCAACAAGGTAACAGGCATGAGGCAACTGCAGCCGGGTAATGTGCGTGAAGATCAAGAGTAAGAGACCGTCTTTGTCTCTGAAACAAAATTTCAAATCATCGATGACCTGGACCATGAAGGAAAATCACAAGCCACAATCTGAAACAAACTAGACTCAGTAAAGAGCACAGTTCCAACCAAATGGGCCAACAAAGTAAAAATCAAGTCTGATATCGTTGAAGATGAAACACCATTCCAGAGAAAAAAAAACATATTGCAACACATGAAGATCTTGATGAAGCAGTCTATCACTGTTTAAAAGAGTCAAAGAGAGTAACATTCCGGTGTCAGGCGATGTGTTACACATTAAGGCCTAAATATTTGCCAGTCACAAGATAGAAACAGCGTGCATTGAGAAAAGAATATGAAGCAATCTGCGCTGTATAGTTTTTTTTAAACATAATAAAATGATGCTCAATTCAAGTTGGTAATTTCTTCATGTTTCTGATGCAGCAAGTTACCAAACCCTACACTGGTGAACAATCTGTTCTGACGGTCCCAAGGGGGTTTGTTATAGTGAAGTCCAAGTGTACTTATTATTCCTTATAGAGCCAACAACGTGATTAGCAAAAAGTAAAATACTGCAGATGCTGGAAAACTGAAAGCAAAAACAGAAAAAGCTGGAAATACTCAGCAGGTCATGCAACAACTGTGGAAAGACAGAAGTCCATCAGTTGATGTTTCAAATCTAAAGGCCTTTCCTCCAGTGCTCAGGAAAGAAAGAAAAAGAAATAGAGGGCTGGATTTTCCAAGCCCCGAGGAGGTGAGCATGGAGGTGGGACAGCCGGTAAAATCGGAGAAAGTGGGGGCAAATGGCAAACCCGCCCCCATCCCGCCTCTGTGCCCTTTTTCCAGGAATTGGGAAGATGTGCTACTTCGGGTACCATCTCCTGGAGGCGGGAAAGACATTTAATCCTTTTAACTGCCTGTTAACAGGTAGTTAACAGGCAGAAAAAAGGATTAGTGCCATTTTACCTTCACAGGTGAAGGCGTCCCGACCTCGGAGAACCTCGCCAGGTTGGAGGAGACGCGGAGGAGGTCTGTGCTGGTCGGAGGCACCTGGAAGTAAGGTGTAGAGGTGAGTGATGGGTGCAAGCGTGGAGTGGTAAGTATGTAAGGTGAGTGATAAGTTTAAAAAAGTATGCACTTACCTTGTTTTCTTTCTACAGCCTTTAGCCGCACTGGATGGGGAGAGCTGATATTCTCCTTGTCAATTTCACATAATGGCTGTTGGATCCTCCGATCTTACAGACATGTGAAATTTACAAAGTTGAAAGGTTTGATGAGTCCTCACCACAAATCTCATCAAACTAAAGAGAATGGCAGTGTTTGACAGCTTCACAGAGCTGTCAAATGCTGTCATTTCTTCTTTCAAGAAGTCTTGACAGATAGCACGTCTGACGTTGACGTGATCTGTCAGTGACTTTCTCCCCGGTTGGCCTGCTGAGCCCGCAGGGCAGGCTTAAGAAGCTCAATCAGGGGAAAATCCCTCTGATTGGTCAGGCGAGGATGGAGGCGGGACATTGACATGACAAGTAGCAGTCTCTCCTCCAACTCACCTCCATTCACAAAATCCAGCCCAAGACTTTCATTTATGTGGCACTTATCACAAACTCAGGATGTCCCAAAGCACTTTACAGCCACCTAAGTACCATTGAAGTGTAGTCACTGTTGTATTTTAGGAAGGGTCTTTAGATCTGGAATACCAATTTGATTATCACCCTTGTTCACCTACAGATCAAAGTATCTGCCTACATCATCACATTTTGGAATTTAGTCAAAGGAAGTCAGCTTCCATCATTGTGCAGTTGTTTCAAAAATTATATTGCATATACCATAGATTTTTTCCTTCTATTTGATGCAGTTCTGACTTCTTCAGTACTGCAATTCCACTGACAGGCACACCTGCCATTGCCTACCAATAGAGTTGTCTTCTCAGGATATAGTATGGAAGTCAAGCTTGCTCTCAGTAAATGTAAAAGAATAACACTGCAAATATCACTTTGCCCCTTCAAAGCCACAATGAAACACCGGCCATTAAATCAATCACTTCTGCATCAGTTGCACTTTACACATCAGAAAGAGAAGCAAATCCAGCTAGAAAGGTACAAGTTAAACATGAGAGTGAATGATATTTAAGAGGATTAGCACTAAATGATTTATCTTGAGTTTAGCTTTTGGACTTTGGCTATTTTAACAGATTACAAATAGTTCAGGGCTGATTCAGGGCAGGTTTTATTTTGCTTAATACACATCATCTGAACAGTTTCTTATCTGGCTTTTAAATCTCGAACCCTGAAAATGTGCCAAATCCTGGAACTAAAGATAAAGCATATTCCACCCTGCCAACCAAGCAGATTGGATGCCACTACAGAGTTTATTAAGTCACTGGCTTGGGATTGCAGTTCACAATCCTGCTTTGTCATTAGTGTGGGGTAGGGGCAGTGGCACAGACAATGGGAGGTTCATTGGTTATAGATCCAATAACATTATTTCAAGTGAATATACCATACAGGTCTAAAAATTACTGCTGGCGATATTAGCAGATAAATCTGAACATGTTCATATGACGTTACTTTGTCTGGTATTTTAAAATTAAAAGGATTAATGCCTACTTTAAAATAATGGGAAGAGTAATGTTATATGAACACATTAATTGGGGACATGGCTTTGAGACAGTGGGAGTAATTTGCAACTGGAGCTCACATGAGATAGGCAGTGGGGAAGAGCGATCACAACACTTGCCCAATGGTCCCAGTGAGAGGCCAGAACATCTTTCTGGGGTTGGGAGGAGCATTCATTATACTCACCAAAAATCTTTGTTAAAAAAAAGAGTTGGGCAGGCCTCGGGCAAGAACTCTTTTTTTCCAACTTTCCTTGACCTACTGCCTCGATTTCCAGCATGAATGGGGCAAGCAGCAGTTGAAAATCACCCTTGAGATTTTACATCAGGCAATGTATAACAACAACTGGCATTTATATAGCACCTTTAACATAGGCACAAAAGCATAATCAAACAAAATTTGACAGAGCCAAAGAAGGAGGGGTGACAAAGCTTGGTAAAGAAGTAGGTTTAAAGGAGGATCTTAAAGAATGAGACAGAGTTGCAGAGGCAGAGTGTTTTTCAGAGGAAATTCCAAAGCTTCAGCCCTAGATGGCTGTAGGGAGTGTGAGAGGCCAGAGTTGGAGAAACACATAGGGGGGAAAATTCAGTTGTTTGCGCCTCCCGTTAGCGCCTTAAGAGGGCGTTAATGGGGCGCAAAGCATCTAGCACCCGGGCGTGGCGCTGTTTGCACCGCTCGCGAAATTAACTAGACATTTTGCGGCGGCGCTAAACACTACCACCACGATCTCCTGCGCTGGCAGATCGTGATGTCAGTCGAGTGCGCAACACCCTGTTAGCGCCCCGGACCGGATATTGAGTGGCGCCTCCTGCCTTACCGCCTGCCGCTAGCAATGACAGGTTGAGGGGAGCGTTTTACAGTCAGAAAGGGACTGGGGGAGCACTATTTAAAGGCGACCGCTTCCTGCCTTTTTTTGTCAGTGACATTTTTGCACCACGCATTCTGAGAGAGAGAGAGACTTCTGGAGAGATTCAACGTTGTGTGAAGGAGTTTTGAGTACTGAGCAGCACTTTGCAGGTTTATTTTGATTTGCCCTTCCTTGCTTCGCCACTGCTCTGAGGTAGCGCTTCGCTCCTCGGCCTTTGCACCTTAAGACAGGTGTGAAGCGCCTGATTTAGTGCTTCAATCACCTCCAGGGGTGATAAAAGCCAAGTTTGCAGTCAGAGGCGATAATTAGCGGCAGGCGCTAAACTTTGCGCACGGCCGATAATGGCGCCCCAAACAGGGCGATACTGAATTTTTTCACCTTAGTTTCTTGACAACTGAAGAGCTGGAGGAAATTAGAGATAGAGAGGGTGAAATTGTGAAGAGATTTAAATGAAGACAATTTTAAATTGGAAGCACTGGCAGACAGGGAGCCAATGTATGTCAGCAACCACATGGATGATGGGTGAACGGGACTTGTTGTCGGGATAGGATGCGAGCAGTAGGGTTCTGGATGAGCGGAAATTTACAGAGGGGAGGGTGGCATCCAGGAGGGCATTGGAAGAGTCGAGTCTTTGATTGTGAATTTGGAACAATCTAATTGTTTAGAATAAAAGTTACTGCCATTTTTACCAAGACACTTGGAAGAAGGGAGATTCACAATTGCTCGTGCATGGAAATGAAAACAAAATGGGAGCTGGTCATTTTTTTTTGATTGAGTATTTCTGGTGATGCTTATGTAGGAGAATAATCATACTTGGTTACTTGTACATATGTTTCAAATTTTAGAAGCACAAAATATATTTGTGAATAAGTGGAAAGGAAAACATCAATATGATGTTGAACAAAATACAATACCTACTTTCATTGTGATTCTACAGGCACACATCATTGACAAGTTGACTGTTGTTGGAACCATACAAGCTTCTTAGAGTCTGTCACATAACATAGAAACATAGAAGATATGAGCAGGAGTAGGCCATTCGTCCTACTCCTAACAGTTGGTTACTTTCTAACAGTAATGAATCTGAACTTAGCGCCTAAAGCAAGCTATCTAATTGTAGGGCAGCACATTCATACTAATCGCTGAGATCATTTACAACCAGTTAAAAATTGAAGAGGATTATAAAGAAAATGAAAAAAACCCAGCAAATTACAAAGTGCCACGCAAGATTGTAACTATTGTTAACATTATTAAAAAAACATTTTTGCTTTTTAATGGAAATAAAGGTAGGTTGCTGTACCAATAACTTATTGAAGTACAGCTCTGGAGGCAAGTCTGTTAAAGCTCAATAAAGTTTGTTCATTTAGAGGGCAAGGCTGGAGCACATGCATCAAAAAATTAAAATCCAGTCCACACTTAACTGGGTATTGATTACCAGAGTATGACCGGAAGGGACAGAGCTTACAAGCATAAGAGTGCACCAGCAAATAGGGTTAGCATAGGGAAAAATGGTAAAAAGTCAAAATTAAAGGCTCTTTATCTGAATGCACGCAGCATTCGTAACAAGATAGATGAATTGAATGCACAAATAGAAATAAATTGGTATGATCTGACAGCCATTACAGAGACATGGCTGCAAGGTGACCAAGGCTGGGAACTGAATATTCAGGGGTATTTGATATTTTGGAAGGATAAGCAGAAAGGAAAAGGAGGTGGGGTAGCTCTGTTACTAAAGGATGAGATCAGTACAGTAGTGAAAAATGTACTTTGTTCAGAAGATCAAGATGTAGAATCAGTTTGGGTGGAGATAAGAAATAATAAGGGAAAGCAGTCACTGGTGGGAGTAGTCTATAGGCCCTCTAACAGTAGCTACACTGTGGGGCAGAGTATAAATCAAGAAATAATGGAGGCTTGTAAGAAAAGTACTGCAATAATTGTGGGTGATTTTAATTTTCATATAGATTGGTCAAATCAAATTGGCAAAGGTAGCCCTGAGGATGAGTTCATAGAGTATATTCAGGCCAGTTTCTTAGAACAATACATTGTGGAACCAACCAGGGAACAGGCTATTTTAGATCTGGTAATGTGTAATGAGACAGGATTAATTAATGATATCATAGTAAAGGATCCTCTGGGGAAGAGTGATCATAACATGATAGAATTTCACATTCAGTTTGACGGTGAGAAACCTGGGTTTGAAACTTATGTCTTAAACTTAAATAAAGGCAATTCCAAGGGTATGAAGAGAGAGTTGGCTAAACTGGACTGGGAAAATAGATTAAAAGGTAAGACAGTAGATAAGCAGTGGCAGACTTTTAAGGAGATATTTCATAACTCTCAACAAAGATATATTCCAGTGAAAAAGAAAGACTCTATGAGAAGGATGAACCATCTGTGGCTTACTAAGGAAATTAACGAGGGTATCAAATTGAAAGAAAAGGCATACAATGTTGCAAAGATTAGTGGTAGGCCAGAAGATTGGGAATTTTTTGGAAACTTGCAAAGGATGACTAAAAAAATAATAGAGGAGGAAAATAGATTATGAGAGTAAACTAGCAAGAAATACAAAAACAGACAGTAAGAGCTTCTACAAGTATATAAAAAGGAAAAAAGTAGCTAAAGTAAACATTGGTCCCTTAGAGGATGAGACTGGGGAATTAATCATGGGAAATAAGGAAATGGCAGCGATTTGATCAAATACTTTGTATCTGTCTTCACGGTAGAAGACACTAAAAACATCCCAATAATAGTGGAAAATCAAGGGGCAAAAGGGACGGAGGAACTTAAAACAATCACTATCACTAGAGAAAAAAATACTAGGCAAACTAATGGGACTAAAGGCTGACAAGTCCCCTGGACCTGATGGCCTGCGTCCTAGGGTCTTAAAAGAAGTGGCTGCAGAGATAGTGGATGCATTGGTTGCAATCTTCCAAAATTCCCTCGACTCTAGAGAGGTCCCAGCGGATTGGAAAACCACAAATGTAACGCCCATATTCAAGAAAGGAGGGAGACAGAAAGCAGGAAACTATAGGCCAGTTAGTGTAACATCTGTCATTGGGAAAATGCATTATTAAGGAAGTAATAGCAGGACATTTAGAAAATTATAATAAAACCATGTTGACTCTGCTTGATTGTATGAAAGGGAAATCATGTTTGAAAAATTTATTAGAGTTCTTTGAGGATGTAACAAGCAGGGTGGATAAAGGGGAACCAGTAGATGTAGTGTGTTTAGATTTCCAGAAGGCATTCGATAAGGTGCCACATAAAAGGTTACTGCACAGGATAAGAGCTCATGGTGTTGGAGGTAATATATTAGCATGGATAGAGGATTGGCTAACTGACAGAAAACAGAGAGTCAGGATAAGTGGGTCATTTTCAGGTTGGCAAACTGTAACTGGTGGGGTGCCACAGGGATTAGTGCTGGGGCCTCAACTATTTACAATCTATATTAATGACTTGGATGAAGGGACCGAGTGTACAATAGCCAAATTTGATGACGATACAAAGATAGGTGGGAAAGCAAGTTGTGAGGAGGACACAAACGGCTCGTTTTTGTCAATGGGCAGCTTTTGGAGGCGGGACTCCCACTTTTTGGGTTGTAGTCCCGCCTCCATCGACTTGTGGCCAACCCACGCTATTTTCCCTTGATTGACCTTGTTAAGCCTGCCCAGCAGGCTCAGCAAGCCAATTAAGGGACACTTCATTACTGGTGATGTCAGCGATTGACCTTTCATCTGTCAAGAGCTTTTGACAGATGAAAAATCAGCGTTTGACAGCTCTGTGAAGCTGTCAATCACTGACAATCTGTCTTCTAACTTGAGTCCTTCTACTCAGACTCAGTTAGAGATCTCTCCAGACCAGAAAGCAGAGGCTGCAGCTTTTGACAGTTCAGCGGCCATTCTGCTTTCTGTGCTGGTGAACTGAGGGACTCCCGAGAACTGAAGGAAGGAAGCCTGCAGGAGAAAGTAAAGGTAAGTAAAACTTATTAAAACACTTTACACTTACCTCACACACTTACCTCTGCACACATGCACCCATCACTCACCTGCACAATGGACATCTCGACCCCTCCAACCCCTGCAGATCGACGGACCGCCTCGCTAGCTTGGCATGGTTCAGAGCCATCGGACAGCCCACACTTCAGGGCTAAAAATAGGGATTAGGCAAAAAACTGCCTGTTAACTACCTGTTAACAGGCAGTTAATTGGCACTAATCCCCTTCCCGCCTCGGGGAGGCGGCTCCCAGCACAGGTCGGGTACCCACCTCCTGGGACATTGGCATGGAGGCGGGTTGGGGGCGGGATGGGTTCCTGCCCCCTGATTCTGCAATTTTCCCACCACTCCCGCCTCCAAACCCGCCTCCTCGGGGCTTGGAAAATCAAGCCCAAGGAGTCTGCAAAGGGATATAGATAGGCTAAGTGAGTGGGCAAAAAATTGGCAGATGGAGTATTATGTGGTAAAAGATGAAGTAGGAAGACTAGAAAAGCAAAATATTATTTAAATGAAGAGAGACTACAGAATGCTGAGGTACAGGGGGATCTGAGTGTCCTCGTACATGAAACATAAAAAGTTAGCATGCAGGTACAGCAAGTAATTAGGAAGGCAAATGGAATGTTGACCTTTATTGCAAGAGGGATGGAGTATAAAAGTAGGGAAGTCTTGCTACAACTGTACAGAGCGATGGTGAGACCACACCTGGAGTACTGCGTACAGTTTTGGTCTCCTTATTTAAGGAGGGATATACTTGCATTGGAGGCAGTTCAGAGAAGGTTCACTAGGTTGATTCCTGGGATGAGGGGGTTGTCTTATGAGGAATGTTTGAGCAGATTAGGCCTATACTCATTGGAGATTAGAAGAATGAGAGGTGATCTTATTGAAACATATATGATTCTGAGGTGGCTTGACAGGGTAGATGCTGAGAGGATGTTTCCCCTCGTGGGGGAATCTAGAATTAGGGGGCATAGTTTCAGAATAAGGGGTCGCCCATTTAAAACAGAGATGAGGAGGAATTTCTTCTCTCAGAGGGTCGTGAAACTTTGGAATTCTCTTCCCCAGGGAGCTGTGGAGGCTGAGTCATTGAATATATTCAAGGCTGAGATAGGCAGATTTTTGAACTAAAGGGAGTTAAGGGTTATGGGGAACAGGCAGAAAATGGAGTTGAGGCCAAGATCAGATCAGCCATGATCTTACTGAATGGCGGAGGGGCTGAATGGCCTACACCTGCTCCTATTTCTTATGTTCTAATGTTCTTATGCCCTCCATATTGCTGGTGGTGGCTGCAAAAAAAATCACTGCTGCACCACCAGAAATCTATTGGCTGTACATTTAAATATATGTGGTGAATATAGCCAAAGAGGAAAATAACAAAAGCAGGCGGAAATTAATTACCTGCTGCTGGTAACTCATTAATGTCCAGTCAAAACAAAATCAAACTGATCTGTGACATCAATATGCAAGTCATGTCTACTCCAGGGCAAGTACATTGGCCCCAATCACCTAATATATTAAAACTTTGTTCATCGATCACTGCTCCACATCAACTTTTTCAGTCATATTTCAAAAACAATAAAGTCATGGGAAAAATACCACATTAAGTTGGACAATTTTTTTTAAAATCCCCAAATCCTGCTTTTTTTCATCTCTCTAAGTTGATTGTCATGAAACAGGATGTGGGTTGTAGAGTTAGAGTTATATATACTGTACAGCAGTGCTGATCGAGTGGAGTGCAACAGCCACTGACAGAAACATTTGCTAGGAATATGTTCTGCTCCTCCAGGACTGCGATATTAAAATGACAGTTCTAATTTTAAATCAGAGATAACAAACTTGGTCAAAAGCAAAGAATTAACTTATCCATATCTATGACCAGTCTTACTTTATACTTTAACAGAACATATTGCACAAGGCAAAACTCTTTCACTCTTTCTTATTCTCCCTCTTTGTACATAAGGTAGATAAAGATGATGAAAGGCATTGGCCATTCCAGTTCACCCATTGAGAAAATAATCTACAGTCCGCCATCACAGCAACCAACTCTTTAAGTGATTTGGGGCTTTTGGCCTCCATTACCATGCCTCAAAATCCATTCCACCCATTGATCCTTCTGTGTGTGTTTTATTCTAACAATTACTTTTATTTCACACAAAAGGCTAATTAGGCCACAACGTTAACTGGAATCATTCATATTCATCCCATTAGAAAACAGGACATAATCTTTTAAAAAGAAGAATCTGCAACTACAAAGTCACTGCTTTCAAATCTTATCCTTCTTGCATCAAAACAATGCTTGCAGAAAAATTAGTCTTATCTTATTCTCATAGCAGCTGGTGGCCTCTGACCTTTTCATCTGTTAATTGGGTCCATCTGGTTCACTAACAATATGGTTGTCTACACCTCAACGCACACTGAGATTTACTAGGAATACATATATGCAACCAAACTCCAGTAATTATGCAGAAAATCTGTGTAGATAATTTAGAATTCAGCTTGCACGGTAGCACAGGCTCTGAGGGAGTAAAAATCGAATTAGCATGTAAATGTAATGTAGGCATAATGCAGAAAATGTAGTTAAATTTGACCTGTGGTTGACAGACTATGAAGAATCCCAGTTAGTGTTTGACCATGCTATTTTGCATTAAGATTTATCACCAAATTCATACAATATTACTTCATCTTTTTTTAAAATAGCAACTGATAAAATTGCTTCAAAAATAATTGCACCCCATCCTCATTATAGAGCTCTGGCAGTTAGAACATTATCTACCACAGAGCAGCAAGCAATAAAGCAATAGAACGCTGCATTATATTGCTAAGTCAGTATAGTTGGAGGAAGTCAGATAGAAACACTGCAGCACTCTGCTCAGACTGCACCTTGAATACTGGTTCCAGTTTTGGCCACTAGGATACAAAGCAAGCATTCAAGCTCTGGGTGCAGTGCACAGAAGAAACACAGGCCTGATCCTTAGTGTGAGAGGACTGATCTATGAAGAAAAACTCAAGCAGCTGACTAAGATGGGACCAGAAAGAGATATACGAGATAATAAATGGTGGTGGAAAGAAAGCTTCTTCAAGGCATTGCATCATCCCAATAAAGTAACATAAGGGGTCATAGGTTCAAACTGGCAAAAGGCAAATTTAGGGCTTATGTTATAAAGCTTTATTAATGCAAGAGAGATTGACACTTGGAATGGACTTCCAGTTAGAATAAAGGTAAAAGTCTTGTAGCTATGAAAGAGACAATCACATACTGAGATTGGGGAGGGTGGGAGGGAGGGTCCTCTTGAAGGATAAGCTAAGAATGGCTACTTAACCTTTATTCCTCTTATGATCCATTAAAAAGCTACTGGAACCTGGCTATTCATTGTTTCATGCTATAGCTATGCTATTTTGTGGGACACTTACACAGCACACAGTTGGTGTAGCATGCAAAATGCTTACCATCGAAGGATCATGTTACAAAGAAGGTGGATTAGAAATGATGTTATGTGTTGGTTCACTGGGATTGGATTTTAACTTTTCATTTCTGGAAGCAGAGGTTGACTCCACCCATTACTGATGGGATGAATCTTTCTAACTAAATAGCCTTGTGAGGGAATAAGCCATATTTCAGAAAGATATACCATAATATGAACAGGATTCTGATATGTATTAATACATGACATACTGGGTTTAAAAATCTAAAACCTCAGAGACACAAGCTGTAAAACCTCAGAGACATAAGCTGTAAACAGAAAAACAGGCTTCTGAGATAAAGATCAGTTGTTACACAAAAGTTGAAAACACCACAAGCTTTGAAATGGGAATCAGTTAAATATACTAAAACAATGCCCCTATTGAAGCAAACCATTGGTGCTTCCGGAAGGTCGACAGCCAACACAATGAAAATGCCCAGTTTAAGGTGTTATAAGCTAACACGTTGAACAGAAACACAAACATTAAAAGAGGCATGTGCCTTTGAAAAGATGACATCAAGTAAAAGAAACACCTGCTGGTCAAATAGTTTTTATGTTAAACTTGGATGACAGGAAACACGATTAAATATGCAACCGATTGAGATAGCTAGAAATGCATGAAACACTCTGGTCAAAGTGTCTTTAATATATACATAGTAAATATGATACCAACAAGAATACTTTGAAGATATGACTTCAATAGATACACCAAGCAATTACATTGTTTTTGTATTGAACTTGGAACACCACAGAGTCACAATGTCTGCTAAAAACCAGTTAAGCCAATATTAAGAATTGAATGAAGAATCTTTGATAAAAATGGCATCAAACAGAAACCATAGCTGTCTTATTGTTTTTATGATGGTTTTTGGAACACCTAAAGGTAGAGACATAATTATGCATGCAATAGTTGAATTGACAGTAAGATAAAAAACATTCAAAAGAGAGAATGAATAAAGACAATTAGCTGACATCAGCAGAGAACTTCAAAGAATAAACCACTGCAAAAAGGGTATAAAAATAAGAGCTTTTCAAACAGAAAGTCAGAAGTCATTGAACGGGCCAAGCGTTTCTCAACTCTTCAGAGGCATCTCTGTAAGTCTTTAACTTTGAGTCTTGGGTGATCAAAGAGGTACTATTATTTGATTTTGGTGGATGTTCTGGATTTAGAAATAAGTAAGAAAAGTAGAAATGTAACGAAGTTAAGACTTGAAAATAAGGATCTCTGAGAAAGAAGAAATGTAAGTTATTTGTTTTTGGACTGTAATGTTTCGATGGACTCACCAGCTATTAACTACATGTCGGTTCTTTAATACAGTTATATATTTTTAGAATTGTCTCAAATTAATATTTCTGTATAAAACTCGCAAACTCAAATCTGTGTACATTCTTTGGTGAAGAGTTGCAGAGTTCTGGGGGGCATTCCGGAACCTTATAATATCCGGAAAGTTACAGCCTAGTTAAACTTATTAAAAATGCTATCTGGAGGACAGTAACATCTTCAGTCGTTCCTTTCCTTCAGGGAGAGATAGTCTGAACCTTTAGACCCATTAAAGCGTCTTGTAGAATTCGGCTATCTCTAACTTTAGTTGAAGGTGAACGTCTGGGGAATATGCCTGATCTGGGGTAGCCCGAAAGGGCTAGGACTTGTAATTATCCCTTCAGCCTAAGTGGAGTAACTTTGGACCATCTCAAATCATCAACACAAAACAGCCTATAATTGGCACTAAATTTCCTAAATTACAACAGTGACTACACTTCAAAAATACTTCATTGGCTGTAAAGCGCTTTGAGATGTCCTGAAGTCATGAAAGGCGCTATATAAATGCAAGTCTTTCTTTCTAAGTTGACAATCTTACCAAGAAAGGTCACTGTTAAATTTGGGGCTTTTTCCAACAATTTTCCCCCCATGTAAACTGCTTGCTGACAGCTTCTGGTGCATTCATTATAGACTAAAATCTGTACCTTTTTTCTCTCTCTTTCACCAAGTTAGAACAACAAATACAATCTGCTATGGAAACTGTTGGTGAGTAATTATGGCAGGCCTAAAAAAAAATCCTGGCCAGGACTGGAGAAAATTTAGGGTATTCACTAGGACTCCTATCAATTCAGAAAGGCAGAAAATATTCACAATGTTGGACCACTCTATCGTCAAAACTACTGTCTAGGCTTATTCTAAATGAAGTGATTCACAAAAGCCAAAATATAGACAAAATACTGTACAGCAGAACTGATCATTGCAATATATACAATTGAGAGGACCATTTAAAAACACCCTTTGTCTTATTGCTCCTCGAGGCAAATTATTCGAAAGAGACAATGGGCCATATATTCCGATGCCTACGGGTGTGTACGCGCTGTGTACACACCCGTAGGGACATCATAAATGCCGGTTTCAGGCATGCAAAGCGCATGTGCTAAAAACTGGTATTTCCGATCTGTCAAGAATGCTCTTGACAGATCGGACGCCTGCCCTAGAGAAGGGCCTCTGCGGGCGGAGAGTTCCGCTTTCTGGAGAACCTCTGCCTGCAGAAAACCCTTAGAAATCTTACGCATAAGAGTTGAAAAAAAGGTAAAAAATGTTTTGACTCATTTATAATTTAAAAATACTTTTAAGAAAGGTAAATTTATTTTTAGCCCCATAAAAAACATTTAATTATTTTTTTCAAAAAATTAAATTTTTGTTTAAAATCTTTAATTTATTGTAATTTCAACTCATTTTTTAAATTTAATTAATGTTTTACTGTGTTTTTGGGGGTGATCTCCATTCATATATTTGACAGGTCTATCTGTCAAGTGTATGAAGGGAGATTCCCTTCTCCTATTGGCTCCCCATGGCCCACGTGATCCCAGGGACGCTTATGAACCATCTGCGCCTCTGGGATACGTGGGCCCTGTGAATATCAAGTTTGGAGAGGCCCAGGAGCAGAAATGGCCGGCCCTCGGGAGCCCCCAGGTAAATCCGTAGATTTTTTCCAGATCGGAGGCCTCCGCACGCAGGACACCTCCGATCGGAAAATACAGGCCAATGACTGATTTTTACGTCGGTGCAGTGTTCCAACAAAAGTCACATGATTTTCAGCCCTTGTACCACTTGAATGCAGCTGAGTCTGGTTCCACTTCAGGGTTCGGCTCATATGGGACAGGACTTATGGGCTGGATTTTCCGTCTGGAGGCGGAATGGTGGCGGGTTCGCTCTTCAGCGGGTTCCGGTCCTGCTCCCTGTTGCAGCCGCCCTCCAGTAACGATTTTCCATAGATTGGCCTCATTAGGGCCGACGTGCACATTTGCTGGCCCAATCGGTGGGTGCGGGTCGGCTCCCTGTACTTGATGATGCGCTAGGAGCCTGGATATTTAAGGGGCCATGTCCCCTTTGCTTTTCACTTTCTTTCTCCGGCCGCACAACACTGCTCCATGTTTCAATGACGACTCCCTCAATGCTCTTGTGGAGGGAGTAAGAGGATGAAAGGAGGTCCTCTTCCCCTCCGATGGACAGAGGAAGCCTCCTCAGCACACAAAGGCAGCCTGGCTGCAAATTGTTGAGGAGGTCAGTGCAAGGTCGCTCTTTACACGCACCTGGGTGCAGTGCAGAAAAAGGTTCAATGACCTGATGCGTTCAGCAAAAGTGAGTATAACATCACACTTAACTTCAGTCTGCTTCCCATCTCTTCTCATCCCCATCACTCTGCATTGGCAAACTACTCCTGCACATTTCAACTGACCCTAACATCCCTTGCACCCTCACCCATCCCTCTCTTTCTATGTACAGAATCACTTCACCACCCTACTATGCACCCCTCACACTCGATCTCACTTTTATGCAATGACAACAACTGACAATGCACCGGGAGGGACCTTGGTATTGGCACCTCAATCCATCATTGTCTTCCTCTAAACATTTATGTTATCCATTCTTAACACTGACTCCATCAATCTCGCTTAGACTCCACTTGTGTCCCTCATTGCAGGAAAAGTGAGCCCACAATAAGAGGGAGAGAGTGAGGAGAAGAGGAGGCGCACCATCCCTGGTGCATATAACCACTGCTGAGGAGGCAGCTCTGAAGATCGTGGAAGATGCAGAGGAGTTGGAAGTGGGGGATGGAGAGATGGGCACTGTACAGCAAGCTGGTGACAGAATTGATTTGCAAACCTATCATTTTGTTTTCATGAGTGACTGATATGGGCATCTGATGCTCATAGAAATATAGTTACGATCATCTGCACAATGCGATGTGTCTGTTACCTACATATAATATGGCTAACTCATGCCTTTACTCCCCCGTGGGACCATCGAGAGCCCCCCTCCCCACTGTCCATGAGGAAGAGCCGGAGGACTCCCAGAGGAGCCTGCAGCCTCTAAGGGAGCAGCGTCAGCAGAAATGAGCGCACCCTGCACCAGCGCAGAGACATACACCTCATAGAAACATAGAAACATAGAAGATAGGAGCAGGAGTAGGCCATTCGGCCCTTCGAGCCTGCTCTGCCATTCAACGAGATCATGGCTGATCATCCAAACCCTAGCACCCGGTCCCTACAGCGACAGCCATCCCACCCAAGCCCTATCCCCGTAACCCTGTAACCCCACGTATTTAATCCCCCCCTAACACTAAGGCCTCCGATCTGGAAAAAATCTACGGATTTACCTGGGGGCTCCCGAGGGCCGGCCAATTTTTTTTTATCATGGCCAATCAACCTAACCCGCACATCTTTGGACTGTGGGAGGAAACCGGAGCACCCGGAGAAAACCCACGCAAACACGGGGAGAATGTGCAAACTCCACACAGACTGTCACCCGAGGCCGGATTTGAACCCGGGTCCCTGGCGCTGTGAGGCAACAGTGCTAACCACTATGCCACCGTGCTGCCCAATATAAATTCTCAACCTGCCATGCTGGGATTTGAACGTATGATCCCTGGATTATTAGTCCAGACTTCGAGATTACTAGGCCATTAAATTAACCACTAAACTACCGTCCCCGATTTTTTTAAAAAGTCAACCCAGACGAGGATGGGATCCGAACCCACACGTGCAGAGGACAAATGGATTAGCAATCTATCACCCTAACCACTCAGCCACCTCGTCTCCCTGAAGGTAATCACAGAATCACAGAAACCCCACAGTGCAGATAGAAACCATTTCGGCCCATCGAGCCTGCACCGACACATATCCCACCCGATCCCCGTAACCCCTACACCAACACATATCCCACCCTATCCCCGCGTATTTAATCCCCCTAACACTAAGGGTCAATTTATCATAGCCAATCAACCTAACCCGCACATCTTTGGACTGTGGGAGGAAACCGGAGGAAACCCACGCAAACACAGGGAGAATGTGCAAACTCCACACAGACAGTCACCCGAGGCCAGATTCGAACCCGGGTCTCTGGCGCTGTGAGGCAACAGTGCTAACCACTATGCCACCGTGCTGCCTCGGTGGTTAGTTTGCGAGATGGAGTAGTGTTGGCACCTGGTGTATCACAGCTCACAAGTGAACATGAGCAGATGGTGGAGACAGGGACAGCAGTGGAGAGTCCTCATCAGAGGCCACAGGACGCTCCTAGCTCTGCTCAGCTGCATGTAGACACTGTGCCTCTGGGCCATCCAGAAAGAGAGCGGTGCTGGAGCTTCAGGAACAAGTGCAGGAGTCTCTGACTGGGTTTGCATCCATGGTAACTACAAGTGTGCAGAGAATGGAGGAGTCCATGTCAAACATGAGCAATGTCATGGTGCACGCATTGACAAATGTAGGTACTGCCATGGAAAGGATGGCAACCTCCATGGAGGACATAAATTGCCAGACTCAGGAGAACACGGTAACACTTCTAAATAGATGGTCATCTATGGAGGATAGATGGGCATCTATTGAGGAGCAAAACCAGAGGTTCATGGTCGTCCTTGTTATGAGGAATCTCAGCACAGAAATGGTTCCTCATGGTCCCACTGATGTGCAGCAAGGTGCTCTCCAGTTACTTGCTAGCAGTGAAGTGCGGGTGACCCATGAGAGGAGTGTTGCTGGTTGACAACAAAGAAGTGTGGGCTCCTCTCCAAGCGCACACACTCCCATGCCACTACAGAGCCCTTGGTCATAGCCCCAGATGCCTCACCCAACTGATATGGCTGTCTCTGCCCCTGTACATACGCAGGAGGAGCAGAGTGTTGCGGAGCCCTCCAAGGCTTCCAAACCCAGAGGACGCCCACCAAAGGCGTCCAAGCAGGCGCAGCAGGGAAGTGAGCATACAGCCTCTACATCTGCTGAAGCCACAGGGGAAGCACCACGTAGAAGCACGCATAAGAGAAAGCTAAAGCACAAGTAGTCACAAGGGTAGTCACTTGGGTGATTTAATAGCATACCATTTTACATTTGTCATGTTTATTTCTAGTGTATTAAAGTTATGCAATGTGAATGATTCAATGCGTTGACCTATGTGTGCTCAGAATTGGAATGTCACATTGAGGGTACCTTTCATCTGCAGTGATGTTTGGGAGAGTGATAGGAATGCATTGTTCAGATGCTGTATTGTGTAGAATGGAGGTCCTGCCACCCCATATGTGCATGTGCCAACCAAATGTATGTACAGCGTAAAGTTAGGTGAATCTGGCATGGATTAGTTCATCCCTTGCCTAACGGCCAGCAATGAGGTTGCGTGATGGTAGCACTGGGACAGGCACGTCCGCCAGGTGTTCCTCATCTGCAGCATCATTTGCCTCCTCCTCGGAGGAGGAAAATACAGCTGGGTTGTGATGGGGTGCCCTGGTGGCCACATGTGTGCAGTCGATGATGCCCTGCACCCTAGGGAAGCCTGCCATGTTGGCAAACCCAACCGCCCGCACCATTACACTTGCTTCACCCATTGAGAAGTGGATGTAATTGTCCGACTTGCCAAACATGGCATTGGTAACCTGGGAGATGCCGCTGATGTCTTCAGATGATCCACCACAGAAGGTAGTTGAGGCCAATTCATTAAATATATTCAGGAAGGAGTTGGATATATTTCTTAAGGCTAAAGGGATCAAGGGATATGGGGAGAAGGCAGGGACAGGGTACTGAATTTGGATGATCAGCCATGATCTCATTGAATGGCGGAGCAGGCTCGAGGGGCCGAATGGCCTACTCCTGCTCTTATCTTCTATGTTTCTATCCCTGGAAGGACCCTGATGCAAAGACGTTGAGGGCGGTGGTGACTTTGACAGCCACTAGTAAGGAGTGTTCACCCGCTCTTCTGGGCTACAGTCTTCAGTGCAGCATTGTGCAGATGTCTGCGACCACTTCTCGCGAAAGTCTCAGCCTCCTTTGCTGCTCAGTTATGCTGAGGAAGCTCATCCTCGGCCTGTAAACCCTGTGTTGGGGGTATCTCCTGCGGCACGGTGCAGCCCTGCACTGATGGCCTCTGCCCTGTGCAGCATCAGGTGGAAGGTTAGTGCTCTTGTTGTCGGTGCCACTGGTGTGCCTGGTTCTGCTGCTGCCGCGGCTGCTCATGCTCAGAATCTGAGGACCATGATGAGAGGGTATAAATGGTTCCCATTATGCTGGTGAAAATGTCACTTGATGAAATGTTATAAGCGCTCAGTCAAAGTGGAGAGAGGTTATCCCAAGGAGGCCACAGTGCATATAGATCTCATAACACACACTTACAACCTCAATACACCTGAACAATGTCTTCAACATCCTGCAATCAGAACGTTCAGGCTTTTGAAATTCAACTAAAGTGGTAGGTTAGCTTTAATGCTGCTCTTGCAATTGTGAAGTATTCAGTTGGAACACCCAACACAATCAGCTGGCGCGTTCCTGGAACACCGTGGAACACGCTGAAAATGTTGCAAAATTGAAAACCCCTATCAAAATAGGATTAAACAGTTAGTTAACAATTCACTACCTTAACTGCCTCTCCCGCCGCTTGGTGTCAGTTCTGATCAGGATTTGCAGACCCAACACCTTGGAAAGTCACGTGGAGGCGGGTTCGCAACCTGCCGTCAATCACCTTGGATTTAACTCTGGACCCGCCTCCAAACCCGTCCTCTGAGCGCCGGCAAAATTGCGGCCTATGATTCACATCTATTCGGTGGCATAGTGGTTAGCACTGTTGCCTCACAGCACCAGAGACCCGGGTTCGAATCCGGCCTCGGGCGACTGTCTGTGGAGTTTGCACATTCTCCCCGTGTTTGCGTGGGTTTTCTCCGGGTGCTCCGGTTTCCTCCCACAGTCCAAAGATGTGCAGGTTAGGTTGATTGGCTATGATAAATTGACCCTTAGTGTTAGGGGGATTAAATATGTGGGGTTACAGGGATAGGGTGGGATATGTGTTGGTGCAGGGGTTACGGGGATCGGGTGGGATATGTGTCGGTGCAGGCTCGATGGGCCGAAATGGCCTCTATCTGCACTGTGGGGTTTCTGTGGTTCTGTGATTCAGTGCTTGATACATTAGGGGAATTTCTGTGTTTAATTCAAAGGATTCAAATTAAAATCTAAGGGGCAACTGAGTTTTTTTTTCCCGTTTTGTTGCTGAAATACTGAAGAAGTGCAGGAAAATGTTGGTGAGCAATGCTAAGAGAGCCAACAGAAAGTTTACTGCAGAAAATGCAACAGAGAAGAAACACCTTCTGCCCCAATGTCCATGTGGCCAGCTGAAGGTTTAGTTCGAGGACTTGGCAGGAGGTTGTTGATCATTAGTACGATAGCAAAATACTGCAGATGCTGGAAATCCGAAATACCAACAGAAAATGCTGGAAAAACTCAGCAGGTCAGGCAACATCCGTGGAGAGAAAATAGAGTCAACGTTTCGGGTCAAACCCTTTGTCAAGACTAAGGGTTTGACCCGAAACGTTGACTCTATTTTCTCTCCACGGATGTTGCCTGGCCTGCTGAGTTTTTCCAGCATTTTCGGTTGTTGATCATGTCCGTTTCAGAAATATTCCAACAAAATTCACCCAAAAAGCACAAATCTTTAGAAGAAATTTAATTCCATTCCAGATTTTATGAGGTTTGCCTAATGATATTTAAGCTATAAATTCAGTTCACTGGGCTAATCCAGCTTTCTGTCAAAGCTTTTTAAAAAGGCATTGTTGTCATGTTAAATTGTCTTGTAGAACAGCTTATGAAGCTTACTACATTTGCAATGACATCCCTGTGCTACTGATTTAACATAGCAGATTACTTTCTATATTAACATTTTTTGAACATATTTGCACAGAAAGAAGGTTATGTTGAAGTAGACCAGGTGCATGTTACAAAATGTTGCCTCCTGCTATGCTGTCAAGGAATAGGGAAGCTGCATGGATCAGTTTATTTACACCAATTCCAGAACCTGTTGTTATAGGAGACAGGTGGGGGATTTGAATGATTTCCTAACAACAATGGGTTAAAAACAACTATTTAAGTTCAGCAAAGTAGCAGTCAGAGTCCGCTATGGATTTTGTCCGATTTTTTTTAAGCTTAAAATATTTTGGCAATTTTTATATTAAGCATTTTTTTCTTTAGAATCAGCCTGGTTACCATAGTTGTAATGTATGTATCTTTAAGGGGGGAACTACTTTTTACAGCTCATGTATACTGTAGTACCGGCAGTGACCACACCTGTATATAATGCTGAGTAGTAATCTGTACAGATCAGTTGCAGTCTGAGCCACGTTGAGTAAACACCTATTGTACTGTTCTCCGCAGTCTGTGTCTTCTTATACACGGACGTAACATTGGCGACGAGGCAGGTTTGAACCTACCTGCAACTCTGCATCACCTCCCGGGGATTCGTTCCTGGAGATCAGTGGATTGGAGGTCAAGGCCAGAGACTCGGGCGTCGACCACGGGCAACCGCCCAGTCATCCAGCAGAGACTCGAGAATTGCGGGGGAGGCTGTCGAGAGCCAGGCTTGGCTTTCCAGTCAAGGTGGTCCAGCGAAACAGGCTGGCAACAGGTAGTGCGCAGACCCTTCCCGGACAGCGGCAGGCTAGAGCCCAACCGAGCGGCACAGCAAAGGGCCAAGCAGCGTCGACGGGGGAGAGAGAGGGAGGGCAGAGCGCACAGGGCGCAGCCGGTGTTCAGGGGCTGAGCAGCGTTGGAGAGAGGGAGAGAGAGACGCGCAGAAACCCGCGAGGTGCCGCCATTGCCACGAGGACCACCGAGAGCGGCGTTGGCAGCAGCGCAGGAGAAGCATGCGAAACCTACAGGGTGCCGCCATTGCCACGAGAACTGCCGGGAGTGGCGTCGGCAGCAGCGGGGGAAAAGGAAAGCGCGGGAGACGCCATTTTAAGCCATTGGGAGACGCCATTTTAAACCACACCCAAAATGCCGAAGAGTCGCAGTATCACCGCATTTGACAATGAAGTCGACGATTGGACTACATATGTCGAACGAATAGAGGTGTACTGCAAGGCAAATGGGGTGTCAGATGACAAGAAAGCATCGGTATTGTTAAATTTAATGGGTGCAAAGACGTATGGTTTATTACAAAATCTAGTAACCCCAACGAAGCCAATGGAAAAGAGTTTTGAAGACATAGTAACGGTACTAAAGGAACATTTAAACCCCACACCGCTGCTGATAGCAGAAAGCTTCAAGTTTCACAAACGGAACCAGCATAAGAATGAAAGCAATGCTGATTATTTGACAGAACTGCGCAAACTATCGAAACACTGCCAGTTTGGAGCGGGACTGGCAGATACCTTAAGGGACAAGTTTGTGTGTGGGCTTCAAAGTGAAGGAACCCAGAAACGGCTTTAATCTGAAAAGGACCTTACGCTAGAAAAGGCTTTCAGCATTGCGGTATCATATGAAGCAGCAGCACGGGGCGCTGCAGATATACAACAGAGACCGCAAGAATATGGCACAAACGAAATGTCATATGGAACAGAGAAGTGCTATCGCTGCGGCAGAACAACACACGACCAGAATGATTGCTGGTTCAAAGACAAAGTGTGCAGACAGTGTGGAAAAGTAGGACACATAGCACGAGTCTGCAGGTCGGGAAAGAAAACCAGCAATAAGAAACCTACCAAAGGAAAGTACCAGAAGGTACATAAGATGACGGAGAATAGTTCAGACGAACAAAAGAGTGATAACGACTCCGAAAGCAGGGAATTGAGTTGTCTGAAACTACCTAATGTGATCACAATGGAGGATCACCGAACCATTTGGGTCACTCTCAAGATAGCAGGAGTCCAGGTAAAGATGGAACTGGACACAGGATCAGTCCTAACAGTCATAAACTGACGGGACTACGAGCGGCTATTCTCACACATACCCTTGAGAGACACAAAAATTATTTTGAAGACGTACACGGGGCAAAAAGTCTACCCCAAAGGAAAAATAAGGGTGACCGTTATATATAACGGTAAGGAAACACCAGAACTAGACCTGTGTGTATTGCAAGATGGAGGACCACCATTACTGGGACGTGAATGGATACGGAAAATACAACTGGATTGGCATTCCATACAGGCACTGACTGTGGCTGACAAAAAGGATGACGACGTCACACCTGGGCGACTGTCAAAGATCCTAACTGACGCGAAAGAAGTGTTCCAGCAAGGACTCGGAACACTAAAAGGCATGACAGCGACGATTAAAATTGAAGAAAGCGCAAGCCCAAAATTTTTTAAGGCCAGACCGTTACCTTATGCGATCTGCCCAGCTGTCAAAGCAGAGCTGGAGAGTCTGGAATGTTCAGGTGTACTGTCCAAGGTAGACTGGAGCGAGTGGGCTACACCCATCGTCCCTGTGATGAAAAAGTCGTTGAGCAGCACGCCTGGGGAACCAAAGAAGGTTCGCATCTGTGGGGACTTTAAGGTAACAGTGAACCCGGTCCTTCACACCGTACAATATCCACTTCTGCGGATTGAAGATATTTTCGCCTCGCTATCTGGAGGGAAACGCTTCACTAAGATTGATCTGGCCCAGGTGTATCTGCAAATGGAGTTAGAAGAAGCATCAAAAAAATACCTCACAATCAACACCCATAAAGGTCTCTACCAATGCAACCAGCTGGTATTCGGGGTAGCATCAGCTCTGGCTATTTGGCAGAGGGCAATGGAACAAGTCCTGCAAGGGATCCCAGGGACCCAGTGTTATTTGGACGACATCCTGATCACGGGCAAAAATGACAGTGATCACCTTGCCAACCTGGAGCAGGTGCTCACTGGATTGCAGGAATATGGGCTCCGAGCTAACCGCCCCAAATGCGAGTTTTTTAGAAAACAAATCTCGTATTGTGGCCACGTTATCGATAAAGAGGGGTTACATAAGTCCCCAGAGAAGATTGAGGCAGTAGTCAAGGCTCCAGCACCGGAAAATGTGTCACAACTGAGGTCGTTCCTCGGGCTGGTAAACTACTACCATAAGTTCTTGCCAAATTTGTCTACAATACTACACCCACTGAACACCCTGCTGCAAACTGGGGTGCCATGGAAGTGGAGTGGCGAATGTAGACGAGCTTTCCAGAAGAGCAAAACACTAATCACATCGAAAGAGGTATTGGCCCATTACAACCCAGCATTACCAATTCGGTTGACATGTGATGCGTCATCCTACGGCATTGGAGCAGTGCTGTCACACAAATTCTCGGACGGCTCAGAGAGGCCAATAGCTTTTGCGTCACGATCACTAACCTTAGCCGAGCGTAACTACGCCCAGATTGACAGGGAGGCCCTCAGCCTAGTGTGGGGAGTGAAAAAGTTCAATCGCTATCTGCACGGGCAGAAATTCACCTTGCTGACTGATCACCAGCCTCTTGTCTCCATTTTTAATCCGAAGAAGGGCGTTCCGGTGATGACTGCGCAACGACTACAAAGATGGTCACTTTTTCTAGGGGCGCACCACTATGAGATTGAATATAAGGGCACGAAACAGCATGGAAATGCTGATGGGCTATCACGCCTGCCACTGCCTACTGCGGAGGAAGCACCAGCAGTGGATCCTGTTGAAATATTCCATTCGACTATAGTTGAATACCTACCGGTAACTAACGCTTGTATCGAAACGGAGACCCGAAATGACCCGACACTGTCTCGGGTATATGATTTGACGGTGAAGGGATGGCCAGCACATGGCGACTCACTGTTGGCAGCATTCTCGACAAGGAGAGAATAGCTGTCAGTGTGCCGGGGGACCTTGATGTGTGGATCCCGAGTGGTAATTCCACCCAAGTTAAGGGAGAGAGTGCTCAATGAGCTTCATGAGGGTCATCTGGGAGGGGTAAAAATGAAAAGCCTAGCCAGGGCTTATGTGTGGTGGCCGGGAATCGATAAACAAATCGAGGACCTGACCAAGAGCTGCTCAGGATGCCAGAAAGTCCAAAATGCACCACCACAGGCCCCTCTACACCCATGGGAGTGGCCCTCATCTCCATGGCAACGGGTGCATATTGATTTTGCTGGTCCATTCATGGACTCAATGTTTTTAATAGCCGTGGATGCGCACTCGAAATGGCCTGAGGTCATCAAAATGTCCTCCACCACCACGGAGAAAACTATTGCAATCCTACAGACCATTTTTGCTAGGAATGGCTTGCCAGAACAGATTTGCTCCAACAACGGACCACAGTTTGTGTCCAAAGAGTTCCGGAGGTTCTTGAAAAAGAATGGGGTAAGGCATTACACATCCGCCCCGTATCATCCAGCCACAAATGGATTGGCTGAGAGGTTCGTACAAACCTTCAAGAAGGCAATAAAGGCTATGTACCATGACAACATTCTGCTGCAGCACAAGGTGGACAATTTCCTGTTTGCCTACCGGAATGCGACACATGCAGTCACCAACCAGGCCCCAGCCATGATGTTCTTTAACCGAAGGTTAAGATCTCGCCTGGATTTGCTCAGACCAAACGTACGAAGAGATGTTGAGAGTAAGCAATTCCAGCACATCCATGAGAAGCCAACAAGGAGCTTCAATGTAGGGTAACCAGTCTTGGCCCGCGACTACCGAACAGAAAAATGGCAGCCAGGAATGATATGCACATGGCAGGGCCCACTAATGTACACAGTGGACATTGGGGAGAGCATCGTGAGATGCCATGCTGACCAGATCCTAGAGTCACAGGAACAAGTCAACCCCATGCCTCGCCCATACGTACCTGGTGATGAACCCAACGTACAGGTAGCATCTACCCCAGAAACAGTAGCATCGGAAGCTGATGAACCAACCGACGACAGGGGGCCAGAATCGCCTCCGCACCAAGGGCAAGACACTCGGGAAAGGCACTATCCAGAAAGGATCAGGAAGCCTCCCCAAAGACTGAATTTATAAATAGACTATTTTCAGCTAATGTTGCATGTTAAAAGTGTTAATTGTAATTAGTTTGATATTTAATTGTTAAATGAGTGTTATGGTACTGTTAATCTAAAAGGGGAGGAATTGTAATGTATGTACCTTTAAGGGGGGAACTACTTTTTACAGCTCATGTATACTGTAGTACCGGCAGTGACCACACCTATATATAATGCTGAGTAGTAATCTGTACAGATCAGTTGCAGTCTGAGCCACGTTGAGTAAACACCTATTGTACCGTTCTCCGCAGTCTGTGTCTTTTTATACACGGACGTAACAATGGTGATTTGGTGTGTTAAGTAGTGAACAAAGATAGGGTCATTATGTGCAATCTCAAAACATTTCGGGCCATTGTGAGTGCAGCACCCTTTGTAGTTCCTATTGGGCCAGGTATCATTCCTTTCCATTTGTACAGCTGGGACTTGCTCTTGTGCTAACACATCAAGGGGTAGTAACTTTAACTCTTTAAGGGAAAATTGGATAAGTATTTGAAGCAGAGCAAAATACGTGGCTATGGGAGAAAACAGGGCAGTGGGATTAGTTTTGGATAGTATAGATATAACAGGTTGAATGCTCTTCTTCTGTGCTATAAAATTCTATAGGTCTAGGGCAAGACTGGTCACTCATCAATATGCACGAGCTCATGGTCAGCACATTTGAGAGCACTGAGGTGGATGTTTACTTGAGGGAGCAGTGGTTCTGGTCAAGGATTTTAAACTGAAACTCACAATAGATGATCACAGTGGATGATCATAAAGTTTAAACACTGCAAAACCAGCACGTCTAAAACTGCAACATACTGTCATCAGTTTGGATAATACAGAGCTTGTGGTTTGCACTGAAGATTCTGAGGTATAACTACCACTGGGAGGAGCCACTGCAAGTTAAAAGAAATAGGAGATGAGGGATGGGCAGGTAAAACTTCAATTTTGGTGTGAGCACAAAATGGGCAGTAGCAGATCAGTGCCCACTAGCTTCAATGGACAAGAAATCGTGGGGCTTTATTATGGGCACTGATCTGCTACCATCCGTTATGCCCCTGCGTCAACATTAAACTTTACCTCTAAGAAGTTGACTCAAATATCCTGAAGAATGCAGTTATTTCCCTATCTGTACTTTATATGGAACTCCTTTGGGAAGGCCTTATATAAAGATAAAAGCATATCTTCTGGTAGCAAGACTTCCTGGGAACAAATATTAGCTCATTTCTCAGAGGCAAAGTCTATCACTGTCTTGTTTAAGGGACTGGAACATCACATAAATAAGACAACTTTGTTGGAGTTCCTACTGCATAGCACCAGTTTGCTTTACTGCATGACAACTCTCTGTTTCTGACGGGTTATATTGGGCCAGAAATTCGGGTCCCCACGGGTGAATACGCGCTGTGTACTCACGCGTAGGGCCAACAAAAGTGCTGGTTTTGTGCATGCACTGCGCATGCGCTGGAAACCGGAACTTCCATTCCTTTGAAGGAAGGGATTCACAGGTCAAACGCGTGCGCCGGAGAGGCAGTGCGTACACCTGGAACTTCCAATTTTTTTACAGGTTTCTCTATGTGGGTAAGTCCCGAGCAGCTGCGCATGAAAAAAGCAGTCGCAAGGCCTGCTTTTAACAAGGTATGAGGTTAATTAAGTAAAATTAAAAGTTTTTCCACAGGTTTATCATTTTAAAATACCATAAAGAAACATAAGTTTATTTTTAGCCCCGTTAAAAACTTTAATTAATTTTTTCAAAAATTTAAATTTTTGTTTAAAATAGTTAATTTATGTAATTTATGGTTATTTAAAAAATGTGATATGCTTTTTAAAATTTAGTTGAAGTTTTAGTTAGGTTTTGGGGCCGATCTCTATTCATAGATTTGACAGGTCTTCCTGTCAAATCTATCAATAGAGATTCCCTGCTCCGATTGGCTACCCATGGCCCACGTGATCCCAGGGGACGCTGCGAACTAACTTCGCTGCTGGGATACGCAAGCACTGCACACCGGCAGCTGGAGGAGGCCCAGGATCGGATTCCCACACGGCCCCACAGCACAACGGCAGGCGCGCTGTGTAAGTGCAGGTCGAGGACGTGCGCCCGCGGGAAGCCTCCGACCCGAATTTCTGGCCCATTGTCTCACTATGAATCACTCACGCCTTGCCAGAAGTGATCCACTGGTACAGAGCCCTGCTCTCATCCAGTAAATCTAACATTTTGCGAGTGTGGGTGGGAATGTACACGGTCTCAAAACATTAAAAAGAGTCTCTGCAGTAAGTTTACAAAGTGCCCAGGTCCAATAGACCGAGGATTGCCAATTCTGGCTGGATATATTCCTGAAGGTTTCATCACATGACCTCCAAACGCTTCACCCAGTCAAACAGCCTTTCTTGCCCATGTTTTCTTTTTATTTGTTCATGGATGTGGGCAAGGCCAGCATATTTTGCCTATCCCTAATTGCCCTTGAGAAGGTGGTGGTGAGCTGCCGCCTTGAACCGCTGCAGTCCGTGTGGTGAAGGTACTCCCACATGGCTGTTAGGGAGGGAGTTACAAGATTTTGACCCAGCGACGATGAAGGAACGGTGGCGATATACTTTCAAGTCAGGATGGTGTGCGACTTGGAGGGGAACCTGGAGGTGCGCCTGCTGCCCTTGTCCTTCTAAGTGGAAGAGGTCGCGGGTTTGGGAGGTGCTGCCGAAGAAACCTTGGCGAGTTGCTGCAGTGCATCTTGCAGGTAGTACACACTGCAGCCATGGTACGCCGGTGGTGGAGGGAGTGAATGTTTAAGGTGGTAGATGGGGTGCCAATAAGGCGGGCTGCTTTGTCCTGGATGGTGTCGAGCTTCTTGAGTGTTGTTGGAGCTGCAGTCATCCAGGCAAGTGGAGAGTATTCCATCACACTCCTGACTTGTGCCTTGTAGATGGTGGAAAGATGTAGATGTCCAATATGTTCATGACTATTAAAAAGTGTTCAAAAAATTGGGAAAAAAAACAATTTTTTTGAATGACCCGATGGTTTTTCTGCTAGGTTGCTCGCAGAAAAGTCTAGGAGATTAATCTTTAATTCCTTGAGGCTCCAGGACAATCCTAAACAGCCCACCAAAGAACTGTTTAAACTTGGCTTAATACTGCATTGGAATTCTACTCCACGTGGTGGTGATATAAGGCAGCCTTCCTAACAAGGTCCCATACTATTGCATTTCTGAGTCAGATTGAGACATTACTGTTGCGTTATATACCACTATCTCACAGGGAACCAGTCTGTACTGGTAATTTAGTTAGTCTAACAAATGCAATGTCTTTTTGAACTCCAATAATAATCAGTAACATTTCCTGCTTTACAAAAAGGAGAGTGATCCAGCTCAAAACAGAACTTCAAACTTATTTAGTTGCAAGTACAGAAACTGTCTCTTATTTGCAAGCAGCCTGCATCTATATTATTTGGGAGAATAATATTTGTAGATTTGAGCCATTTTGATTCCTTCATAAATATTTCTCGATTAGAATCATTTTTTTCATTCTGTTATCTTTGCCATGCTCTAACTTCTGGTCTACATTTTTTTTTTTAATTCTCTTTGGTTCAGGTCTACAAATGTTGCCCTCCCAAATAATATGGATGAGGCAAATCAGAAACAGTCACAAATAAATAAAATGGAAGTACTTTTCTGAACTAGATCACCCTACCCTGGTACAGTAGGGATTATAATGATATTGATTGTTGCTGGAGCGCAACAGGATATGGCATCTATTAGACTAAGTTGATCAATTGCTCAGAATATTACTGCAGACAGGCCAGTTCTTGAAACAAAAATAGAAAATGCTGGATACAACTATGGAGAAAAAAAGACAAGTTGACGTTTTTGGTGTAACCTTTCATCTGAACTGAAAAAATGAGACATGAACAAGTATTTAAACAGGGCCAGAACAAACGGCAAGGGAAAAGAGATAGAAAAACATGGATGAGAGAAGAAGTATCAGTGGGATGACTTGTGACCTGCTTAAAAGAAAAACAAGAGCTAGTTAGTTGGCTGAGACTATTGTTGATGATGGGAAGTAGCATTAAAGAAATAAGAGGAACAAAGAACATGTGAATAGCTCAGACAATGGGAGATAAATAGATCAGAAATTGAAATAGGAGAAGGTAGCAAAACAGGGCGAGATCATGTTCTGTCCCTTGTCCCATTGGCAGCAGCTTTACATTACGTGCAAACAAGAAATTCTATTAGTAAGTAATTGTAAGTGAACTTATTTTAGGGTTGAGTATCTCTGTAAAGAGGTAGTTTACCATAGCCATGTGCATGATGTCTTCATACATATCCTAGTAGCAGGAAACCATTAATAATAAATTGAGAGTTAGCTACTTATAATGTTTTTGGGAGCAGTTACACAGTCACTTTCACGCCAATGCAAAGCAAGTTCAAGTGTGCACTGATGTGAAAGTGGCAGCATAACTCTGGAGTCAGGTTCTCATCTGACTCCAGAATGTACTGAAGCCAAGCAATTTGAGACCCCCTTTAGCAACCATCTCATCGTTTTGAGTTTGGCACTGCTTGGAATATAACTCTGGAATGGTGTTAAGTCAGGCTTAAAAGTGCTCAGGCAATCAGCTGAATCTTCTGGTCATTTTATAAACAGTGTTATGAGTTATAGTAGTGCAGTAGTTATGTTACTGGGAAGTGACCCAGAGGCCTGGACTAATAATCCAGAGAATGAATTTAAATCCCACCATGGCAGTTTGAAAATTTGAATTCAGTTTAAAAAATCTGGAAATAAAACGCTGGTATCAGTAAAAAATGATCATGAGGCTGTCGGATTGTCATCAAACCCTACTGATTCACTAATGCCCGTTAGGAAAGGAAACCTGTTGCCCTTCCCAGGTCTGGACTATATGTGGCTCCAGTCCCACAACAATGTAGTTGAATCTCAATTGTCCTCTGAAGTGGCCTAGCAAGCCACTCAGGAGTATCAAACCACTACCAGTTCATTCAAGAAGGCCCACCATCACCTTCTCAGGGAAACTCGGGATGTGCAATAAATGTAAACCTTGTCAGCGATGCCCACATCCCAGAAATTCATGTTCTCCTAGCATTAAACAGTAACTGTCAAGAGAGTGGCACTCAGCACCTGCATGCAAATCCACAAAGCTCACAGGAGCTAGTCTGGTTGCGGTAGAACAGCACCTATGAGTCTGTGGAAGCACAGAATGGTCTATTCACTTTTTATACCACAGGTGTAAATTCAGTATCAATAGATAATTTAAGCAGCATTATTTTTGAAACAGAGGGGGTGAAATTCAGTCGGTTAACGCCCCCAGTTAGCGCCTGGTGGGGGCGTTAATGGGGCGCTCAAGCAGTAGCGCCGTGGCGGGGCGAATCCCGCGCCGCACGGCAAATTTGCCGGCCCCCTAGTGCCGGCAATAACAGTTAGCGTCTCGATCCCTTTCGCCATGCTGATTGTGACGTCAGCGAGTGTACAACGCTTGCTGGGCGCCCAATCTGCAAACTTCAATAGCGCACCCTGCCTTACTGCCTCGCACCGACAGCGCCAGGGAGTGGAGGCATGAACCAGCTGGCTGGTGGGGTGCTCCTTAAAGGGATTTGTCACAGCTGTCAAGGGACCTCCGTTCCAAAGGTCAGTTATGAGTGCCAGAGAGGGCCAGATGTATCTGCAGCCAAATAAAGGCTGCTTAGTCCCAGAGTGTTGTGGGTCATCAAAGCACTTTGCATTTCATCTCACAGCATATCGGCATTCTCCACTCCCCGAATCATTGGGGGCTGGTGTGCAGACTCCAGTGACCCTCCCCTTTAATAGCTGGAAGGCACCTTCGCCAATGCTCACTCCCGATTGCACAACACCTGATATTCGTTATCGCTTGGAGCCTAACGCCACTCCGCCTGATATCCCCTGCATTCTTTGAGTGCTGAGACTGAATTTAATGGGCAGCGAGATTGATTCGTGCCTGGCGCTAAATTTCCAACTTCTCAAAAGTTAGCGCCCCAACCGGGGCGATACCGAATTTCTCCCCCTAATTATTTTCTAAAGCATGCGTACACACCCAATGAAGCCAGGTTTCCCTTATGCTAATGATTTCTACAAATTACGATTACCCAATATTTGCACCAGCATTAATTTCTTGTATATTGCTGAGATTATACCAATAAGAAGGATGAATGCTTATTCTGTTGTTTTACAGCGTCACATCAGATGTGTAATATCCACACTAAACCCCATAACTGCCATGCGATTGTACTAATAATCATGCAGTACACTTATGGCAATCTGGATAAATCAAAGCTCTATTGTTCTCTCAATCCGCAATAAAGAATTCAACTTGGAAAATCAATCTGTCCAAGCAAGATGCACAGTAGGATTCATGACTTACAGAGCAAGTGAGTTAAGCAACTTGTGTCATTTGACAGTTTGCAATTTGGTTGTATGATTGGCCTCAATTTCTCCGCGTTTGGGATCCTGGGGTCTTGCTCCTGATTGCTATCCAGTGGTCCTTGCTGGAAGTACTATGCATGGACATCTGGTGAGGACAGGATCAGGGCTGGCTGTGATGTTCCCTACGATTGAAAAGCCTGCCAAGACTCAGTGTCTAGACACACACATGAATAACATCCACTGAGCTCAGAAGCAAATATGCCAGAGTCTTGTTGAGAATATTCTATTTCATAACAACAAATCAGTAGTTCAAAATTATGTTGACAGAAAATGGCTGCACAAAAGAAAAAAATAACTTTCATTTATATAGCGCCTTTCACAGCTTCAGGTCATCCCAAAGAGCTTCACAGCCAATGAATTACTTTTTGAAGTGTAGGAAACAGCAGCCAATTTGCCCACAGCAAGGTTCCACAAACAGCAATGTGATAATGACCAGATAATGCATATTAAAAAAAAAGTGGTGTTGATTGAGGGATAAATATTGGTGAGGAAACCAACGAGAACTCCCCTACTCTTCTTCAAAATAATGTGATGGGATCTTTTACATCCACCAGAGAGGGCAGATTTAACATTTAACATCTTATCCGAAAGACTGTACCTCCAACAGTGCAGTAGTCCCTCAGCACTGCACTTGAATGCCAGCCTAGATTTTGTGCTCAATTCCCTAGAATGGGCTTGAAATCCACGACCTTCTGACTCAGAGGCAATAATGCTACCACTGAGTTACAGCTGACTCCTTATGACGTTGACAAACCATAGAAATTAGTTGATAAATGAGTTGTGATTTTGTTTGTGGTCAATATTGGTCAGTAAGTTTTCTTGATTCATGTTTACACCAGAGATTAACAGGTTAACAGTGCTCACTATTATTATGGAGTAAATTGAACAGCAACTTCTGCCACATGCACATGCGCAGTTAAATGCAGAAATCCGGAAGTTGCTGTCCGATTTGCCCTGCTCCTCCACTAGTTTTTCTACACTGGTACATCGCCGATAGACTCGGCACTGAAGTCCATGTAAGGGCGTGAAGTTGCTGTACTTACCCACTAAACACGTCAGAAAAATTAAGGCTGGTGCATTCAGGTGTAAGTGAATTTTTAACGGTGTGATAAGTTTTAATTACTGCCAAACAACCTCTCAGGCACTGAAAAAATAATTTTACAAGTGTGGAGTCTCATTTCTTCAGAATTTAATTCTTGTTGGAGATTAAAATAAAATAAATTAAAACTTAAATTTTTATTTAACTTTCTTTATGTCTCTATTATCTATCTCTCATAATCCATCTTTCTTTCCCTCTATTTTGCTTTCTGTATATTATTTTACAATGAATTCTAATTTATACTTTCTGGTTTAGACTCTGCGGTTGGAGTTCTGTCTACCTCGGCCGGTCTGCTATAGGCAGTGGCCATGATATGTTACGACCCCGTTTCTGGCTCCATCCCGCTGCTGAAAACGAACTTACGTTAATGGGGCCCATTAAGCCCACCCAGTGCGTTACCCGGCCAAATTAAATGGAGCGGGTCTGGAGGCATCATTCACGACGTGTTTTCAGGTGGGATCTTTAAAGGGACCATGGCCACATTAGATTTGACGTTTAATCTAACATAGAACTTTCAGGTTACTACAGCATTGGAGTGCTGCAAACACTGACAATGACTAGACAGAGATAGAGGGTTGCACCCAGGTTCTCCAATGACTCCTTACATATGCTTATGGAGCGAGTCAGAGCACGCAGGGAGAGCCTCTTCCCTTCAGATGGGCGGAAGAGACCGCCCCAGGACACCAAAACAGCCTGGTTGCAGATTGCAGAGGAGGGCACAAGCAGGGATGTGTTCAGGAGGACCTGGGTGCAGTGTCACAAACATTTCAATGATCTCATTAGATCAGGAATCATTAGTACAAAGCCACACTCAACCTCATCCTGCTGTGCCTCTCATCACATCCCCATCATTCTGCCTTCTCTACCCTACTCCTGCACATCCTTACTCACACCAACTTACCTTGCAGCTCCACCCATCCCTCTCTCTCTACCTACATTATCATATCCCCATCTCACTAGCCACCCCTCACACTCATCCTAGTGCAATCATACAAACTAACAACACACAAGGGTAGGCACTTGGGTGTTTTATCCAACGTTCATGTAAAGTTTCTATTAATGTGGTGTCAAACATAAAAATCTTTATTTTCAACACTTTGCATTCTTGTACAGATCTGTGTGCACCTTTGGAAGTGGCTTAGTGAGTTGCCATGAATGGTGAGTGTTCTGGACCGATGGACATTATGTGACATTCTGGACATTTTTACATGCAATAGCACCCTCTGGTGGCGGTTATTGTGTTAACAGTTTGTATGCTGGAAAGGTCATCTGATCTTTCTTCCTGTGTGAGGTCATTTGACCTTTGTTCCTTTCTTCCTGTGAGAGGTCATTTGACCTTCCTACCTTTCTTCCTGTTGACCCCAGGAAGCAGTTTTGCCAGGAAGAACCTGACTTGACTAATGGAGAATCTGCCATGAGAGGTTCCATTTACAATCCAATGTAATCTGATTTCATATGTTAGGCCAAGCGCAATATCTGTGAGTATCTTTGGTTCTTAGCATAATAGCAATGTTGTCAGAGTAATATTTTGATAATACTATGTTTATAAAAGGTTAATATTTAATAGTTACAGAAGTTAGTTCAAATGTTAGTTAGTTATACAATTAGTCTATTCTACTGTTGTAAATATGTTTATGTAATATCGAATGTATAGTACTCAGTTTATGTACAAAACATACTTTGTCTTTGTTTACAGTTTCACAAATTTGTTCAAGTAAAAGCTTCAAAACAGCAACCGCTTCAGAAGAATTATTTTTGAATGAGTGTTTAACTTGCTGGATAGCTAGATAGGAACACGTCTAGCGCGGCCAGTACAGTGAGACATAATGGTACCCCCCACAATGGTGATGAGTGTGAAAGGAATGGCTTGGGCATTGTAGGGATGCTTCATTGTGTTGGTGTGGGCTGGTGCCAACCTGGTGCATCATGTGGCAGCCGGGGTGTACAGCATCAAGTGAATTCAATCTGGCCATGGTGAAACCATCCCTGGCCTCCCAGGCAGCAATGTGCTCGGGTGCTGATGCCGTGTCCTGTGCAGCATCAGGTGATTGCAGAGAAGGTTGGTGTTGTTGTTGGTGCTGCTGGTGTGCCTGGTGTTGCTGGTGTTTGGGCTCATTGTGGTCCGATTCTGAGGACCAAGGTGAGACAGTATAAATGGCACCCATGTTGATGGAATAGATGGCAGGTGAAGTACAGTGACAAAAGCATTCTGTCAATGGTGAGAGAGTTCTTCCAATGAGCTGAGACTAGATGGGGGCTTTGCTGGAAAGACTTGCAGCCTGCAGAATCTGTGCTGGAAATGGACTGAGCAACAGCTTCTGCTTGAGGAAAGTGATGATCTGTCAGGTGGGAGCTTTTACTATACATTTGATGCTGTCAAGTAAACAGCTGGAGCAGTGGCCACGGAACTCCCGCCTCAGGTTGACAGATGTCCTTCCTGAGCTGTGTGAGCTGTGGGAAATTTTAAAAGGCTCTTAAGTGCCTGTAAATGACCTGATAATGATTTTAATTAGGTCACCCACCACTGCCGGTCGGGTCGCTGCCACACTGGCAAACGTGCCCGTGGGAAAGGCGCATGGGGGCGGGATGATGCCGGGTTCCTGACCCGCTCCCAATTTGTTCAACTTTCCCACTTGACCCACCTCCATTCCCACCCGCTACCACCCCAGAAAATTCCAGCCTGCGTGTCTCAGTGAGGATTTGACAGTCTGATTGGTTGAAGAGCCACGCTGATGCTTTCCCTGCTTCAGGTAGAGGGCGCTGCGCTGGATCAGACACCCGATGACAGCAAGTTGCTGCTCAGCCCATGAGAAGTCTGTAGGCAGCTGTAAGCATAGTGAATGCCGAACGCCATTCCTTCGCTGCCGATTGTAAAATCTGGGCCATTGAATAAATTGAATGATACATGAATTAAGTTAATGGCCCAGAAATTCGGGTCGGGGGCTTCCTGCGGGTGTAAGCCCCCGACCTGCACTTACCTTGCGCGCCGGCAGTTGAGCTGTAGGGCCCCGTGGAATTCCCCTCCGGGGCCTGGCCCAGCTGCCGGCGCGCTATGCTTGCTTGTCCCAGGGGCGTAGTTAGTGTGATGCATCCCCTGGGATCACGTGAGCCATGGGCAGCCAATCGGAGGAGGGAAAAGCCCATTCATAAGATTGACAGGTAGACCTGTCAAAACTTATAAATACTACGGGTCCAAAATAGCAGTAAACCTTCAAATAATTTTTTTTTTTAAATCACACTTTTTAAATAAACTATAAATTACATTAAATAACTATTTTAAACAATAATTTAAATTTTTGAAATTTAAAAAAAATATTATAACAGGGCTAAAATATAAACATACCTTGCTTTAAAGTATTTAAAAATAATAAACCTGTGGAAAACATGTTTTAATTTTAATTAATTGACCACTTACCTTTCAAAAAGCAGGCCTTACGCCTGCTTTTTAAATGTGTAAATCCTGCAGGCTTACCCTCCCGGGAAAACCTGTAAAAAAAAACCTAAGTTCAAAGCACACGCGCAGCCTCCCCTGCACGCGCGTTCGACCTCTGAACCTCTTTGTTCAGAGGATCGGAAGTACCGGTTTCCCGCGCATGCGCAGTGCATGCAGGAAACCGGCAATTCCATTCAGCCTACGGGTGAGTTCCCCGTGCATACTCACCCGGGGAGAGCCGAATTTCTGGGCCATTGTCATTTGCCTTGATGCTGTCCTTTAGTGCTTGTTCTTTGTTTCCAATATGTGATGCTGAATCTAACAATCCTTCTAAGTAATTCACTTGTGAAATGAATGTGTGTTGGCTAGTTGCAAAATTTCACCAACAGCCTGCTGGGATTCTGGTGACTTAAAAGCCCCCCATTAGGCTGTGCATTGCAGGAGCTCTGCATATGAGTCAGCCACATAGAAATATAGAAATATAGAAGATAGGAGCAGGAGTAGGCCATTCAGCCCCTCAAGCCTGTTCCGCCATTTAATGAGATCATGGCTGATCATCCAAATTCAGTACCCTGTCCCTGCTTTCTCCCCATATTCCTTGATCCCTTTAGCCTTAAGAAATATATCTAACTCCTTCTTGAATATATTTAATAAGTTGGCCTCAACTGCCCTGTGTGGTAGAGAATTCCACAGGTTCACCACTCTCTGGGTGAAGAAATTCCTCCTCATCTCAGTCCTAAATGGCTTACCCCTTATCCTTAGACTGTGACCCCTGGTTCTGGACTCCCCCGCCATCGGGAACATGCAAAACTGTGGTGGCTGATTGCTTTAACTGACCTTTTCCCATGCCTCGTGCACCAAACACTTTTGGGGAGTGGGCGTCAGTCCCTTTAAGTGTGTGTCTTCTCTCCTGGAGTTCTTGCAGAAGGCCTTGCAGCTCTGGCCAATCAAATTGGCTTTGCTCAGTCAGTAATATCCAAAACTATAGCATTTAAAATATATCTATATATATATTTATTCATTCACAGGATGTGGGCATCGCTGGCAAGGCCAGAATTTATTGCCTATACATAATTTCTCTCGAGATGGCGGGTGGTGAGCTGCCTTCTTGCATCGCAGCAGTCCGTGTGGTGAAGGTACTCCCACAGTGCTGTTAGATAGGGAGCTCCAGGATTTTGACCCAGCGACGATGAAAGAATGGCGATATATTTCCAAATCAAGATGGCGTGAGACTTGGAGGGGAACTTAGAGGCGGCAGTGCTCCCATGGGCCTGCTGCCCTTGTCCTTCTAGAAGGTAGGGGTTATCGGTTTGGGACGTGCTGTCGAAGAAGCCTTGGCAAGTTACTGTAGTGCATTTTGTAAATGGTACACACTGCAGGCATAGTAATTCGATGAGTAATCATCTATCTTGGTGACCTTGAATGCTTAACTGTTCTAAATTTAAGTTCATAGCTGACTTACAGGATTTTAATGCTGCTCCCTGGCCGATCGACTGTATAAGGAGAGAATCCTCTAAGTTTTGCCAATAGAACTATGCAGAAGTATTTTGTGTGAAATAGCATGAGGTAAATCTTCCAGGATCTATTGGTGACCCAGTTTCCACACAAATATCACACCAAAGCAATTTCTAGGCTGTGGTGAGAAGGCAGGTTGATCTATGGAAAAAAGACAGGCGGTGTCTTTACCCACTAGGCTATCAGGGGACCATTTAAGATAGGAACATAGAGTGACTAGATACAACACAGACAACAGGAAATAAAGAAGAAAAATAAAATACAGGAGTTCAAGAAAATTACATCAGTTTTATTCCTTGGTCTCCTTTTGGATAAGAAATAGGAGCAGGAGTAGGCCATTCGGCCATTCGAGCCTGCTCCACTATGGATGCACATTTTCTCTCTCACTCTCTGACTATGGCCTACCTAACTGTGGGATGTTTGTTTAATAATTCCCTTTTCTTCTCTCATTCTTCAGCAGGAGGGTATCATCAGGAGCTTGGTGTATCACAGCATCCTTAGCACAAGCAAGAGGGTGTCATTAAAACCAAAAAGCACTGAATCTCTTCACAAACAACATTAAACAGCTGAGCAGGCTCAGGGCAGAGATAGAAAAATATGGGTGTATGGGAAAGCAGGCTGTGTTATGAAGACTGGTGGTCTCGTTAATAGGAAGTATCCTTGTGTTAATTCTATCACTTTACATGCGACCACGAAGGCTTCCACTTGTCTGAAATCTCCCAGCTGCAAACTGACAACTCATCACTGATACAACTGACAGCTTTGAAAGCTGGGGAAGGGAGACTAGAATCCAGCACAACAGCGTTTAAATTGAGTGTTATAATTGCTAATGAGATACTATTAAGTACGAGACTGCTTAATTTCATCCATGAATTATAAAACAGACCATTTCAAACCATTTATCGCCTTTAATGGAGGCCAACATATAGTATAATTATTTTGCTGAAGATTGTCATAAACTATTTAGCAGAATGTCCAGAGTGCATGGTTTTAGTTATCGCAAAATGAATGTGACAACTTTTTGGTTCACTTTCTATGTTGAAACCTGAGCTGCTACAAAGCTAATTTGTCGACCTTATTTTTTCTGTTAAAAACAAGTTTCTCATTTCCTTCTACCTTCGTTAATTAATATCTCATTCCTCATTACATGTGTAATTTTGTACCAAACGAGCTCCTTGAATTAGTATCTAGATCCAAATTGTTGATAATCATAGTTGAAGGCTCCAGTTGAAGGCTCTAGAGCAGAGCAGGGTTTTGGGTAAAATTAAGCAGAGTGGGTCAGGAAGTGACAGAGGGAGTAACAAAGGGAATAGGGCATCAGTGACTAAGGAGACATGAGGGGAAAATAGAAAAAAGTCCAAGCTGAAGGTGCAAAGCATTTGCAACAAAATAGATGAATTAATAGCGCAGATAGAAATTATTAGGTTTGATCTAATAGCCATTACGGAGACGTAGTTGTCAAAGTGACCAAGGTTGGAAACTAAATATTCCAGGATACTTAACTTTTAGAAGAGATTGGCCAAATGTAAAAGGGTAGCCCTGATAATAAAGGATGGGATAAAGACAGTAGAGAGAAAGGATCTTAGCTCTGAAAATCAAGAAGTAAAATCAGTTTGGGTGGAGCTAAGAAACAGCAAGGGGCAGAAAACATTGGTGGGAGTTGTTTATAGGCCCCCAAACAGTAGTTGTAATGTAGGGCAGAGTATAAATCAGGAAATTAGAGTTGCATGAAACAAGGGTAATACAGCAATCATGGGGGACTTTACATACAGACAGGGCAAACCAAATTTGCAATAATAGTGTGGAGGACGAATTCATGGAATGTATACAAGATAGTTTTCTACACCAGTATGTTGAGGAATCAACTAGGAAACAGGCTATTTTAGATCTAGTATTGTGCAATGAGAAAGGGTTAATTAATAACCTTGGAGTAAAGGGGCCTTTAGGGAAGAGTGACTATAATATGATAACATTTTTTATTAAATTCGAAAGCGATTTAGTTAAATCCGAAACTAGGGTCTTAAATCTAAACAAAGCAAACTACGTAGCTATGAGGGGTGAGTTGGCTAAGGTAGATTGGGAAACTACATTAAAAAGGTATGATGGTAGACAAACAATGGCTAGCATTTAAAGAATTAATACGTCATTTACAACAAATATACATTCCTTTAAGGCACAAAAACACCACAGGAAAAGTTGTCCAACCCTGGCTAACGAGAAGTTAAAGATAGTATTAGATGAAAAGAAAAGGCTTATAATGTTGCCAAAAAGAGCAGTAAGCCTGAGGTTTGGGAGGATTTTAGAATTCAGCAAAGGAGGGCCAAGAAATTGATAAAGAAAGGGAAAATAGAATATGAGAGTAAACTAGCAAGAGACATAAAAAGACAGTAAAAAGCTTCTATACGTATGTAAAATGGAAAAGATTAGTGAAAGAAAATGTGGATCCCTTACAGGCTGAGACAGGGGAATTTATAATGGGGAATAAGGAAATGGCAGAGAAATTAAACAAATACTTTGGGCTGGATTTTACTAGCCCTGAGGAGACGGGTTTGGAGGCGGGACTGCTGGGAAAGTCAAAAAGAATGGGAGCGGGTCCCAAACCCCCACCCAGCCCACCTCCAACCAATCTTCCCAGGAGTTGAGTTCCCAATTTGCACAGGGACTTAACTCCTAGCGGCGGGAAGAGGATTATAGCCTCTTAACTGCCTTTTAACAGGTAGTTAACAGGCAACTAAGAGGCTTTTTCCAATTTTTAGACTTCTGCTGTGAGGTTCCCGATGTCGGGGAAACCCGCCAGGGTAATTGAGGCATGCTGTGGGTCTGTTGTTATGTTGGTGTATAGATGACAGCTGCAGAAGTGGTGTGAAGGATGCAATGGGACACTGGTGAGTATCAGAGGTAAGGAAATGTTAGGACAGTAATTGGACTGGATTTTGATTGAGGAGGCATGTAGGAGGCGGGACTACAACTTTCGGGGTTGTAGTCCTACCTCCATCGAGTTGTGGCCAACCCATGCGATTTTCACTTGAGTGACCTTGTTGAGCTCGCCCAGCGGGCTCAGCAGGCCAATTAAGGGCCACCCGGCAACAGGTGTCATCACAGATTGACATTTCATCTTTCAAAAGCTTTTGACAGATGAAATATCAGTGCTTGACAGCTGTTTGAAGCTGTCAAACACTGAATCTGTACTCCAAGTTAATTCCTTCCTCTCAGGCTGATTTAGAGATCTCTCCAGAACAGAAAGCTGAATGCTGCAAAGTTTGACAGCTCGCGGCCATTCTGCTTTCTGTGCCAGTGAGATGAGGGACTCCCGAGACCTGAAGGAAGGAAGGCTGTAAAGGTAAGTAAATGTAAGTAAAACTTCTTTAAACACTTTACACACACCAAACACATTTACCTCTGAACTCATGCACCCATCACTCACCTGCACACCAGACATCTCGAACCCTCCAAGCCATTCAGCCCGACGGCCCGCCTCGCTAACTTGGCGTGGTTTGGAGCCGTCGGGAATCCCACACTTCAGCAATAAAAATAGGGATTAGGCTAAAAACTGCCTGTTAACTACCTGGCACTAATCCCCTTCCCGCCTCGGGGAGGCGGGTCCCAGCACAGGTCGGGTATCCACCTCCTTTGAAACTGGCAAGGAGGCAGGTTGAGGTCGGGATGGGTTCGTGCCCCTCGATTTTGAGATTTTAACCCCCAACACGCCTCCAATCCTGCCTCCACGGCCCAATGAAAATCCTGCCCATTGTGTTTAGATTTTTCCATAGATGACAAGCTTTGAAGTGTTTGTGTGGCCTCACCTCAATGGGAGAAGTGACAGATCACTTCAGTGCCCTCACCAGCAGCTGTCATCTGCTTCATCCTAAGGAGAGTCACTGGAGAGTCTGGGTGCAAGGGTTCACCTGTGTACAGTGATTGTCAGTGTTTGACAGCAACTTAATGCTGTCAAACACTGTCAAATCATCTGTCAAATATTTATGGTTCATGTGCCTTTAAGAAAACCGGCAGATGGGGTGTCATCAACTGACGACATCCGACATCGGCTTTCCCTTAAATGGCCGGCAAGCCCATAGGGCGGGCTTATCAAGGCCAATCAGGGGAAAATAGCATCTGTGCGTCAGACGTCACTGGGGGCAGGACTAGGATCCGGAAGGCAGCAGTCCCACCTCCAACGCATCTCGGTGAGTAAAATCAAGCCCTTTGTGTCTGCCTTCATGGAAGAAGGTGCAAAAAACCTCCTGGAAATAGTGGAGAACCAAGGGTCTAGCGAGAATGTGGAACTGAAAGAAATTAGTAAAAAAAATAGTACTGGAGAAATTAATGCGACTGAAAGCCGATAAATCCCCTGGACCTGATGGCCTACATACTAGGGTTTTGAAAGAGGTGGCTATAGAGATAGTGGATGCATTGGTTGTCACCTTCCAAAATTCCAGAACGGCTCCCGCAGATTGGAAGGTAGCAAATGTAACCCCACTATTTAAGAAAGGAGGGAGAGAGAAAACGGGGATCTACAGACCAGTTAGCCTGACATCAGTAGTCGGGAAAATGCTAGAATCCGTTATTAAGGGCGTGGTAACTGGGCACTTAGAAAATATGAATAGGATTGGGCAGAGTCAACACAGATTTATGAAAGGGAACTCATTTTTGATGAATCTGTTAGAGTTTTTTGAGGTTGTAACTAGCAGAATAGATAAGCAGAAACCAGTGGATGTGGTGTATTTGGATTTTCAGAAAGCATTCAATAAGGTGCCACACAAGAAGTTATTAAACAAAATTGGGGCTCATGGGATTGGGGGTAATATACTAGCATGGATTGAGGATTGGTTAACAGACAGAAAACAGAGAGTAGGAATAAACGGGTCATTTTCGGGTTGGGAGGCTGTAACTAGTGGGGTACCGCAAGGATCAGTGCTTGGGCCTCAGCTATTCACAATCTATATCAATGATTTGGATGAGGGGACCAAATGTAATATATCCAAGTGGGCTGATGATACAAAGCTGGGTGGGAATGTAAGTTATGAGGAGGATGCAAAGAGGCTTCAAGGGGATATAGACAGGCTAAGTGAGTGGGCAAGAATATGGCAAATTGAATATAATGTGGAGAAATGTGAAGTTATCCACTTTGGTAGGAAAAATAGAAAAGCAGAGTCATTTTTAAATGGTGAGAGATTGGGAAATCTTGGTGTTCAGAGGGACCTGGGTGTCCTTGTACACAAATCACTGAAAGTTAACATGCAGGTACAGCAAGTAATTAAGAAAGCAAATGGTATGTTGGCCTTTATTACAAGAGGTTTTGAGCATACGAATAAAGATGTCTTACTGCAATTATATAGGGCCCTGGTGAGACCATACCTGGAGTATTGTGTACAGTTTTGGTCTCCTTACCTAAGGAAGTATATACTTACTATAGAGGGAGTGCAACCAAGGTTCACCAGACTGATTCCTGGGATGGGGGCATTGTCCTATGAGGAGAGATTGAGTAGACTAGGTCTATATTCTCTAGAGTTTAGAAGAATGAGAGGTGATCTCATTGAAACATAGAACATTCGTACAGGGCTTGACAGGATAGATGCAGGGAGGATGTTTCCCCTGGCTGAGGAATCTAGAACCAGGGGGTCACAGTCTCAGAATAAGGGGTCAGCCATTTAAGACTGAGATGAGGAATCATTTCTTCACTCAGAGGGTGGCGAATCTTTGGAATTCTCTACCCCAGAGGGCTGTGGAGGCTCAGTCATTGAGTAAATTCAAGACAGAGATCGATAGATTTTTGGTTTTTAAGGGAATCAAGGGATATGGGGATAGTGCAGGAAAGTGGAGTTGAGGTAGAAGATCAGCCATGGTCTTATTGAATGGCGGAGCAGGCTCGAGGGGCCAAATGGCCTACTCCTGCTCTTATTTCTTATGTTCTTATGTTCTTATGCAGGAACTGAGATCATGACGAGAGAAGCACCACAGGAGTTGGTCATGTCCAATCGAACCCCCAGGTTTACATGTGGAAGTCAAGAACTACTTCAGCTGAATTGCAATAAGCTGCATCAATTCATAATGTCTGGTCTCTTCAAATATGTGTTTGGGTCCCCCCTTAACCTATCCCATCTCATGCTCATTATTCTTCTTTTCTCAACATAAAGTAATCTGAGATGTTATATTTGAACTTTATACTATACAAGTGCTGTGTTGTTAAAATACTAGCAGCAATTCTTGGTACACCATTTCTCCAGTCTGTGCAACTCTCTCCGAGACATCATTGGTTCCTGTTGTTGCTGGACTACATTACTAATAAAGCGGCCCACCTTACCTTTTCCTGTGACCCACTGCGACCTGCTACTTTATGAAGCTGTAGGCCTGAATTTATAGCTGATCTGCTCTGGGATATTGCTGAAGCAGTGATGATGGGGTTGAGGTAGGGGAGGAGAGAGAGAGGAAAACACAGGGGGTTAAATTTACCTTGGGCTGTAGTGCAAACGGATGATAGAAAACACTCTGGGCTAGATTTTCAGTATAGACAGTTTTGGGGCGCTAACCTTAGCGCCCGGCCGAAGTTAGCGCCCGCCCCAAAGTAGCGCCCCGTTGCCGGAAATTCAGTGGCTTCGCCCTAAGAGGTTGGTGGAGCGCTAAAAGAGGCGTTCCACTACTATCTTTAGGCGCTAAGCTGGCGGTGCAGAGCGCAACACCCGAGCTCGGGCACAGCGCACGGCAGACACTCTGGTGCCAGTGAGCTCTTAAAGGGGAAGGGTGCATGTGTTTTTTTTCAAAGGCAGAGTCTGGGGGGGAAAGGAGGAGGAGGAGGAGGAGGAGGAGGAGGACCAACACCGTTCACAACAACACACTGGATCCTTCCACACAACACATGCAGACTGCCTTTTATAGTGCAGAAGGAGTGCCCTTTAATTTGCGCTCCCCACGGTGTGTTGCGTTCCATTTTACAAACGCTCTGGACGCCAGCCGCACAATGGGGCGGTCCGACTGAAGTTTGGATTCGGGGCGGCCAAAGGGCGTTGCACGAGGATGTGACGTCATTTTCTGCGCGCTCATCCGGGCGGCCGCTAAACTTTGCGCCGGTGCTAATGGGCAACTTAATTTGGGGCGGGGCGCAAACTGCGCTGCGCCCGGGCGCTACACGCATAGCGCCCGAAAATCACTTCTCTTAAGGCGCTAACTGCTGGCGCAAGCAACTGAAAATCTAGCCCCCTGTGTTCTACCCCTCTGTTTTAAAACACCAAAGGGTCGAATTCCTTTTGTGGTAGGTACGTGAGCAAGTAAATAGTCATTCTCGTGGCCAACAACATACATTTAATGTGCAAAAATGTCCTAAGGTGCTTCATAGAGGTATAATCAGACAAAAATGGATGTCAAGACAAAGAGAGAAATGTTAGGAGGGGATGTCCAAAAACTTGGTCAAAGAGGTGAGTTTCAACATTGGTTTTTAAGGAAGGTGTTAAAGAAGGAAAGGTAGGAGGAATCATGGGATTTAGGGAGAGAATTTCAAAGCGTGCGGCCTAGATGACTGAAGGCACGGCTACCAAAGGTAGGGCAAAGGGACTGGGGCTACATAAAGGTCGGTGTCTGAGGGACAGAGCATTCTGGGAGGTGGGGGAGAGGGCTTTAGGGCTGGAAGAGCTAACAGAGATAAAGATGAGTGACGCCATGAAGAGATTTAAACGTGAGGATGACTCTTTGAACTTGGAGGTGTTGGGGGCCAGGAACCGGGTGTAGCTCAGCAAGGACAGAAGTGATGGGTGATGGGGCCTGGTGTGGAATAGGATATGGGCAGCAGGGTTTAGGATGAGCTCAAGAGGAGGCAGGATGGGAGACAGGCTAGGTGTGCATTGGAATATCAAGCTTGGAGATGGGAAAAGCATGGATGAGAGTTTCAGCAACAGATGGGCTGAGGCAGAAACAGAGATGGGCAATGTTACAGAGGTGGAAATAGCTAGTCTTCGTGATGGGAGAGGATATGGGGGCAAAAGCTCAGCTTGGGGTCAAATAAGACACTGAGGTTGCAAACAAGCTGCCCCCATGTGTGTAATGTCACCAAGAGGCAGTACATAGATGGGTAAGAGGTGGGGCCCAAGGACAAATCCTTAGGGACTCATGAGCAAACAGTGCATGGTGGGAGGGGTGGAGAAGTAATTGCTGGAGTTACTCAGCTTTGATTGGATAGGTGAGAGGGGAACTATAGGAGGGCAGAACTGCTGAACTGGACAACGGAGGAGGATGGTGTAGTCAATGGTGTCAAAGGTTGCCAAGAGGTCATCAAGAATGAGGAGATATAATGCACCATGGTCATGGTCACAGAGGAAGTTATTTGGTTAGGGCCATTTCAATGCTGTGGCAGGGATGGAAACCTGATTGGAGAGATTCAAACATTGGAGTTACAGGAAAGCTGGGCATGGATTTGGGTGGCAAAATCACGTTCAAGAACTTTGGAGAGGAAAGAGAGGTTGGACATTGAGTGATAGTTTGCATGGATAGAGGGGTCAAGGGTGTTTTTTTTTTACTTCTGAAGCAATTTGTGCACTAATTCTATTGTTCATTTGGAACTGTGTTTATTTTTCACAGTGAGAGATGCAAGTTGCAGTGAGAGATTGGACACAATTTAATATTAGCGAGATTTCAGAAATCTGCTAGAATCTTAGCAACTGGGAAAGATGCAAATGGGAGCCAATAGAGCTAAAGTTCAAATATTAATTCTATCGGCTTAAAAGCATTGGAGTTGAAATCACTCTGCAATATTAATAACAAATGTATACAATTCCTTTTTCTGACATTCTAACAAAGCCATTAGTACACTTATTTCAAATGGATTCAAATGGCAGACGGAGTGTTTTCAGACAGTGCATTGACTTCAATGGAAATTAAAAATCGGGAAAGGTGTATAACGGGCAGCTGAATTGATAGCACCCAAAGTCAAAATTACCCCATCGTGTGAGTGTGTCCCTTTCTCACAAGGTACATACAGGAAACGTTGTGATATCCGGCACTGACGGGACCGAGCTGTTGCCGTCCCATCAAAACTGCCGGACAAACCAGCGCTAATATTGAAACATACGCTCTGTATCCGGCAACAAACCCTGTTAGCTTCTAAACAGTCGGCCGTACCTTGCAAGCATCTCTGTAGCTTAGCAACAGCTTCAGCGAGACCTTGCAGAGCCTGACTGGTGAAAAAAAAGCAACAAAAAGAAAAAAAAACCTAACGAAACGGCTCTTGATTTTTGCCGGTGGATCGAGCATTCTGGACAGTTAATCTCCGGATAAACCAAAGTTTTCTGTACTACACAAACCTCGGCAGAAACAGAGTGCAAGATATTTAGTGACACAAAATGAAACTTTTGCTGCAGAACAGATGATCAAACAAGGTGAAAAGAAAAGACTCACACACAGCAAAGTGACACCAATTTCCTATTACATTATGTCGTCAAATCTTAATAATACAGACTTAATTTGCTAGAAACTTTATGCTTGGTCAGTATTTCTGAAGGCTGCTTATGAAAGATGATGACTAATTTGTCCTATTTCTATCCCAGTGCATTTAATCACTCATATTCCAATGGAATTGAAGTAAGTGACATTCATCTTTTACATGCAATTGTTAGTAGAAAAAATGATTATGGGAATGGCAAAATGATGATTATGGGAATGGCAAAATGATTCAGTGCACGAGCAGTGAACATCTGAATGATTGGGGAGTGTTTTATATTTGGATTGGGATTACACATTTAACTCGTTTGCATGGATCAGGAACTCTATACTGATGGATTAAATGAGAAATGATTACGTACATTACAAATGTATGCAGCTCCCCCAATGGCCTACAAAGTAAAAGTATAATTTGGCTGAGCAGCGAGCCACACAGATCCAGAAGTCCCAAGTTAATTTCCTGATCTGTGCAGAGCCAGTTAATCTGAGCCCTTGCAACCATTCAGGTGCAACAATTCACCTCACCTGAGGGAGAAAAAAAATCAGTTAGGATTCTAACTGCTAGTCAGCATCCGGTGACTCCCGCTGGAAGGTGTGCACCTGTGGAGGTTGAACAAGAAAGGCTCTAATGCCCTCCACAGAGAATAGCCTGCTGACATTCACTGTCTCGGCTCACACATGAATAATAGCCACTTGGGTGACGTGCTGTGGGCCTGTGAGACCACATGCTTAATGCCTTTAGGATAAAAAGCAACAAAGTAAAGAAGCCTTGATTCTGCTTGGGTTAGGTTAGTTCTCTGGGGTCAATTACATTGTATTAGCTAGAGGACATATAGCAGTTTTTTTTAAAAATATAAATGCAAAACATCAGAAATAAGTAAAAAAAAAGGGTATTATACAACAATCAAACTATTCCCATATACTCCTTAACAGTGCAACATTCTGTGCATTTGCTTGCTATTAAACATATATGGGGTAGCCACGTGTCTGGGGTACTGTTCTGTGGGAGTCAGCAGCCTGTTGTTACTTTGCCCAGTGGCCACTTGTCAAACGAAAGCATGCTATGTTCCATGAAGGGCATCAGAGCTGGGCTGAATCCTACCCGCAGAGGTGTACTTTCCAGCAAGGCTCCCTGACAGCAGTCAAGAGTAGGAGCCCTAGTCGACTTTTACCATCAGGGTCTTGAGGCAAATTGTAATGCCACAACTGCTGCTCTGGTTGAAACAGGCACAGGAGTTGGAGAGCTTCCTGTCCTGTATGGCTCAGCGTTACATTGGGCAGTGCCCAAGGCCATCGGACCATTGGGGTAGTTAGTCATAGTGATATTTAAAAAGATTATTAGTGGTATTTGTTTGCGAATACTGGAGGATAAGGTTGTTGTACTGTCCAATCTAGGAGCATTCCTTTAAATAATAGTGGAACATACATTTAATTTCTTCTGCATTAAGTTTGAATCTAAAAATAAAACAAAAAGATAGCCTCTGTCATAGTGATTTCTAGCTTGGCTAGGTCTGTAAATACCACATTTACACTTTTTAAAAGTTCAAACAGTTTCAATTGGGTGGTTCAGCTTATATGTGAATTAATAATAATTTCCCCATGAGAAGACTCCAGTTTAGGACTTGGCCTATATGCAGGGGCAGCTTATGTACATGTCAATACAGTATGCAGCTGATTGATACATTTGTTTCATAAAAAGCTTTATAATGGAAGAAAAGTTATATTTTCTAAGTACCTGTGGGGAAAAGTAGAATGAAATATGATGTCAAATGTAGTGTAATCAACCACCACCTAGACCGAAGGGTGTGTTGATGCAGGACCAGAGGACACAAGCACAGTCACAAGATTGGTAAATGAAAAACAGCAGTTAGCTGTTTTATTCTCAGAAAACAGGGAAAAAAGGTTCACGTCTAGCAAAATCCAAAAACATATGATGTTCAAAAAGAACAAAATCATCACCCGCCCCGGGTGGTTAGGAAGACAGTCCTCAAATCAATTTGCCAGGGTTACTTTACCACTGGATCTTACTCAGCCGGTCCAGGGATCATCTCAGGCTCTCAGAACTAAACAATATTCCACCCGGGTTCAACAGCAGACCTCTCTCTGGCAGCTGCAAGCTGGGCCCCAACAGCGTCAGCGTCAGCGTCAGCGTCCGCGTTCTCGCTTTCTCCTCAGGCTCTGGCCCTGAAGGGATGCACCAGTTTGCCTTTTGAACTCGTGAGCTAATGGGTAGATTTGCCTCAGGTGTGTTGGAGGTGGGTGTGGCCATCACCTGAATTGGAGTGAGAGGGGGACTTTGTCTCCATCTGATGGCCACATACCGTCCATCCACCACAAACCGCCCCCATAGCTCACAGTAGGCAGTCATCTTGAATTGATAGTTGTTGTGGTTTCTATGGTGACGTTGTCACATGCTTAATGTTACCTCAATCTAGTGAATTATTTTCATTTTCGGCAATGCGAAATGATAGTATTACACTATATATAAAAAATGATATTTTCTAGTCTTGACAAACAACTGCTTACACCTGTCTTAAATTATGAATACCTTGATCTCTTTCTAACCTGTTGGCTTTTTTTTAAAGTTAGAAATGCATAAAGTTGTTTTCTCAGTGCATCTTTGTTTGGAGGACAGCTTTAGTCCACTGTTAGTAAAATTGATGATAACTTCTCTCATCTTCCACTTGACTTCTTCGCACTTGATTTTGTTCTCCAAAAAAAAATGTGGCTTCAACAGTGCAGGCCTGCAGCATTTCAGCTGCTGTACCTATTTGTCTGTTTTGTCAACCATGAAAATACCTTTCAAGCTCAGACATCTACATGAGCAGCAAAGTCATCAGTAATCCAACTGGACTACTGAGCTGTGAGCTGTATATCAACCTATACCAGAGAGGCCTTTCTGAACACCCCCAAGCCTTTCATTATAAATTATTGATACTGTGAAGGATTCTTTGCAGGAATATTTACACTAGTTAAGATTAAGGCCCTGAAATTATGCTGTGCAATATTAGCGTATTCCTCTCCATCACAAAGACTGCCTACTTCCACCTCCATAACAACACCCGCCTCCACTCTTATCACAGCCCATCTGCTGCTGAAACTCATCTGTGCTTGGTCACCTCCAGACTTGATATTCCAATGCTTTTCAGGCCTGTCTCCCATCTTCCACTCACTGTAAACATCAGCTCATCCAAAACTCTGCTGCCCATATGCTATCCCGCACCAGGCCTCGCTCACTAATCACCCTTGTCCTCGTTAATCTATGTTGGCTCACAGTTCCTCTACACCTCCAATTTAAAATTCTCATCCATGTGTTTGAATCCTTTCATGGCTCCATCTCCGTAACCACATTCAACCCAACAACCTGCCCTCCACAGAACTCTCAGTTCCTCCAACTCTGTCCTCTATAGAAATGCAAGTTGTTGTTGTTATTGTTGTGCATAACCTCCCCTTCCCCCCCCCCCATTCACAGCATCATTAGCAGATTTACTTTAAGGTACCTAGGCCCCACATTCTGGAACTCCCTCAATAAACTCCATTACCCCTCCACCTCCCTCTCCTCATTCTTAAGGCACACATCATGGACCACGCTTTCGATCACCTGTCCCAATATCTCCTTCTTTGGCTCAGTATACATTTGTTTCTGATTACGCCTCTGTTGAGCACTTAGGAATTTTTTTTTTGCATTGAAGGCACTATATAAATGCAAATAGGTGTTCTATGGTTGCATGGTGCAAGAGCACTTATACGAGTCGACTATTCCAATGTTCCCCTGGCTGACCTCCCACCTTGCACCCTCTGTAAACTTGAGCTCATCCAAAACTCTGCTGCCTGTATCGTACCTCGCACCAAGTCCCGTTCACCCATCACCCCTGTGCTTCCTGACCTACATTGGCTCCCAGTCCGGCAACGTCTCGATTTTAAAATTCTAATCCTCGTTTTCAAATCCCTCCATGGCCTAGACTCTCTGTCAGCCCTACACCATTCCGAGATCTATGCACTCCTCCCATTCTAGTCTCTTGCGAATCCCCGATTTTCATCACTGCACCTTCACCTGCCTCTGGAATTCCATCCTTAAACCTCTCCACCTCGCCACCTCTTTATCCTCCTTTAAGGCACTCCTTAAAACCTACCTCTTTGACCAAGCTTTTGTCCCAATACCTCCTTATGTCGCTCGGTGTCAAATTTTGTAAATTCCTGTGAAGCGCCTTGGGATGTTTTATGACGTTAAAGACGCTATGTAAATGCAAGTCAATGTTGTATGAAATTGCTTCATTCACTATTTTAAAACTGAAGGGCTAGCACCACTGCTATGATAATAATAGAAATAAATGAGATGTTGTACCTTATAGTACATAGCAGTATGTGACTGAGACATCGGTATAAGAAGTTTTTTGGGGGAGGGAATAAACTCATCATTATTTTGCATTTCAAGATCCAATGAACCCTCCGTCTAAATTCTGATGCAATACACAATATTTACTGGCATATTCTAAATAAAGAACCAGAACAAGACATCGTTCTGCAGCTGCTGGTGCTGTAGCCGACCTCGGACTGTGAAGCTGACACTGGGTGTTCAATATGGGAATGTCTCCCATTTCTCAGCTATAACATCTCTCACCTTGATGAGCACAAAATTAAAAAATGAATAGGTGCCTTGGCATGACCCTTTTCTAAAAAAAAACCTGATGCTAGGGGACGCTTTAAGGAAAGTATTGTGTATTAATTTTCAATAATTCTGAATTAAACCAATATTATCTTTGCATGAAATCAAATTTTAAAATATCATCTTTAGAACTATGGCCTAGAAATTCGGTATAGCCGTGTTTGGGGCGCTACAGCCGGGCGGTCGCAAAACTTTGCGCCCGGCGCAACTTGGCGCCACCTTCGCCGATATTCAGTTGCATCGCCCCAAGAGGTTGCTGCAGCGCTAAAGCAGGCGATGCACGAGTATCATAAGGCGCTAAGCCGGCGATCCGGGGCGCTACCACCGAGGGCGGGCGCAGCGCAGGTGCGGCGAGTTATTGATTGAAGGCAGTCAGGCGCCGGTCAGCACTTAAAGGGGGAGGGTGGAATTGTTTGGCTGCCACGCCCTGCACACTGCAGCGCTGAGGGAAGGCCTGAACAGTGCTAATTCAACTGCTCCACGCCCAGGAGAGTGGAGAAGCCAAGGGAGAGAGCGCAGCGTTTCGGCGAGGGTGACCTGAGGGTGCTGGTTGACGCAGTTGAGCGCAGGCGCCATGTTCTGTTCCCTGAAGGTGGCAGGAGGCCGCTGCCCTCCGAATATCGGAAAGCCTGGAGGGAGGTGGCAAGCAGGGTCGCCTCCAACAGCGTGGTTGCCAGGACTCCCCTCCAATGCTGTAAAAAATTCAATGACCTCACTCGGGTTGTCAGGGTGAGCACCCTTTCCAGTATCCTCCTCATCCCTGCATGTGCTCCTCAGTTGATGGCCAAAGGGACGTGAAAGCCCTACTGCCCAGCCCTCATCCAGCAGCTGAGGGACTGTCATGAAAAACACTTGCATATTCAGGAGTTTATACACTGTTTTGGCTATTCCACCATGGGAGGCTGTGCAGGCAAGATGAGGGCTTCACACTGTCAGGGCTATTCCACCATGGGAGGCTGTGCAGGCAAGACGAGGGCTTCACACTGTCAGGGCTATTCCACCATGGGAGACTGTGCAGGCAAGATGAGGGCTTCACACTGTCAGGGCTATTCCACCACGGGAGGCTGTGCAGGCAAGATCAGGGCTTCACACTGTCAGGGCTATTCCACCATGGGAGGCTGTGCAGGCAAGATCAGGGCTTCACACTGTGCTTAGAGGCCGTCCTCTCTCTTGCAGGGCAAACTGGCGCACAACCGGAGACAGCAGCGCCAGACCGGGGGAGGCCATCCTGACATTAAGCAGCTCAGCGACCTAGAGCTGCGAGTGGAGCAGATCATGGCAGGCCGGCTGATTGGCCCCATCACGACTGGAGATGCCGACCCTGTTCTGGGCACCAATGGTAAGGTCCTCACCTTTTTGACCTCTCTCTTTCCACCTGCACCTCATGCCAGCATCCTTTGCCACTATCGAACCAATGCAGTGCATAGGAGCACTCATGCCTCCCTCGTTGCCGTCCTGTCCTCACTCTAAAGCAACTCTTGTGCCTCCCTGCTTTCAGATGGTGACTCGCCAGGTGAGGAGGCAGCCCCTCAAGCTGGCACTGTGTCGGACTCAGACCCAGAGGAGGAGGAAGAGGAAGCCACCCCAGGGACACCCTCGGCCGAGGCAGCCCATGGCCATGCTGGGGACACGTCTTCCCTGGAGGGGAGCAGGGGGGGGAAGTGTCGGAGGATAGTGATGCTCCGGGGACCAGCGGGCTGCAGCAACGCGGGAGGGGTGGGGAGGCTCGGCGGCCTTCTCCCCGGAGGGAGAGTGTGGCCTCCAGTCCTGCTACAGTGAGCGCAGAGGAGTTGCGGCTCCTTGTGGAAATGGGCGCCCAGGCTGAGCGCAGGCACACTGAGCTCATGGCTGCAGTGGCAAGGATGCCGGACTCCAGAGAGTCTCTGGCAAGGAGTGTTCAGGAATTCGGGGCAGCACAGGCCAGGAGTCTGCAAGAATTCAGTGCAGCACAGGCCAGGAGTCTGCAGGACTTCGCGGCAGTACAGGCGGCCTCCAGCCAAGTGCTCAGTCGTGCCGTGCATTCACTGGCTGGTGTCATCCAGACACAGACCAGGGCCACACGGTCACTAACTGCTGCCACCCTCGCTGGCTCGGCCAGGCATCGCTGGGGCACTCGCCGCGCCGCAACAGCCCAGCAGTCGGTGCTTCAGCAGATTGCTGCACATGCTGCAGTGCTGGCCCATGCGAGTGCCAGTGAATCAGCTGACCAGGGAGTGCCTGTGCTCTGTCAGGTGGGCAGCATTCCTGCAGCCAACACTGTCACTCCTCCACTGCAGCTGCCACCACCCGTAGGACAGACTGCTGCCGCCCAAGCTGAGTTGGAGCAGTCCGCAGCCGGGCCCTCCAGGCCCAGAGCTGGTCCAGGCCGACCCCCAAGGGCATCTGCTGTCTCACCAACTAACCCTCAGCAGCCTTCCCCCAGCCTTGCTGCAGCCACTGGGGTCCCATTGAGGAGGAGCTGCAGGGCGGGTAGGGGCTATGCCCGGAAGCGAGACAGATCATCCTCGCAGCTAAAAAAGTAGAATGTCTGGCCACTTTTGTTGTTTTTTATAAACAGGCCGAGACTGTTGTATTTCTTTTTTATAAACAGGCCGAGACTGGCGTTTTTGTTTTTTATATGAAGGCCGAGACTGACATTTTTGTTTTTTATATGAAGGCCGAGACTGGTGTGTTTTTGTTTGGGGGGTTTCTCTGAAGTAGTTTGTCATGCGGGAAGGGCACAGAGTTATAAGAATAAAAAATGTTCTTTAATCGCACTGTCCATGTTTGCTTTTGGAAGTATTGGTTGCCTTGATCAGCTGAGGGCTTGTGGAGCGGCTACATTCATCTTCCTTCATTGGCACAAGCCATTCCCTGAGAGGGGGCCTAGAACCGAGTTGCAATAAGCCGCAAACGGACGGCCCTTGCACTTTCTGCCTCCCTCCCATCCTGGTCCTCCTCCTCCTCCTCCTCCTCCTCTGGTGGTCCTCCAATGTCTGCTGGCAGTGGCTGAGTCCTGCGGATAGCCAGGTTGTGCAGCATGCAGCACACGACAACGAAATGGGAGACTCGCTCAGGCGAGTACTGCAGGGCTCCCCCGGAACGATCCAGACAGCGGAACCATTGCTTGAGCATGCCGATTGTGTGCTCAATGATGTTCCTGGTTGCTTGATGGTTGTCATTGTATCGCTGTTCTGCAGGGGTGCTGGACGCACGGAGCGGGGTCATCAGCCAGGTGCACAAAGGATAGCCTTTGTCCCCGAGAAGCCATCATCGTGGGTGAGGCTGGGCCTGGAAAAGGTCTGCCACAGAAGTCTGGCGCAGGATGAAGGCATCATGGCTGCTGCCTGGAAAGCGGGCATTGACAGCTAGTATGAGCTGCCTATGGTCACACACCAACTGCACGTTGAGCGAATGGTAGCCTTTCCGGTTGCGGTAATCCTCGGCATTCTCCAGAGTTGCCCACAAAGCCACATGCGTGCAGTCAATGGTGCCCTGCACCATGAGGAAGTCAGCTAATGCTGCAAATCCCATTGCACGCTCTTGCTGCTTGTCGAGGGTCATGGGGAAGGAGATGAACTGACGTCTCCTTCTGAAAAGGGCATTGGTCACCTGGCGGATGCAGCAATGTACCGCAAACTGGGAGGTGTTGGAAATGTCCCCAGTAGCGGATTGGAAGGAGCCGGTGGCATAGAAGTTGAGAGCCACCATCACCTTCACTGCCACCGACAGAGACGTCCTGCTCCTCAGCTGTGGCTGCAGATCTCTCTGAAGCAGATGGCAGATCTCTGTGACCACCTCCCTTCTGAATCGCAGCCTCCGAACACACTGCTCCTCAGACATGTTCAGATATGAGAACTGCTGGCGGTATACCCTGGGTGGATAAGGCCTCCTGTGCCGACGCCTGTTGGCCCTTCTCCATCTGGCCATGATTGGCAGTCTCTCACGGCGTCTCTGAGCCCTCTGAATGCAATGCAGTAAGCAAACATTTGCACCCATTGCAGCCCCCATTAGATGTATCAAATTAATGCTATGGCACTGAAAGTTAATTACAAGTGCAAAGCTCTGGCCTGAAGCCAGAAGTACCTGAGCGAGTGTTGATTCAAACCAGAAAGCTCTCTCCCTTTGTCTCTCTCCAAATATCAGTGTCTCACAAAGAAGGAGTGGAGCAAAATGGCTGACATTTATACTGCAGGAGGAGTCCCCTTTAATTAGCGCCCCCCGCGCCCCACAGCGACTGGGACCAGTTCCCCTTTACCAGTCGCTGGGGGCGCCAGACGCACAATAGGCCGGCGCCACTGAATTTCCAGTTCGGGGCGCACAAAGGGCGTTCCACCATGAAATGACGTCAGGATCTGTGCGTGCAGCTGAGCGCGCGCAAAGGGTTTGCGCCGCCGCTAAATCGTTACTGAATTTTGCGAGAGGCGCAGATCGCGCCGCGCCCGGTCGCTAGCCGCTTAGCGCCCCACTTCTCGTCCTCTTAAGGCGCTAGCGGCTGGCACAACCAACTGAATTTCTAGGCCTATATCTCCTCCCCTGATGATCTCGTGGTTAAACGCACTGCCTGGTATTGTACTAAACTATACAGGCCAGAAGCTTGAAAGCTTTAATCCTGGTTTGTGCCGCGGTAGATGATCTCAGGTGCGGCAGTTAAAATGCTACCAATGCCCTCAGAGTTCCTATATTAGAGAGGAAAACCAGTCAAGGTTCTGGCTCCAGATTGCTATCATATAACCCATGGTGGAATGTGCATGTGTGTGGACATTGGGTGAGGGCAGGATTAGGCTTGGCAATGATGCTCTACATGGTTGAATAACCAACTGACACTTTTCCTGGATTCACAAATGCAGAATGGCCATATGGGTAAGAGACCAGAGGGCTGCTGGTGTCTGTGGACCTGCATCATAGCAGGCATCAGCATATTCATGAGAGAAAGGGAGAAAATGGGAATAAGCAAAAACACTTAAAATATATATATATATATTCTGCCATACATTACAAAGAAAGTTAACGAGAGACATGTAGTGTGCAGTCCAGATATTGGCTTCAGTGCATTTCACAATTTACCCAAAATGAAAAGTGAAGGAAAGGAAATTGTTTTCCTTTGTTGCTTTGTGTCTCAATTGTTTTCTCTGTCACTATGTAAAATGCTGCTCACATCAGGTATGAGCAAATGAAGTCGCAATGCGTTCTGTTCAATTCAACTGTGTCAACTACTCACACACATGATTAAGACAGTGCTTTCTTCCCACTTAAACCTGATACAACAATGCTGAATCGGGCAGAGCTCCCTCGTTGTTAACTTTCTAAATAAAAGATGTCTTTCAACACAAGACGTCCCACTTGGCATTTACAGTGAGTGGCGTACTGAAGAATTAATATATGGAAATGGCATATTTTAAAAGCAAACTAATCAATTAACAAGTGCTGAATTTGTTTGCTTTCTTAATACATCCCCTAATAGCAGCTCATCCCCAAAGGTTCAACTCATTACATCAAGTTCACACAGGAATTTCATTGTGCGTTCTTAGAATGCTATATACAGTTCTGATCGCCGCAGTATATAAAGGATATTGCAGCTATTGAAAGGATACAAAAAAGAGCAACCAGAATAATTGAGGGGATGGAGAAATTGGTTTATGACGAGCAATCATGTAATTTGGTCATGTTCTCACTGGAAAAAAGGTCAAGAGGTGATATGATTGCTTCTAAAGGAATTAGATAATTTAAACCATGACAAGATGCTTCACCTTGTCCAGAACAATAGAAATAGAGGTCATAGCCTGCTCTTGAAGGGTTAAATTCAAAACTAATCTGAAGAAATATTGGGCCCGATAATAACTCCGAGGCGTATTTGGAGCGGGGTGGAGGGGTGCGGAACCCGGAATAGTCTCGGCGGAATGTGCAATTTCAACCTCATAATTTTACTTTTGGGTTCCACATCTCCAGTGCGCGTGGTGCGGACCCGCATGCCGCAATCTCAACTCGAGTATTTAAAGAGCCGTTCGAAGGATGCAATTTGGAGAAGTTAGGAGTTGCAACAAACTGAAGGAGAAGTGTTGGATTCAGGACAGACATGGGCTGCGCCAAGATTTAACACGCATTGCTTGATGTTCTGCAGAGTGCAGTGAGGAGTAGGAGAGTGAAATTCTTCCCCAGCAATGGGAGGAAGAAATCTGCTGCTGCAACAAAGAGGGCCTGGCTGGAGGTGGCTGAGGAGGTCAGCAGCAGAAGTATTGTGCCACGCTCCTGGATTTAGTGCAGGAAGTGCTTTAATGACCTAACCAGGTCAGAAAGGTGAGCACAGTTGCACATTCACTTACATCCTGTTATGCACATCACCCCACCACTCACCTGCACTCTGCCTTGTCAAGCCAACATCATCACATCACTGCTCACACCCACTTACTTTGCAAGCATGCCCCATCCTTCTCTTTCTATGCACGCTCACACCCTCATCTATCCATCCACCACTGCCGCTCACCCTAATCTTTATGCAATTTGATGCCTCTCCCTGTTAGTCACCCTCAGCAAATGCACTGCATCATGACAGCTCCCAGGGAATCTGGCACACACCTGCATAAACCTTTTCTTGTGGCTGCACACCAGTTGCTCATTGATCGAATGAAATCCCTTGCGGTTGACGAATACACCAATCTAAGGCAGCCATGGCGCCACCCATCCTGATGTTCTGAGTGTCAAGACCTCCAAAGTCCACAAATGAGCCTCTCACAAAACGTAGTCTCACTGAACCCGTTCCCAGTGGGAGGTAAGAAAGCAGCTGTGAGCACTGAGTATTTATTGATCGCCGCATTTGTGCCTTTTAATTAGCCCCCTGAATTCCGTACAAACTTCTTGCCTTCCTTTTAATGATGGCTTTCAGGAAGTCTAGGAAACCCGTGCATGTGATGTTAAATTTAAATGCCGGTGAGAATTTCATTGAAAATAGCCTGATTTAAATATTATAATCAGTAACCCGCCTCTCTGGAGGGAGTTATACACACGCAGCCAAGTGTGCCCGAGTTAAACCCGGAAGTTGGCACATTGGATCACACATTTTTGACTGTTGAAATTCCATCCATTATTTCAGTGAGCAAGCAGTAAATCTATGCAACAGCCTTCCTAAGGAGACGGTGGAAGGAGATAATGTTGATTCATTCAAATGCAAATTAGATACATTTCTATCAGAAAATAATGTTTTGGGATACATTATATGAGTAATTTGAGAAATGACACATGGTAAGCGTAGTATGCTTGAGAGGGACAGGTGACTTTGATTCCCAAAACTCTTCACCACTGGGAGTTTTCCTCACTTCGTGTCTGGGTCTGCTGTAAACTAATTGATAAGAGATTGATTGCCATGATTAGACAACAACTCCATTATTGTTGTATCATGCGACTACCAGGATAGTAGATCGTGAATGAGCTATAGATTCCATGCCCTCTCTGACTGCTGTCTCAGGCTGAACCAGACTGTTCGCAATCTTGGCATCCTATCTGACTCCAAGCTGAGCTTACAACCTCATAGCTTCTCCATCAAAAGACCGCCTACTTCCACCTCCGAACTCCACCCCCGCCTCCGTCCATGTGCTGATGAAACCCTCACGCTTTTGTTATATTCAGATTTGACTATTCCAATGCTCTCCTAGCCAGTCTCCCAACTTCCACCCTTCATAAAATTGAGCGACTACAAATCTCTGCTGCTCGTATGTTAACTTGCACCAAGTCCCATTCCCTCATCATCCCTGTGCTCATTGACCTACATTGACTCGCAATCCACCAATGCCTCAATTTTAACATTTTCATCCTTGTGTTCAAATAATTCCATGGCCTTGCCCCTCCCTATCGCCGTATCCTCCTCCAGCCCTAGAACCCTCCAAGAACTGTGCATTCCTCCAACTCTGGCCTCTTAAGCACCGTCGCCACCCCTACCCACTGCCCCCCCTACTCCCACAATCCCTTCATCCCACCATTGGCAGCTGTTGAGTCTGAGTGTTCCAGATATACTTATTTTAAATAACTGGACACAGACAACAGGAAAAACTTAAACAGGTCTTTACTACTTGAAGGTCAGGGCTGAACTGCTTTACAAATTACTACACAGAGCTTATATACCGGTGTGGTCACCACCGGTACTACAATATACAGTAGCAAGAGAAAGTAGTCCATCTTCTTAAGGTAGTTCTCTTAAGGTGGTACAGGTTACATACACCACAATTCCTCCCTTTTTAGCTTAACAGTGTACACCCCAATTTAAACATAACATGGATAACATATATACAACTTTCATGCAACTGTTCAAAGATTCAGTCTCTGAGGAGGCCTCCTGATCCGAGTTGGATAACGCCTTTCAGGGGTCTCTGATTCTGGTTGCTGGGGTGACTCCTCTAATTGATCTCTTATGGATTGAACATCCTCATGTACGTTCGCGTTTGAGGTAGATGCTACAGGTTCAATAATTTCTTCCACTGGTGTCTCTGCCGTAGCCATGAGTTCGACCCTTGTTCTCGATTCTACAAGTTGGTCAGCATGACGTCGTATTACGTTTTCACCAATCTCTACCGTGTACATCAGGGGTCCTTGTCTGGCACGAATTGTTCCAGATTGCCATTTCTCATTCTTATAGTCCCGGGCTAACACTGGTTGTCCTATTTCGAAACTCCGAGTGGTCTTGTTATTTACATGCTGGAACTGTTTGTTTTCGACTTCCCTACGCACATTTGGTTTTAACAAATCCAACCTGGACCGCAACCTCCTGTTATAAAACATCATGGCAGGACTTTGATTTGTCACTGCATGTGTGGCGTTTCGATATGCCATTAGGAAATTGTTCACCTTGTGTTGTAGTGGAATATGGTCTTCGCTCATGGCCTTTATCGCCTTTTTGAACGTTTGTACAAATCTCTCGGCCAACCCATTTGTAGCCGGATGATATGGGGCAGATGTATAGTGTTTCACCCCATTCTTCTTCATGAATTTATGGAATTCTTCTGACACGAACTGCGGTCCGTTGTCTGAACATATCTGTTCTGGCAATCCATTTCTTGCAAATATGGTTCTTAGAACTGCGATCGTCTTTTCTGAGGTAGTGGTCGCCATCTTAATCACTTCTGGCCATTTAGAATGTGCGTCTACCGCTATCAAAAACATGGAATCCATGAATGGACCTGCAAATTCGATATGTACACGCTGCCATGGGGTTGAAGGCCATTCCCATGGATGCAACGGTGCAATTGGAGGTGCATTTTGAACTTTTTGGCACCCTGAGCAGCTTTTAGTCAGATCCTCTATTTGTTGTACAATAAACTTCAATACGCTCCACATAAGTGGCCCAATCTTCGACATCGCTATCAAAAGCAGTGATGTTACCGTTTTTAGGCATCCTTGTAAGTTTCTTTAAGTATTTTATTTATTTATTTATTTTTTCCAAAATGGCGGCTTCCCGCACTTGGCGGCTTTTCCCGCGCTTGTCTTCTTCCTGCGCCGACTAAAATGGCGGCTTCCCGCGCTTGGCTTCTTCCCCCGCTGGCTACAATGGCGATTACCGCGCTGTTGCCGTTCTCGCCTCCCAGCGGTCCTTAATTTCCCCCGACACTGCTGCTTTTACTCCCCGCTGTCCTCGTGGGTATTAGCGTTTCCTTTCTTGCTGCGCGTCTATTCCGATTGCAGCCCAGCCCTTTACACCGGCTGCAGTCGAGTTCTCCGCCCTTTTTCCTCCGGTCTCGCCCCCCTTCTCCACTGACAACGCGGCCGACTTTCTGCCCGTGTCGCTAGATCGGCTTACCCACCGCCGTGGAAGAAGGATGATCACTGCCTGTCGCTGATGGTGGACTTCGTGGTCAGCAATTCCAACCCGGGTTCTCGATGCCTCCCGTGCGAATGCGGTGCTCAGCAGGATGATGAGGGCGGATGCCTCTTCTCGACGCCCGTTCTGGGGACGAAACTGCCTTGGATGCAATTGCCGCTGGGTAAGATCGACTCGTCGCCACTGTTGAGTCTGTGTGTTCCAGATATACTTATTTTAAATAACTGGACACAGACAACAGGAAAAACTTAAACAGGTCTTTACTACTTGAAGGTCAGGGCTGAACTGCTTTACAAATTACTACACAGAGCTTATATACCGGTGTGGTCACCACCGGTACTACAATATACAGCAGCAAGAGAAAGTAGTCCATCTTCTTAAGGTAGTTCTCTTAAGGTGGTACAGGTTACATACACCACAGCAGCCATGACTTCAGCCATCTCGGCCCTAAGCTCTGGAATTCCTTCCCTAAACCTTTCCATCTCTCTCTGTTCCTTTAAGACGCTCCTTAAAACCTACCTCTTTGACCAAGCTTTTAGTCACCCATCCTAATCTCATTTCCTTTAGCTCGGTGTCAATTTTTGTCTGATAACACTCCTGGGAAGCAATTGAAACGTTTTACTACTTAAAGGTGCTATGCTAATGCAAGTTGTTATTGTTGACTTATTGTTTTTTTTTGATAAATAAAGTCAAGCTTACAAAATGACTCAATTTATAAAAGAAATCTATTGAGATAGAGTAAATTATGGTGCAGAGTATAAACGGTTGCTTTTTTTAGTACTCATGGATTTCACCATGGCAAATGGTTATTGACAGTGCAAGAGGCACAAATTGAGCAGCGATCGTCACTCCTCAGCATTTACAGGCGTTGCATTAGTTTTATTGATTAGTGTGACATTCATTGTTTTTTGAGATTTAGATCTAATAAGGAAATGTCGGATGAATTAAAACAGGATTTGGAGTGGCAGGCTCACATATTCTCTGTGTGTGAAGGACATTGCTGTATTCTCCTATGCTACCAACACATTTCAGATTCTCCAGAGCCACTGTTGACATCAGTCAGTATTATACAAACAATGTCTCATGTTCCCTGTTGCTTCATGCAGGAAGTTGCCCAGCTTCCCAACATCCCTACTGCAGTCCCAGAAGAGGCATTCTTCTTAGAAATGCTAATTTCCTAATGTCTCAGAATAAATTGGGCTTTACCCAGCTGTAGACCTGTAAGAATTCATATCTACTGTAAGTACATCCAATTTTTCTAAATGACTTTCTTTGTGAAAAAGTTGTGCTTTGTTGACATGAGGGATGTTAGTGCTGGTGAGTAGATTACTTTCCATTTCCATCAACCAGTGACAACATCAAGCACTCCCAGGCCAGTTACAGCATGATTAAATGCAAAGTAAAGTTTCCTCTACGATGCCTCGACAAAGTGCCTGAGCTCAAGAGCATTGCCTATTAGGGCAGTATGTCATTTTCCCATTTCTTATAACAACCATCCTGTGGCTCTCTGACTAAGGTTGTCAATTTAGTACTAAATTAGGGATAGTTTTCTGCTGTGGACTTGAGCAGAATTGGATTAAGACGACCCAAGCTCATTTCACCTAGGACCTTTACAACTAGCAAACATGTCATAAGCTTGGATTGGTCAATAATAATACCATCCAATGTTGCAGTGTCTAATCCACAAAGGCACAAATGCCTGTGCTGATTACCATGGCATGACCCACATTTAAAAAAAAATAATTGCCAGTTATGGACTAGACAGGAAATTCATGCAACAAATGTTTGGTAGATAATACTTAGGTAGGATATAAGCTACAGATCCAAGGATCTGTGCTCGGTTTACGTTTTATTTTTGCTTCTAAATAATGTTGTTCTATCTTTGGTAGGTGTCAGAGGTTCTGAGCAAGATCACGGTTTATGACTCCAGTGACAGAAAAGAAACACAACAGCAAAGAAGAATATGTTACAATGTCTGAGCATGTGTCCAAAGCCATGTAGCTGAAACTGTTCTGCAATCATAAAACAACTCTTATGTATATGAGGAAGTCTATTTAGTGGCGATTGATCCCGTCACTTTGCACAGCATCTAGTTTTAGGCTGTCCTAACCAAGCACTGCCTAATTGTCTACTAAATATAACCCTGTTTGCCATCTCATTGCTAACTTTTTTTCTTTGGTGCTGACAAATTGGCAGCCCTGTGATGTTTTCATGTAATATTAACACTAATAAGTGCGCCGTGTATGTTTTGAAGTGTTACTTCATGTTCAAAGTTGAATATATACACCTTTCTCAGTGATTCTACTCCGGGCTAACCCTTTTACTTTGTGTACAGGCTAAAATCAAATTATACTTGGTAATTTTGTTTTAGTTCACTGACACTTAACATTTGAACCCTCTGCAGCTCAAAGCTTTACTGCAGTTCCAACTCATAGCAGTATTACATTATGTTTTCAATTTATATTTATAATACCTCTATCTTTTATTTATACTGTATTTATACAGACTATCCCAGTTATGCCCAACAGCTTGTTTACAATGGACTTGTGCCCAAGGATAGCTTACACAGGCGTGACCCAGCACAGGAGACAAAACAGTACAGTACAAATCAAACTGACACTTTCATTGACACTTGTAATTCCTTAGTTCACTGCTGCTGTCAATTCATAATAAAGCACATCTTTTTAAATAATTTATTAGGCTGATTAATGACTATATATCAAACATGGAGAAAATTGTACATGACCAACAGCCCACATATACACAAATGGAACCTTTCAATGGTTTGCTTTCATTTCAGGGGAGGTACAATAAAACTGCTCAGCCGGGTATTCAAATCTCTGCTGACTGAATGCTGTTTATTTTGAGGTTCTCCCCAATTTTGAAATAAAGATTTGAACTATTTTAAGCTCTAGTGAGGGAGTCATTGTACCAAACCTCAGGTTTAACTTTGTGGAGGGTGGGGACAGTCTATGGCACTTTGTACTGCAATAATCCAATTAAGACATTAAGGTGAGATCATAAACTGTGACGCCAAAGCAGCGACAATTTGACAGCTGAATGCCAAGACTGGAGGATAGCAAATTTTAATAATGAAAGTTACTGGAGCTGTCAGTGAGATAGGTAAAGATCATTGAGAACCAATGCCCCATATATTACTGGCTGCCCAAGGCTTATTAAGGCCCAAAATTAATGTAATTTAAAAGTCCTTTCCTTAATATGCTTGATCACGACTCCAGTCACCAAGCAGTCACTTGGAACAGGAACTTCAGGAAGGCCGGCTAAGATTTAAAACATTTTTGATGTTGGGTTACCAGTCTCCTGCTTCAGTGCTCACCAGCCTTTAATTTTCCACCAATTCACTGCAATGGATGAAAAGTTGCTGGTTTGGTTGAGTGTTAACATGGAAAACACAAAACCATTACCTCTAAATGTCCAAGATATCAAATCTCAAGCCTAATCCTTGTATATTCCTATAGCAATATATGACAATGGCAAACAACAAAGGACTTTGAGAAATAAATATAGGAATGACCATTGAAAACTTTTGGAGCTAGATACCAATGCACTCTTTCCAATCAGTTACAGTACCTTGATTACATAGAAACGTAGAAGATAGGAGCAGGAGTAGGCCATTCGGCCCTTCGAGCCTGCTCCGCCATTCAATGAGATCACAGCTGATCATCCAAACCCTAGCACCCGGTCCCTACACCGACAGCCATCCCACACAAGCCCTATCCCCGTAACCCCGTAACCCCGTAACCCCACGTATTTAATCCCCCCTAACACTAAGGGCCAATTTTTATCATGGCCAATCAACCTAACCCGCACATCTTTGGACTGTGGGAGGAAACCGGAGCACCCGGAGGAAACCCACGCAAACACGGGGAGAATGTGCAAACTCCACACAGATTACCCCTTAAAGAGCTAGAATCCCCATTTTAAAATTCAGTTATAAACAATAAACCCTGATGATATTGTTAGGATAACTCTGTTGTCTGTTATAACTCTCTTCACACCTTTAATGTCCCCATGTACCTCTGATATCATATACTCCATCCCATCATCCAAGTTTTCATTCCTTTCTCGTTATGTGCCTCATTTTCCCGAGACCTCCTCTTCTCCCTTTCATTGACAGAGATTGTGGTTCACAACTGGCAGGCAGAAATATCCCAGCCACTCCCTGTGCTTCAGATCCTGTTTATTTTTACTGTGAAAAATAGCCCAGTTTCTGTATATGGAGAAGGTTGTTAGTCTGGGCTCCGAGTGGTGTTCCCAGAATCTTGCTCACTATAGAGAATGGAAGCAGGAAGAAGGAGCAATATTTTGTGCTAAGGGTGGCAGGCAAGAGGACTCAGAAGCCCATTAATCCGAAGATGAGACTGTTTCAATCCAATAAACATAAGGGCAGGACAGGTTACATTGCAGGATAACAAGCGGGCTAAAATGTGCAGCAAGACTTGGGAGGGTTGCAATAAAGTCACAGTCATTAGTAACACAGATTTACTGCTGATCAGTATCCAAGATGAATCAAGAAATGTATTGGTCACTTTAAGTTTTGGAAATATTTATCTTAGTAATAAATATTGGTCTTGTTGAGGTGTAATTGAAATTCACACTCTGGGTAATAATCTACCCTTTTCACATCCAGTTGAAATATACCCGAGTCCAGGCATATGCAATCTTTAAGGAGGATCTCAGTTGACATTCATGAAAGTATATGATGGTATGAATTCGGCAGGTCTCAATTTGGAATTGTAGAAGTGATTTCAATCATTTTGGAAATTCAATAAATATTTAATTGAACAAATTTTTCCAACTATTATACCTACATGGACCAGAAACTCCTACACAAGATTACAGAGACTGAGAACGCAAAGATATACACAGACAGAATTGCTTTGGTTTGAAATCCTCAGAAAAGACGAACTTGCACTTAGATTGTCAACCCCTTTATCCCTACATAGCTATCACACAAACACACACACAATTCAAAGCTATTATAGTTCAGGGCAAGCTGAAAGAAAGCATCCGATGGAATGCAAATTCCCCAACTGGGCACAATTTGTATCCGTGTAGAAGTGCCATTGCATTTTGGTCATTAGAATAAAACTGCTGTGGGTTCCTTCACCATTAAAAATTACTGCAACATTGCTTCCTATGATGACAAACCCAGGAGCATAAATCGCAGCCAGCTGGAAGATTCACATTCCATTGAACCTCTGTCCAAAGTGTAATCTGGATTTAAAAGGGCACAGTCTTTAGGAAAAAGTGTTCATACTTATTTTTCTCTGTCCGTCAAACATTGTGATATAATGATGCAAGTTGTGCAATGTCATCATATCACTTAAGCATGTCAAGCCCAGAGGTGGTGTGGAACAGAACCACAAGACTGAGCCCAACGGCATGATCTTACCTTTCGGTGCGAGTTGGGAACGGGTCAGCTGACTTGTGGGTTCCGATCCCGCCTCCAATGACACCCGACGCACAGATGTGATTTTACGTCAATTGGCCTTGTTAAGCCCACCCTGCCGGCCAGTTAGGAGAAAGCTGGTGTCAGATTACGTCAGTTGATGACACGTTATCTGCCGGTTTTCTTAAAGGGGACACGCTCATTTTTTTTTGACAGATGATTTTTCAGTGTTTGACAGCATTGAGGTGCTGCAAATACTGCCAATCACTGCACAAAGGTGAGCGCTTGCACACAGACTCTCCAGAGACTCTCTCCTTAGGATAAAACAGATGGCAGCTGCAGGTGAGGTTACAGAAGCGATCTGTCACTGGTGAGAGAGGTTCTCCCAATGAGGTGGGACTACACAAACACTTCAAACCTTGTTACCTATAGAAAAGTCTAAATACATTAAAAATGATTTTCCCAACATTTTCTTACCTCTGAAACTCATCAGTGTACCACTGGATCCTTTGCACCACTTCTGCAGCTGTCATCAATGCACAAACCTTACAGTAGACCCACAGCACGCCACAGTTATCCTGGCGTGGTGTCCAGACGTCGGGAAGCCCGCAGTTGACCTGGCAAAATTGAAAAAAGCCTCCTAACTACCTGTTAACAGGCAGTTAAGTGCCTATAATCCTCTTCCCGCCGCCACGTGTCGGGTCCCTACGCAAATCGGGGACACAACACTTGGGAAGATTGTATGGAGGCGGGTTGGGGACCTGCTGTCAATCTTTGCAATTTTGCCAGCAGTCCCGCCTCCAAACCCGCCCCTGAGTGCCGGCAAAATCCCCCCCCCCCCCCCAAGTGTTAACAGACTAAATTATCAATAAAAACTGGAGGAATGAGATATCCAGCCTTGAAAAGAGAAGACCGAGAAGCGACATCATAGAAGCATATAAAATAATACATGGTTCAGAAAACATGAATGCAGAGCACTAATCAAAATTCAATCAACAGCATACAAGAGGGCACAACTTCAAACTAACGAAAGGCAAATTCAGGAAGTTATTTGCACTTGAGTGACCAATACATGAAACAGAAAGCTGGGTAAGGTAATGGGAGGAAAAGGAATCATTGAAGAAAAAGCTGAAAGTTATGATGGTGAAACTGCAGGTTTCTTTTGGGTGGATACACCAGCAATGGGCCATTTGACCTTCCTCATCCATATCGACATTATGATCTTGTTATCCGAATGAAAGTGATAGGTCTGTTGTTCTACCTCCCCAACGGCAAACTATTTTTTCCTCAATATAATAATTGGTTTGGCATCTAAATAAAAATGCAAATACGCCAAGAGAAGTTGAAAAGTAGCATTAAATGCAAGGTGATTTTACTTTAAATAAATTGACCTCCTACATTTTTACAGTGTGGCAAACTGCCACTGGAGAGTTCCGAGTGTCTCTTCTTCTGGCTATCTTCCATATAGATCTATTCAATCACACTGCACACAATAAATCTTCTCACCCAGACACTACGATCAAATTGAAATCCTGCTAGACTGCAGGATGCAATAAAAAATAAAAGTTCGGGCGCAGTCCAGTTTTATTCACATCAAAAACAGCTACCAAGAAAACAAAAGCCATTAAAATATTTACATGCTTCAACAAAAGGTGCATTTGGCAAGAACACTGAAATTATTCCTTTAAAAAATTGCATTTACACTGTGCCTCATCACATCTCAGAAATATCTCGTCGCACTGCACATACAATTAACTATCTTGAAGTGCAGCATCAAATTTTATGTAGGTAAATGTGGCAGCCATTTTGTTCATGGAACAATTCCACATATAGCAATAGAATGAATTACCAGTTAGTCTGTTTTTTGCTGGCGCTAATTGAGGGAGGAATATTGACCAGGGCACTGGGAGAATTCACAGCTAGAACTATAGAAGCTTTACAGCACAGAAGGCAGCCATCCTGCCAATCATGTCTGTGCCAGCTCTTTGCGAGAGCAGTCAAAAACTAATCCGTCTGTCCTGCATCTTCCTCCATTTCAAATATGAATCAGCTTTTCCATTAAAAGATGCAATTGTCTCTAATCATTCTTCTTTAAATAGTGTCATGGGATTCTTAGCATCTACCTGAGCCACTACAATAGGAAAATGGTGCCTTGGCTTAACGTCTCATCTAAAGGACAGCACCACAAACAATGCAGCACTCCCTCACTGGAATGTTAGCCAGATTTGTTTTATTCAATGCGTATCATTCAGTGTTTGAACACAGTATCTGAGGCTTCAAATTCTTGAGAAAGTGCTTCATAAACCCTTTCCTGGACTGTACATGGCTTAGGTGCACTATGAACAGATCATTTTATTGCATTATTCTAAAATACAACTAGCAAAACTGAGAATTGCCTCTCATAGTTTATAAGTTCTCTCTTTGTACTGCATTTCCTGGTTTAAAAATAAGTTCTTCTGGAAAAGCTAGCACCCTCAAAATGACTTCTGCAATGGAAAGCAGGGTGAATAGCTTCTATTATTTTAACTTTGCAGGAAGTATATAAAAACCACAATTGATTACTGACATACAATTGCATTTGGGAAAACAAATTATCAAGCATTCAAAAGTGCTAAAAACAATTTACCTGTGTCAATGTGCTATTAATTGACATCAAGAACCAATCAGGAAAGCCATGGCATAGACAGCACTCTACAAACACCACATGCTTTTGTGTACTGTGGAGCTTGCTGTGAATTGTTCAAAGTACCTCTGTCTCACCGATTGACTTCTCAAAGGCAATATTGTATTCCAAAAGGTTTTATGCATGCAAGAATTTAATTTTGAATTGCCAGTTTTGATCTGGTTGCAACAGATGTGAAGCCCTGACACAGCTTCAAAGGTAGGGACGCCTGAGTAATCTGGAGAAAGACTGTAACCATTAGAGATTGGGTAAGAGTTCAAATGATAGGCTTGTCTCTTTAACCCTTTCATGACTAGTTCAAAACTGCTGTGTTATTTGGACTGACTTCAACAATATACTGTTATTACTTGCTTCTGTAAATGACTTTATCCATGAATATATCGATTTGATAGGTTAGTCAGTTATGAAAGAATCTGGTGTGACTGATATTAATTGCCTTCTGAAGTGACACCGATGCCTGGTGGAAATCCTATGTGTACTCCAGAGAAAAGAGACAGTTCAATAGTTTGGCCAAGGCATGCTATACCACAATAATTTGCGCACAACATCTCGCTTCAGTTCTATGAGCCTATGAGAGCTGGCTTTTCTGTTGGACACAGGATAACACCTTTAAGAGATGTCTAAATTTAACACTTCCTACATTGTAACACATAACTGTCCTAATGTGATTCTATACTATAGCAATTAGCCAATAGGTCAGTGGCCCATTTAAAAATGCATAATGCTACTTCGGAGTTTCTATTATAAGAAATCAAAAATGACTGGGCAGCAGTGTCCCTGCCTAGTTTATTCAATTACTGAGATTAAGGCAGTCACCTTTTGTACAACCTAATACTGGACAGGGCTGGGTTCTAGATGGACCTGCTCCCTCCCACATTTGCAGAGCCACAGACAATCCCGTTGCACAAGTGTGAAACAATCTATCAAAATTCGAATATTTAAATCAGACTTTTGCTGTCTGAATTTTAGAGACCAAAAATGGAACTGCCCAGTTCAAAGCCAGATGAATGACCACCTAAGTTGAAGTGTGATGAACTATGCACCGACAGTATCACAGTAACTTGACTTTAACACTAGGCTGCAGGTAGCAAACAATTGCTAGCTTCTTAAATGCATTTCTGAATATTGAAGTTAATCAAAGTCGAACTTCAAAAAAAATTGAACACAATTTGTACCATGTGTTTCTGACAATCGAATAACACTGTCCAATAGTGTTTCCAATGGTATCGTTTTTTGCCGACATAATATATCCAGGCACACAACTTGGACAACTGGTCACCGCAACCCAGTCTATCACTACCATGGCAACAGAGCTCCTGCAAACATGGAGTATTAGGTGTGTTACATTGATTTTAGGATTCCTAATAATCCAGCATTGTTCAAAAAAAGAAAATCAACTACATTCATTGCAGCTGAAAACAATTTTACATAGAGTAGTATTAAGCCACTTATCCTCTCCTTAGAAACTGCATTTTGCAGACTGACTCACTTTTCTAGTCGGGATCGAACGATCCTTAATTGCAACGTTAAAACAGCACTTGCTGGTGTTAAAGGAACATCTCGAAATTCTCATATGTAAATCATTACAGGGTACATCATTATTCTGAGCAGCTGTGACATTAGAATGATGATTTTTGCTTCATGTAACACACGCAACATAAATATAGCTTTAATTATTTTTATAAAGCATTTTAAAGAAAAAGTACAGCAAAAAAAAACACTGCAAGGCATCATATTCCTAAATGTTCTCACAGTATTCATCATTATATGCCGCTTGCGACCTAATAGTTGGATGGGTTGCTTGTTCTTACGTATTCACCAATGGTGTGCAGATCCAGTTGCTACAAGGAATGTGGCAGTGTCCCAGGATAGCTTTGAAAAGTTTTGGCCATCAAATTACCTATTATATTTAAGGCTTTGGCCATTGTTGTGTTCAGCAAACATCAGCTCTGTAGTCACTTCATGTAGAGTTCTTGGCATTGGCAAAGAGAAAACTTTCATTTCATCATCCAGTCCCCACAGACCCCAAATTAAATAAAACCTCCTCTAAACAACAACAACTTTATATAATGCCTTTAACGTAGTAAAACGGCCCAAGGCGTTTCACAGGAGCAGTACCAAACAAAATTTGACACTGAGCCACATAAGGAGATATTGGGACAGAGGTCCCAAAGCTTGGTCAAAGAGGTAGGTTTTAAGGAGCGTCTTAAAGGAGGAGAGAGAGGTAGAGAGGTGAAGAGATTTAGTGAGGGAATTCCAGAGCTTGGGGCTTAGGCAGCTAAAGGCACGGCCGCCAATGGTGGAGCGATTAAAATCGTGGCTGTGCAAGAGGCCAGAATTGGAGGAGCACATAGATCTGAGGATTGTAGGGCTGGAGGTGGTTATAGAGAAAGGGAGGATCCCTTCCTTTCTTCTTCCAGTCCATCTGTTCTTACCAATAAATGTCTGAAGTGCCACATGCAGGCGATTTTCTGATTGATTCAATGTTTCCATTATTTGACTGGTGTCTACATTGTTATTTCTGATTGAGATTCACTTAAATCACAAAAATAACCATTCGACCAAAAGACTTTTCTCTGCAATATTGTGCCCACAAAAGTTCTCCACATCTCCTCCACTGTTAACCATGTAAAATATTATGTAACACCTAGGTTTCATTAATGCTTATTAATAAATTGTGGCAGTTCCCAATCTACAAGGGGTAACTAAAAGCTTGGTCCAAGTGGTAGGATGTAAGGAGGGTTTTAAATGAGGAGAGAGATGGGTGAAGAGCCAAATAGGTTTAGGGACAGAATTCCAGCGCTTATGGTCCTTATACACTCTTTGTCATCCTTAAGTCTCTAATGTGTAGAAATCAAGACATATCAGTCTCCCAACACTTTGGAACTTTTCATCTCCCTCAGTCTTTCCTTCCTCCTACCATCTTGAAGTTTTTAAAACCAAAGCTTGATATCAGCTGATTAGGAGAGTAGGTAAACAGTGATGAGAGCTGTAAAATACATCATGCAGATATAAACAGGTGAGCAGAATGAGCAGACAGACAGCAGAGGCGATTTAACGTGGAAAAATGTGAGATACTATGGGCCAGAAATTCGGGTCCCCACGGGTGAGTATGCACTGGGTACTCACGCGTAGGCCCAACGAAAGTGCCGGTTTCGTGCATACACTGTGCATGCGCGGGAAACTGGAACTTCCGTTCCCTTAAAGGAAGGGGTTCACAGGTCGAATGTGTGCGCTGGAGAGGCAGCGCGTGCGCCTGGACCTTCCGTTTTTTTTGCAGGTTTCTTCGGGAGGGTAAGTCTCCAGGAGCTACGCTTTTAAAAAGCAGTCACAAGGCCTGCTTTTAACAAGGTAAGTGGTGAATTAAGTAAAATTAAAACATTTTTTCCACAGGTTTATTATTTTTAAATACTTTAAAGAAAGGTAAGTTTATTTTTAGCCCCGTTAAAAACTGTCATTAATTTTTTCAAAAATTTAAATTATTCTTTAAAATAGTTATTTTATGTAATTTATAGTTATTTTAAAAATGTGATTTAAAAAAAAATTATTTGAAGTTTTAGTTATGTTTTGGGCCGAACTCTATTCATAGATTTGACAGGTCTTCCTGTCAAATCTATGTATAGAGATTCCCTGCTACGATCGGCTCCCCATGGCCCATGTGATCCCAGGGGACGCTTCGAACTAACTGCGCCCCTGGGATACGCAAGCACTGCACGCCTGCAGTTGGAGGAGGCCCAGGATCGGAATCCCACGTGGGCCCACAGCACAACGGCTGGCGCGCTAGGTAAGTGCAGGTCGGGGGCTTGCACCCACGGGAAGCCTCCGACCCAAATTTCTGGCCCATTGGAGGGGGAAAAAAACGATAAATGGGACTATAATCTCAATAGAAAGACACTGAAAGGAATGGATGAACAGAGAGCCCTCAAGGTTCAAATACATAATTCCTTGAAAGTGTGAGAGGAAGTAGATAAAACCATTAAAAAGGTTAACAGCATCTTGGATTTTATAAGTAGGATTAAAAAGCATGAATAATTTGTGCAAAATATTGGTCAGGGGACAGTATACTTCGTGCAATTTTAGGCATCCTATTATTGAAAGGACATTGAAGCCCTAGAGAGCAGTCAGTTTAGATTCACCATGGTGACATCAGAGACGTGAAACAATAGCTATTAGGAAAGACTTGAAATACTGGCATTATTTTCACTGGAGCAGAGAAGGCCAAGGGGAGATTTAATAGGAGTTTTAAAAATTATTTAGTAACCAGTCTCCTGTGGCATTGCACACAGGGAATCAAGACCAAGTGTCGTTTACAAGTGGTGTGATTGGAGGCCAGGCAATATTTGGACCAGATATAATTCAGTGCCCATTTTAAAATCATGAGGCACAGATTTTGCAGTCAGTGGCGAATGAACGCCGCTCATTATGCTTACAGCTGCCCACAGACTTTTCATGGGCTTTTGTGCGGCGACTTACAGTCATCAGGTGTCTGAAGCAGCACGGCACCATCTGTAGGGGATCTGGGGTAAACAACAGCGTGACTCCTCAACCAATCAGATTGAAGAATCCTTACTGAGGCACGCAGAATCTAAACTAGGAAGTGCAAGTTAGAATAATTCATTCAATATAAAATCATGTACAGAAGGCGAAATGAAGAGAAGGAAAAAAGATGGGATTAAGGGAGAGAGATAAAAGAGACAAAGTAAAAAAAAAACCTTTATTTTAATTTTTATATTTTTAAATCTCCAACAATAATTAAAATCTGAAAGAATGAGACTCCACACTTATAAAAGTAAATATTCAGTGCCAGAGAGCTTGTTTGGTAGTAATCAAGACTTATCACGCCATTAAAAATTCACTTACACATCAGCACTAACTTTTTCTGGTTTGTTTAGTGGGTATCTAGTGGGTAAGTACCGCAACTTCACACCCTTCATGTGTTTGAATGTCGAGCCTCTCGGTGAGGTACCGATGCAGCGAGGCTTGTGAAAGAACAGGGTAAATCGGACAGCAACTTCCTGATTTCTGCGTTTAACTGCACATGTGCAGACGTCAGATGTTTGTGTCTAATTTACTCCTTAATAACAGTGAGCGCTGATAGCCTCACCATTATTCCTACTGCAAGATCCTAGCCAATGTACTCTATCCTATCCATATTTCCCTATGTCCACATTTATAATGGAAACTGCCTCTGTAAACTTTATGGCCTAGAAATTCGGTAGGCTTAGCGCCGCATTTGAGGCGCTAGAGGGCCTAGCGCCGGAGTTATGGCCAGTTGAGAAATTCCCTGGGGCCCTAAATCGGCGTTGCACCGGTAGCGCTGCGCCGGCACCGATGACGTCATTGGTGTGCGCAGCGTCCCGGTTGCCGTGGTAACCCGGCCCCAAGCCGAAATTCAGTTGCGCCCGCCTCGCCCGTGGCAGGCGCAACTAAGACTCTGGCAACAGAGTCTTCCCCCAGTGTGCGCCGGCGCATAAAGGTGGAGCGGCGGCCGGCCGCGTTCCCGGCGGCCGCCTGCCCGCACCTCCCTTCCCGGACTCCTGCATTCCCCCCCCGCGGCCCTGATCAGTGTCTGATGCGAGCCCGGCACTTCCCCGAGGTGCCGGGCTCAGATGTCGGGTCAATCCGCCGGACAGTTGTCAGCTGCAGGCAGCTCCTCCTTAACAGGAGGAGGAGGCCTGCAGTTCCCCCGCCTGCCGCACCGCATCGGGTGCCGCAGCGGGGGATTAGCGCCGGGAAACCCAAGTGCACGCCCGTTTTGAGGCGCTAAAGGAGGGTTTTAGCGCCCGCCGCCGTCTGGGCCCGGCGCACCCGAATTTTCGTCGCGCGCTGCCGCATTACCGCTGGCGCAAACTTTCTGGCGCTACAGCCCTGGCAAGACCAAAACCCAATTTCTAGGCCTATGATTACCCATCACCTGCTCAAAATCAGTGGTGGTGCTGACAGCACTTTTACTCAGGTAGTGTTAATTACACTGTGATGAGTTTACATAGGTAGCTTCCATTAAAATGTGAACATAAGAATTTATAATGGAAAATGTGGACAGGAAATATGCACAGATGTAAGGTTTTTAATATATTATAGATGACATATTTTGATAAAGTGAATGGGGAAAGACTATTTCCTCTTTTCAGGGAGTCAGTGATGAAAATTGTCAATAAGAGTGAGTAGAGAGTTTAGGAGAAACTTCTCTATGCAGCAGATTGATGGAGAATGAAATGCTAGCCAAGGTGAATGATTGAGGTAGAGACCATTACTTTGTTTCAGGGAAAGTTGGATAACTATTTGAAAAGAAAGGAAGACACAGATCTGCGGGGAGATAGTGGTGCAGTGGGATTAATTTTGGATTGTTCGAGCAAAGAACTGGCACAGACACGATGGGCTGAATGGTCTCCTGTACTATAAACTTCTATGGTTCTAAATACTACTTTCTGATTAATTTAGACTTGTCTTTTACTATTTTCAACCTTGGGTCCTTCCCCTTGGTTTGTCAATTAAAAAAAAGACCCTGTGCAGCTGTTCTCAAAAAGGAACAAACTTCTGCACCGCAAACTTTGACAGTCTCCCCGTTGTCTCTTATAGAATAAAAAAATAAAATGTGTTAAGACAAAAACTCTAATGCAATTAACAAATAAATCTCCGAAATGTTTTGGGGCTCGGCACTTCTTGGCGTAAACATTAGTTGCAGTGAAGATAAAAGATGCATTTATTTCTGCAACTCTGACTAAATCTGTAAATTATGCAAATATACATCTGTTTTGTGTGCTTGATGTGCATTTTGTTTTTGACATCAAAGCAGTGTAAAGTGCTTTTGAGAACCAAGGCACATTGTAATTTTACCCATTCACTAGTGTAAACCAATATTTTTTTTACGGGAAAAAAATCTTCAGCAACATTAACATAATTCAGCTTGCCCTGATATCTTCCTATTTGTGTGAGATGGTGCATCCATCAAAATAAAATATTACAGCACTTAGGCTATAATTATAGGTATTACTAATTCGACAAATGGACACATTACTGGAGAATGGTGATGACTCAACAATCCAGCCTTATTTTGTTGGAAGTCATATTAACTGTTTAAGAACTAGGTTTGAATTTGTGCACCAAACTGCAATGATAACATTCATGTGGAACTGGTTATTTCTCCAATCCTAGTCAAGAATGTTCAGCACTGCAAAGATCATCTGAATCTGACAGCAACGACTAAAAGCTATTTGGGCCACCAAAGTTCACTTCTTCTGTACTATAATTCTGCTTTCTACGTTTGGGCTTTCTCAAATAGATCGATTAGCACCTATTTTTGCCTTTGTATTGCACCAATTATTGGGTGCGAATCGACAGCAGGGAAGAGGAAAAGTCTGCCCTAATGAGCTTTTCTATTTCACCCACTCTGTGGATTTGCACACAATCGGATTTCAAAGAAAGAATGCACAGCCATCACTAAACATCAGCTCCAGCTGGTGCAATATTGGATAGCCTGTAGGCCGACCCAATTGACAGGAAGACAGGTCCAGAGGGTTGCGAGACAGATCGCAGGGGGGTGGGCGGGGGAGGGAGCCCGGGCTGGCAGCGTGTCCACAATGTCCTTGTGGAACATTCTTGCTGCTTCTGGCTCCGACAAATTATTTTTCACTTATCTATTTTGGGCCTCTTCCTCTTTACCACCTAGTCCAACCTGTACGGTGCACAATCCGCCCATTAGCACCTGCAATTTTGCAATCAGGGTCCTACAACCAGCTTAAGGCTCTGGTTGCATATTTTAAATAACTCTCTCAGTAATACAGTAATAGACAACTATTGGGGGGAAACAGTTTTAAGGACGGAAATTTAGAAATATATTGCACTGTGCAACTTATCTTCATTCAGCCATCATTAAAAATAACAGACAAAAAAACAATACATTGTACATGTAAAACAAAAGGTTATCAAAGGTGATGCCATGTAGCCAGGTCAGCAGTTGGGACAGTACAATTAACCCCGGGATGGTTGAGTAACCTGCCCACACTCACTGCCTAGGCTCACATATGAAGAGTGGCCCACTGACCGAGGTACCGGAGGTCAGCCTGTGGCTATGGAATTTTACCACAGCAAGGAGTCAACACCCTCAGGGGAGAATGGAAGAAAATGTAGAAAAAAAAAACCAAAAATAGAAATAAATTCTTCTTGAACCTAACAGTCTAAAGATGATCTATTTCATACTTCTGATACTAGTCACTTTTTTCCAATTTTTAATTCAAATTTTAACCATCTGATTTTAAGAAACATGAGCATGTGGCAAAGCCACCAAGAGACTCTTGCAGTAATGTATATTTAATAGGGGCTTGTTACCTTTAAGTGTTTGCTCTGCATAAACAGCGCGGGTTCGGTAAAATGGCGATCCAGCGCGATGACGTCATCATGCAGGTCACGTGACGTTCCCAACGGCGGGAAACGTGATGACGTCAGAGGGGAGAGGCGTTCCCTCTCTGTCCTCGTGGAACCAGTTGGTGTACAGACCTGTGTAGAGTTTCTCCTGCGTTTTTGTTTGTAACTTTTACTAGTGCATTAAACCACGTTTGGTTAACTGCTAGTTTTAGTCTCAGTACTTTTGTTAGGAGTTCAAGCACTCCTACATTGGTGACCCCGAATCCTCGCGGACGTTCTTCGTGGCGAAAACGGAACGCAGGGCCATGATGGAAGCCAACACAGTGGCTTTGAAGCTCCCCCAATTTTGGAAACAACAGGCGGCCTCCTAGCTCGTACAAGCGGAGGCGCAGTTCGAGCTCTGCAATGTCGTGCAGGATCAGACCCGTTATCTTTACGTGGTCTCCGCACTCGACAGCTCGATGGCGTCGAGGATCATCGGCCTACTGGAGAACCCCCGGCTACCAACAAGTATGTCGCCATTAAGGCACGGCTAATGCAGGTATTCGGCCTTACGAAGGCAGAGCGCGCATGCCGCCTACTCACGCTGCCCGGGTTAGGAGACTCCAAACCTTTGGAGTTGATGAGCCAGATGCTCACACTCCTGGGGTCTGAACCGCAATGTTTCCTGTTTCGCGAACTGTTCCTCAGTCAAGTGCCCGAACAGGTGCAGGCGGCCCTCGCCAGATCGGACGCCAGGGATTGCATAGCGCTCGCCGAAGAGGCGGATAAAATATACGCGGTCCGGCAACAATACTGCGCCGTCGCGAGACGCCCCGCCCCAAAGGGCCCCGCCTCGACGCCTCCAACAACCGGTTTCTGTTATTACCACGCTCGGTTTGGCGTGAAGGCCAGAAGCTGCCGTCCGCCTTGCAGTTTCGTGCCCAAAACACCGAACAAGCAACTGCGCGTCAAGAACACCGACTCCAGGGCGTGCCCCGTGGCCACGATGGTGATCAGTGATTCCGGGAAACTATTTTATTTAACCGACTCCATCTCGGGCCGTTGTTTTTTGTGCGACACAGGGGCGCAGTGCAGCATCCTTCCCGCGTCAGTCCTCGACCTTCGGTCTGGCAGGCGTAGTTATCCCCTCCAAGCTGCCAACGGGGGTGCGATTCGTACTTGCGGGACACGGCGGGTCCAGGTCTGCTTCAGTGGCCAACGCTTTATATGGGACTTCGTCACCACCAAAATTTCACAGGCACTCCTAGGCGCCGACTTTTTATGCGCCAACGGCCTGTTGGTTGATTTAAAAAATCGTCGGCTCGTTCACGCCGCCACGTTCAACTGTATTCCCTGTCTGCGTGGCACGGTCGCACCGCACTCGGTCTCCTGCACTCGGCCACCCCCCGACGTTTTCTCCCACCTCCTCGGGGACTTTCCAGAGCTGACTAAGCCCACCTTCTCGGCTTCGACCGCCAAACATAGGGTGGAGCACCATATAATGACGACCGGCTCTCCCGTCTACGCCAGGGCACGGCGGCTAGAGCCCAGCAAGCTCGCGGCTGCTAAGGCGGAGTTCGCCGCCATGGAAAAGTTGGGGATTATTCGCTGGTCGAATAGTCCCTGGTCCTCGCCTCTCCACATCGTCCCTAAGCCCGGGGGTGGATGGTGGCCCTGTGGCGACTACCGCCACCTCAATGATGTCACGACCCCCGACCGGTACCCCATACCGCACATACAGGATTTCTCCGCACATTTGGTGGGGAATTCGATCTTCTCCAAGGTCGACCTCGTCCGTGGGTACCATCAGGTACTGGTGCATCCCCAGGACATCCAAAAGACAGCGGTCATCACCCCTTTTGGCCTGTTTGAGTTCCTCCACATGCCTTTCGGACTTAAAAATGCGGCACAGGCATTCCAACGCCGAATGGATTCGGTGCTGCGGGATCTCAAATTTTTGTTCGTCTATCTGGATGACATACTAATCACCAGCACCACAAAGGAGGACCATCTCAAGCATCTGCGCATTCTCTTTCGTCGCCTTCAGCAGCACGGCCTCATTGTCAACCCGGCCAAATGCCAGTTCGGCCTGCAGCAAATCGACTTCTTAGGCCACCGCATCACTTCAGAGGGAGCAATGCCGCTTCGGGCTAAGGTGGAGGTGATCGCCGCATTTCCGCAGCCGCAGTCCGTGAAGGCACTCCAGGAGTTCCTGGGTATGGTAAATTTTTACCATCGTTTTGTTCCCAGGGCTGCACAGCTCATGCGGTCGCTCTACGAGGCCCTCAGAGGGAAGCCGGGAAAGGAGCCCGTAGTTTGGACGCCAGAAATGGACCGTACTTTCGGGGACACGAAGACCACCCTCGCGAATGCGACAATGTTGGCACGACCCCTGCCAGGAGCCACCATCGCTCTCACGACTGACGCGTTGGACTACGCCATAGGGGTCGTCCAAGAGCAATGGGTCGACGGCACGTGGCAATCACTGGCATTTTTTAGCCGCCAGCTGCGACGGCACGAATGCCAGTACAGTACCTTTGACAGGGAGCTGTTGACGTTGTTTTTGGCCATTCGCCATTTTCATTTTCTGCTCGAAGGGCGCCACTTCACTGCGTTTGTCGACCACAAACCGCTGACATTCGCGATGGCCAAGACTGCCGAACCGTGGTCGGCTCGACAGCAGCGACAGCTTACATTTATTTCTGAATTTACCACCGACATCTGGCACGTGGCCGGCAAGGACAACGTGGTAGTCGATTGCCTTTTCCGTGCTACCGTCCAAGCCGTGCAGTTGGGGATCGATTATGCGAGAATGGCGGCCGACCAAGCTGCCGACCCGGACACTCAAGCCTTTCGTTCTGACTCCGCCAGCCTTCAACCGAAGGATGTGCCGTTCCATTCGGCGGGCATCACTTTACTCTGTGACGTCTCCTTGGGAGACCCCCGTCTGATGGTTCCGTCCACCTGGCGTCGGAAAGTTTTCGACACCATACACGGACTTTCGCATCCTGGTGTGAGGGCATCGCAGAAGTTGCTAGCATCCAAGTTCGTCTGGAGAGGGATGCGCAAGGACATCCGTGACTGGGCAAACACATGTGTGGTTTGTCAATGAGCCAAAGTACAACAACACGTCAGGGCCCCCTTGGCCACCTTCGAGGTACTGGAACATCGGTTCGACCACGTCCATGTCGACCTTGTGGGGCCACTCCCGCCGTCATGGGGTTTCACACACCTTCTGACGATGGTAGATCACACCACGGGATGTCCAGAGGTGGTTCCCCTGACGTCTACCACCTCTGCGGATGTCGCTCAAGCCTTTATCTCATCATGAGTAGCACGCTTTGGGGTTCCGATGGATATTTCATCCGACCGCGGTCCACAATTCTCATCTGAGCTTTGGAACGCAGTGGCCTCAGCCTTAGGCACCAAACTCCATTGCACCACGGCCTACCACCCGCAGGCGAATGGGCTGTGTGAGCGTTTTCATCGTTCATTGAAGGCGTCGCTCAGGGCCAGCCTCCTGGACGCGGCATGGGTCGATAAACTGCCTTGGGTTATGCTGGGGTTGCGCACGGCGCCAAAGGAGGACCTGCAGGCTTCGGCCGTGGAAATAGTTTACGGCCAGCCGCTCCGGGTACCAGGCGAATTCCTGCCGTTCCCTACACAGCCGTGGTCCGCAGCCACTCAGCGGGAAGCCCACCGGGAAGCGGCCCAGTGCTTCCGGCCAGTTTCGACATCGCAACACAGTTTTCCTGCCTCCCACATTCCAGTGGAGTTGATGAAGGCCAAATTCGTGTTCGTTCGTCAAGACGCCCATCGCAGCCCGCTCCAGCCTACGTATACGGGTCCTTTCCGGGTTTTACAGACAGGGGCTAAGACTTTTATGGTCGACCTCGGGGGCAGGCCAGACCACATCTCCGTCGATCGCCTCAAGCCTGTGCACTTGGACCTTGAACAGTCAGTCGAGCCTGCTCAGCCACCGCGTAGGGGATGACCGCCAGCTGCTGCCGCACCTTACCAGGCCGCTATCCCCTCCAGCTCACCAGCTGCTCAGCGTTTTCCTCTCTGGGAATTTAGGAGTCGTTCAAACAGGCTTGTCCGACCTCCTCTGCGATTGACTTTCCTTATTAAAGACAATTCTGGGGGGGCGTATGTGGCAAAGCCACCAAGAGACTCTTGCAGTAATGTATATAATTGCCTTTAACAGGGGCTTGTTACCTTTAAGTGTTTGCTCTGTATAAACAGCGCGGGTTCGGTAAAATGGCGATCCATTGCGATGACGTCATCACGCAGGTCACGTGACATTCCCAACGGCGGGAAACGTGATGACGCCATGACGTCAGAGGGGAGAGGCGTTCCCCCTCTGTCCTCGTGGAACCAGTTGGTGTACAGACCTGTGTAGAGTTTCTCCTGCGTTTTTGTTTGTAACTTTTACTAGTGCATTAAACCACGTTTGGTTAACTGCTAGTTTCAGTCTCAGTACTTTCGTTAGGAGTTCAAGCACTCCTACAAGCCCATATTTGAAGTCTGATTATTCATCCCTCCAGAGTCATGCTATACATTACCTGGGAGTCACAGATAGAGTCGCTGGGCTCAAAAAGAAAAATCTGGTTGCCAGCATTGTCATTTCTCATTTTGATCAGCATAAAGCATAGAACAAAAAGGACATTTAAAAAATAAATCACTTTCCAGTAAGTAAAACTCAAGTACCCCATAACTTGCCTCCAGCACTGCACCTGCACAGAGCAGAGCAGCACAACGCCACAGAAACTCCTTTCATCAACATCATTATATGGTCTAAATCAGGTTTTGTGCACTGATGTAAGTAAAAAAGTTTAATTACTTTCAAATTTATATTGCTGTACCTACTAATGACTGAATCTGTAAGTTACATTGAAAGTACAAGGTCTGAACTTTAGAAAGTAAAAAAAGTGCTCCATTAAATAAATAGAATATTTTCTTTTACTGAGGAATACTGGGGCTCAGCAGCCTTCTTGCAGAGCGTCTTATGGACATAAGATAAGAAACAGAAGAGAGAGTAAACATGAAACAATTTCAGATACGTCAGGCAGAAGAACAACAGGCCATAGATTCAGGCTACAAAGTGAAAATTTAGGAAAGATTTCAGCAATTATTTGTTTACACAGAAGGTGACCAATAGCTGGGAACAAAATGCCAGAATAGATACTTGAGGCCAGGACAATGGTCTCATTTAAGTAACAGCTATAAGCTGTAATGGAAAGATGGTAGGATGAGATTTTTCTTACTGGTGATATTTTGTTAGCTGGTCGATCATGCTTGTTTACATTGAGTTATCAATGTTTTATGATTAGTTGGAATTTCTTCCCCTGCTGAGGTGGGAGCAGATGGGGGTGGAGCAGCTGCAGAAAGCAGCCGTCTTTACAAATTGCTAAAGAAATGTAGTGCACAAGCGATTAACAAAAACAGTGAATTAAAATGATGGATGGTGTGTACACAAGCAAGCAGGGTTAAAATCCATGACCATGAATTTTGCAGGCGCAGCCAGTCTGGGAGAGCGAGAAGGATTCGACTAATCGTTATGGTCAAATGATAAGTGCACAACATGGCATCCATGTTTATTGGTTGAACGTGCAAGTAAAGAGATAATATATCATGGCCCAGAAATTCGGGTCGGGGGCTTCCCGCGGGTGTAAGCCCCCGATCTGCACTTACCTTGCGCGCCGGCCGTTGAGCTGTAGGGCCCCGTGGAATTCCCATCCGGGGACTGGTCCAGCAGCTGGTGCGCAGTGCTTGCGTATCCCAGGGGCGCAGTTAGTTCGATGCATCCCCTGGGATCACGTGGGCCATGGGCAGCCAATCGGAGCAGGGAATACTCCATTCATAAGTCTGACAGGAAGAGCTGTCAAGACTTATAAATACTACAGCCCCAAAATAGCACTAAACATTCAAATAAATTAAAAGAAAACATCACATTTTTTAAATAAACTATAAATTACATGAAATAACTATTTTAAACAATAATTTAAATTTTTGAAAAATATAATTTTATATTCTAACAGGGCTAAAAATAAACTTACCTTGCTTTAAAGTATTTAAAGATAATACACCTGTGGAAAAAATGTTTTAATTTTAATTAATTCACCACTTACCTTGTAAAAAGCAGGCCTTACGCCTGCTTTTTATATTTCTAAATTCTGCAGGCTTACGATCCCGGAGAAACCTGTAAAAAAAAAACGTAAGTTTGATGCGCACGTGCGGCCTCCCCCGTGCACGCGTTCGACCTCTGAACCTCTTCGTTCAGAGGAACGGAAGTGCCGGTTTCCCGCGCATGCGCAGTGCATGCAGGAAACCGGCACTTCCATCAAGCCTACGGGTGAGTACCCCGTGCGTACTCACCCATGGAGACCCGAATTTCTGGGCCCATGTGTTTTCGGTCAGCATTTGTGAAACTTGCAGTTAATTATATCAGGCTTTAAGTTTGAACTTGAAGAATCTGAAGCCAAAGAGGAAACACACAAAACTTGGAGACTGAAACATGCCACAGAACACCGACTCTATGAAGCTCTTCCCTCAAGATGACTTCTCAATCAAGAACTAACCCATCTACTCGAGTACAGTAAAGTTTTAGATATACAAAACTGTAACAGTTTGTACATAATTTTTATATTAGTGACACTGACTGTAGAATTAACATGATAGTAAGTACTCATGTAAGTTATTATAGTCAGGAAATTCGGTAGCGCCTCAAAATATAAAAAGTTGAAGAAATAGCGCCAGGCGCCATTTATTGTTGACTCCTGCGAAATTCATTGTTAGCACTCCAGGAAGGAAGTGTACCGCTAAATCAAGCGCTCCACTTCCTTCCTGGTGTGCTAAAGGACGCAGGCAGGGCGGTAGGTGTGCAGCGCTGCACAATGTCCCGTGCAGCGCTGCCGAGATCCGAGGCTCCCTTAAAGGGAAGGGCCATCACTGCAGGCTCTGCATTGGGGCCAGTTAGCTGGTCCCCAACGGCAGCCGTGATCCAGCCCGATCAGCCCCATGCACTCCAGCAGAGTGCCAGGCTGATCAATTGCGTCCGAAGAAAAATGGAAAAAATTGAAATACTGCAATGCAACAATTTTTATCCTTACTGCGCCAACATCCCCTTTAACTTGCACCCCCGAAGCACCCGGCCTCCTGAACAACGCCTCCTGCATCTGTGGGTATTGTCGCCTGGCCATGTTGCAGGGGGCGGAGCCGAATTTCGGGTCCAGTGCTACTGAGGCGATGCGCAGGACAAACTTTGGGCGCAGGAGATCGTGGCGCAATGTGTTACCGCCGCCGCAAACCTCTCGACCAATTTAGCGGGAGTTGTTCATTTCGCCACGCCCAGTCAGTAAGTCGTTAGCGCCCCGTTAGCGCTCCCTGGAGGCGATAATGGGAGGCGCAAAGGAGGCCAATTTTGAGGCCATAGAATTTACAGCACAGAGGAAACCCATTCAGCATTGTGCCTGTGCCAGCTCTCTGAAGGGCAATCACCTAGTCCCATTCCCCAGTCCTTTCCTTATAATTTTACAATTTTTCTTAATCATACATTTATCTACTTGCCTTTTAAAAGGTATTATGGATTCTGCTTCCACCACGGTTTCTGGTAGTGCATTCCTCGCCCAAACAACCTTCAGCATAAAAAAAATTCTTCTCATCTCTTCCTTCATTCACAGGTTATTTGGCTTGTATTTTTGTCATTTTTTTTCCCTCCTCTGCTCTGTTGAAGGCGCTGGAATACTGTTCCATGAACACTGCTTGCTCTTTAGTACCGTATGCAAATGGCTATTCTTCATATACGAGCCTATTCTATCATCGCAACTTCACAGCTGATGCCCACACACATACATATTTCAGCCGGTGTCACTCAATAGAGATCAGAACAAGGAATCTTGGCTGATTTTCTCCTCTCCAACAGAGGGACACTGAGGTGAATTACAGTGTCTCAATTGTTAGCCTGGTTGAAATCAGCTAACACAGAGCAAAGACTGGGAATCGAATCTGAGACCTTCCGATCTAAAAAGCATAGTATTAAAGTGGGCAGTAGCCTTTATTCACTAAGCTGTCAAAGCAGCTCCATCTGTTGGGTTTTAAGTAATGGTGTACTAAGAACATTTACAGATATTTCCTTATTGTAGCACATTTCGGGTAAACTGATAATTTTACTCTCCTACCAGTGCTGTCATCGCTCTGCCCACTTGAGTTTGCACCTGGAGTTGTGAGTCATTAAACAGAGTGTACTTAAACAGTGTGTTTTATTTGGGAATTTGGAAAGAATGGGAATTTGGAGAAGAGGGGGAAGGAGTTGCTGCTTTTTGCCTACACGGCTTGTAATGCTTTGTGTAACAGGTAAATATTTAATTTCAGTACCCATAACTTAATCTAGATCAAGTAAGTAGTCAAGAAACTACACTGTAAACTAAGTTACCTAATTACAAATTTAATTAAATAAAACAAGGTCATATAGGGATGGCAGTGCAGGTGGTGTGCCGCAACTGCAGCATGTGGGAGTTTGTGGCGAACATTGTGATCCCGGGCAACATTGTTTGCAGTAAGTGCCTGCTCAGAGTTTTTGAGCTGAACTCTGAGGTGCAGGCATTGCAGGGCATCAAGGATGGGGAGAGTTTCCTGGACATTTTAATCCTGGAGGCAGTCACACCCCTTAGGTTAGGTAGTGGTACAGGTCTGGTTAGTGGTCAGGGACAGGAGGTTGTGACTGCAACTCAGGCAGGTAAAGGGACCCCAGGTGCATTGCTGGAGGAGCCATAGCCTTCGCTCTTCATACATTTATATAGGTATGAGGTTCTTGCTGCCTGTGTGGATGAGAGAAAAGCCTGCAGGATGGATGAGCAAGCTAACCATGGCACCATGGTGCAGGAGGCCAGTCAAGTGGGGGGAGTGAAAGGGAATGTAGATGTGGTAGGGGACACTATAGTCAGGGGGATAAATAATGTTCTCTGCAGCCGTGACCGAGAGTTCCGAAAGTTGTGTTGCCTGCCAGGTGCCAGGATTAAAGACATCTCCTCATGGCTGGAGAAGAACTTGGAGTGGGAGGGGGAGGATCCAGTTATTGTGGTCCACGTAGGAACCAACAACATAGGTAGTGTTCTGGACATATGGACATTATGGGCATTTTACATGCAGATAGCACCCTCTGGTGGTGGTTATTGTGTTAGCAGTGTTTGTATGCAGCAGAGGTAATTTGACCTTTCTACCTGTTTGACCCAGGAAGTAGAATTCCAGGAAGAACCTAACTGAGTAATGGAGGATCTTCCATGAGGGATCCTCAATCCAATGTAATCTGATCTCATATGTTAGGCCAGGTGCAATATCTGTGAGTATCTTTGTTTGTTAGCATAACAGCAACTTTGTCAGTGTAGTATTTTGACAATACTATGTTTATGAGAAGTAATAGTTGATATTTACAGAAGCACAGTCCAAATGTTAGTTAATTATACAATTAGTCTATTCTACTGTTTTAAAAATGTTTATATCTTATGTAATATCGAATGTATAGTACTCAGTTTATGTACAAAACATACTTTGTCTTTGTTTACAGTTTCACAAATTTGTTCAAGTAAAGCTTCAAACAGCGAAACGGCTTCATGAGGAATTATTTGAATAAGTGTTTAACTTGCTGGATAACTAGATTGGAGCATGTCTAGCGAGGCCAGTACAGGTAGAACTAGGAATGAGGTTCTGCTGAGGGAGTTTGAGGAACTAGGATCCAAATTAAAAAGCAGAACCTCAAAGGTAATAATCTCTGGATTGTTACTTGAGCCACAGAGGTTTAAATACGTGGCTCAAAGAGTGGTGTGGGAGGAAAGTGCATCAGTTCATTGGGCGTTGGCACCAGTATTGGGGAAAGAAGGAGCTGTTCCGTTGGGATGGACTCCACTTAAACCGGGCTGGAACCAGTGTCCTGGTGAACCGAATAACTAGGGCAGTAGACAGGGTTATAACTTATGAAGAAGGAGGGCAGGATTCCGGAAAGATTAAATTTAAAAGCAGCAAGAGAAATGTCAAGGCTCTAGAGTAGAGTAGAGTTTTGGTTAAAAATAAGCAGAGTGGGTCAGGAAGGGACAGAGAAAGTAATAAAGGTAATAAGGCATCAGTGACTAAGGTGACATCAGCGAAAAATAGAAATAAGTCAAAGCTAATGGCATTATATATGAATGCGCGAAGCATTTGCAACAAAATAGATGAATTAATAGCGCAGATAGAAATGAATAGGTTTGATCTAATAGCCATTACGGAGATGTGGTTGGAATGTGGCCAAGGTTGGGAACTAAATATTTCAGGATACTTAACTTTTAGAAGAAATAGGCAAAATGGAAAAGGAGGAGGGGTAGCCTTGATAATAAAGGATGGGATAAAGTCAGTAGAGAGAAAGGATCTTAGCTCAGAAAATCAAGAAGTAGAAACAGTTTGGGTGGAGCTAAGAAACAGCGAGGGGCAGGAAACATTGGTGGGAGTTGTTTATAGGTCCCCAAACATAGTCGTAATGTAGGGCAGAGTATAAATCAGGAAATTAGAGGTGCATGTTACAAGGGTAATACAGTAATCATGGGGGACTTTAATCTACATATAGACTGAGCAAACCAAATTTGCAGTAATAGTGTGGAGGATGAATTCATGGAATGTATGCAAGATAGTTTTCTAGATCAGTATATTAAGGAACCAACTAGGGAACAGGCTATTTTAGATCTAGTATTGTGCAACGATAAAGGGTTAATTAATAAGCTTGTAGTAAAGGGGCTTTAGGGAAGAGTGGCCATAATATGATAGAATTTTATATTGGGCTCGATTTTTAGTGTGCCGTGGAGTCGGGATTGGAGGTGTGCGGGGGGTTAAATTCACGAAATCGGGGGTCCCGACCCCATCCCGCCCCCAACCTGCCTCCATGCCAGTTTCAAAGGAGGCGGGTACCCGCCCCGCACTGGGACCCGCCTACCCAAGGCAGGAAGGGATTAGTGCCAATTAACTGCCTGTTAACAGGTAGTTAACAGGCAGTTTTTAGCCTAATCCCTATTTTTAACCTTGAATTGTGGGATTCCCGATGGCTCCAAACCACGCCAAGTTGGAAGAGTTGGGCCGTCGGGTTGAAGGGCTTGGAGGGGTCGAGATGTCGGTGTTCAGGTGAGTGATGTGTGCATGAGTGCAAAGGTAAGTGTGTTTGGTGTGTCTAAAGTGATTAAAGAAGTGTAAATTACCTTTTCTTACCTTTTCAGCCTTCCTTCCTTTAGGTTTGGGGTGTCCCTAATCTCACCAGCACAGAAATCAGAATGGCTGTGAACTGTCAAAAGTGACAACCTGCAGCTTTCTGTGCAGGAGAGATTTCTAACTGAGTCTGTGGAGAAGGACTCATGTTAGAAGTAAGACTGTCAGTGTTTGACAGCTTCAAGCAGCTGTGAAACGCTGATATTTCATCTGTCAAAAGGTCTTGACAGATGAAATTTCAGTCTGTGACGTCACCTGTTGCCGGGTGGCCCTTAATTGGCCTGCTGAGCCTGCTGGGTGGGCTCAACAAGATCAATCAAGTTAAAATTGCGTGGATTGGCCGCATCTCGATGGAGGCGGGACTACTACCCCGAAAGTTGTAGCCCCGCCTCCAACCCAACTCCTGAATGAAAATCCAGCCCCATGTGTTTGAAAGTGATTTAGTTAAATCCGAAACTACGGTTTCAAATCTAAACAAAGCAAACTATGTACGTATGATGGGTGAGTTGACTAAGGTAGATTCAGAAACTACATTAAAGGTATGATGGTAGAGAAGGAATGGCTAGCATTTAAAGAATTAATATGTAATTTACAACAAATATACATTCCTTTAAGACACAAAAACCCCACAGGAAAAGTGGTCCAACCATATCTAACAAGAGAAGTTAAAGATAGTTTTAGATCAAAGGAAGAGGCTTATAATGTTGCCAAAAAGTGTAAGCCTGAGAATTGGGAGGATTTTAGAATTCAGCAAAGGAGGACCAAGAACTTGATAAAGAAAGAGAAAATAGAATATGAGAGTAAACTAGCGAGAGACATAAAAACAGACTATAAAAGCTTCTATTGGTATGCAAAAAGGAAAAGATTAGTGAAAGTAAATGTGGGTCCCTTACAGGCTGAGACAGGAGAAATTATAATGGGGAATAATGAAATGGCAGAGAAAAAATAAACAAATACTTTGGCCGCGATTTTGCCGGCACTCAGAGGGCGGGTTTAGAGGCGGTCAGAGGTTAAATTCGATTTGATTGATGGCGGGTTCCAATCCGCCGTCAACCCGCCTACAAACTGCTTTTCCAAGTGTCGGGTCCCCGATTTGCGAATGGACATGACACCTAGTGGCGGGAAGTGGATTAAAGGCAATTACCTGCCTATTAGCAGGTACTCGCCAGTAGTTTTCAGCGTGTTTTGGGATTTTCCTGCTTCTGGGTTGGGTTCCCTGATGTCTGGACACCACGCCAGGTAAGTGTGGTGTGTTGTCAGTCTGCTGTAATGTTTGTGGAATGATGAGAGCTGCAGAAGTGGTGTCAAGGATCCAATGTTGCACATGGTGAGTTTCTGAGCAAAGAAAATGTTGGTTACTGCATTTTTAAACATTTACAAATTTCTTTAGCTTACCAGTTTTTAAATCCAACTATATGTCCAGTGCCACCTCACTGGGAGAACCTCTCTCACCAGTGACAGATCGCTTCTGTCACCTCACCTGCAGCTGCCATCTATTCCAGCCTCTGGAGGGTCATTGGAGAGCCTGGGTGCAAGAATTCACCTTTGTGCAGAGATTGTCAGTGTTTTCAGCACCTCAATGCTGTCAAACACTGAGAAATCAATTGTCAAAATAAAATGGGGTGGCCCCTTTAAGGAAACCGGCAGATGACGCGTCATCAAATGATGTCATAATTCCCGCTTCCTGTTAATTGGCCAGCAAGCCCGCAGGGCGGGCTTAACAAGGTCAATCAAGGTAAAATCACGTCTGTGGAGCGGATGCAGCTGGGGGCGGGACTGGAAGCCAGAAACCAGTTGTCCTGCGCCCAACCCGACACCGTTGACAAACTCACAGCCTTTGAGTCTGCCTTCATGGAAGAAAATGCCAAAAAATTCCTGGAAATAGTGGAGGACCAAGGGTTTAGCGAGAATGAGGAACTGAAAGAAATTTGTATTAATAAAAAAATAGTACTGGAGAAATTAATGGGACATAAAACTGATAAATCCCCTGGAGCTGATGGCCTACATCCTAGGGTTTTGAAAGAGGTGGCTATAGAGATTTTGGATGCCTTGGTTGTCATTTTCCAAAATTCCATAGATTCTAGAACGGTTCCCGTGGATTGGAAGGTAGCAAATGTAACCCTACTATTTAAGAAAGGAGGGAGAGAGAAAACGGTAAACTACGACCAGTTAGCCTGACATCAGTAGTAGGGTAAATGCTAGAATCTGTTATTAAGGACATGGTAACAGGACACTTAGAAAATAATGGGCCATAATTTGTGACTCCTACGGCTGCATACGAGGTGCGCACCCACCCGTAGGGGCCGCTCAAGTTCCAGGTTTAGGCATGCGAAGTGCGTGCGCAAAAACCCGCAACGTGCAATCAAGAATTCTCTTGACAGATGATCTGCATCCCTAGGAGAAGGGCCTCCTCGGGCGGAGAGTTGCGCTATTTGCCCAACTTCCGCTCGCTGAATGATGGCATTGCGCAGCCACCAGAATAATTACAAGCATCCCCCTAAAGGAGGGCACCACAGTAAATAACAGACCAGATACCTTAGAGCACAGTTCTCAAGTTACAAACTATAGAAATGATCACTAAAGGTATACCTCTCCAACCTGAAACTCATAAACTGGGAAAAATATTAAATGACAACTTATATTTACAAAATATTTGCTATCCTGTGTTGTCCATCACTTGCAGAATTTCAATACGTTTACTCTTTTTCCTGGCTGATAGATTGGCTGGTTTAATAGCACCAGAATAACTGCAATTTCTCTATCCTCCAAAGGAGGACACCATCAATAAAAAACAGACCGTCTGTCCAAATTAAAAATACGTGGTGATAAGTTCAAATAACAATTTGGTTGTATTTGCCAATTAAATCATCTATATCCTGTGGTTCCCACATAGGGAAGGCATCATCACATGTTTGTACTCCATAGTCACGCAAGCTTGCACCAGAGTTTGAAGTCCATTGCAACTCCATTGGCAGGATAGCCGCACCAATGTCAGTGTTCTCGCGCAGGCCAACATCCCCAGCATCGAAGCTCTGACCATGCTCGATCAGCTCCGATGGACGGGCCACATCATCCGCATGCCCGATACGAGACTCCCAAAACATGCGCTCTACTCGGAGCTCCGACACGGCAAGAGAGCCCCAGGTAGGCAGAGGAAACGCTTCAAGGACACCGTCAAAGCCTCCTTGAAAGAGTGCAACATCCCCACCGACACCTGGGAATCCCTGGCCCAAGACTGCACAAGGCAGAGGAGAAGCATCCGGGAAGGCACCGAACACCTCGAGTCTCTTCGCCGGGAGCAAGCGGAAGCCAAGTGCAAGCAGCGGAAGGAGTGCATGTCAACCCAAGCACCCCACCCACCCGCCCCTTCAATCACCGTCTGCCCCACCTGTGACAGAGACTGTAGGTCCCGCATTGGACTCATCAGTCACCTGAGAACTCATTTTTAGTGTGGAAGCAAGTCATCCTCGGTTCCGAGGGACAGCCTAAGAAGAGAAGAGAGTTTGAAATATAGGCAAGCAGCCAGTGTTTCTTATCAGTTTGAGGAAGTAATTTAGAGATAGTACCTTTGCAATAAACGTCTGACAATGTAGCGGTTAAATAACCAGTTTAATCCAGATTGCTCTAGCCATAAATAGAGTTTTGCGAGCAGAGGTTGAACTGCTGAATGTTACTGTATATAACAGATACCAAATGACAAAACTTGGTAAAGCTGATATACAGCTCCAAAAAAGCTGAACGCTCAAAAACAATGCATAATGAAAAACAGATCTGAATAAGGCCTATGTCCATGGCCACTGTCTCAAGGTTACTGAATAATTTACATCATTTTAATCGTATTGGATTTCAGGATTTTGGGATCACATTCCACAATTCCGTTTGTTTTTCTGTGAAAAGTGAAACCCAACACCCTCACGTATGGTGTAGGAAAATAAGCTGTTGCAATGGGAGTGCAGAGGGATACAAACTTATCATGACTCGAGCTGCAGCTATATTCAACTGTAGGACGTTCATTAAGGTAAGCAATGCAGGGTGGACAGTGTGTTCAAGATATGCAGAGTGTGCAAATGGGCAAGGTGTGTTGGATCGGGAGATGGGGCTGGATGTGCCCCTTGCCCGCTCAGCTCACAACGTGTCGACAACAAAAAAATATATATAAATGTCGGGATACCTCCCCAATACCCAAAATATTCAGAAAATGACAAAAACAGAAAAAGTGAAGAGTTCTTTTCATCTGAATAGTATAATATTTCTTTTGCAAGAAGCAGATTGAAAGTGTTTCATTCAGGGGCTGTGCTGTGATGTTGCCCGATGGCTTTGAGTCGATTGAACACAAAGTCCCTACACACACACACTCCACAAAGGCCCTCAAGGTTCTAGTCTCTTAATTGCCCCCTGGAGTCTGAAGTTTCCCTTCCATGTCATTTGTTTTGTGCAATGAAAACACCTTTAAAGTCAGCAGCAGGCAGGGCCTCATCCTTCACTCACAAGCCCAGGAGTGATGCCCGCAGGTAGAAGCACACCTACCACAAGGCATAGTGGTTCACAAAAAAATAATCGCCAAACTAATTCCTTGTCAAAAACCCCTGCTCATTATTCACATTACTGCCTGCCATTATTACCATTTATGCAGGAGAGGAAGAGCAGATGCATCATAACAATCAGAGTCAGAGGAAACGGGACATCATTTCAAAGTGAGAGCTTTGGGGACCAATATACTTGCTGCATAATACATCCTATCTTATCTCTTCTGTGCATGTGCAGTATGCATAATGCAGAATGCATTGTAGAGCAATTTCATTGCTCCAAGAATGCGTGGGTCTTTGACCCCCCAGTGTGAGTAGGGCAAGCGGAGGCTGAAATGCAGACAAATAACTATCATATAATGTTTTAAACTTCAATGACTTTATGCCTTTTTAAAATTTAGTCTTGGATTACATCAGCGAAGTATAACTATGCATAATACAAGGTCACATAATCACAGATAAAGAAAACCTTTCAGCCCATTTGACCTCATCCTTCTAGAATGCCAACTCTACCATCTTCCCATTACAGCATCCAACCGTTTCTAAACAGATCCAGTATCCTGGCCTCAAACACACATCTTGGCAAACTGTTCCAGCGTCTGATCACCTTCCTTGTAAAGGAATACTTCCTCACTCGATCCTTAATTTGTCCTTCACAATATGAACCCCTTCTCTTATGTCCCATTCTAGTACTGTATCTGAAATTCGCTTTGAGTTTCCGTCAGTTTCCAGCTGGGTGGCTTAGGTTAAAATGAGCCCCCTAAAATAAATCTGAACTTGCTCTCTCCTTTTATAACATCTATATCTATGCAGTGCAATCAAATATCACGCTGGTAGATTATTAAGTAATGAATAGCAGCTGGAAAGTAATTGGTGAATTCACCACTCAATTAATAATTTAGTTCATTTCTCAGTGATATTGTGTATGTAAAAGGATGTGATTTTTATATGAGTTTAAAGTAACAGTCTTCACTTCTATAACTCTGAAAAAAAATTCAGAACTCCAACTTAGTACAGTAGTAGTGATAGTCAAAGGAATAAAACAGACTTATCAAACGCGAAATAATTTATGCAATACAAGTAGGCCTACCATTAGACACCCGAAGACTCGGGTTCTAACTGAAAATTGCTTAATAAAAGAATAGATTAGATACAGCATGAATGCATTTTTTAAAATGGTTATCATTACTATTTAAGAATCTCCTTGCATTGTAATTATCATGGTCTCTAGCTCCTCTCAGTTAAATCTAGAGAAGTTACGGATTGACAGCCTAATTTAAAAAGAATAGTGCTGTCCATAAGCTAATTATATGTTGTAATGTAGTTTGCAAGGAAGATGATGATTCTCATGAGAATCTAATTTTCTGGTGAAGATATTGTTAGTAGGACTGTTTTATTGTGCCTTCGAAATTCTTCTAAAGTGGCAATTTTTCACATGAATAGCCAAATCGTGACAGTAAGATTTGCTAAAATTGCCTATATTGCCTTATTATTTCAATATTGATGGACTCTCTCAGAGAAATTTTATGCTAAAATGGTAATTAGATAAGGCAGCATCTGACTTTCGAATGTTTCAAATTTTATTTATTTACTTTAATTTCTGTAGGTAAAACGGGAAATTTCTGTTCATTCTACGCTCATCAAGGTACTGGACAGTGAAACATTTTTTCCCTTGACAGCAAGTATTCCCGAGCTAGAGATGGAAAGTAATGATTATCCTGCCATTGATGATTTGATTTAATACTATTAATTGGGGTATGACAGGCAAATCTCTTAAAAAAATGTTCCGCTTACCATACAATGGTAACCTAATCACTTAAACTGTCCTTTTCTTGCGTGCCATGAATTTATTATAAAAGACGAAGGGGGCGATTTTGCCAGCTCTGGGGAGGCAGGTATGGAGGCGGGGCTGCTGGGAAAATGGCAGAAATTGCAGAATTTGGGGGCGGGTGCCCAACCCGTCTCCATGCCATCTTCCCAGGAGGCGGGTAGCCGTCCCGCACTGGGTCCCGTCTCCTTGGAGGTGGGAAGGGATTAAAGCCTATGAACTGCCTGCTAACAGGTAGTTAACAGACAGAAAATAGGATTATCCCCTTTTTGTCCTCACAAGTGCGGGCTTCCCGAAGGCTCCAAAACCCGCCAGCTCAGCGAGGCGAGTACTGGGTCTGCGGGGGTCGGGGCGGGGGTGCAAATGTGTGCTCTGAAGGTAAGTGATGGGTGCAAGAGTGTAGAGGTGAGTATCTGAGGTAAATGCAAAGTGTTTTTAAAAGTGTACTTATCTTTGTTTCTTCCTGCAGGCTTCAGTCGGTTTGTATGCGGAGAGTCTCAGACCTCCGTGTTGCAGATGAGAGATGGCCGTTGCATTCTCAGATGCAAAAAACATCTCATTTCTGTAAAAGAAAAAAAGTTGATGAGGTCTTGTATGCAAGACCTCATCAAACTGCAGAGAATGTCACTGTTTGACAGCTTCACAGAGCTGTCAAACGATAAAAATTCATCTGTCAAATATTGTTGACAGATGAAACATCATACGTTGACACGCTCTGCAATCGGCTTTCCCTTAATTGGCCTGCTAATCCCGCTGGGTGGGCTTAACAAGGTCAAACAAGGGAAAATAGCGTGGGTTGGCCACAAGTTGATGGAGGCGGGACAGCAATCCAACAAGCAGCAGTCCCGCCTCCAATGCGCCCCTAGTCACAAAATCGCCCCCTAAGAATGAAGATTTCCATTTACATAGAAACTGTTCACTGACAAGAGTTAATCATTTAAAAAGGAGGGGTTGGCAGGGGTGCCGGCCAGGGTTACTGACTTGCAAAGACAAACACTTTGACAACTACATTTCGGAACATTAAGGGGGCAATTTTCCCATTGAACGCGAGTTTTGGTTTGGGCGGGTTCCAAACTTGCCTCCACTGTCAGGTGGGAAAAATTTACGATTTTCCCCTAATTGGCCTGTTAATTTCAGAGGTGTGGGTTCCCCTGGGCCAATTAGTCTTTTGGGACTGAAACTCGCCTCTGCTGACGTCACTTATCCAGCTTCATTCCACTGGTTTTTGGTCGATGCTGCACCACCTCCAAACTTTTAACTCACTGAAGAATGGCCAGCTCCAAGGCAAGGGCCTCCCCGAGGTTCTCGGATGAGGCACTGGGTATCCTGGTTGAGTGGGCGAGAGCTAGCAGGAATGTGGCTCTTCCCCCCATCTGGGAGGAAGAGGCCTGCCAAAGAAACCAAGGCTGTGTGGGTCCAGCTGGCAAGGGATATAACCTCCAGATCAGTGCGCAGCAGGACATGGCTTCCGTACCGTAAAAGGGACAATGACCTTGTAAGATCAGGCAAAGTACGTATACCATCAGCTTGACCCTCCTTCTGCTCCCCTTCTCTTCTCATCACCAGCACTCTGCATTGTCAACCTTCTCCTCCACATCCTTTACAACCCTTGCACCCTTCACCATCCCTCTCACTCTATGAAGCCAATCACTTGACTATTCGACTATGCTGCCCTCACACTCCCTTTCAATGTTATGCAATGACAATGACTAACAATGCACAGGGAGGGCCCTTGGACATGGAACCTCACTTCATCTTTGTCTCCTTCTAAGCATCTATGCTCTGGATTCTCCACACTCACTCCATCATTCTCACTCCAACTCCACTTGTCTCCCTCACTGCAGGAAAAGAGAGCCCACAATAGAAGGGAAAGGGCGAAGACAGGAGGAGGGCCACCTTCCCTAGCCCTTCTCACCCAGGCTGAAGAGGCGGCCCTGGACATCGCCGGCGTCGAGGTGGAGGTGGAAGTGGGGGACGGACAGACGGGCGATGCAGACCAAGCTGGTGACAGAATAGTTTTGCACCTCTCTCATTTACACTGCTTGAGTGACTGAAATGGCTGCTGGTGTCCATTATTAGAATGCCACTTGATCATCTGCACTATTTCATGTGCATGCCACACTTCCGTGAAATGTCTAACCCATGCCTTTACTCCCCACAGGACCATCCACAGAGCTCCCAACTGTCGACGAGGAAAAGGCTGAGCAGCAAGACTCCTCAGGGGAACCTACAACCTCTGAGGACGCAGCGTCAGCAGATGTATATACACCCAGCACCAGTGCAGATACGCACACCTCGGTGGGACCTTCGGGACATAGAATAGTGTTGTCACCGTGTGTATCACATCTCACAGGTGAGCATCAGCAGGTGGTGGAGACAGGGACATCAGTGGAGAGTCATCGTCAGAAGTCGCAGGACTCTCCTAGCATTGCTCCGCTGCGTGTGGACCCTGTGCCTCTGGGTCCATCCAGAAGAAGAGCAGTGCTGGAACTCCAGGAGCAGGTGCAGGAGTCTCTGACAGGTTTTGTCTTCAGGGTCACAACGAGTGTGGAGAGGATGGAGGAGTCCAACTCTAACATGAGCAGTGCCTTTGTGGAGGCAATGGCGCATCAACGCACCACCATGGAAAGGATGGCAACCTCCATGGAAAGGATAGCTACCCCGTGGTTACAATAGCTACTTCTCTGGAAAGGGTGTCTACCTCTCTGGAAAGGGGGGCTACGGTAGAGGAGAGAATGGCTGCAGCCATGGAGGACCTAAGTCACCAGAGTCTGGAAAACATGGTGAATGTTCAGAATAGACTGGCATCTCTGGAGGAGGGATGGGCAGCTATTGAGCAGAGGAACCAGAGCTTCATGGAAACACTTTTGAGTAGGACTGCCAGTGCAGATACGAGTCCCCATGGCCCCCCTGATGTGCAGCAAGGTGCTCTCAAGCCACTTACAAGCGCTGAGGTGGACCTGACCCATGAGAGGGAAGTTGGTGGCAGAGAACAAGGAAGTGGGGGCTCCTCTCCAAGTGCTCACACGACCATGCCACTGCGTAGCCTTCAGTCAGAGCCCCACCAGAGTCCACATCCAACTGAGATGGGCGTCTCAGCCCCTGTACTGCCGCATGATGAGCAGATGTTTGGCGAGCCCTCACAGGCTCAGAAACCCGGAGGACGCCCGCCAAAGGTGTTGAAGCAGGAGCAGCATGAAAGTGAGCAAGGGGCCTCCACTTCTGCTGAAGTCACAGGGGGAGCACCACATAGGAGCACATGTATGAGAAAAATAAAGCACCGTTAGTCACAGGGGTAGGCACTTGGGTAATTGTTTCTGTTTATTGATGAAATGCCATCCCTGTTTGAATGTATTAAAATTAGGTGACGGCAAACTGTTGGCGTGATGGCATCTGTTATTTCGGCTTAGGCAGCTCCACATTGTGGGCTCCGTGACACTTGCGTGGTCAGGTTGATGGTCAGAGTGAAAGGAGGCCAGAGAGTCATGTCCATTGTATATCATGTGTTAAGAAGGAGCCAAGCACATGTGCCACAATGGGCAACGTATGCAAATCTGGCCAGGATGAGTGCATCCCTTGCATCATGGGCAGACATGTGCTCGCGTTCTGTCGCTGCTGCTGGTAGATGCGCCGCCGCTCGGTCCTCCTCCTCCCCCTCCTCATCTGAGGATGCTATGAACTGGGCCACTTGCTCATCAGGAAGCTGCAAGCCACGACGCTGTGCCATGTTGTGCAGTGCACAGCAGACCACAACCATTCTGGAGACCCTGGCTGCTGAATACTGCAGAGCTCCACCTGATCTGTCAAGGCATCGGAATCGCATCTTCAGCAAGCCAATGGTTTGCTTGATGGTGGACCTGGTCGAAATGTGGCTGGCATTGTAGCGCTCCTCAGCCTCCTTAGCTGGCCTCCTGATCGTGTCATTAGCCTCTTCTTCAGGGGGTAGCCCTTGTCACCAAGGAGCCATCTGTTAAGTTGGTTTGGCGGATTGAAGAGCGGAGGAACACTAGAGTTCCGCAGGATGAAAGAGCCATGGCAACTACCACAGAACTTGGCGCAAACATGCAAAATCTCCTTCTTGTGGTTACACACCAGCTGTACGTTGCGGGAGTGGAAGCCCTTGCGGTTGTCAAAGATATCTGGGTTGTGATGGGGTGCCCTGAGGGCCACATGTGTGCAGTCTATGATGCCCTGCACCATTGGCAAGCCTGCCATATTTGCAAAGCCAACTGAACGCGCGGTTACACTTGCTTGATCCCTTGAGAAGTGGATGTAATTGTGCGCCTTTGCGAAAAGGGCATTGGTAACCTGCGTAATGCAACAGTGGGCGGCCGACTGGGAGATGTCGCTGATGTATGCTGATGATCCCTGGAAGGAGCCTGAGGCAAAAAAGTTGAGTGTGGTGGTGACTTTGACAGCCACTGGTAAGGGGTGTTCGCCCACCCCTCTGGGCTCCAGGTGTTGGTGCAGCAGTGTGCAGATGTCTCCAACAACCTCTCGTGAAACTCTCAGCCTCCTTTGGCGCTGCTGCTCACTCATGTTGAGGTAGCTCATCCTCTGTCTGTAAACCCTGAGAGGGGGGTATCTCCTGTGGCGACGTGCTTCCATGTGCTGGCGCCTTCTGCCCTGTGCAGCATCAGGTGGGTGAGCAGGAGGTTAGCACTCCTGTTGCTGTTGCTGCTGAGCTGCCTGGTTCTGCTGCTGCCGTGGCTGCTCCTCATCCGAATCTGATGTCCATGATGAAAGGAAATAAATGGTTCCCATGCTGCTGCCAGATACCTCCGTTGGGGAAGCGCTCAGTCCAAGCGGGGAGAGGGTCTTCCTAGGAGGTCCCACAGTTGAGAAATAGAAGCTGCAGCACCTCCAACTTTGGTAGGCCTGCTAAAAGTGCTGAAAGACCCGTGGAACAAAAGTTCTGCCATCTGCAACTGCTCCCTGATGAAAGCTCCGTTTTAATGGTGGAGCTGCAGCTGTGAGGAGGCCACCCACTTGTCAACACATAGGATCAGCTGGCGTGGTTTAGGAGGGTCATGCAACATGCACAAAATGTGGCAAAATAACAACGGCCTGTCAAAATAGGATTATAGAGGCCCTTAACTACTATCTAAGGGTCTTAACTACCTCTCCCGACTGATGGAGGCGGGACCGAATTGCACCTATCAAACCCGCCTCCAGCAAAATTGCACGGAGGCGGGTTCCTAACCCGCGCTCACATTTTGTGATTTTCCCAACTGTCCCACCTCCAAACCCGCCTCCTCAGGGCTGGGAAAATCACGGCCTGAGTTTTCTTTGTAGTGGTTATATATTTTTTTGTAAAGTAAGTTTGAAATTGTCCAAATAGATTATCATTGGCTTTGTACCGTTCTGTCATGTCTGGGACTAATGGGGCGAGTTCCTCTATTTCAGCACTGAGGGTCCTGAGTGGAATGGGTTTAGTTGGTTTGAAATTGACAGCACAAAATTGCCCATAATTTGGCACTAATTGGCAATTTCACTTAGAGAGGTCACAGGGTGGGAGACTAAAAATTCATGTTGTTATAATAAGATGAGTGCTTCTAAAGTTAATGGGTCAAGGCATGTCATACTTGTCCTGGGAGTGCTTGATGCTGATACAAGTTCCAAAGGTCGGACTTCTGTAAAATCACTAAAACCTATATCTTATATCTAACAATATTTCTTCTGTGTGAACTGTCTGTCCAAAGTCTCCTGCAGGAGCTTTCTAATTGGTTCATTGTAGGCTCGTGTTTGACGTTTTTTGAATGATTCAGCGTCTGTACTGTTTCTTATTGTGCCATTTCGGATTAATAGGGAGGAATTTTAACCCTCAAAAATGGGTGGGTTTGAGTCAGGTGGGATGTAAAAATGTTAAAAATGTGAAACCCGACCCCAACCCACACACTTTCTGGTTTAAAGGAGGCGGGAGGGGGTCGGGCAACCAACCCACTCGCAGGAGGCAGGTTGGTCATTTAAATATTCTGGCTACGTGCCTCAGAATTCACCACCATTTAAAATTTATCCCTGGCTGGACAGGTTTCCCAGGCCTTGGGAAACCCAGCAACTAAAAGGAGGCAAGGACTGCCAGATCCAGGAGGTAAGTGCCTTTCCAGTTACCTGCTAGATCCAGTTTAGCTACTTCACCCACCCGCCACGATCGGACCCCCACCCCCGACCCTTATGATCTCTCCACCCAACCCTTCCGGTCTCCTTTCTGCTCCAGACCCCGATCTCCATACGACCCTGGCCTCCGATCTCCCCATTAGCCTCCAATCTTCCCCCGCCACCTCTGGCCTTCCCGATTCCTCCCTCCCCTCCACTCCCCAGCTGCAGCCCAATGCTGAAGACCTACCCACCTGACAGCCAGCAGCCTCTCAATCTGGCTGCCTGTGGCCAGGAAATAGAGACCAGAAATGGCAATCAGGTCCTGACCCGACCGCAAAATTGCTCCCCCCCACATCCAAGGCAAGATCGGGACCATTGAGTCACAAAAATGATCACATTGCACCAATAACAATTGGAGAGTTCCAGCCATGATTGAAGTTAAAGAGGCTGATTATAAAATTATTTAATGCCTACATTTCGTTGCTTTAAAAAAATTAATAACTGATAAATCATGGGCCCATAGACGTTTATAGCACAGAAGGAGATCTTTCAGATCTTTGGATTCATTTTAAACTCTAAAATTGGGTGGGTTTGGTTTGCATGCGAAGTTAAAATGTTAAAAACCTGAAACAGTAACACAACCCGCCGACTTGCAGTTTTGACGGAGGCAGGATAAGGGTTGGGCTCTCAGAAGGCAGGTCGGTCATTGAAACCTTTTAAGGAGACTGTGCCTTCATTTTAAAAGGGTTTTTATTTTTATCCCATGTTGGTCGGGTTCCCCAAACCGCTCCCCCATCACTGACCCCCGCCATCACTGAACCCCCCATCACCCACCCCCGATCTCTGACTCTCCCATCCCCCCATCTCTCTCTCCAAGCTCCGAACCCCATCTGATCTCACCCTGACCCTCCCAACCATGCTCGAACCATCACTCTCTCCCACTGCCGCCCCGCCGCCAGCGATCTCTACCCCAAACAGCCACTACCTGCTCTTGGGCTGCGGCCGATTGGCAGCCAAGCCTGGCTGTATCTTCCTGAACAGGCCAAATGGTCTCTGCCTCAAACACTCCCTGTAGAAAAGCATTCCAAACTCCAACAACCCACTGCATCAACAAAGGTTACGTTAGCTATTCTCCAGTCCAATGGTACTTATATATTTAAGGAGGACTGAAAAGTTGTGGCCAAAGACTCTGTGATCTCTTCTCTAACTTCTTTCAATAGGTTAGCGTATATATCATACCCGGCTACTGACCATAGAGCACATATACCAGAAACGCTGTTTACGGAGGTCACGGACCATCATCAAAGACCCTACCCACCCCAGCCACAGTCTGTTCGCCCTCCTGCCATCTGGGAGATGCTACAGATGCATTCGCACCCGAATGACCAGATTTAGGAACTGCTTCTTTCCCAGGGCTGTCATCCTACTGAACTCCACAAATAAACTCTAAAGCCTGCACATCTGCCAATGCACTTTATTATGTTTATGTTAATGTATTACAAGTCAAATGAATGTTGAATGTTTAAATGTCTCAATCTAAATGTACACTCTCGGGAGCCGCAAGCCTACATTTCGTTGTACAGCACTTGTGCACTAACAATGACAATAAAGTTGATTGATAATAATAATAATAATAATAATAGTGTCCAGTGACTTATCCACCTTCAGTTCTGCTTTATTTTATTTTTATAATCTGTTCCTTTTCTACAGACATCTCCAACAATTGTTCAGTACTTTCTCTAATACACCTAGGGGAAAAATTTGTTTGCTTTGCGCCTCCTGATAAAGCCCTAAGAGCGCAAAGCAACTAGCGCCCGTACGTAGCGCCGCCAATGCCTCCCGCGAAATTCAGTGGGAGGTTAGCGGCGGCGGTAACCGTTAGCGCCCCACGGCGGCAATGACGTCATCGCCGTGCGCAGCGCCCCGGCCGCGATCTTCAGTAGCGCCCCCTGACTTACCACCGGACGCTGTGTCCAACGCGGTTAGGGGGACCTACCTGCAGCCGGGGCGGCGCTAATTAAAGGCGAGGTGGAGGGCGACCATTTTTCTTGCTGGCCGCCTGCCAGCACCTGCCCCCGTTACCGTCCCTGGCCTCCTCTTCAGCCCCCCGCGGATTGCTGGCTGCATTCAGTGAGCCCGGCACGTCTCTTGAGTGCCGGGCTCTTTTGCCGGGCTCTCTTGATCCGTGGTGGCCCAGCTGGGTGCCTGTATGCGCTGCACAAGGCCCCTCCCCTTTAAGAAAGGGAGGAAGGCCTGCAGTACCACGGCACGACGTGCCGCAGTGCCATGATATTCCCTCGCAGCGCCTCAAGAGGGAGGCGGGGTGCTTCCAGTAGCGCCCTGCTTCTCTCTTGGGGTGCTACCAATGAATATCGGCTGCGGGGGTGCTAATTTTTTCGGGGCGCTAAAAGTAGTGCCCCGGCGAAGTTAGCGCCTCAAAGGGGGCACAACTCAATTTCCCCCCCCCCACTAAATTCTCAGTTCCACCATCTTTTGTGAAAAGCAACATTTTACCATACTGATCTGCCATACATTCATCCTCCACAATTAGACTCCCACCTTCATTCCTGAGTGTTCCTACCCTCTAGCTGTTCTTTTACTTTTTATATGTCTTTTTTATAAAAGTCCTGCTAATCTTATTTGTATTTCCTTCTAATCTCCCTGTTTAAAATGGTGGGGATCATGCGCACATTGTTAGATGTTAACCCAGTATTCAGAGCCGGCGCTGCAGTCTTCTCTTGTCTGAAGTGGGGCCCGAACGCAACCCTTCTGACTCAGAGGCCGTAATACTACCACTGAGCCAGTGATCACTCCATTATACAAGAGTATCCCGCTAGATGTCAACCCAGAATCTGAAGATCACATTCGAGTCTCCACTCGCCAGAGCTGTCTGGAGTGGAGCTTGAACCTTTACCTTCTCATTCAAGAGGCAAGAATGCTGCCACTAAGCCAAAGGCTCAGTCCAGGGGTGTATTATACACCTCCCAATTGTGGGAAAGGAAAGGAAGAGGAAATCTGCAGTCAGATTAGAGAAATTAGAATAGCAAAGGTGTTCTGGGGAATTTTAATGATCTATTTATCGATCCAGAGAGGAAGTAAATGTAGAAAAGGGATTGGAGTTCCTAAAATGTATACATGGATCTCAAGCAGGATGTTAGCTGGCCTGTAAAGGCAGAGGTGTTGCTAAATCTAGTTATGAGTAATGAAATAGATCAGGTAGGTGTGCTAAATGTGGTTGAGCACCTGGGGAGTAATGATCCCAATATGATATGGTTTTAAGTTCCAACTAGAAAGGCAAAAAGTCAGTACAAAAAGTAGAACACCAAATTGGATTAGGGCAGTTTTCAGAAAGGTGAGTTGCAAGCTAGGTGACTGGATGGAGAAATTGACACGCAGGACTGTGGAGCAACAGTGGGAAATGATTTTTTTTTAAATTGCGGAGATACGGGGGGGAACTTAACCTATAAAATGGGTGGGTTTGGAGCTTGGGGGTAGTTACATTGTAAAATTCAGATCCCTGACCTGAACCCGCCCACCCGCTAACGGAGGCGGGACGGGAAGCAGGACAGGGGACCGACAACCAACCCACTGCCAGGAGGCGGAATGTCAATTTAAATATTCTAATGAGGTTGGAAGCCTGCTCTTTGATCTGCATTTTGTTTTTAACTGTAGCTGGTCGGGTTTTACACACTTTGCAAAACCCAGCAGTTACAGCAAGGCGAGGACTTCTGCATCCAAGAGGTAAGTGCTTTAATACCTACCTCCTGCATCCAGGGTCCCTACTTAGCCCTCCCTGCAATCAGAGACCTCTTCACAAGGCCACAGATTGCCTTTCAAGACCCCCCCTGCCGACCAATCATCCTGAGGCCAGCCACGATCATCTGGAGGCTGGCCTCAGCCTCCAGGGTTTACAGACCGCCTCGGAACCCCCCTGCACCCAACCCGTCTTCCTCCTTAAAATTCAGCCGACAGAATAAGTATATGCCATTAAAAAAGGAAACATGTCGTTATAGAATGTTATGGATAAATAGAGGCTAGAAACCAATTAAAATTGAAGAAGAGAGCTTATAAGGGCTGTAAAAACGATAATGAAAGAACTAAATGAGGAGCACCTTCTCAAGGGCAATTAGGGATGGGCAATAAATGCTGGCTTTGTCAGCGATGTCCACAGCCCATGAACGAATAAAAAAAAGAGAAGATAAGAAAAAGTTATGAGCAAGATAAGGAAAGCTAAGAGGGAGTATGAGAATTTTTTTTTAAATCAAAAGGGACAGTAAAGTATTTTACAGGTACATTAGTAAAAATAGAATTATTAAAATCGAGGTGGGAGCCCCAAGATGTGAAGATCTTGAACTTGCAGATGATGTTCAAAAAATGGTGGAGCAATTTAATAAGTATTTCGCATTGTTTTTTTTACTAAAAAGAATATGAGAGGAGATGAATCCTTTAGTGAGCTGAGCAATATTATGATGCATAAATGTAACATTTTCAATAAGTTTGTTAGGCTGAAGGAATCAAAAGATGGGCTTGACAGGATACGTCCGAGCATCCCAAGGGAGGACATTGCAGAGGCTCTAGAATTTATATTTTGGAGATTTATTGAGTGCGGATGTGTGCCAGAGGACCGGAGAGTTGCCAATGAACGCCAATTTTTATAAAAGCTGACAGAGTTAATCTGGATAATTACAGGCCAATTACTTTAACAGTTATGGTAGGGAAAAATTTGAGTCACTAATTAAGGATGAAATTGCCACGCATTTAGATAAAGAGAAAATAGTTAGAAGCAGCTAGCTTTCAAAAAGGGTGATCATGCTTGACAAATCTCACTGAATTCTTTTAGGAGGTAACAGACATGGTAAATGGGAGAAATGCAACGGTTGTAGTTTACATGAACAAGAGCCTTCGACAAGGTATTGCATGGTAGATTACTAGAGAAGATTAAGGGGTATGGAATTAGGGGGAAGACAGCAAACTGGATTAAAAATTGGTTAGTAGGGATAAAAGAGAGGCCTAGAAATTGGGTTGAGGCGCCAAACTGACACCAAGTTCGCCTGAGCGCAGGATTTAGCGCAGCGTTCGAGTCTTCAGCGATCGTCCGATATTCAGTTTCATTACCCCTAGAGGGAGACGGGGCGAGGGTTGAGGCGCTCCGCGTCCCTCTTAGGGCGCTGAAACTGAATATCGCAGCGCAACGTACCGCAGCGCCACACGCTGCGGCACGGCACGCTGCGGTACTGCAGGCCTTCCTCCCATTGTTAAGGGGGAGGGGCCTGCAACAGCATGATTCCCGATTGCGAATGCCGGCAAAAGAGCCCGGCACCGAGGAGAAGTGCCGGGCTCTCGGGAAACAGCCGGCAATGCCGCGGTGGGGGGGGTCAGGAGGCCGGGGACGGGGGTGCTGGCAGGCGGCTGCCGAAAAAGGCGGCCGCCCCGCACCTCCACCTTAACTTGCGCCGCTGCCGGCACAGTAAGGCCCCATGAACCGGGCGCGGGTAGCGAACGGCGCAACTGCGGCGTTCGCAACCAAATATCGTGAACGGGGCGCGAATGGGGCGCTGCGCACACCGATGACATCATCGGTGGCGGCGCAGCGCAAAAGGCTAACGCCACCATTATCGCCCCAACTCAATATCGCGGGAGGCGCAGCCAGTGGCGCTACAGCCATTGCCTGCCTCTTTAGGCGCTAACAAGTGGCACTACTCACCCAATTTCTCCCCCAGAGAGTAGGAGTTAGGGGCAATTTTTCCCCAGAGTGGTTGGAAATGGCTATTGGTGTTCCACATGGGTTAAGATTAGGGTCACTTGTATATCAAAGATTTGGATATCGGCCTAGAGGGACAGGTGTTGAAATTTGCAGACGATACCTAAATAGGAGATTTGGTTAATTCTTTAGAAGACTAAGGAAGCTGCAAAAAGATATTGATAAGATGGAGGAATGGGCTAAAAATGGCAGACGGAATTCAATGTCAGTAAGTGTGAGGTGTTGCATTTTGGTATAACAAATAACAGCAGTGAATGGAAATAGCTTTGATCCTGTAGAAGAGCAGAGGGATTTGGGAGTATCGGTTCACAGGACATTCAAAGCAGCATCCTCAGGTTGGTAAGGCCATTTAAAAACAAGCTAATAGAATTCCAAGTTTTATCTTAAGAGCTGTAGAATATAAAAGCCATGGGGTAATGCTAAGCCAATATAAAAACTTAATAAAGACCCCAGTAGAGTATTGTGCACAGTATTGGGCTTCATACTATCGAAAGGATATTGAGGCTTTAGGGAGAACACAGATTCACTAGGATGCTGCCCGGTACGAGGAAATACAAATGCAAGGAAAGACTTGAAAATTTGTCTTTTTAAAAAATATATACTCGGAACATTGCAGATTATGGGACAATATGGTAAGTGTTTAAAATTCTAAAAGGATGAGACAGGGCAGACAGAAGCAGGCTATTTCCAAAAGTCAACTGAAATTTTCAGACAGATTGACAGATTTTAATTGGGTAAAGGTATGAAGGGACATGGATCAAAGGTGGTTAAATGGAGTTGAGGTTCAGATCAGCCATGACCTAATTGAATGGTGGAACAGCCTTGAAGAGCTGAATGGTTTACTCTGCTTTCTATGTTCCTATATCTGGAATGCAGGGCCATAGATACAAGATTAAATGAAAGAGATTTAGAACAGAGAGCAAGAGAAACTTCTTTGTACAGAGAGTTGAGAGGCTCTTGCAGGGTTGGTGACTGAGGCAGAAACTATGTAACCTTCAAGATTAGATTGATAGATGAATGAAAGAAAAAGGGATGAAGGACAGGTTGAGGTGATTAGAACTGTTTGCTCACGTAGCATATAAACGCCGATGGGCTGTTTAGGCTCAAGCACTTGTTTCCATGTATGTCTATGTACTATTATTATTTTGAACCTAACTATATTCTGGCAACTATTTGCCAGATGTTCTCATACTCTCATCAGTTACTTTCCCCATTTCATTTCCCAGAACTAAATCAAGTAATGCCTCTTTCCTTCTCAGACTACAAATATACTAATTTAGGAAGCAGCTCTGGATGCATTCTAAAAGGAAATCCCCACTTTGAACACATGCATTACCTGCATGCCAGTCTATCTTGGGATAGTGAAAATTATGTAATATTATTGCCCAGTTGTTCTTGCACATGTCTCTGAAATGTCCGCAAATCTCCACTTGTATGTCTTCACTGATTGTTGGCCTGTAATGCACACTGAGAATAGCACAATTTCCCTTCCTATTTCTTAATTCTATCCACATGTATTCTGCCTCGCTGCAACCATCTAAAACATTCTAACGACCCAGCACCGTGATATAAACCTCTACCAACATTGTTACCGTATTCCCTTTTCACTTTCCCTGCCTCTCCTGAAAATGTTGCAACAGGAATAATGGGCCAGAATTTGCGGTGGGTAATAACAGTGAACTAACAGCGTTCACGGTTATTACCCCTCTGAAACTGACCACAACTTCAGGATGTAGCGCATGCGCATCTAAACGCGGAAATTCTTAAGTTGCGGTCAGTCATTCACTGCTCCAACACTGGCTGCACTGTGTCCACTCTCCCTCTCCTCACCCCCCCCAATAGCAGGCAACCAGTGAGATCAATGAAACTGACGAAAACTTGGGCTTTTCCGCTGTAATATCGCTGTTAAATACCCCATTAAATGTTAAGCCTTGTTGGATTAGGGTAACTTGGGTTTTAACAGCGTATTGACTGCTAAACAAATGTTATGGCCCTGAAAAACTAATTTTAATTTTGTGGAGTGTCAAATTTATCCATTATGATAAAAATTACAATTTTTAAGAAACTTTAAAAACATTTTTTTATATTTTTAAAAAGTTTGTTCATGATATTTCAGGTTTACCTTTTCCCCATGTGAGAGCCCCAATCTTTGTTTTGCTCTCTAACATTTTTAAAACGTTTGGATTAAAGCAGCTTCTCATTTCCTGGTTCCCTGTCTGTGAGAATTCTGCAATGTGATTGGCTACTTGGACAGCTTGTTGACATCACAGTAGATCACACTGGGGATTCCCACTACGGAGCGCTGAAATCACTTGAACATCGAAAAAGGCAAACTTCTCACCACAGAGATCTCTGTGGGCAGCTTTCTTCGGGGCTAGCGGCGAACACCTTTGCTTTGCCACTGACTGCAAATTCTGGGCCATTAAGTTCTCAGCACCATTCTATCATATTTATCTATAGCTATTAATGCTTCTACCTCTCCAGTTTTGTTTTGAATGCTTTGTGCACTCACATACATATCACTCAGTCCTGTTTCCAATATTATGAAATATTGACCATTATTCTTTTTCCTGGTTTTCTCCTCAAATTTTGTGACATCTTTTGTACTTTCTACAACAGTGTTTTAATCTCACACTCACTCCAAGTCTCTTTCTTTCCCTTGCTCTCATATTTCCTCTGTGTTATTCTACTTCAATTCCAATTGCTTTATTAATCCTGCACTCCCTCTCTAATCTCAACCCTTTAAAAAAAAAAAAAATTGTCAGGATGTGGGCATTGGTGGCAAGGCCGGCATTTACTGCCCACTCTTAATTGCCCCCGAGAAGGTGCTGCCTTCTTGAATCGCTGCAGCCTGTGCAGTGAAGGTACGCCCACGATGCTGTTAGGTAGGTGTTTCAGGATGTTGACTCAATGACAATGAAGAAACGGTGATATATGTCTAAGTCAGGATGGTGTGTGACTTGGAGAGGAACTTCGAGGTGATGATGTTCCCATGCATCTTTTAATCTTCTAGGTGATGGAGGTTGTGGGATTGGGAGGGGCAGTTGAAAAATCCTTGGCGAGTTACTGCTGAGTATCCTTTGAAAAGACACACTGCAGACATGGTACACTAGAGGGAGTGGATGTTTAGGCTACGGGATGAAATGCCGATCAAGCAGACTGCTTTGTTCTGGGGGGAAATTGCTTTAGACCCATGGAACATTCTGGTATTGGTCTCAAACTTCATCCCACAGACACTGGGAAGTGCACATGCACAGCTTCGAAACTGTAGGTTATGGGGTTTCTGCGGTTTCTGATTCCATTTTTTTCTCTCCTCTCCTTATGCTTTTCCAGGGCAGATGATCACCAGTACACTCCATGGTTCCTTGTATTACATCCTGAAGTTACACCTGCCTCTTCCATCACATCATCCAGCCATGCTATTCTTTGCTTTTCTTCTGATCCATTACCATTAACCTTTCCAGACAGTAACAACATTCCTTAATACTCCCAAATAATGCGCCCATGATATGTCATTCTTCTCAGCATAATGAGCTCAACATTTCTCTCTTTTCAACTCGTGCAAATGACTCCGCAAGTACTGGCAAAATCTCTCCTGGCTTGCAAGGCTTTTAAGATTGAGAATATTGTAAACCATCAACTATGGTATGAATAAAATGGACCAGCATTAACAAAGTCCTTGAGATATAATTTAAAAAGCAAAAACTGTTAAATTGGATATGCAATTTGATTTCTACACCTGTATTTCAATTTGTAAGAGATTTGCTGTAAGGGGAAAAAATAATTCTAAAATTTACCATATCAACCAAGTTATATTAAAATTGAAAATTTTGTAGCTGAGGTGTCCCTGCACAATTGCTACTGGGTATAATTCAGTAAATCAATTCCATAGAATACAGAAAATCTGAAACTCCATGAGCCAGCTGTAAGCAAGAGTACAAGCTTAGGCTGCAGTTATACTGCCGACTGCACATTGCTGTAGGTTGCAGGGAGGTCAATTCCAAAGGAGCTCTGTGCATGCATGCTCGTAATATTTTTATACATAAGAAAAGTATGGTGAAAACATTTCCATTGCTATAATATTAGAAAAGTTTAAAATAACTTTCGATAGACCCATGAAGTCAAAAGCACCACTTGGGCACTTTGCACCAGGCTAGAGTTATGATTTTCTGACCATCAGTCCCCAGGTACTGTGTATACACACAGAGTAGACAGAAGACCTGCCCTTTTAAGAACATCTATAAAAGAGTTTTAAATAAATGCCACCTTAAAATATGCATATACAATTTTATTTAACATACTTCAAAAATACACTTTATTTGAGCTATTTTATCCTCTTCAAGTTATATGTAGTTTTAAGAAAGTCTGTTCTGAGTACCTTAAGCCAATGAGACATATTTCAAAAACATGGGAACTAAAGCTGAAATTTCCTGCACGTCTCATTTGTTTACACTGCAACATGAAAATCGGCTTAAAGAAACCACCCAAATTCAGCATAACCAGTTGGGGCCCTGAGCACAGCACTATTATAGCAGAGGATATTGTTCAGATTGAGGCTGGGGAGTGGAAGGTAAATGGCTGGCCTCTTTTTGTCTGTAATTTAATTTTAATTTGTTTTTTATTCCTTAATTCAGATTCCCAGCATCTCAATAGCATGTCTATTTTCACAGAGTGAAATGAGCAGCTAAGAGACCGGCTGGGAGAGAGCAAAGTCTGGCAGGAGGAGGAGCTGCAACTTTCCAGCTGACCAATTGGCCTAGAAATTCAGTTGGGCGCGCCAGCCGTTAGCGCCTTAGGAGGAGTAGATCTCGAGCGCTAGGCGCTTAGCGCCCGGGCGCAGCGTGATCTGCGCCTCGCCCCAACTTCAGTACACATTTAGCGCCGGCGCAAAGTCTTAGCGCGCGCCCTGCTGCACGCGCAGATCATGACGTCATTTACTAGTGCAACGCCCTTTGTGCGCCCCGAACTGGAACTTCACTCGCGCCGGGCCATTGTGCGCCGGGCGGCCCTAACGACTGTGAAGTGGAACGGTACACAGCCGAGGCGGGCCGCGGGGAGCGCTAATTAAAGGGCACTTACCCTGCACTATAAAGGGCAGCCATTTTGCAGCATTCACTCTTGTGCAACGGTTTTTTGGAGAGAGACCAAGGAGTAGAGCTTACTGGTTTGGACCAACACTAGGACAGGTATTTTTGGCTCAGGCCAGAGCTTAGCAATTATCTTTGCCTTCATTGAGAGCTCAGTGTTTGCCAGCATATAATGGGGGCTGCACTGGGTGCCAACGCTGACTTTCAGCCTTATGCCAGAAGGGCTTACAGACGCCGTGAGAGAGTGGCAGCCCTGGCTAGACACAGAGGGGGCAACAGGCGTCACCAACTGAGGCCTTACCCACCCAGGGTATACCGCCAGCAGTCCTCCTATCTGACCATGTCTGCCGCGATGTGTGTAAGGAGGCTGCGATTCAGAAGGGAGGTGGTTGCAGACATCTGCCAGCTGCTTCAGAGAGATCTGCAGCCACAGCTGATGCGCAGGACGTCTCTGTCGGTGGCAGTGAAGGTGACGGTGGCTCTCAACTTCTATGCCACCGGCTCCTTCCAATCCGCTGCTGGGGACATCACTAACATCTCCCAGTTCGCCGTGCATTGCTGCATCCGCCAGGTGACCGAAGCCCTTTTCAGAAGGAGACATCAATTCATCTCCTTCCCCATGACCCTGGACAAGCAGCAGCAGCGTGCAGTGGGATTTGCAAGAATAGCGGGCTTCCCCATGGTGCAGGGCGCCATTGACTGCACGCATGTGGCTTTGCGGGCACCTCTGGAGCATGCCGAGGATTACCGCAACCGGAAGGGCTACCATTCCCTCAACGTACAGCTGGTGTGTGACCACAGGCAGCGCATCCTAGCTGTCAATGCCCGCTTTCCAGGCAGCAGCCACGGTGCCTTTATCCTGCGACAGACAACGGTGGCTGACATGTTCCAGGCACAGCCTCCCCCAAGAGGATGGCTTATCGGGGACAAAGGCTATCCTTTGTGTACCTGGCTCATGACCCCGCTCCGCGCGCCCACGACCCCTGCTGAAGAGGCATACAACGAGAGCCATCAAGCGACTAGGAACATCATAGAACAAACAATCGGCATCCTCAAGCAACGGTTCCGCTGTCTCGATCGCTCCGGGGGAGCCCTCCAGTATTCGCAGGAGCGAGTCTCCCAATTCGTCGTCGTTTGCTGCATGCTGCACAACCTGGCTATCCGCAGGACTCAGGCACTGCCACCTCACATTGGACCCCCACCTCAGGAGGAGGAGCATGAGGAGGAGGAGGACGAGGAGTACCAGCCCAGGAGGGAGGCACAAGGTCCAAGGGCCGCCCGTCGGCGGCTTATTGAACGTCACTTCTAGGCCCCCTGTCAGGGAATGGCTTGTGCCAATGAAAGAACATGATTGCAGCCGCTCCGCAAGCCCTCAGCCGGTTAAGGCAACAAACACTTCAAAGATCAAACATGGACAATGTTAATAAATAAAATGCTTTATTGTACAAACTCAGGGCCCTTCCCACATGAAAACCAAAAACAGACGAAACCCCCAAAAAACACTCAAACACATTACTCGCTCCCACAACCTGGAGAGGATTAACAAAACAGTGCAACTAAAATGACCGTCATCCTCGGCCTTCGTAAAAAACAAACATCCAATTCTCGGCCTCAAAAAACAAACATCCAATTCTCGGCCTCAAAAAACAAACATCCAATTCTCGGCCTCAAAAAACAAACACAACTGGCCACACATTCGACTTTTTGGCCCGCTAGGGCGATGCCTTGGCCATCTTTGTGTGGCCCCTGCCCGCCCTGCTGCTCCTCCTCAAAGTAAGGCCATTGGCTGCTGCAAGGCTGGGGGCAGGCTCCAGAGGGGCACATGTCGTGACGGCAGATGCCCTTGGGGGTCGGCCTAGTTGAGGTCTGGCCGTCGAGCGGGCGGCTGTTGAATGCTGCAGCTGTGGCTGGCCAGCATCAGTCGCTGCAGCAGCTCCTGGCAGCTCCACTGGGGGAGTGGCAGTGGCGGCTGGAGGAATGGGGGCAAGCTGGCGGATGGCAGGCACTCGCTGGTCGCCTGAGACACTGGCACTCGCCCGGGCCAGCACTGCAGCATGCGCACCAATCTGCCGAGGGACAGACCGCTGTGCTGCTGCAGCGCGCCGGGTGCCCTGGCGATGCCTGGCTGACACAGCGAGTGTGGCAGCAGTGAGTGCCCGTGTTGACCTGTTCAGTGACCTCATCAGAGCACCCAGTGACTGCACGGCACCACTGATCAGCTGCCCACTCGCTGCCTGAGCTGCCCCGAATGCCGCCCGACTTGCTGCCTGATCTGCCCCGAATGCCGCCTGACTCGCTGCCTGCTCTGCCCCGAATTCCACCAAACTGATGGCCTGTGAGGCCCCGACGTCGGTGACACTCCAAGAGAGGGACTCGATGGCCTCAGGCAACCGTGCCACTACCCCCATGAGCTCCGTGTGCCGGCGCTCCGAGTCCGCGGACAAGTCCTCGAGGCGTTCCATCTCCTCGGCGAAGATCAACTCCGGACTGGAGGCCGGACTCTCCCTCTGGGGAGAAGGCCGGCGAGCTGGCCGACCCTTCCTGCGTTGCTGGACGCCGCTGGGCCCAGCAATTGGACTCCCCTCCGACCCTTCCCCCCTCTGGGGAGAAGGCCGCTGAGCTGGCACCCCCCTCCCGCATTTCTGCAGGCCGCAGGTCCCATGAGCTCCCCTCCCCTCCGACACTTCCGCCACGCTCCCCTCCAGGGAAGACGTGTCCCCTACATTCGCATGGGTTGCCACGGCTGAGGGTTCCCCTGATGGGCCGCCTTCCTCTTGCTCCTCCTCCTCCTCCTCTTCTGAGGGGCTGTCACTGGCAAGTTCAGGGACCTCCTCCTCACCATCTGAAAGCAGGAAGGCACAAGAGAAGGTTTAGAGTGAAGAGAGGGCGTCAGTGAGGGATGCATGAGTGGTGGCATTCAGCGCATTGGTCGGACAGTGGCAAAGGATGTAGATCTGATGCGCAAGTGGGACGAGAGAGGTCCAAACGTTGATGTCCTTACCATTGGTGCCCAGAACAGGGTCGGCATCGCCACATGCAACGGGGCCAATCACCCGGCCACCCATGATGCGCTCCACGCGATGTTGCAGCTCGGTGAGCGGCTGGATCTGGGGTCGGCCTCCCCCGGTCGCAGTCCGGCTCTTCCTATTATTGGCCAGCTTGGCCTGCAAGAGAAAGGACGGCCTCTAAGTACAGTGTGTCGCCCTGATCTTGTGTGCACTGCCTCCCATGGTGGAATAGCCTGGCCAGTGTGTCACCCTGATCTTGTGTGCACTGCCTCCCATGGTGGAATAGCCTGGCCAGTGTGTCGCCCTGATCTTGTGTGCACTGCCTCCCATGGTGGAATAGCCTGGCCAGTGTGTCGCCCTGATCTTGTGTGCACTGCCTCCCATGGTGGAATAGCCTGGCCAGTGTGTCGCTCTGATCTTGTGTGCACTGCCCCCCATGGTGGAATAGCCTGGCCAGTGTGTCACCCTGATCTTGTGTGCACTGCCTCCCATGGTGGAATAGCTTGGCCAGTGTGTTAAGTGCAGAATGTGCAATTGATGTTCATGCCTGTCCCATAGCTGCTGGATGAGGGCTGGCCATTAGGGCTTTCAGGTCCCTTTGCCCATAATGTGAGGTGCACATGCAAGGATGAGGAGGTCACTGGAAAGGGTACTCACCCTGACAATCCGCGTGAGGTCATTCAACTTTTTGCGGCATTGGACACCGGTCCTGGGGACCTCGCTGTTGGCTGACACCTTGCTGGCGACATGCCTCCAGGCTCTCCGGTAGGCGCGGACCGGCGCCTTCCTGCCATTGTCCGGGTACAAAATATGGCGCCTCTTCTCCACACCACCAACCAGCACACTCAGATCACGCTCTGAGAAGCGCTGCGCTCATTCACAGGCCTTCTGCATGGCTTCAGGCGCTATTTGGGTCCAGCAGCAGTGTTCAGGCCTAGCTGGAGGGCTCCACTATCCAGGGCGTGGCAGCAGACAAAGTCGACCCTTCCCCCTTAAGAGCTGGCCGGCGCCAGGGTGTCTGCTGTCAATCACGAGATGGCCGCACCTGCGCTGCGCCCGGCCTCGGCGCTCTCGCTCAGCACCTCCGGCTTAGCGCCTAAAGAGAGGCATCCAGCGCCAGTTTTAGCGCTCGAGCAAACTCTTAGGGCGAAGCTAATGAATATCGGAGAAGTGGCCTCGATTTGGCGGCGGGCGCAAACTTTAGCGGCCGCCCGACTTTACCGCCCCAAAAGTGGCTACAATGAATTTCTAGGCCATTGAATTTTCCGGTCAGGCATGAGGGCCATCATAGGAAATTCTAATCGGAATCAGGTGGGACCTTCATTTGTGAATGTAAAGAGGGATGGGGAAAGGAGCCATGGTAATTTCCAGTCCGTGCGTATGCTGAATACCGAGTTTCCAGCAGGTCCATGAAAACCAGGTGGAAAACAAGCCTTGTGTGGACCTGCTGATAGAAGGACCTTTAAAAGGTTTTGTAGGTAATCTAGGACTCCTAAGACCCCTCATGATTTGTTCTTGCCCTTTTCCCTGGTAGCATTTTGACTTTCATGAGGCTTTGTGCCAGTTCTCTTCCTTATTTTTTGCCCAGGTTCCCTTAATTGGTACCAGATGGCTTGTCAATAGGGATCCTCTGAGCTGAGTATTTTTTAAAAGTTTCAAATGGGATTTATTTCAATTCAGAATGTAAGCTTTACTGTATCTTTGATTAGACAAGGGAACTTGCTTACTCAAGCTACTCGCTGCTGGATGGAACAGCCAGCAGTTGAATGGGCATCCTGCAATTCTGGAAACATGCATGCACCACTGTTTTTATGAGGTCTCCAGCCAATCAATAGTTAAGAAAAGTTACAGTCAGAGTTAGAAAATCATCTTTGAGAGAGAGACAGACAGGTAGAGAAAGAGATAGAGAGAAAGAAGCAGACAAAGAAAGTTATAGAAAGCTAAATGAAGCATCTCTGCAGAGACTTGAGCACAAAAATCGAGGCCGACACGCCAGAGCTGACTAACAGATAATAAAATGACTATACCACTAGACATGCTCATGCTAATTGTACCTAATATACTGTATTTTGTTTCATAGGGTAAAATCTCTTTTTTAGATTAAGTACTCTTTTGTACAATTTAAAAGGAATATTCTGATCTGGTTAAATTTTAACAAACAGAACTTACCAGTAATGCAAATAATTCAGCAAACCTACTATTGATTTAGGTCCCACTTTTCCATCTAGTTGTTCATTTAAGGTGGTGTTTAGATCTCACCTGCAGTGGGTACATACTTAAAATCAGCTTTATCTGAATCATGAGATTCAAGTAGTATTGGTGCTGTAGGATTGATGTCATCTAAAACATATATATTCAGAGGGGCAATATCATCTAGCTAAATATGTCAGACAATTTACCAGTTCCACAAAGAAAGGAGAACACAATGGCATAATTGATGATGCAAAGACATAGGGGTAGATTTTCATAACGCTGTCGGGAAGGAGGCGGGACTACAACTTTCGGGTTTCAGTACGATCGCAAAATACTGCAGATGCTGGAAATCTGAAATAACAACAGAAAATGCTGGAAAAACTCAGCAGGCCAGGCAACATCTGTGGAGAGAAATTAGAGTCAACGTTTCGGGTCAAAACCCTTTCTCAAGACTAAAGAGGCACAGGGAATGAAATAGATTAAGAGGCTGGGCTGGGAGAGAACAAAAGAGAAGAGACATTAAGAGGTATTCAAAATGAGATGAGACGGTGATAGGACTAGTGGAGGCAAAAGACAGTTCTAGATTAGGTGTGAAATGCGCTGGCAGAATGGGAGACAGCTGCCATATGGGAGGGAGGCCCCCCCTTTCCTTTTTTATTCTCTCTCCCACATGGCAGCTGTCTCCCATTCTGCCAGCGCATTTCACACTAAATCTAGAGCTGTCTTTTGTCTCCACTAGTCCTATCACCATCTCATCTCATTTTGAATACCCCTTAATGTCTCTTCTTCTCTTCTGTTCTCTCCCAGCCCAGCCTCTTAATCTATTTCATTCCCTGTGCCTCTTTAGTCTTGATAAAGGGTTTTGACCCAAAACGTTGACTCTAATTTCTCTCCACAGATGTTGCCTGGCCTGCTGAGTTTGTCCAGCATTTTCTGTTGTTATTTCGGGTTTTAGTCCCGCCTACATCGATGTTCAGCCAATCCACGCGATTTTCCCTTGATTGACCCCAGCGGGCTCAGCAGGCCAATTAAGGGCCACCCGGCAACAGGTGACGTCACAGACTGAAATTTCATCTGTCAAGAGGTCTTGGCAGATGAAATATCAGTGTTTCACAGCTGTTTGAAGCTGTCAAACACTGACAGTCTGACTTCTAACCTGAGTCCTTCTACACAGACTCAGTTAGAAGTCTCACCGGCAATGCAAGCTGAAGGCTGTCACTTTTGACAGCTCACAGCCATTTTGCTTTCAGTGCCGGCTGAGTGATGGACTCCCGAAACCTAGAGGAAGAAAGGCAGTTAAGGTAAGTACAGGTAATTTAAACTTCTTTACACACTTTAGACACACCAAACACACTTACCTTTGCACTCATGCACCCATCACTCACCTGAACACCGACATCGCGACCCCTCCAAGTCCTTCAACCCGACGGCCCGCCTGCTCTAACCTGGCGTGGTTTGGAGCCATCGGGAATCCCACACGACACCCCTCAAAATAGGGATTAGGCTAAAAACTGCCTGTTAGCTACCTGTTAACAGGCAGTTAATTGGCACTAATCCCTTCCCGCCTCCGGTCGGCGGGTCCCAGTGCGGGGCGAGTACCCGCCTCCCCATAAACTTACGTGGAGGCGGGTTTTGGGCGGGATGCCCGATTTCGGGATTTCCCCCCCCCCCACATGCCTGAAACCCCGCCTGATGGCGCCAGGAAAATCGGCCCCATTATGTTCTGTCTGTATACATTACATACATTGGGCTCGATTTTCATTGTGCCGTGGAGTCGGGATTGGAGGTGTGCGGGGGGTTAAAATCCCGAAATCGGGGTCCCGACTCCATCCCACTCCCAACCCGCCTCCATGCCAATTTCAAAGGTGGCGGGTACCCACCCCGCACTGGGACTCGCCTACCTGAGGCGGGAAGGGGTTAGTGGCAATTAACTGCCTGTTAACAGGTAGTTAACAGGCAGTTGTTATCCTAATCCCTATTTTTAAGGTTGAACTGTGGGATTCCCGATGGGTCCAAACCATGCCAACTTAGAGGAGTCGGGCTGTCGGGTTGAAGCGCTTGGAGGGGTCGAGATGTTGGTGTTCAGGTGAGTGATGTGTGCATGACTGCAAAGCTGTTTGGTGTGTCTAAAATGATTAAAGAAGTTTAAATGACCTTTTCTTACCTTTTCAGCCTTCCATCCTTTAGGTTTCGGGAGTCCCTCATCTCACCGGCACAGAAAGCAGAATGGCTGCGAACTGTCAAAAGTGACAGCCTGCAGCTTTCTGTGCAGGAGAGATTTCTAACTGAGTCTGAGGAGAAGGACTCATGTTAGAAGTAAGACTGTCAGTGTTTGACAGCTTCAAACAGCTGCGAAACGCTGATATTTCATCTGTCAAAAGGTCTTGACAGATGAAATATCAATCCGTGATGTCACCTGTTGCTGGGTGGCCCTTAATTGGCCTGCTGAGCCCCTTGGGCGTGCTCAACAAGGTCAATAAAGTTAAAATCGCATGGATTGGCCGCATCTCAACGGAGGCGGGACTACAACCCCGAAAGTTGTAGTCCCGCCTCCAAACCGACTCCTGAATGAAAATCCTGCCCATTGTGTGTCAGCCAATGGCTCAGTTGGTAGCACCCTCGCCTCTGAGTCAGAGGTTGTGGGTTCTTGTCCAGTCCAGAGACTTGAGCACAAAAATTTAGGCTGATGCTGCAGTGCTGAGGGAGTGCACTATTTCGAGGAAGAGCAGGGCGTTATCCCTGGTGTCCTGGCCAATATTAATCCCTCAATCAATAGTACTAAAACAGATTATCTGGTCATTATCACTTTGCTGTTTCTGGGAGCTTACTGTGCGCAAAATGGCTGCAAATGTGACTACACATTGAAACATAGAAGATAGGCGCAGGAGTAGGCTATTTGGCCCCTCGAGCCTGCTCTGCCATTTAATGAGATCATGGCTGATCATCCAAATTCAGTACCCTGTCCCTGCTTTCTCCACATATCCCTTGATCCCTTTAGCCTTAAGAAATATATCTAACTCCTTCTTGAATATATTTAATGAATTGGCCTCAACTGCCTTTTGTGGGTGAGAATTCCACAGGTTCACCACTCTCTGGGTGCAGAAATTCCTCCTCATCTCTGTCCTAAATAGCTTACCCCTTATCCTTAGACTGTGACCCCTGGTTCTGGACTCCCCCGCCATCAGAAACATCCTTCCTGCATCTAGTCTGTCTAGTCCTGTTAGAATGTTATAAGTTTCAATGAGATCCCCTGTCATTCTTCTAAACTCCAGCGAATATAAGCCCAATCGACCCAATCTCTCATCATACATCATTCCTGCCATCCCAGGTATCAGTCTGGTGAATCTTCGCTGCACTCCCTCCATGGCAAGAACATCCTTCCTTAGATAAGACAACTAAAACTGCACACAATACTCAAGGTGTGGTCTCACCAAGGCCCTGTACAACTGCAGCAAGACATCCTTGCTCCTGTACTCGAATCCTCTCGCTATGAAGGCCAAAATACCATTTGCCTTCTTAACCGCCTGCTGCACCTGCATGCTTACCTTCAGCGACTGGTGCACAATGACACCCAGGTCTCGTTGCACTTCCCCTTCTCCCAATCTATTGCCATTCAGATAATAATCTGCCTTCCTGTTTTTGCCACCAAAGTGGATAACCTCGCATTTATCCACATTATACTGCATCTGCCATGCATCTGCCCAATCACCCAACCTGTCCAAATCATACTGGAGTTTCTCTGCATCCTCCTCACAGCACACACGCCCACACTGCTTTGTGTCATCTGCAAACTTGGAGATATTACATCTAGTTCCCTCGTCTAGATCATTAATATATATTGTGAATAGCTGGGGTGCTAGCACCGATCCCTGCGGTACCCCACTAGTCACTGCCTGCCACTCGGAAAAAAAACCTTTTATTCCAACTCTTTGGTTCCTGTCTGCCAACCATTTCTCTATCCAAGTCAGTACCTTACCCCCAATTCCATGTGCTTTAACTTTACACGCTATTCTCTTATGCAGGGCCTTATGAAAAGCCTTCTTAAAGTCCAAATACACCACATCCACTGGTTCTCCCTTATCTATTCTACCAGTTACATCCTCAAAAAATTCCAGTAGATTAGTCAAGCACGATTTACCTTTTGTAAATCCATGTTGACTTTGTCCGATCCTGTCACTGTTTTCCAAGTGCTCTGCTATACATCTTTTATAATGGACTCTAGCCTTTTCCCCACTACCGATGTCAGGCTTCCCGGTCTATAATTCCCCGTTTTTGCTATACCACCTTTTTTGAATAGTGGGGTTACATTAGCTACCCTGCAATCCATGGGAACTGTTCCAGAGTCTATAGAATTTTGGAAGATGACCAGCAATGCATTTACTATTTCTAGGGCCACTTCCTTAAGTACCCTAGGATGTAGATCAGGGGATTTATTGGCCTTCAATCCCGTCAATTTCCCTAACACCATTTCCCTACAAATACTGATTTCATTCAGATCCTCCCTCTCATTAGACCCTATGTTCCATGACCTCTCTGGCAGGTTATTTGTGTCCTCCTTTGTGAAGACAGAACCAAGATATGTATTTAATTAGCCTGCCATTTCTTTGTTGCCCATTATAAATTCCCGATTCTGACTGCAAGGGACCTACGCTTGACTTCACCAATCTTTTTTGCTTCACATATCTATAGAAGCTTTTACAGTCAGTTTTTATGTTCCCTGCAAGCTTACTCTCATACTCTATTTTCCCCTTCTTAATTAATCCCTTCATTCCTCCTTTGCTGAATCCTAAACTGCTCCCAATCCTCAGGTTTGCTGCTTTTTCTGGCCAATTTATATGTCCTCTCCTTGGATCTTATGCTATCCCTAATTTCCCTTGTTAGCCATGGTTGAGTCACCTTCTTTGTTTTATTTTTATAGTAAAGTATAATGCAGTATAATAAAGTATATGAAAGTAATTCATTGGCTGTGAAGTGCTTTGGGATGTCCTCAGGTCGTGAAAGGTGCTCCACATATGCAAGATTTTCTTTTCTTTCTATGTTACTCATTCAACATTCAAAAGTGAAAGAGGTTAAACTTATCCCCATCAATCTACGTAGATTTAATCTATTGGGAAACAAAAACTTCAATTCTTGGGACTTTTTTATTGATGTCAGAAATTGCAATTTGTACACGTTGAAGTGCTTTTTTTTTTCTTTTTTGAAAACCAATATAACTGGGATTTTCAGAGACCTCAGCAGGTGAACAGCTTTTAAACCTCAGTTTGAAATTGTAACTAAATAGCGTCGCCTTGAAAAGGCTGTTTACAATATTAGCATAATCATTTAACACTTTATCATTTTAATGGAGTGGTTAATCTGTTTTTTTTTATGGTGTAGCGGTAAAATAATGCAGAGAGGAATGTCACCTAAAAAATAAACATTTGTCTGTATACTGGCTCTTTTGCATGTGCTGTCACTTGTCTAAGATTTAAAATATGTCCTGAGTTGCTGCCAACGAGAAGATAGTTGGGGCATTTCAGAAACAGTCCCAGAACTTTGCAGGTCAGTGTACTAGGGCGACAGTGTTGTAGCCCTATAGCTGACCTGTGCTCCCTATAATCTGGCTCCCCACTAGGAGTGCAGTACAGTATTGTGAAATTACCCTAGGGAGTTCTTATCCAGAAGTTTTACTCAAAAGGTTCTACAGGTTAGGTAGACTCCACTATAGTGTTAATTGAACAAGGCCTGTGGAAGGAGTGGGTTAAATGGCCTTTTCTCACTTTCTCTGCTTATAACTTAATCACTGAACATCCAGCTTAGTCAGTTGACTAGTAGATCCTCAAAATACCTCAGGATCTGGATTTCACATGCATCTGTAGTTTCCTATCAATTTAGACAATATTGTGTGCTTATAGACTGATAGAACCAACAGTTAGTTGAGGAAGAATGCTATTTCTAGAGCATTTCATGCAAATTATTTGAGTTTATGTCTACATTCAATAGTCTATGTTAATCTCAGGTGTACCAGGTGAGACAGAAGATAATACTGCATTCTAGGGTTAACAAAATAAACAAAGTAGGTGAGCTTTGCGTCTGAATACCTTGTTTGGATTATTGCCATGAATTTAGTTACAGTCACTAAAACTAGATTTTATACTCTATCCCAATAGACAAAGGATGTTAATGAATTGAAATCAAGTACAAGGGTGTTGTGTAACACCATGAACAACCTCAATGAGGTTTGTTTTTCCTAATTATGATACCAAGCTGAAAGGCCAGAAAGGTAAAAAAGAATAAAAGAGACGAGGTGAATCAGGAAGTACTGATGAGGTGACATCAAGTTTGGGTTATAAAAGCTTGAAGACTATGGAATGGGAAAACTGAGGAAAGTAAGGAATTCCAGATTTTGAAGTCCTGGGGAAAAATGATGGAGCAAAAAAAAGGTAAGAAATCGTGAGATAAATCTAAATTTTAATGAGGGTCAGTTGTAAGGAGAAGGAAGGCAGTGCAAGAGAGCAATGGAGAGAAAGAGATTGGAGTTTGGAGATGAGAGACTGCCCAACAAACAACCACCTTTCTCTTGTTGCTCAGGTACTAACAAATCAATATTTAAGAAAGATGTCAGCCAATCAATGATTAGGAAGTGCCTTCCTGTACATTACATACATACATTACATAGTATTGAAGAGATCACAAAGTCTCTGTTTGAAGAATGGACTCAGTCGAGAATATTTTTGTGGACTTTATGGGCTGAGGGTGTTTTCCCTGTGGTGGGATCGCCCTGTGCAGATGTGTGGGGGGACTGGTTTGTTAAAACTCCAGAGAATGCATGGCAGTTGGCTGTGACAAAAGAACGGTCAGTCATCCAGAATGTCCTGGAAAAAGGAAGGGGGCCATTGAACTTGAACTTATGCAAAAGCGCTTCTCACCTCCATCTCAGAAGAGAAGCAGAACAATGAACTCACTAGCCTCTGCCAGCCGAAGAGGAGCGAGTTTTTCCCAACACAAAGACCGAAAGCTATGTCCCAGACTTAGAGCCATTAATCCAATCACAGAATACTCATGGGTCCGATGATGACCCATCACTGATTAAGCACCGGAGTGCTTAGAAACGAAAGGATTTTAAAGATTGGCGGGAAAGATAGGGGTAGCCAGACTCCTATAAAGATAGATCCTTTCCCACTATTCTCACTTTCTCTCGCTCCCGCTCCAACAAGATCGACCTAACAAGAAGTACCAGAGAAGCCGCTGAGCGGAGCGATCGAAACCGACCGCGTGTGGGGGTAAGTATAGTCTCGAGTATCCCAAGCCGGTAACCCGATATCCCAGGCGAGCTGGGTGAGCTGTAAGGGCTCTCAGAAGTGAAGTTTTTGGGCTATTCCGAGGGTGGGAGCTTTGTTTGGTTTAGCCAGGTGAAAGGGGTTTATGCGACTGGGTAATTTGTTGGTAGGGGTGGAATTACACTCCACCATAGCAATAAGGGAATTACTGCTTGTTATAGTCCCCAGTTTTGGACTGTAAGTATGTTGTTTGTAACCTGGATTTTATTCTCCACAGAGACAGTGATTTCATTTAGTAGTGCATGTTTTAGCCAGTGTATGTTAGACCAAATAAATATAAGTTTGATTTTTCACCGAAGCATTCCTGTCCGTGACTTATTTCATTTACACGCTGAATAATAATTCCCGGGTACAGAACTTTCGTAAGGCGGGGGCGATTCGAACTGTCCGTCTAGCAATTGGGCTAGGATCAAAAACCACGTACAGTACTTACAGCACAGAAACAGGCCATTTAGCCCAACAGGTCCATTGAATTGTATGTTTATGCAAGAGAGCAGAACTGAGGAAAACAAAATGCAATTAAGTTATTTATTAACTCCGAGTGTCTTTCTTGATTTATTTGGCGGAGAAACGAAGAGGGGATATTTAACCCTACCCACCCAATGGAAATCAGGCAGGTTAAGCGCTTAAAATCTACCAGGTGACTTAGCTGCCAATTGTACTGGCACTTCTGGAAAGGCTGTGAAGCCACCTGCCCAAAGCCAGTGGGGACCTTCTTTAGATATGCAAATCAGGGCTAATGACATCATTTTAACTAAGGCCTGACTGGGGAAGCTGCTGCGGCTTTCCCGCCAGGTATAAGCCTGTCAGAAGAGGATCTAAAGTGGAAGAGGACATTCCAGGTAAGTTTTCTTTTTACTTTCCTTTGTAGGGCCTGGAGAACAGGAGTGTCCCTCTGGGCCCCACAAGGAAAGTTGAGCCATACCCTGTCTGAATATTTCCCCTTCCCTACTGCTAGACACCCTCAGAGCCCATTCACTACACACCCAATTTTCCACAGATCGCCAACCGCCTCCCACCCGTTCTGGAAGTTGGCCAGCGGCATGTTAATAAGACCCGGCAGTAAAAGTTGCCATGGCCTCATTCTGCCATGGACAGGTGGGAAATGCATCGACTCCCACAGTTTCCTGCCAAAAAAACCACTGGGAGTTAAAATCGAACCAATGAGCTTTCAAGTCTCAAGATATAATTTTTTTTTAAATTACAAATGCTGAAAATTTAAAACAAAAACAGGAAACACTTGAAATTCTCAGCATGCCTTTTAAAACTTGTGCAGGTGTAGACCATCCTGATCAAGTGTTTGCACGCATAACATCAGCCTGTCTTTTCTCTTCACAGATGTTGTTAGATCTGCTGTGTATTTACACCATTTGTTTTACTCCAAAATCCAAGCTTTTTCTAATCTATTTCAATATAGAAAAATGTTACTGTGCTAAAAGTGTGATGTCCTTTAAAAAAAACTATTTAGTTTGAAGCAACAACTTGATCAGCAGCTGCACCATATGTTCAACAGAATCAGAAATTCTTCAGGCAGTGGAGATGGTTTTTGAGAACTGAAAATAATTTGTTTTTCTTTTTTTTAAAGTTCTCTAATTTGTTTTCTATGTATAAAAGGGGGGTTATAGATTTTTTTTGGGGGTGGGGAGTTAGTTCCCCTGGTATCCTGTTGACAAATGCATGTGTGTAAAATTACTTGTGCGCAATTTTAACCTGGTCAATAATGTATTTATTTTAAACAGGTTGATGATCACATTAAATCATTAAGAGGAATGTTCCATGAAGCAATTAACCAGCATGATACCAGAGGAAACCATTTTAAACTAGGTATTTTTTATTATAACGGTGCTCTCTCAAAAATGCCTTCACACTATTAGGAGAAAAGAATTTAATCATAAGATTTCCCTGGAGTGATTCCATAATAAATAAACTTTCCGGCATTACTTGACACTATTTTAGATAATGCACATTATGTGGTAGAAAATGTTCAGAAGCTATCCAGTGGATGCTAAATACAATGCACCAACTTTTTCAAATCAAGGGGTTCAAACTCTGGTGGGGGGCATAGCGATGGGGCAAGTGCTTTTGCCTGAACCTATTTCACATTCCTGGCGTAGAGAAAAGACCCCCTGGGTTTTCCAAGATCTCCTCATTTGCACATTGCTAGTATGCTCCCAGTGCATGATGCAAATTGCACTGGGAGCATGGAAGCTGGGCGAGAGGGGGCAGATTTTCCTGCAGGTGCAGAAATGTGGTGCTTTTTCACAATGAGATAGTTGCATTTCCCATTGGGTTCATTCTGCTTCTTCTGCAGTTTACTGCGCGAGAGGAGACAAGAGTTTGCCAGATCCTCGAGGAGCAGGGAGGACATCTCCTTTTTCTGAGAGTGCCTTGGAAGTTATGCTGAAGGAGGTGAAGGCAAGAAGCGTCCTCCTTAGAAATAAGCAGTCAGAGCTGTCTGTGAGGAGGTGGCAGAGCAGATGAATGGGGTTTCTCCAGTAAAGAGGTCACCCTCCCAGATGAAATCCAATACTATGAAGAGGTTTGCCAAGTTAAGAGGCTGCTGCCATCTCATAGCAGTGTTCTGCAATGGCATGCCTGTAACACAAGTACAGACTTGCCTCTGAACCCGCTGCATTCTGACAGGGGATGCCACCTGACCTTTAAACACCCCTTTTTCCCTCGCCAACACTAACACAAGGCAATCCATATTCATGTATGACATACCTATAAGCAAAGCTCTCAGCGATGAAAGGTGGCACCATGAAAAACTACCTCAATATCCACTTACATGGTTCATGCTCCTGCACTCTAACAAAGAACAGTGGCTAATTGTATAACTGTGGCAGGGCTCAGGAAGTGGTGAGCATTTCAACAATATCTTCATGATCCAGTCGTGAGTGGTGGTGGACAATTAAACAGTTAACAGGAGGAGGAGGCTCCAAAAATATCCCCATCCTCAATGATGGTGGAGCCCAGCACGTGAGTGCAAAAGATAAGGCTGAAGCATTTGCAACTATCTTCAGCCAGAAGTGCGAAGTGGATGATCCATCTCGGCCTCCTCCTGAGGTCCCCAGCATCACAGATGCCAGTCTTCAGCCCATTCAATTCACTCCACGTGATGTCCAGAAATGGCTGAAGACACTGGATACTACAAAGGCTATGGGCCCTGACAACATTCCGGCAATAGTACTGAAGACTTGTGCTCCAGAACTAGCTGCACCCCTAGCCAAGCTGTTCCAGTACAGCTACAACACTGGCATCTACCCGACAATGTGGAAAATTGCCCAAGTATGTCCTGTCTACAAAAAGCAGGACAAATCCGACCCGGCCAATTACCGTCCCATCAGTCTACTCTCAATCATCAGCAAAGTGATGGAAGGTGTCGTCGACAGTGCTATCAAGCGGCACTTACTCAGCAATAACCTGCTAACTGACGCCCAGTTTGGGTTCCGCCAGGGCCACTCAGCTCCTGACCTCATTATAGCCTTGGTCCAAACATGGACAAAAGAGCTGAACTCAAAAGGTGAGGTGAGAGTGGCTGCCCTTGACATCAAGGCAGCATTTGATCGAGTGTGGCATCAAGGAGCCCTAGCAAAACTGAAGTCAATGGGAATCAAGGGGAAATCTCTCCATTGGTTGGAATCATACCTAGCACAAAGGAAGTTGGCTGTGGTTGTTGGAGGTAATTCATCTCAATCACATGACATCACTGCAGGAGTTCCTCGGGGCAGTGTCCTAGGCCCAACCATCTTCAGCTGTTTCATCAATGACCTTCCCTCCATCATAAGGTCAGAAGTGGGGATGTTCGCTGATGATTGCACACTGTTCAGCGCCATTCGAGACTCGTCAGATACTGACGCAGTCCGTGTCCATATGCAGCAAGACCTGGACAACATTCAGACTTGGGCTGACAAGTGGCAAGTAACATTCGCACCACACAAGTGCCAGGCAATGACCATCTCCAACAAGCGAGACTCTAACCATCTCCCCTTGACATTCAATGGCATTACCATCGCTGAATCCCCCACTATCAACATCCTGGGGGTTACCATTGATCAGAAACTGAACTGGACCAGCCATATAAATACTGTGGCTACAAGAGCAGGCCAGAGGCTGGGAATTCTGCGGCGAGTGTCTCACCTCCTGACTCCCCAAAGCCTTTCCACCATCTACAAGGCACAAGTCAGCAGTGTGATGGAATACTCTCCACTTGCCTGGATGAGTGCAGCTCCAACAACACTCAAGAAGCTCGACACCATTCAGGATAAAGCAGCCCGCTTGATTGGCACTCCATCCACCACCTTCAACATTCACTCCCTCCACCACCAGCGCACTGTGGCTGCAGTGTGTACCATCTACAAGCTCCTTCAACAGCACCTTCCAAACCCGCGACCTCTACCACTTAGAAGGACAAGGGCAGCAGACGCATGAGAACATCACCACCTACAAGGTCCCCTCCAAGCCACACACCATCCTGACTTGGACCTGCATCGCCGTTCCTTCACTGTCGCTGGGCCAAAATCCTGGAACTCCCTTCCTAACAGCATTGTGGGTGTACCTACACCATATGGACTGCAGCGGTTCAAGGCGGCGGCTCACCACCATCTTCTCAAGGGCAATTAGGGATGGGCACTAAATGCAGGCCTAGCCAGCGACGCCCACATCCCATCAATGAATTAAAAAAAAAAAAAAATTTCACCGAGTGGAACCTCATAAATAGAAAGGAGAGATTGAAAACTGTTGCTAATCAATGCGGCGACTATCCTTCGAGGCACGAGCTTCCTCGCAGATACATCCACGCATCTCACCTGCCCCAGCCCCTACACACAACTTCCAACTCGGCTTATATAATTTAAGTCATTTAAAAAAGCACACAATTGCCTCTCTGGAATGCGCTAACAAACCTCATTATCTCAACTGATGTGGTATCAGCGTCAGAAATATCATGCTGGACAAATGCTTCGACTAAGCCTAATTTGCATTCCCAGAATGTGTGTGTTCTGTGAACTTAATCCCTTGTTAATTACATTTAACTTAGTAGAAACAACTTGATATAAATTACCCCAAATTCCTCCTCGATCAAATGATCAAAAATCCTGAAATGTGCCACATTTTTAATCTCCTTATTTACACACTTATGGCACTGATATCAGTGTGAAGGCAGGCTCCGAGCTGGGGGTGGAACTGCATGGGTGAAATTCAGAAGTAAAGTCAGCGGGTCGGAATCTCTGATTTCAGCTCGATTGAGGCAATAAATTTTGACTTCCAGATTTTGCGACTCCAAGCTGCTCAGTGGGTGTGATGTGCACCAACTTGACATGATCGCAAGTCTATTTAAAGGGGCATTTTATAAACGGAATTTGGAGGACCAAGGAGGTGTTTAAGGATGGATGCACAGAGAGCAAGGGCAGCACTCAGATTTAATGATGCATTCCTGGATTACTGCCGGGCACAGTCAGGAACAGAAGGGACATACTTTTCCCCCCAGTAATGGGAGGAAGAATACTGCTGCTCTCACCAAGAAGGTGTGGTTGGAGGTACCTGAGGAGGAAAGCAGCAGGTGCTTTGTCCCCAGATCTTGAGTTAGTTGGATTTTCATCTGGTGATTCATAGAAACATAGAAGATAGGAGCAGGAGTAGGCCATTCGGCCCCTCGAGCCTGCTCTGCCATTTAATGAGATCATGGCTGATCATCCAAATTCAGTACCCTGTCCCTGCTTTCTCCCCATATCCATTGATCCCTTTAGCCTTAAGAAATATATCTAACTCCTTCTTGAATATATTTAATGAATTGGCCTCAACTACCTTTTGTGGGTGAGAATTCCACAGGTTCACCACTCTCTGGGTGAAGAAATTCCTCCTCATCTCTGTCCTAAATGGCCTACCCCTTATCTTTAGACTGTGACCCCTGGTTCTGGACTCCCCCACCATCGGGAACATCCTTCCTGCATCTAGTCTGTCTAGTCCTGTTGGAATTTTATAAGTTTCCATGAGATCCCCTCTCATTTTTCTAAACTCCAGCGAATATAAGCCCAATCTCTCATCATACATCATTGCTGCCATCCCAGGTATCAGTCTGGTGAATCTTCGCTGCACTCCCTCCATGGCAAGAACATCCTTCCTCGGATAATGTGACCAAAACTGCACACAATACTCAAGGTCTGGTCTCACCAAGGCCCTGTACAACTGCAGCAAGACATCCTTGCTCCTGTACTCGAATCCTCTCGTTATGAAGGCCAAAATACCATTTGCCTTCTTAACCATCTGCTGCACCTGCATGCTTACCTTCAGCGGCTGGTGCACAAGTACACCCAGGTCTCATTGCACTTCCCCTTCTCCCAATCTATTGACTTTCAGATAATAATCTGCCTTCCTGTTTTTGCCACCAAAGTGGATAACCTCGCATTTATCCACATTATACTGCATCTGCCATGCATCTACCCAATCACCCAACCTGTCCAAATCATACTGGAGTTTCTCGGCATCCTCCTCACAGCACACACGCCCACCAATCTTTGTGTTGTCTGCAAACTTGGAGATATTACATCTAGTTCCCTCGTGTAGATCATTAATATATATATTGTGAACAGCTGGGGTCCTAGCACCGATCCCTGCGGTACCCCACTAGTCACTGCCTGCCACTCAAGGCCAGTTTATTCCAAATCTTTGCTTCCTGTCTGCCAACCAGTTCTCTATCCAATTCAGTACCTTACCCCCAATCCCATGTGCTTTAACTTTACACGCTAATCTCTTATGCGGGACCTTATCGAAAGCCTTCTGAAAGTCCAAATACACCACAGCTACTGGTTCTCCCTTATCTATTCTACCGGTTACATCCTCAAAAAATTCCAGTAGATTAGTCAAGCACAATTTACCTTTTGTAAATCCATGTTGACTTTGTCCGATCCTGTCACTGTTTTCCATGTGCTCTGCTATTACATCTTTTATAATGGACTCTAGCCTTTTCCCCACTACCGATGTCAGGCTTATCGGTCTATAATTCCCCGTTTTCTCTCTACCACCTTTTTTGAATAGTGGGGTTACATTAGCTACCCTCCAATCCATGGGAACTGTTCCAGAGTCTATAGAATTTAGGAAGATGACCAGCAATGCATCTACTATTTCTAGGGCCATTTCCTTAAGTACCCTAGGATGTAGATTATCAGGCCCTGGGGATTTATCGGCCTTCAATCCCGTCAATTTCCCTAACACCATTTCCCTACAAATACTGATTTAATTCAGTTCCTCCCTCTCATTAGACCCTATGTTCGCCGACATCTCTGGGAGGTTATTTGTGAAGACAGAACCAAAGTATGTATTTAATTGGTCTGCCATTTCTTTGTTCCCCATTATAAATTCCCCTGATTCTGACTGCAAGGGACCTACACTTGACTTCACCAATCTTTTTCTCTTCACATATCTATAGAAACTTTTACAGTCAGTTTTTATGTTCCCTGAAAGCTTACTCTCATATTCTATTTTCCCCCTCTTAATTAATCCCTTTGTCCTCCTTTGCTGAATCTTAAACTGCTCCCAATCCTCAGGTTTGCTGCTTTTTCTGGCCAATTATATGTCCTCTCCTTGGATCTTATGCTATCCCTAATTTCCCTCGTTAGCCACAGTTGAGTCACCTTCTTTGTCTTATTTTTATGCCAAACAGGGATGAACAAATTCTGTAGTTCATCCATGCGATCTTTAAATATTTGCCATTGCCTATCCACCGTCAACCCTTTAAGTAACATTCCCCAATCCATCCTAACCAACTCGCGCCTCATACCATCGTAGTTTCTTTTATTTAAATTCAGGACCCTAGTCTCTGAATCAAATACTTCACTTTCCATCTTAATGAAGAATTCAATCATATTATGATCGCTCCTCTCCAAGGGGCCTCGCACAACAAGATTGCTAATTAATCCTTTCTCATTTCATAAGACCCAGCCTAAGATGGCCTCATACTTCACAAGTCTTGAGCAGACACTGGTGGCAGGGACAGTTGTGGAGCGTCCACGTCAAGGGTGGTGGAGGGGGGGCTGGGGGCACAATCCTCTTGAAGCTCTGCTCAGCTGGACACAAATGCTGCACCAAGTAGAAGCGGTAGGAAATGTAAGAGGGAGCTATTGTAATTCACCAAGCGTATGCACATGGGTGTTTGACAAAATATTATGTTAAGTTTCCTTTCTTTATAAAGTCACATAAAATTTAATGATTAGCACCACTTGCACGTCTTCATCATTGTTGTTTCCCGAGTGTCAACTTGCCCTTTCTCTTGTATCATGATGAATGTCAATGCTTGACGGGACCCATTGGGCGGATGTGTAATGGTTGGATGAGTGGCTGATGGGCAGTTTAGTGCAAAGAGGGTTGGGGTGGGGGGGATTGATGCTTTTAGTGGGAGCCAGCCGGAGGATTTCATTTGTGATTCTTTTCCTGCGAGAGTCACCACTAGCTAAACCTTTGGAGGGCAAAAAAGTTAGACCCCTCCGCCGGAAATTCAGTATTAGCACCTCAAGCAGGAGGCCGGGCGCCACTGAAAGCACTCCACCTCCGTCTTGGGCGCTACAACTGAAGATTGTGGCATTACGTGCAACAGCGGCACATAGCACCGCATCATTGCTGGCCTCCCTCCCCTGATTAAAGGGGAGGTACCTAGCGCTGTGTGCACTGGGGCCCTGCTGCACCACCGGGGAACGGGGTGCCGGGAAAACAGCCTGGCACTCAAGAAGAGTGCCGGGCTGAGTGATCGCAGCCAGCAGCCCGAAAAAAAAGGGGGAAGGGGGCAGGTGCTGGCAGTTGGCCCCCAAAAAATGGCCTCCTGAAACCTGACCCTTTCACTAGCGCCACCACTGCAAAAACACCCCAGACATATCGTCCAGCGATAGGTCAGGGGGCGCAAGGAAACTTGGCAGCTGGAGCGAGGCACACGGCGATGATGTCATCACCAGTGGTGCTGTGCCGCAGGGTGTTACCGGCTACCGCCGCCACTAACCTTCCGCTGAATTTTGCGGGAGGTGTTAGCGGCGCTGCGCCTGGGCGCTAGGGCATTTGTGCCCTGTTTGCATCACCCCAGGGGCGCTAATGAGATGCGCAAATCAACCCAATTTTCCCCCTTCAGCTATGAGGGCATCCTGGGTAGCAATGTACATGGCTGGATGGTGATGGGTGCCACATCTTCATATCCCTCCTCTTCTTTAATGTTCTCCTCAGCGAAAATGCACGACGAGCAGCTCCGTCCTCCTCCAACTGCAATCCTCTCTGCTGCGCAATGTTGTGCAAGATGCAGCGTACAGCTATCATTCTGGACATCCCCGCTGGCGAGTACTGAAGGGTGCCTCCAGACCTATCTAGGCACCTGAATCACATCTTCAACATTCCGATGGCTTGCTCAGTGACATACCTGTTGGTCATGATGCTCTTGTTGTAGTGCTCTTGTGTCTGATTATTGGGGCACCTCACAGGTATCATGAGCCAAGTTTGAACGTGGTATCCATTGTTTCCAATGAGCCAGCCCTTGAGACTGCTTCCTGGAACAAAAAGGTCTGGAACGTTGGACTACCACAGTATGAAAGCATCATGACAGCTCCCTGGGAATCTGGTGCAGACCTGCATGAACCTCTTCTTATGGTTGCACACCAGCTGTGCATTGATGCAATATTATCCCTTGTGGTTGATGAAACTCCTGGTTGCTGTGGTGGTGCTTGGATTGCTTTCAATGGCACCCTGTACCTGTGGGAATCCAGCCAAAGAGGTGAACTCCAGGACGATTTGGGCAGGTTGGGTGATTGGGCAGAAGCATGGCAGATGCAATATAACGTGGATAAATGTGAGGTTATCCACTTTGGTGGCAAAAACAGGAAGGCAGATTATTATCTGAATGGCAATAGATTGGGAGAAGGGGAAGTGCAACGAGACCTGGTTGTCCTTGTGCACCAGTCGCTGAAGGTAAGCATGCAGGTGCAGCAGTCGGTTAAGAAGGCAAATGGTATGTTGGCCTTCGTAGCGAGAGGGTTTGAGTACAGGAACAAGGATGTCTTGCTCCAGTTGCACAGGGCCTTGGTGAGACCACATCTTGAGTATTGTGTGCAGTTTTGGTCGCCTTATCTGAGGAAGGATGTTCTTGCCATGGAAGGAGTTTAGCGAAGATTCACCAGGCTGATACCTGGGATGGCAGGAATGGCATATGAGGAGAGATTGGGTCGATTGGGCTTGTACTCGCTGGAGTTTAGAAGAATGAGAGGGGATCTCATTGAAACTTATAAAATTCTGACAGGACTGGACAGACTAGATGCAGGAAGGATGTTCCCGATGGTCGGGGTGTCCAGAACCAGGGGTCACTGGACATTTAGGACAGAAATGAGGAGGAATTTCTTCACCCAGAGAGTGGTGAACCTGTGGAATTCTCTACCACAGTAGGCAGTAGAGGTCAATTCATTAAATATATTCAAGAAGGAGTTGGATATATTTCTTAAGGCTAAAGGGATCAAGGGGTATGGGGAGAAAGCATGGACCGGGTACTGAATTTGGATGATCAGCCATGATCGCATTGAATGCCGGAGCAGGCTCAAGGGGCCGAATGGCCTACTCCTGCTCCTAGCTTCTATGTTTCTATGTGAATCTGAGAGCACGCTTATTCTGGCTATACAGAGGAAGTTTACCTAACTCTCAGCCCTGTCAAACAATCCATCCGTCACCTGCCTTGTGTATTTATGTGTAGCGGACTGAGAGACCCTCGAGACATCCCTGGTAGCACCCTGCAAGGAAACAGGCGATCAAATTGAGAGCGGTGGTGACTTTCCCAGCCGCTGGAGATGCATGTCCGCCAAGACCAGCATGTAGCAGGTCTTCTTTTAGGAAGCCGCATATGTTTGTGACCACCTGACGTGACAACCTCAGCCTGCGGAAGCACTGCCCTTCAGAGAGGTCAGGGAAGCTGAGCCTCTGTCTGTACACCCGCTTACGTGGGTTGTGCCTCCTGTGACCCCCGACCCCTCTTTTGGTCTCCTCTGCACCTCTTTCCTTGGTTGCGTGCAAGTAACCTGCTCACCTTATCCATTTATATGTAGTGGACTGAGAGATCCCCTGCAAGGAACCAGGGGCAAACAAATGGTGGGGACTTTCACAGCCACTGCTAATGTGTTTCCGCCAGGTCTCGCATGTAGCAGGCACAATCATTAGTGCAGGCGGGTGGGCAACAAAGACATTGTTTAAGGTGATAATTACATGCAAATGAAGGCCTATTGACATGAATTTAACTTTCCTTCGGATTTAATGCCTCCAGCGCAGTTTTCCCAGGGCTCAGGAAACTGGCCAGTCAAAAGGAGGCGAGTTTCTCTCCTCTGCCCCTCCCTTCTCTGCACCTGCTGATCCCACCACAGCACATTGTCACTGCCATGGTAATTCTCTTCCTCTTCTGATGTACTGTCAAAAACATCCATGGCACCTCCCATCCTGCCGGTGCCTGTTTCATAGCCTCCCAACTTCTGCAAAACCTGTATGGTGACAAGAACTCTGCTAAACGTTTGCCAGAGAGAACTGATGAAGCAGCTGCAAGCACTGGGCCTTTATTGTGCTTGGGCACTCTGGAGTTTAAAGACCCGCATGAACTGCACCTGAAACTCGCCTCCTTTTCACTTGAGCCCCGGGATACCCATGTTGGAGGCATTAAATCTGAAGGAAAGTTAAATTCATGTCAAAAGGCCTGCATGTAATTATTACCTTAAATGATGTCTTCATTGCCCACCCACCTGTGTTAATCATCGTGCCAACTCCGGTGAGCAGGATTCTTGTACGCAGCCAAACACGCCTCAGTGAAACCTGGAAGTCGGCACGTTGGATCTGGGTTGCAGTTGCGATTTCTTTTTCTCCGAATGTAACTATCTACTCGACCCCAACCCGCCCGTTCTTGCCAATTAAAATTCCCCTCATTCATTCTGACATATACCAAGATAGTGATAGCAGTGTGCACCTCATTATATTGCTCTTCATGGCTTTCTCTCAATGAGTTAAGCAGTCATGGTCGCAGGTGAAGGCCATCCCTTTGGTCCAGCCTCCCCTGGTTCCAGAATTCCCTGGAATGTGAATGATTCCCTGCTGCACAGCCTTGCAGCCAGATTGACCATCTTAATTTTCTGGTTATTAACCTGGCCAGTATGTGGCAAAGGAAGCAGTCCAGAGATTACTGCCTTTGAGGGCTTGATTTTCGATCTAGTACCTATAGGTGTCAGCCTTGCCTCAGTGGTAGCACCCTCACCTCTGTCAGAAGGTTGTGCATTTAAGCCCCGCTCAAGAGATTTGAGCTCCTGGGCTAGATTTTCGGGGAGCCATCAGGCGGGGTTTCAGGCATGGGGGGGGGGGGGGATATCCCAAATTTGGGGGTCCCGACACCATCCCGCCCAAAACCCCGCCCCACGTAAGTTTCAGGGGCGGTGGATACCCGCCCCGCACTGGGACCCACCGACCCGAGGCGGGAAGGGATTAGTGCCAATTAACTGCCTGTTAACAGGTAGTTAACAGGCAGTTTTTAGCCTAATCCCTATTTTGAGGGGTTTCGTGTGGGTTTCCCGACGGCTCCAAACCATCCCAGGTAGAGCAGGCGGGCCGTCAGGTTGAAGGAGTTGGAGGGGTCGCGATGTCGGCGCTCAGGTGAGTGATGGGTGCATGAGTGCAAAGGTAAGTATGTTTGGTGTGTCGAAAGTGTGTAAAGAACTTTTACTTACCTGTACTTACCTTAACAGCCTTTCTTCCTATAGCCGTCGGGAGCGCATCACTCAGCCGGAACTGAAAGCTGAACGGCTGCGATCTGTCAAAAGTGACAGCCTTCAGCTTTGAGTGCCGGTGTGAGTTTTAACTGAGTCTGCGCAGAAGGACTCATGTCAGAACTCAGAGTGTCAGTGTTTCACAGCTTCAAACAGCTGTGAAATGCTGATATTTCATCTGTCAAAAACTCTTGACAGATGAAATTGCAGTCTGTGACGTCACCTGTTGCCGGTGGCCCTTAATTGGCCTGCTGAACCCGCTGGGCGGGCTCAACAAGGTCAATCAAGGGAAAATCGCGCGGATTGGCCGGACGTCGAAGTAGGCGGGTCAAAAACCCGAAAGGGGAAGTCCCGCCTTCTTCCCGACAGCTTCGGGAAAATCTACCCCGCTATCTTTCAGATCACACGTTAAACCCCTCTCAGGTGAATGTAAAAGATCCCAAGGCACTATTGGAAGAGCAGCAGGGGAATTCTCCCAGAGTGCTGGTCAATATTTATCCCTCAACCAACATCACTAAAAAAACTAATTATTTGGTCATTTATCTCATTTCTGTTTGTGGGAACTTGCTGAGCACAAATTGGCTGCTGAATTCCCCTACATTACAACAGCGATTGCTTCAAAAGTATGTCATTGGCTTTTAAGTGCTTTGGGATGTCCCGAGTTCATGAAAGGCACTATATAAATGCAAATTCTTGGTTTCTTTTTCTGACACTTGAAATAATGGTAGCACTGTGGATTGCCATAAAATGAAGAAAGAATAGCAACTGGTATGGGCATTCACATGCATGATTCTATACCTTTGGTCACAGACTGGCCACAAATTGATTCGAGTGGAACTATATTCTGTTCATAAAGAGAGCGGTATTGGGAGGTCAGGGCCCGTATTATCACATTCATGCTATCATTAATGCCTTGCACTTATGGAATTCAGCCAAATATTACAAGTGCTGCGGTTTCTTCTGTTCTTACAGATTTTCCATGGGGAAAATAGATGAACTGACTAGCCCAAGCAAACAAAGCATTTGTGACCTGCTTGACTCTACTGTGTATTGCAGATTGGGAAACTTGACAGGTATCTCCTGCTATTGCTTGGATTGACCCAGTGGTGTACGGGGTTCAATGCAGCTGCTACCTTTAATCATTGGAGGTCATTTTCAACTACGATCATCTAGGTGGTAACCTGGTGGAGTGGATCCACCCGCTTGCTGTCAAACCCACACGATTTTAATTCTGTTGAAACAATAGGTTGAAAATTGGACAGTTTCTATAATGGGTATGTGGTCCAGTCCACCAGGTTACTGCCCAGGCAGTGAAGATGACCCCCCACCCCATTGTTTCCCCATCACCTTGTCTGCACTATGCCCATGTGTGATCACCTGGCCCTATACACATGGATGGTATTATCAGGGCTTGTGTCAAGTGTCCTTCTGCTCCTCTAAAACCTACAAATACAGATTGCTGATGCCCATAGATGCAGTACATAATATAAGATTTCTGGGAAGACAGACACAGACTTAACAGCTTTAACCGGCTGACTAATTCCTTTGTGACAAAAGAGCAAGAAACACCGAGGTAGGTAGAAAAATACACAGCAGCATGTTTAACGGAACTTTAAGAGTCAAGAGTCAAGGTTTGGGTTTTCTGATTGCTTATTTACCTGGAGTGTTAAAATAATATGAATCAGAAAATCTAGGCTAACATGAGGGAAAGTTCTGTGACAAATAAATTTCATTACATTTCAAATCATAAAAAGTCTATTTTCAAAAATATCTTTGAGAAGTGTCAGCTGTGGCTCAGTGGGTAGCACACTCACCTCTGAGTCAGAAGGTTGTGGGTTCAAATCCCACTCCAGACACTTGAGCATATAAATCTAGGCTGAAACTCCAGTGCAGTGCTGAGGGAGTGCTGCACTGTCAGTGGTGCCGTCTTTCGGATGAGATGTTAAACTGAGGCCCCGTCTGCTCTCTCAGATGGATGTAAAAGATCCCATGGCACTATTTCGAAGAAGAGCAGGGGAGGTATCCCTGGTGTCCTGGTCAAAATTGATCCCTTGCTCAACATCACTAAAACAGATTGGGCCCGATTTTGTGGATTGTGTGGGAAATGGTCGGGTTTCCCCAAATGTGGAGTTCTGACCCACAAAAAAATGGGTCAGCCAGCTGCACGCAATTTTTCCTCAAGTGGCCAATTAATTTCCAGCGTGTGGGCAGCCTTGCTAATTGTCCATTTCCAGTCAGGAAGCCCCACAGTATGATGTCCACAGCAAGCATTGCTTCCTCTGTTGGCTTCCAAACGAACCATACAAGATGGCAGAGGAGGCTGTGGCCAGTGCCAGACCCCGAGCTGCCTCCAAATTCGATGAAGCTTCACTGCAGGCATTATTGGATGGGGTTAGGGCCCACAGGGAGGTCCTCTTTCCTAGGTCAGGCAGGAAGAGGCCTCCCACTGAGACCAAGGCTGCATGGATGCAGGTGTCAGCAGATGTCAACTCGAATGTGCATGTAACCTTGGCAACACATCTCTAACTCCTTCCTCTACTCCCCCACAGGGCCATACAGAGCCCCCTTCCCCACTGTGGAGGAGGAAGAGGCTGTGCAGCCAGGCTCCTCAGAGGGAGCTCCAACCTCTGGGGGGACCTTCGGGACACAGAGTAGTGTTGTTACCTGGTGTTTCACAGCTCACAAGTGAGCCTCAGCAGATTCTGGAGACAGGGACAGCAGTGGAGAGTCCTGGTCGGAGGGCGCAGGACTCTGCCAGCTCAGCTCAGCTGCGCTGCATGTCGACCCTCTGCCTCTGGGTCCATCCGCAAGAGAAGAGGTGATGGATCTCCATGCGCAGATGCAGGAGTCTCTGACAGGTTTTGTCTCCAGGGTCGCTGCGAGTGTGGAGCGAATGGAGGAGTCCATAACGACTATGAGCAGAGCCTTTGTGGAGTCATTGGCGCAGGAACACATCACCATGGAAAGGTTGGCAACCTCCATGGAGGAGATAACTCGCCAGGGTACGGAAAACATGGTGAGTGCTCATAAGAGAATGACATCTCTTGAGGAGCGTTGGCCATCTATTGAACAGAGAAACCAGACCTTCATGGAAGTCCTTCTGAGTAGGACTGCCAGTGCAGATACGGGTCCCCATGGCCCCCTAAAGCACAGCAAGATGCTCTCAAGCCACTTCCAAGCGCTGGCCCCTTCTGGCCTGTGCAGCTTCAGTGAGTGAGCAGCAGCCTGGTGCTCCTGGTGCTCATCCTGCTGTTCCTGGTTCTGCTGCTGCCGCCTCTGCTGCTGGAGATCCTCTAATGGCAAGAAGGGAAGGAAAAAAAGGCATCCCACGCTTCTCGTAGATGCCTCCGCTGAGGAAGCGCTGAGTGCGGGTGGTGAGAGGGGCTTTCCAGGAGATCACATTGGAGAAGTGTGTGAGGCTCCAACCTTCCACAGCTGTGCCTAAGCCTTGAAGAAGTAGCCCCAAGCCTGCAACAACAAGGTCCTTCAACATACAAATGCTCTCTGATTAAATCGCAGCTTTCCCGAATGATCTGCAGCTGAGAGCAAGCAAGCCGGCAAGCTTCACACCAGGTTTCATCAGCGGGGCTCCCCGCAGGCGTGTTTAGTGTGGGGAACCCCTGAAAATCGCAAGGGCCCCCTAAAATGGCATTAAGCATGCCAATAATTGGTGATTAGGGTCCCGACGGCCAGTCCCACCAGCGGCAGGCGGGACTGAGTTGGTTCGCAGAGAAATGGCGGTCCGAAAGTCGGACGGGGTGGAGAATCAGGCGGGGGGGGGGTCGCGACCCCCTATTTCTGCGATTTTCGGCCCCCGCCCGCCTGAAAACCCGCCCGACGGCTGGCAGAAAATCGGGGCCATTATCTGGTCATTATCACATTGCTTGCTGTGCGCAAGTTGGCTGCTGTGTTTCCTACATTACAACAGTGACTACACTCCAAAAGTACATCATTGGCTGTAAAGCGCTTTGAGACATCCGGTGGTCATGAAAGGCGCTATAGAAATGCAAGTCTTTCTTTCTTTCTAAGGGACTGGTCACTTTAAATTTATCTTACTTCAACTGCTGCATTGGCAAACATATATTTAACCAAAGGGTGTCTCTGCTAACAATACTGGGGAGCATTATTCCACAAGGATTGAAGTGTTCAAGAACTGAGCCTTTCTCAGGGCAACTAGAGATGGGTAATAAATGTAACCTTATCAGCACCGCCCAGATCCTGAGAACAAATAGAGAGAAAAAATAAATCACCAGGAAGCTCAGGAACTAAGAGGAAATTGTTCATATTTTAACGTGTTAACTACAACCTTGTTTACTTGTTTTGTTCTGTGAAGGGTCAATTCAGTCAGAAGAAATCTAGTCAGCCTTAATATTTTAATTGCAAAGACATTAGCTTTGATCAAAGCACTTCTCAATAACTTTCTGCTTGGCTATGTTGGTGAACGGCTGCTTCAGGAATCCTTTCTTTCTGGATAGCTGTGTTTAAAAGGGTACATCAGTAATTTGTCATTTACTACCTTGATTCCTGAAATCTAAGGGGACAAGCAGGGTTATAATCCCAAAGGGAGTTCTTGCTTGCTAGTTCTTCTTGTATCCTTGTATACAAGAGCTACAGTACAGATACTAGACCAGATTTAATATTATCAGCAGAATTAGCATATCACGTCTTCTGTTATTTCTCTACCCAAGGAGGGAACAGGAGTTAAACGTTCTGTAAAAATAGTGCAAACTGCTGGAATGTTTCCTGCTGCTGCTTATCTGTTATTTTTAATAAACCTGTTCTGTGGTTTTAGTCTAAGCCACGGAACTTGCAGCATCCATTTTACACGAGTGTTGAGTGGCTGGAGCACAGCTCAGGCGCTCAAGCTCACAAACTTTAACACCAGAAAATACTGACTCCAAAAAGGCAGTAAATTAAAATGTTACTGCTTCATATAATCTTACAGCACATTCAAGAGAATCAAGGCATATGGGGATACGGTGGAAAAGTAGAGTTGAGGTAGAAGATCAGCCATAATCTTATTGAATGGCAGAGCAGACTGGAAGGGCCGAATGGCCGAGTCCTAGCTCCAATTTCTTGTGTTCTTGTATTCAGAGCTTAAATGTAACAAGTTTTGCAGGAAGGAGAAAACTGTAGAGATCACATATGTAGTGAATTCTTCCTCTTGATACCATTACCTGATTTTTAAGAATTATCATATTGGTTGTATAGACCATTTCCATCAAGTCTTTGCATGAGAGAGCTTCCTCAAATGGCTATCGAATTGATCCAGTGGATAGATGAAGCATTCAGAGCACAGATATCCCAGATTTGATGCCTGGCTGACAGAGTTAGCTAATATTAGCTGGGGTGGTGTTGGGAATGCTACAGTTTGCCTCAATGCACTTGGTTTATGGAAAGAAAAATCACCCCAAGTTCTTGAACCAGTTTGCTATCCCACAATTCTTGCTGTAAGTGCCTGTGCGTGGATGTCAAGTGCAGACAGGATCAGACTTAGTTACGATGTCCTTGCGATCAAATAGCCTACTGGCAATCACCAAGGATCACATGTGAATAATGAACACTTGAGTGAGCTCTGGAGAGTGCCCACTTCTTGTAAAACCATCACCCAAGAATGAAGTAATGTTTTCAGGTGAGTATGAGAGGATGAAAATTGGCAGAGTTAAAAAAAGCGTCTCTGTGGGCTTTCCTCACTGGCTCAAGAAAAATGTTTCCAAAATCTCTAAAATAGCTTTAATAACTGTCCATGTCCTCACCATACTCAGGTTCGCATCACCATCACCCATCCTCAGAAAACTACATCTTCCAGAGAATCAACTTCAACATTCATCCTCACCTTCAAATCCCTCCAAGACCTCATACCCACATCTCTTTGAACTCCTCCAGCTATATGTCCCTGTGTGAACCCTCTAGTCATTCAATGTTTGCTATTCCTTCTGCTCATAGTTGCTCCTTCAACACTTTGACCTGTTGTCTCAGACTCCATCCCGCCATTCAGAAAAGAAGATCCATTTCTTTGAATGTGTTTTTGCCTCCAACTTAATCCTCTTCCTTTCAATTCACCAACTCTCTGTCCACTCGCTATCCACCCCATAAAGCATCTAAAATATTTTTGTGTACATAGCCCTATAGAATTGTAAATTGTTGTCCACTGTTCAAGGAGCCAGGATAAAAGTGGCAGTTATGGGCAGGTACAGCCAAACAACCATTTTCCCCAAAATTTGCCATAGGTATTTTAATTTCCAAATCTTTCTAGAACTCTAAATATTACATGAATATTTATATCAGTGTTAGTATGCAGGTCTTCACATAATATTGCAGTAATGGCAACACATTTTTCACTTCTTTCTTGATTGTCAAGTTTAAGATAAATTTATCTTCATAGTGTCAAAGTGAGATCTTGTAAAATATCATTATAAAGAAATGTGGTTGAAGCTTTGACAAAGGGTCTTCTGAATAGAATTGAAAGAAAATCTCACTCCCCTTAGTTGGAAGAGTTATGCAAATGAGGACCACTGAGCAATCTGTCTCTTGTTCCTTCGTCCCCTGCAACACCCACCGCCCCCCCACCCCCGCCGCCACCCACCCACAAGTGGAATATAGGGCTGTACAAGGTAATGTCTTTTCTGTAGTAACACGTCAGAAAGCAGATTCCTCACAGTTCACAAGACATCCACTGAAACATTTTTCTTGAATTTTTCAGTCTAAAATGTTGAGAGAAAGATATCCTTGTGCTTTTAAAACTGGTTCCTCTTGCTCCCTCCCTCCCCAAGTTTGACACCAGTTTGTGGCACCTCAAACCACCGTAAACATTTTTGATGACTGCAAAATATTGTTTGAGTGCAAGTAATCAGAAATACTAACATAAAGGCCCGATTTTAAAGCGGGATGGGAGTCGGGTGGGCGGGTGTCAAGGTGGATGGCAAACCATCCCGACCTCGGCAGCATGAGGGTTGGGAAATTTTAAATCCCAAGCCCCATATCATAGCCTCAATCAGGTTGCCACGGGAAGCATCAGCTGGCTGGTGGGTGGGAGGGCGATGTCAGGCAGCAGGAGGTCGCCGCTGGGGACCAAATGAACGGCCAGTCAGTCGGGTAGGTTGCGAGGAGGGGTTTTATTGGAGTGCCTCGTGAGTGGGGGTGTGGGATGGGGGGGGTAGTGGGAAGCCCGAGGCAGGTGAGGCCATTCCTTGTGAGGCCCAAAGAAACACTCCTGCTAGATTAGCATAGCCGGAAGCCCACAGTAGCTTCCCTGCAAAGGCCTCTAGTTAAAATAGCAGTCGGGCCCCAATGATGTCATTTTTAAAGAATATTTAAAGAAGGACCTGGCAGTTTCTTGTAGATGTTCTTGCCTGTTCGAAAGAGTAGGCTAGAATTGTAGCTTGCAGGATCAGTGGGGGCAATCAGCGGGTCCATGGGGTGATTGTAACTGCTCACTCAGTTTCCACCTTGCGGGCAGGGTTAAATTCACCCCTAAGTTTTTCAACAAATGCTCTGCAAAGACATGAGGAAAAACATTTTTACGCAGCGAATTGTTGTGATCTGAAAGTGAATGGTGGAAGCAGATTCAATAGTAAGTTTGAAAAGGGAATTGGATAAATACCTGAAGGGAAGACATTTACAGGGCTATGGGGAAAGAGCAGGGGAGTGGGACTAATTGGACAGATCTACCAAAGAACTGGCACAGGCACGATGAGCTGAATGGTCTCCTTCTGTGCTGTATCATTCTAAATGTTTCACAAAGATGCATTTATACTCTTCATTTAAAAAACATAAATCAAGCTGTTTATAATATGGACGGTTAATAATTCTAATTTTTCTGTGAATCAATAATTCACAAAACATCTCTCTTTGGAAATACTAGAGGATTCCATTACCAGTCTTCAGCCAAAGGAATCTAATTTAAGACTAAATTTGAGTCCCCATGAAGAGTATAAATGCATCTTTGTGAAACATTTAGAATGATACAGCACAGAAGGAGACCATTCAGCTCATCGTGCTGTGCCGGTTCTTTGGTGGATCTGTCCAATTAGTCCCACTCCCCTGCTCTTTCCCCATAGCCCTGTAAATGTCTTCCCTTCAGGTATTTATCCAATTCCCTTTTCAAACTTACTATTGAATCTGCTTCCACCACTCACTTCCAGATCACAACAGTTCGCTGCGTAAAAATGTTTTTCCTCATGTCACCTCTGATTCTTTTGCCAATCACCTTAAATCTGTGTCCTTTGGTTACTGACCCTTCTGCCACTGGAAACATTTTCTCCTTATTTACTCTATCAAAATGTTCACGATTTTGAACACCTCTATCAAATCTCCTCTTGACCTTGTTTGCTCCAAGGAGGACAACCCCAGCTTCTCCAGACTTTCCACATAACTGAAGTCCCTCATATCCCAGTACCATTCTGGTAAATCTCTTCTGCACCCTCACTTAGAGCCTTGACATCTTTCCTAAAGTGTGGTGCCCAGAATTGAACACTCCAGCTGACGCCTAACCAGTGTTTTATAAAGGTTTTGCATAATTTCCTTGCTTTTGTACTCCTTGGGCTGGATTTTGCCAGTGTGGGCGGGCTGGGGCGTGTCAGGTGGAAATCGTGTCAGGAGCCCGACTCCTAAGTGAAGTGATGAAAAAGTGGGATTTTCCCCTAATTGAGCAATTGATTTCCTGCGTGTGGGAACCCCTGGCCCATTGAAACCTTATTGTTACCGCTTTGCCGCCTTGGACAGATTTGTGTGCACCTTTGAAAGTGTCTTAGTGAGTTCCAATGAATAGTGAGACATAATGTGCCCCCCCCCCCTCCCAAATGGTGATGAGTGTGAAAGGAATGGCTTGGGCATTGTAGGGATGCTTTATGGTGCTGGTGTGGGGTGGTGCCAACCTGGTGCATCATGTAGCAGCCAGGGTGTACAGCATCAAGTGAAGTAAATCTGGACAGGTGAGGCCATTGCTGGCATTCCGGGCAGCAATGTGGTCGGGTGATAATGCCCTGTGTCCAGTGCAGCATCAGTTGATTGCGGAGAAGGTTGGTGTGGATGTCGGTGCTGCTGGTGTGCCCGGTGATGCTGGTGTTGGGGCTGATCGTGTTGAGATCCTGAGGACCAAGGTAAGATTTTTTCAAGGGCACCGATGCTGATGGAATAGATGGCAGGTCAAGTTGAGATGACAGAAGTAGTCTGACAATGTTGAGATAGGTTGTTCGAAGGAGATGACAGTGGATAGAGAGATTACTCAAACACCTCAAAAGTGCATAAAGCTCAAAAGTGGGTTCTAAAAACAGAAAGCTGAAGCTTCTGAGATTGGAAACTGACCAGCTGTAAACTGGTAGCTTTTGTAACACTTTTGCAGCTTTCACCTAATGAAAGAAATGGAGAGTTGTTCAGAACCCGACATACTTACCTGGCAGATCCCCGAGCAACGGGAACCTCGTGGAAAACTTAGGAAAATGCTTTGTACCTGGTAAAACGGTGATTAAATTGCTTCAAACACCCTCTTAACTAGCACAATTGCATGACCAGCCGCTTAGTGCCGGGTCTACAAAGTGCAGGCAGAACCGGCACTAGGGAAACTCACAAGGAGGTGGGTTTAGGGTGGGATACCGCCCCGTTGTCAATCTTTTGGATTTTGACAGCGGACCCGCCTCTGAACCCGCCGACAAAATTCAGCCCAATGAGTGGTCCAGCCTCCAGTTTTCCATTCCTTTTTCTAGGGGTGATGCTTCCTTCTGGCAGAGTAACTGAAACTGATCATCCCCAGGAGAACAAAACTGCATCATGAAAAGTCATGGGAATAAGGTAGGATGGCCTAGAAATTCGGTATGGCCCTGCCAGGTCTTTTGCGCCCGAAATTTTGCGCCCGCCAGGATTCCCGTAGCGCCTGCCTAAAATTCAGTTGCGACGGGCCAAGACGGCGGCGGGCGCTATTGCAGGGTTTGGCTGCCTCGCTAGGGGCGATGAATGTCACTTTCAGGCGTCCAGCTCCCGCTGCGGCACCCGATGCGGTGCGGCAGGCTGGGGTACTGCAGGCCTCCTCCTTCTCTTAAGGAGGAGCTGCCTGCAGCCGTCAGATCACCGGTGGATTCCCCCGGCAAATGAGCCCGGCACCACGGAGAAGTGCCGGGCTCACGGGACTCAGACATCAATGCCGCGGGGGGGTGGTGCAGGAGTCCGGGGAGGGAGGTGCGGGCAGGCGGCCGCCGGGAAAGCGGCCGGCGCCGCTCCACCTTTATGCGCCGGCCTTTCGGAGCTGCAAGACCCCGTTTCACAAACGCTGATTGCGGCTGCCACGGGCGAGGCGGCCGCAACTGAATTTGGCCATCGGGCCGGAATAGCATTGCAACCGGGGCGCTGCGCACACCGATGACATCATCGGTGCCGGCGCGGCGCTACCAGCTAACGCCGATGTTAGGGTCCATCTGAATTTCGGGCGATAAAAAACTTCAGGCGCAAACCACTTTATAGCCAATAAGTGGGCGCAAACGCGACTGAATTTCTAGGCCGATATATTTGAGCCAAAGCTAGAAATCCAAGGGGTTAAGTGTTTAAAATATTAAAATAAGTCAATCAGCATTGCTTTTCAAATTCCACTATGAAGCTTTCTTGATTATTCAGTGATAAAAGACCATGCCCAGAGTAGCGCCGAGCCATACAAACCAGAAGAATCTAGGCTGATCTCTCGTTTGTCCTAATTTAGATGATATCAGCCATGGTGCCATAGGAGTGCTACAACTGGATCAGCACCTCATGTATGAAGGAGGGGGAAATTAGCCAGGGTCCCCACTGCCGATCACTATCCACCAATGAAGTATGTTCATGTGGACATCAGCTGAGAACAGGATTAAGTTCAACTATAATGTCTTTTGCGGCCAAATAGCTCACCAAAATTAAAATCACTATGAAGAGTGGCCACTTGAACATGATACTGGAGTGCTGCTGGAGCCCATGGAGCCATCTCCCAGCAGAGGGGAGGAGAAAATTGCCAAAAGGAAAGTCAGATGAATATATATATATTAATAATTGAAATCTATGCACAATATCTTTTGATAATAACCTACAGTGTGGGGTAATGATCTGCATAGGTCAAAGATTAATGCAGACAAACTATTTTATCATGTCATTAGTCAATGGTATGTTGGAGAAATGCCAGCACATAACTCACATCTTCATTAAGAAAATGTTTCTGTGGAAAAACTCATTATCCAAGCCTTAGCATATGGAATAAGTATATTAAACAAATGTGACTGACTCATTTGTCTCTCAACAGTGAGTTTAGATAAACATTGTCAAACTCCACTGTGCTTGTGTGTCTCTCATGTTAATCTCTGGTTATCAAAGCAGAAATAGAAATAGATTTAACTGAAGAACATAAATAATGATTTTGCAGGACTAAAATTCACAGGAGACTTGGAGTTCCAATTATTCATCTAACTGCATATCCAGCATTCAAAGCCTTGTTTGATGAGTGATATTTATCACATAGAGATTATTACTGTGATAGTGAGAGTTTGCTCGGATTTCCGTATGATTAAAACCATTTTGAAATATGTCACCTGCTTAACATGCAGAATTCAGTGTGAACCTGCACCATCAAAATGATTAAATGGAAATATTTACATTTTTATTATGAGAAAATTGTTACAGGCTTTAGAATATGACTGCAGAGTTCAAGAGGAAAATAAACTGAACAGACTTGTTCACTGTTGTATAAGACAGGCTGCAAAATTTATGGGGATTCTTATACCATCATCAAAGACATGTAAGCCAAGGTTTTCTGATTCTGTACTCGTCATTTACCGGGTTTCCACCCATTAAAGTGTGGATAGAAATTCACAGGCTAGCAGGAATAGAAGCAGAGAACTCTGGCCATCATGTTTTGCTTTTGTTTCATTGAAATATCACCTCAGTTTATATTAAAAAAAACACTATTTAGTTGGTAAGTGCATTGCTCAACATGGAACTGAGCCAGACAGAACAGAAAGGTTCCACTTGATGTCCAGTCTAGGCTGAGTTAGTTGACATCAACAGGGACAGCCATTGAGTCCACACAATTAGTCAAACTCTGCTTGGCTAGGAAGGGGCTAAAATAGCCAAAGTGCCTGCTTCTGATTATCTATTTGTTTTTTAATTCATTCACAGGATGTGGGCATCGATGGCGAGGCCAGCATTTATTGCCCATCCCTAATTGCCCTCAAGAAGGTGGTAGTGAGCCGCCTTCTTGAACTGCTGCAGTCCGTGTGGTGAAGGCACTCCCACATAATGTTGCCTGCTGGAAAGTGTGGGTGTGTGAATGATGAGTGAAGATAGAATTGTGGTCGATTATGATGCTCTCCATGGTCAAAGAGCTGATTGACAATCACTGTCCAGGCTCAGTAATGGTTGAGAGCTGCAAGGGCAAAGTACCAAAGCGCTCCCAGTACATGTTCAACTGCATCCCAACAAGAGTCAGCAACAGCAAAAGAGAGGTGAAGGAAACTTGAGGGTAAAAAATAGCTTTGAAAAAGTACCTACTTCAAACGTTATTCAGTAAACAAGAACATGGGAATGTACAGGCTCAGAAAAGTCAGTGGCAGTCCTAGAGCTTTAATTAACATATTATAAAAGAAAACATTTTGGCCTCGATTTTAATGGAGGAGGCGGGTTGAGGGCGGGCCCGCTGCTCGGCAGCTTTCCGACCCACTCCCGGCTGCTGCCTCCCATCAGTTACTATTTTGCCTTGATTGGCCTCGGTACGGCCGACGTGCGGGTCCCTCCAAGCAATTGCTTGGAGGCTGTCAGTTTCTCGCACATCTGATGACGCGTTGTTTGAATGAAAATTTAAAGGGGCCATATCCCCTTTGGAAAAAATGTCAATGGGATGGATTGGTACTGTATTACATAGAAAGGAGAGTTGACAGCGTCTGTCCTAAACAAAATTTAATGAATGAAATTGCTGGTCATATTTTCCATAAAGATATTTATGATTTTTTTATATATCAATTTATTATCTGACTATGACATGAAAAAGATGCCAGATTTGTTCCAATCATTGGATGCTCCGGTTTCCTCCCACAGTCCAAAGATGTGCGGGTTAGGTTGATTGGCTATGATAAATTGACCCTTAGTATTAGGGGGATTAAATACGTGGGGTTATGGGGATAGGGTGGGATATGTGTTGGTGTAGGGGTTACGGGGATCGGGTGGGATATGTGTCGGTGCAGGCTCGATGGGCCGAAATGGCCTCTATCTGCACTGTGGGGTTTCTGTGATTTCTGTGATCTGTGATTGGCTTTGTAATATTAATGCTTTTTTCTCTTAAAGGTGCTGGCTGCTGCAGGAACAGCAGCCCCAATAATAAGGTTGCACCCAGGTTCAATGAGGGCTCTCTCCATGCTCTTGTTGAGGGAGTTAGAGGACGTCAGGAGCTCTTCTTCGCTGGAAATGGAAAGAGGAGCCCTTCTCAGCCAACCAAGGCAGCTTGGCTGCAAGTTGCTGAGGAGGTGAGCTCGAGGTCTGTGTGCAGACACACATGGGTTCAGTGTGGAAAAAGGTTTAATGATCTGCTGAGATCACCTAAAGTGTGGCCTCTGTGTTCTGGGAAATGGAAGTTCAAGAGTGCGGGCTCAGGGTGATTTCCATGTAGAATGTGGGTGGTGACACTGAGTCCAAACCACCATTTATTGGACAGATGATGCCTGAGGTTTTGAGAATGTTGGACTTATATTCGTCTCCATGTGCCAGCCACCTGTGGTTGAAGCGTAAACTTAAGCAAATCTGGCATGGATGAGTGCATCCCTTGTCTAACAGCCAGTAATATGGTCGCCTGCTGCTGGATTGGCCACATCTGGCCCCGCAAGGCATCACTCCCCGTCTTCCTCCTCATCCTCTTTCTCGTCCTCCAAGGAGGCTGTATGCTGAGTCGCTTGTTCATCTGGCAGCACTAAGCCGTGTTGCTCTTCCTCCGAATCTGACAACCAGGATGAGAGGATGTAAATGGTTCCCATCCCATTGTTATAGATTTCAGTTGAGACAAGAAGCTTGCAAGCGCACACTCAAAGTGGCCTAAAATTATTCCAATCAGTTCAAACTGCAGATGTGCCTCAGCTTGACCAATCACAAGGTCATTAGATTTGCAAAGTCTTATCCCAAACCTCCAACAACAAGGTTGTTGCATTTGAATGCCAGCCACGTTACAGGAGCGCTTTTAAAGTTCTGCACCAATAATGACTACAGATCATGTCCTCCACCAACTCGTCTCCTTGCAGCAGGATTGTTTCTGACAAGACAGGAAGCAGGAGTCAGAGGCACGAAAATGGGAAACCTCTGTCAAAATAGGATTATCAAGGCAGTTAACAGGCTCTTAATTGCCTTAACTACCTGCCCCAGCGGTTGGAGTCGGGTCAGTTTGGGAGCAGCTGAACAGACACTCAAGAAAATCGCATGGGGGCGGGATGGAGGCGGGTTGGATGTCTGAAGCCATTTTTTCCGATTTTAGCAGCTGACACACCTCCAAACCCACCTCCTCAGGGCTGTTAAAATTGAGCCCTCAGAGACTCCAAACATCTTGCATTTAATATAGGGAATACTCTTCCAATATAGGTTGTTGGAGTAACAAAGGATATATACACAAGTTTTTATTAATACCCAGTTTATAGCAGCAAACAGGATAAGAAGATACACATCTTTCCTTTCCTACTTGCCATGATTTCATAAAACATAACTTTCAGGAACCCTCCATTTTAGCTTTTTGGCTTTGAATATTACAAACGCCAGTGCAACTTCAGCAGTGTACTTTTACTTTCCTGGTATTAAAGCTGAAAGGGAAGTGAATGATGGTCAAAACTCTTGGCTACCTCTGACTTCCCGTACCTGTATTGGGCCTCAGTGCGGAGGTTATGCTTGCAGTTATTGACATGTTTGTTCCACGATATGAAGGTCTGTGTGCAGTAACAGCAGCCTAAGTGTTCACCACAAAACACAGAACTTTGGAGGTAGTATTACACAATAAAACATAAGGGGGGAAAAACACAACGCAACGCGCGCCCGGGCGCGGCACTGCCCACGTCTCCAGCAAAATTCAGCAGGAGGTTAGTGGTGGTGCTAACCAGTAGCGCCCTGCGGCACTATGACGCTGGCAATGACGTCATTGGTGTGCGCAGTGCCCCGCTCATGCCGCGGCCACGAACTTCAGGAGCGCTCCCTGACTTACCGCCAGACGCTATGTCCGATGGGGTCAGGGGGGCGTACCTGCGGCCGGGGAGGCGCAATTTAAAGGCGAGGTGCGGGGCGGCCATTTTTGTTGCTGGCCGCCTGCCAGCACCTGCCTGCGGTCCCGTCCCAGACCTCCTGAAACGCCCCCCGCGGAGTGCTGGCTGCGCTCCAAGAGCCTTGCACTTCTCTTGAGTGCCGGGCTCTTTTGCCTGCACTCCCGATCCCCGGGGGCCCAGCTGGGCCCCAGGTCATGCTGCACAAGGCCCCTCCCCTTTAAGAAGGGGAGGAAGGCCTGCAATACCGTGGCGCGACCTGCCGCAGCATGTGGCGCAGTGGCACATAACGCCACAATATTGACTCACAGTGCCCCAAGAGGGATGCGGGGCGCCTCCAGTAGCGCCCCGCTTCCCTCTTGGGGCGCAACCACTCAATTTCCGGCGCGGGGGCGCTAATTTTTCTGGGGCGCTACTTTTAGCGCCCTGGTGAAGTTAGCGCCCCAATTGGGGCGCTACTCAATTTTTAGCCCAAGGTCCCAGCTTCATATATTCTTGGTATTTGACCTCCAAGTCAAGAGCCTGCTCCAAAGTCTTAGCCTGTGCTTGTGTACATTCCTTTAATACCACATATTGATGAATACCATCAATACCATACCAGGCCATTTTAGACTGGGTATTGTGCAATGAGAAGGGACTTATCAGCAATCTTCTTGTACGAGGCCCCTTGGGTCAGAGCGATCATAATATGATCGAGCTCTCAGTCGAGATGGAGAGTGAGGAAATTGAATCAGAGACTAAGGTCCAGAACTTAAATAAAGGGAATTACGAGGGTATGAGACGGGAATTGGGTAAGATTGATTGGGTGGTGTTTCTGGGGGGATTGACAGTGGAGAGACAATGGCAAGCATTCAAAGATAGAATGGAAGAATTCCAGAACATGTTTATACCGGTTTGGCATAAAAATAAACCTAAAAAGGTGACTCAACCGTGGATAACGAGGGAAATTAGGGACAGCATAAAATCAAAAAAAAGGGCATATCAACTGGCAAAAAAAAGCACCAGACCGGAAGATTGGGGGCAGTACAGGATACAGCAAAAGAGGACAAAGGGATTAATCAGGAAGGGGAAAATAGAATACGAAAGTAAACTTGCAGCAAACATAAAGACAGACTGCAAAAGCTTTTATCGGTATATCAGGAGGAAAAGACTGGTAAAATCCCAAGTCGGTCCCTTGCAGTCCGATTCGGGAGAATATATAATGGAGAATAAGGAAATGGCAGACCAATTAAACTCATACTTTGGTTCTGTATTCACAAAGGAGGACACAAATAACCTCCCAGGAATATCGGCAAACATAGGGACTAATGAGAGGGAGGAGCTGACAGAAATTAGTATCTCTAGGGATATGGTGTTGGGTAAGTTGAGGGGACTGAAGGCCGACAAATCCCCGGGGCCTGATAAACTACATCCTAGGGTACTTAAGGAGGTGGCCCTGGAGATAGCAGATGCTCTAAGGATCATCTTCCGGAACTCCATTGACTCGGGAACAGTACCCGTGGATTGGAGGGTAGCAAATGTTACCCCAATATTTAAAAAGGGGGGTAGAGAGAAAGCAGGGAATTATAGACCAGTAAGCCTTACATCGGTTGTGGGCAAAATGCTAGAGTCCATTATTAAGGATAAAATAGCGGAGCACTTGACAAATGGGGAAAGGATCGGACAGAGTCAACATGGATTTACAAAGGGTAAATCGTGTTTGACTAATCTGCTGGAATTTTTTGAGGAAGTAACTGGTAAAATAGATGGGGGAGAGCCAGTGGATGTGGTGTACCTTGACTTCCAGAAAGCCTTCGATAAGGTTCCACACAAAAGATTATCATGCAAAATTAAGGCTCATGGGATTGGGGGCAAAGTATTAACGTGGATAGAGAACTGGCTGGCGGATAGAAAACAGAGAGTTGGAATAAACGGCTCGTTTTCGGAGTGGCAGGCAGTGACCAGCGGGGTGCCGCAAGGATCTGTCCTGGGACCCCAGCTGTTCACAATATATATAAATAATCTGGATCAGGGAATTGGATGCAATATTTCCAAATTCGCTGACGACACTAAACTAGGAGGAGGGGTGGGCTCTGATGAGGATGTCAGGAGGCTACAGTGCGATTTGGACAGGTTGGGGGAATGGGCGGATACGTGGCAGATGCACTATAATGTGGATAAATGCGAGGTTATCCACTTTGGGGGTAAAAACAGGAGGGTAGATTATTATCTAAATGGCAATAGATTGGGAGATGGGGAAGTGCAGAGGGACCTGGGTGTTCTTGTGCACCAGTCACTGAAGGAGAGCATGCAGGTGCAACAGGCGATTAAGAAGGCAAATGGTATGTTGGCCTTCATATCAAGGGGGTTCGAGTATAGGAATAGGGATACCTTACTACAGCTGTACAAGGTGCTGGTGAGACCGCATCTGGAGTATTGTGTACAGTTTTGGTCGCCCCATCTGCGGAAGGATGTTCTTGCCATGGAAAGAGTGCAACGGCGATTCACCAGGCTGATACCTGGAATGGCGGGAATGACCTACGAAGAGAGATTAAATAGTTTGGGCTTGTACTCACTGGAGTTTAGAAGATTGAGAGGGGATCTCATCGAAACATATAAAATTATGGCAGGCCTGGACAGGCTGAATTCAGAGAGAATGTTTCCAATGGCCGGGGAGCACAGAACCAGGGGCCACAGTCTAAAAATAGCGGGCAAATCATTTAAAACAGAGATGAGGAAGAATTTCTTCACTCAAAGAGTGGTGAGCCTGTGGAATTCCCTGCCACAGAGGGCTGTGAAGGCTAATTCAATAAATATTTTCAAGAGAGAATTGGATATATTTCTGAAGGCTAAGGGGATTAAGGGTTACGGAGAAAAGGCGGGGACGGGGTACTGAACTGGTAAGATCAGCTATGATCTCAGACGAAGATCAGCCATGATCTCATTGAATGGCGGAGCAGGCTCGAAGGGCCGAATGGCCTACTCCTGTTCCTATCTCTATGTTTACCTATGTTTACCAAGAGAAAGAGAGAAACCACACAAATTGTCTGAAGCAGAAAGCACTCCTCCAAATAATTTATGAATCAGACATCAACATACTGAAATGACATCACTTCCTATAGCAACCCTGACCAATCCACCTCACTGTTTCCTTGTAATGAGCTTTACCCAACCAATTTAACTTCTTCAGGAAAGGTTCCTCTACTATGAAGTGCCTTGGGATGCTTTACTACGTTAAAGGTGCTATTTGCTGTTTTTGTTATTATAATCTTCATTATTTTCTTTCCATTCCATGACTTCTACAGTACAAGTATCTCAGAAGCCAATATGTTCCGCACAACATTCAATCATCTCTCTCTGCGCTTGGTCTTGTACTTCCTCCATCCTGTTTCTAATCGCTAGCCAGCCCCTTTTTTTTTAAAGTTGCTAATTGACACAGTATCAGCTGCTTTATCTCCTTGTTTGATTCGGAAAGAACTTTATGGCACTAATTCCCCAATACATTTAATAAATAAAATAAGTGTTCCAAAAACCATCTTCTCAAAATAAATTGCAAACCCATTGCAACTACACGGTTTTCATCTTTATTTCCATTCAGTCTTAAATGAAAACATTATTATTCAATGAAAATGACAAATTATTCATCTCAGTAGTTCACATTAATATAAGAAAATGATCTTGTTTATGGCTGTTAATTTGCATACTATGACCATATGAATCTAGTTTCAACAACATAAAAGTAGAGTCTGGATTTATTAAACATGCTGCAGGGTCTGACCAGGTGCAGTGTCCAGTCAGACTTGTAGTTTAACCCTCCACAGAAAGCATGAATGGGTAATTGGTGAGGGAAAATTGAATCCTTTTTCTGGTAGTTGGTGGAACTCAATGGCATAGCTGGTTAAATTACTGGCTTAAAGTAGGTATACAAAGAAAGAAAGACTTGTGTATTACTTGTAGAAAACAATAGTCAATTTGATTCCAATGAGTGAGTTTATGGAATGTGGAAACAGTGACCCTGAAGAGACAAGACTTGACCATATAGAATATATGGATGTTGTTATTCTCCTTTAAAGAATTTTGGGGAAAAATTCAGTATCGCCCCGTTTGGGGCGCCATTATCGGCTGTGCGCAAAGTTTAGCGCCTGGCGCTAATTATTGCCTCCGACAGCAAACTTGGCTTTTATTGCCCCTGGAGGTGATTGGAGCGCTAAATCAGGCACTTCACACCTGTCTTAAGGCGCAAAGGCCGAGGAGCGAGGCGCTACCTCAGAGTGCTGGCGAAGCAAGGAAGGGCAAATCAAAATAAACCTGCAAAGTGCTGCTCGGTACTCAAAACTCCTTCACACAGCGTTGAATCTCTCCAGAAGTCTCTCTCTCTCTCTCAGAATGCGTGGTGCAAAAATGTCACCGACATAAAAAGGCAGGAAGCGGTCGCCTTTAAATAGCGCTCCCCTAGTCCCTTTCTGACAGCATAATGCTCCCCTCAACCTGTCATTGCTAGCGGCAGGCGGTAAGGCAGGGGGCACCACTCAATATCCGGTCCGGGGCGCTACCGGGGCGTTGCGCACTCGACTGACGTCACAATCTGCTGGCGCAGGAGATCGTGGCGGTAGTGTTTAGCGCCGCCGCAAAATGTCTAGTTAATTTCACGAGCGGCACAAACATCGCCGCGCCCGGGCGCTAGTTGCTTTGCGCCCCATTAGCGCCCTCTTAAGGCGCTAACGGGAGGCGCAAACAACTGAATTTTTCCCCCTTTAACTTTGTCAAAAAGAAATGCTTAACTAATAATTAAAGTGGTTTTCTGAGGATTAAAACTTTGACAAAAGAAAAATTGTAACTTAAAACACAGAACTAACTTTCCAAATAAACTAGTCAACAGCAACCACTGCAGTGAAAGCCCACTCACAACTTCTGCACTAATAATCAATGGCTGACCTCAGTTAATGCAATGCATTTTTTTTTAAATTATACAGCTGGAATGATACAAATAAACACATGACAAAAAAATTACATACTGCAGAAATGTTCTGTGCATCAAACAAAGGCTGTTTGGAACCTACAGTTTCCCTTCAAGTGGCAAAATTCCAGTGGAAACTCAGACTGGGATTTTTATTAGTTGGATTTTTAAAAAAGTTAGCGCTGTCACCAGTGTGACACCTTCCAAAGGAAATGTGTAAATTGGCCACAAAAGGAAACTAGAAAGAAGCATATTCACGATTGCAAAAGGCCAGCTTTTGAGGGTCCGCATCAAATTTAATCCTGGAGTTAATGCAGCCTGGAATACTTGTTGTAATATATACAAAACTGAATATACTGCACCGCCTGTAGTACATCTCCTGAAGTGACACACTGTAAAGAAATAACTCTCTTATACTTTTCTTACATTTAACAAGATACTGGTCAGTTTATTATGTTATTTGAGCTGGATAGGGATCGGAGAACTGGGGGCAAGAATACAAAATACAAAGGCAAAGAGTTGGATTAGATACAGGGAGTATTTCCTTTCACAGAGAGTCATCACCCTCTGGAACGTATTACCTAAACATGCATTCCCAGCAGAACTTCAAAAGAGAGCTAGACAACTTCCTGATTTAGGAGGACATTTCAAGCTATAAAAAGGTAGATTGCGGGGTAGTTGGGATTAGTGGCAATTGTTTTATTGCAGCTTTCTGAAGCTTGCTTGTCTATGGGATTTGGAGAGGAATTTCCCAAGAATTACATAAATTGGCTTCAAGTTTTTTTGGCCTCTCCAGGAAGATTGCATGACAAGGCGTGGTTTTATGGTGTACAAGACTGCACCATATCTGGATGGAGCGGGATTGATAGACCAAATATTCTCTTCCTGTCTTTTTTGTACATTTGTATGTTGTATTATTGATTCTTTTTTTTATCAGTCACTAAGAAATCTATACCGATAGAATTTCTGCTTGCCCAATGTATTTTGTTCCATAGGGACACAATCGGGATAAAATTAATTGGCACTTGGAAAAATATGGGTTAATACATGAAAGCAAGCACAGATTTGTTAAAGGCAAATTGTGTTTGACTAACTTGATTGAGTTCTTTGATGAAGTAATGGAAAGGGTTGAGCGGTTGATTTCATGTATATGGACGTTTAAAAGGCATTTGATAAAGTACTACATAATAGACTTGTTAGCAAAATTGAAGCCCATGGAATTAAAGCAGCAGTGGCTGCATGGATATGAAGTTAATTAAGGGACAGAAAGCAGAGAGTAGTGGTGAACGGATGTTTTTCAGACTGGAGTGAAGTGTGCAGTGATGTTCCCCAGGGGTCGGTGTTGGGACCGCTGCTCTTTAATATATATTAATGACCTGGATTTGGGTATAGAGGGCATAATTTCAAAGTTTGCAGATGACACGAAAAATCGGAAATGTAGTAAACAATGAGGCGAAAAGTAACAGACTTCAGGAGGACATAGACAGACTGGTAGAAGTGGCAGACACACGGCAGATGAAATTTAACGCAGAGAAGTGGGAAGTGATATATTTTGGTAGGAAGATTGAGAAGAGATAGTATTAACTAAATGGTACAATTTTAAAAGGGGTTTTGAAGCATAGAAACCTGGGGGTATATGTACACAAATCTTTGAATATGGCTGGACAAGCTGAGAAAACCATTAGAAAAGCATGGGATCCTTGGCTTTATTAATAGAGGCATAGGGCTCGATTTTGCCAGGCCCGAGGAGGCAGGAATGGAGACATGTAGGGTGTTAAAATTGCAAAAAGTGGCGGGCAGGCCTGACCCCGCCTCCATCCCGCCTCCAAGCAATTTTCCCAAATGCGTGGTTTCTAATCCCGTCTCTGTTCCGCCTCCAAGAAGCGGGATAGGACCTTAAGGCCCTGAATTGCCTCTATAATCCCATTTTGTGAGGCCTTTCTGATTTTAACACTTTTCCCACGCGATGCATGCCTCCTCTGAAACACGACGGTGAAACCTGGCAGGAGCACAATTAGATTGCTGACCATCAGCTGCAGCTCCACCATTAAATAGGAGATTTGATCAGTCATCATTTTTAGGTGGCAGGACTTTGTTGTCTCAGGTCTGGGGGAACTTTTAGCAGACATAACCATAGCTGTGGAAATTTGGAGCCTGACACTCATCTCCAGTGTGACCTCCTGGGAAACCCCTCTCGCCACCTTGACTGAGTGCTTCTTCAACTGAGGCATCTACCATAAGCATGGGAACCATTTGTTTCATTTCCTCCTGGACATCAGATTCGGACGAAGACCAGCCGCGGCAGCAGCAGAACCATGAACAACAGCAACACCAACAGCAGGAGCAACAACAGGAGCGCCAATTTGCTGCTCACCCACCTGAAGCTGCACAGGCCAGAAGGCGCCAACACATGGAAGCCCGTCGGCCTAGGAGATACCCCCCAAACAGGGTCTACAGACAGAGGATCAGCTACCTCAACACGACTGAGCAGCAGTGCCAAATGCGGCTCCAACTTTCGCGAGAGGTAGTGGGTGACATCTGCGCAATGGTGCAACAAGACCTGGAGCGCAGAGGAGCAGGTGGACACCCCTTACCAGTGGCCGTCAAAGTCACCACCGCACTCAACTTTTTTGCCTCAGGCTCATTCCAGGGATCAGCAGCAGACATCAGCGGCATCTCCCAGGTGGCCGCACACACTTGCATCACGCAGGTAACCGATGCCCTCTTTGCCATCGCACACAATCACATTCATTTCTCCAAGGATCAAGCAAGTGTCACGGCGCGTGCGGTTGGATTAGCTCATCTGGCAGGCTTTCCAAGGGTGCAGGGCATCGTTGACTGCACACATGTGGCTCTTAAGGCACCCCATCGCAATCCAGGTATTTTTGTCAACTGCAAGGGCTTCCACTCCCTCACCGTGCAGCTGGTGTGTGACCACAAGGAGGAAATTTTGCATGTTTGTGCCAAGTACCCTGGCAGTTGCCATGACTCCTTCATACTGCGCCAGTCTAGTGTGCCTCCGCTCTTCAGTCCGCCAGACCAACTTAACAGATGGCTTCTTGGAGACAAGGGCTATCCCCTGAAGACGTGGCTAATGACGCCGTTGAGGAGCCCATCCAACGAAGCTGAGGAGCGCTACAACTCCAGCCACATTTCCACCAGATCCATAATCGAGCAAACCATCGGCTTGCTGAAGATGCGCTTCAGATGCCTGGATAGATCAGGCAGAGCCCTGCAGTACTCAGCAGCCAGGGTCTCCAGAATTGTCGTGGTTTGCTGTGCACTTCACAACATGGCACAGCATCGTGGCTTGCAGATTCCTGAGGACCAAGTGGCTCCTCACATATCCTCCTCAGATGAGGAGGAGGAGGAGGAGGAGGAGAGTGAAAACGAACATCTTGCAGAGGTCCATCAACCAGCGGCAGCAGTACACGAGAACATTGCTGCCCGGGGTGCAAGGAATGCACTCATCTTGGCCAAATTTGCTTAGCCTAACCAATCAAGCACTTTTGCCTCGCAGCTTCTTACCAGAGCATCGACAATGGCCAAGAAACACCGGATTCCTAGCAATCTGACCACCATACTGACAATTGCAATTAATCCTAAGCCCTCAATGTGGAAGTCCCATTAGCGAAATGACAGACGCCACGACTGCAACAGTTGCCATCAGAATTTTTATTTACAATAACCAACTGATGGCTTTTCAACAATAAACATCACATTTCACCCAAGTGACTACCCTTGTGACTATTTGTGCAGCATCTTTCTCTTACGTGTGCTCCTACATGGTGGTTCCCCCTTGGCATCAGCAGATGTGGAGGCCCCTTGCTCACTTTCTTGCTGCTCGTGTCTCAACACCTTTGGCGGGCGTCCTCTGGGGTTGCGAACCTCTGAGGGCTTGGCAACAGTCTGCTGCTCCTGCGGTTGTGCAGGGGTTGAGACGCCGATCTCAGTTGGGTGGGGACTCTGGTGGGGCTCTGACTGAGGACTTGGCAGTGGCATGGAAGTGTGAGCGCTTGGAGAGGAGCCCCCACTTCCTTGTTCTCGGCCACCAACATCCCTCTCATGGGTCAGGTCCACCTCAGCGCTTGCAAATGGCTTGAGAGCACTTTGCTGCACATCAGGGGGGTCATGGGGACCCGTATCTGCACTGGCAGTCCTACTCAGAAGGACTTCCATGAAGGTTTGGTTTCTCCGTTCAATAGTTGACCATCGCTCCTCCAGAGATGTCAGTCTATTCTGAACACTCACCATGTTTTCTACACTCTGGCGACTTCGCTCCTCCATGGTCATAGCCATCCTTTCATCTACTGTAGCCATCCGTTCCATGGAGGTTGCCATCCTTTCCGTGGTGCTGCGTTCATGCGCCAATGACTCCACAAAGGCTCTGCTCATGTTCGCGATGGACTCCTCCATTCGCTCCACACTCGCAGCGACCCTGGAGACAAAACCTGCCAGGGACTCCTGCACCTGTTCCTGGAGTTCCAGCACTGCTGTTCTTCTGGATGGACCCAGAGGCAGAGGGTCGACATGCAGCTGAGCCGAGCTGGGAGAGTCCTGCGCCCTCCGACTAGGACTCTCCACTGCTGTCCCTGTCTCCACAATCTGCTGATACTCACTTGTGAGCTGTGATACACCAGGTGACAACACTACTCTATCTCATGATGGTCCCACCAAGGTGTGAGTGTCTGCGCTGGTGCTGGGTTGACTGAATTCTGCTGACGCTGCGCCCTCAGAGGTTGCAGCTTCCTCTGAGGAGTCTGGAGGCTCAGGCTGTTCCTCCTAGATAGTGGGGACGGGTGCTTGCGATGGTCCTGTGGGGGAGTAAAGGAAAGAGTCAGAGCTGTGAGGCCAAGGTTACATGCGCATTGCATATTGCAGATGATCATAAGTCCATCTGTTAGAGCTTCAGAATCATTATCAGCGACTCATGCAATGTCAGTGAGAGAGATGAAAAACTATTCTGTAACCAGCTTTCTCTGATGCACCCGTCTGTCCGTCCCCCACTTGCGCATCATCCTCGAGTCCCACGATCTCCTGGACCGCCTCCTCCCAAGGGGTGAGGTGGGCTACTGAGGGTGGCCCTCCTCCTGTCATCACTCTTTCCCTCTTATTGTGAGCTCTCTTTTCCTGCAATGCGGGAGACAAGTGGAGTTTGAGTGAGAATGAAGGAGTGAGTGTAGAGAATCCATAGCATAGATGCTTAGAAGGAGACAAAGATGGAGTGAGGTGGCAAGACCAAGGGCCCTCCCTGTGTTTTGTAAGTTGTTTTCATAGCATCACATTGATAGGGAGTGTGAGGGCTGCATAGTCGATTGTTAGGTGAATGTGACCATAGAGAGAGAGTGAATGGGTAAGGGTGCAGGGATGTCAGTGTCAAGTGGGATGTGGAGGAAGAGGTTGCGAAAGCTGAGTGCTGGTGAGGAGAGGCAATGGGGATCAGATTGAGGGTGATGGAAAAGTCATACTCACTTTTCCAGTGCGCATAAGGTCATGAAACCTCTTCCTGCACTGAAGCCAGGTTCTGCGGATCAATGACAATGAGTTGATCTCCTGGGCCAGCTGGATCCACACAGCGTTCGTCTGCTGGGGAGGCTTCATCCTCCCTGAAGAAGGGAAGAGCACCTCCTTATTAGCTCTTGCTCCCTCCACCAAAGCTTGCAGGGCGACGTCATCAAATCTGGGAGCAGACTTAGGTCTCCCGCTGCTCATTTTGCCTCCAGGTCCCTATCACAGCAAAGGCCAAAAGGTTGGCAGTCTGCAGAAGAAGCAAGGCTTCTTGCAGACCTTAAATGCAGCAGCAATGATGACATCATCGGAGGCAAGTTTCAGACTGAAAAAACTAATTGGGCCATGGATTCCCACACGCTGGAACTCAATTGCCTAATTAGGTGAAAATCGCATCATTCTCCCACATCGATTTGGAATCGGGTGGATAACACGAAAAGCAGATGACACGACCCCAGCCCGCCCCAATGACAAAATCGAGCCCATAGAGTACAAAAGCAAGGAATTTATGCTAAACCTTTATAAAACACTGGTTAGGCATCAGCTGGAGTATTGTGTTCATTTCTCGACGCTACACTTTAGAAAAGATGTCAAGGCGTTAGAGACAGTGCAAGAGAGATTCACTAGAATGGTACTAGGGATGAGGGACTTCAGTTATGTGGAAAGACTGGAGAAGCAGGGGTTGTTTTCCTTGGAGCAGAGAAGGTTAAGAGGAGGTTTGATAGAGATGTTCCAAATCATGAACGATTTTGTTAGAGTATTGGGCTGAATTTTGCTGGCGCTTAGAGGGAGAGTTCGGAGGCGGGTCATCTGTCAAAATAGCAAAGATTGATAGCGGGTAGGGAACCCACTGTCAACCCGCCTCCATGCGAGTCTCCCAGGTGTCGGGTCTGTCGGCACTGAACAGACCCGACACCAAGCGGTGGGGGAGACAATTCACATCATTAAATGTGTTGTTAACATCCAATTAACTGTTATTTTAAGCCTACATTTCAATTTTATGTGCTTCCCATGGGTTACCCACTGCTCAGGGAACACGTCAGCTCAGCATGTCGTGAGTGGATTCAACATTGAACTATCTCTTGACCTGACAGCTGCCAAAGTTGTATAAAAGATCCCCTGTTACAGCTGTTCACTTACAAAGCTCAGAAACTGTTGGCTACTGCATTTGGAAGACATATTGAGCTTTCTGCAGCTTGCAAGTATTCGGAGCCAACTCTCTATCCAGTGCCATCTCATTGGAACAACCTCTCTCCCCATTGACAGTTTGCTTCTGTCATCTCAACCTCACCTGCCATCTATTCCATCAGCATCGTTGCCCTTGAAAATATCTCACCTTGGCCCTCAGAATCCCACCAAGATCAGCTCCAACACCACCAACCTTCTCTGCAATCACCTGATGCTGCACAGGACACAGGGCATCAGCACCTGAGCACATTGCTGCCCAGGAGGCCAGGGATGGCCTCACCATGGCCAGACTTACTTCACTTGATGCTGCACACACTGGATGTCACATGATGCACCAGGTTGGCACCACCCCACACCAACACCTTAAAGCATCCCTACAATGCCCAAGCCATTCCTTTCACACTTGTCACCATTGCGGGGGGGGGGGTGCCGGTATGTCTCACCATTCACTGCAACTCACTGAGCCACTTCCAAAGGTGCACACAAATCTGTCCAAGAACGTAAAGTGCTGAAAATAAAGGTTTCAATGTTTGACAGCACATTACCAGAAACTTCACATGAACATTGGCTAAACCACCCAAGTGCCTACCCTTGTGTGTTGTTAGTTGATATGATTGGACTAGGATGAGGGTGAGTGTGAGGGGTGGCTAGTGAGATGGGGAAGTGATAATGTAGATAGAGAGGGATGGGTGGAGGTGCAAGGTAAGATGGTGTGAATAAGGATGTGCAGGAGTAGGGTAGGGAAGGCAGGGTGATGGGGATGTGATGAGTGGCACAGCAGGATGAGGCTGAGTGTGGCTTGGCAGTAATGTTTTGTGATCTACTGGGATCATTGAAAGGCTTGTTCCACTGCAGCCTGGTCCTCCTGATGACATCCCTGCTTGTGCCCTCCTCTGCAATGTGCAACCAGGCTGTGTTGGTCTCCTAGGGAGGTCTCTTCTGCCCATTGGAAAGGAAGACGACCTCCCTGTGTGCAGTGAGTCATGGGAGAGCCTTGGTGCACCTCTGTGCAGTGCTTGTCAGTGTTTGCAGCACCTCAATGCTGTAGAACACTGACAGCACAACTGTCAAGCTCAATTTCGACATGGTTTCTTTAAGGAAACCGGCCCTATAAACATAAAATCACTTGGAGAGTGCGGGCTGCAGTAGGCAGCGGGCTGGGACCGCGACACCGACCCCGGCCGCCCCGGACCCGCCTCGGTTGACGAAATCTCTGCCATTGTTTCCAGTGGCAGAAGGGTCGGTAAACCGAGGACACAGATTTAAGGTAATTGGCAAAAGAACCAGAGGCGACATGAGGAAAAACATTTGTACGCAGCGAGTTGTTGTGATGTGGAATGCACTGCCATTAATGGGGGGTGAAAGCAGATTCAGTAATGACTTTCAAAAGGGAACTGGATAAAAACTTGAAGGGAAATAATTGCAGGACTATGGGGAAAGAGCAGGGGAGTGGGACTAATTGAATTGCTCTTCCAAAGAGCAGGCACAGACACAATGAGCCAAATGGCTTCCTTCTGCACTGTATAATTCTATGATTCCACTTACACAACTCCAGAAAGCTTAGGTGCAGGTTGGCAGAACCAAGGCTTACAGATCCCCAAGTGCTGAAGTTTAAGTCGGTACAACTGTGCAACAAAAACAGTCCAGAAGTAGCCTACGAATGCTTTTAACAATCTTCTTACAGGGCTCTTTTAAGCTACTCCCAAAAATAGTGCAGACCCTAACAACTCTGGGGGCCCATTGCTTACTGATAGATCTATAGAGCAAAGCTGTGCCAGCGTGAACAAGGGTAAATGGCATGCATGGTGCTATATCATTTTAATCTAATTTTCATGGATCCAGTAACAAACTGGCAGATGCTTTTAGTGCCCTTCTATCTTAATATTGGGAGACTTGGCACGAGGATAAATGGGCAGAGAACTTTTGCAACAGATCCCTGTCCATTATCTTTTGCAACAGATGTCTGCCCCAAATTGCAGTCAGTTTTGTCCAATTCACATCCATTTATTAGGCAAAACCGATTTAGGTTGTTGCCTTTTTTGGCCAACAGGTTCACAATAATGGGCTGAATAAAAATGGTTCAATCCAACATGGATTTTTTGGGGGGAGGGGAGAAGAAGAAAGGCATCCAAACTAAAATCGGTTTTGAATTCCCCAACACTGCACGCGGAAATCCCGAGCTTGCGGTCAATTTCGAAGGCGGTATGACGGTGTACTCCGAGAGTACGCTGTCATACCCAACACAAAATCTGCCCCAATATCCTTGGAGAGGGTGGAGGAGGGGACCGAGTGTAACATATCAAAGTTTGCAGATGATACAAAGATGGGAGGGAAAGTAGTGAGTGAGGAGGACATAAAAAACCTGCAAAGTGACATAGACAGGCTAAGTAAGTGGGCAGAGATTTGGCAGATGGAATACAATACTGGAAAGTGTGAGGTTATGCACTTTGGCAGGAAAAATCATAGAGCAAGTTATTATCTTAATGGCAAGAAACTGGAAAGAACTGTAGTACAAAGGGATCTGGGGGTCCTGGTGCATGAAACTCAAAAAGTTAGTATGCAGGTGCAGCAAGTGATTAAGAAGGCCAATGGAATGTTGGCTTTTATTGCTAGGGGGATAGAATATAAAAACAGGGAGGTATTGCTGCAGTTATACAAGGTATTGGTGAGACCGCACCTGGAATACTGCATACAGTTTTGGTGTCCATACTTAAGAAAAGACATACTTGCTCTCGAGTCAGTACAAAGAAGGTTCACTCGGTTAATCCCGGGGATGAGGGGGTGGTCATATGAGGAGAGGTTGAGTAGATTGGGACTCTACTCATTGGAGTTCAGAAGAATGAGAGGCGATCTTATTGAAACATATAAGATTGTGAAGGGGCTTGATCAGGTGGATGCGGTGAGAATGTTCCCAATGATGGGTGAAACTAGAACTAGGGGGCATAATCTTAGAATAAGGGGCTGCTCTTTCAAAACTGAGATGAGGAGAAACTTCTTCACTCAGAGGGTGGTAGGTTTGTGGAATTTGCTGCCCCAGAAAGCTGTGGAAGCTACATCATTAAATAAATTTAAAACAGAAATAGATAGTTTCCTAGAAGTAAAGGGAATTAAGGGTTACGGGGAGCGGGCAGGAAATTGGACATGAGTCCAGGTTAGGAATGGTCATGGCCCTGTGGGTAGTGGAGCGGGCCCAGGGGCCATGTAGCCTGGTTCTGCTCCTACTTCTTGTGTTCTAATTCTGTGTTAGATTTCAGGAGATGGTTTTATTCCTATTCCTGGCTGGGGTGGAGATTGCCTTTACAGAAGGTAAGTACTGTAGAAAATATAGGGACAGAGTGATCTCCTGGAAGAGTTTCGATCGCCTAGATGGGTCAGAGAGGAATTTCCCAGATTTTTTCTCCCAAATTGGCCATTGGGTTTTTTATCTGATTTTTCGCCTCTCCCGGGAGATCACATGGGTTCGGGTGGGATGGAGAGTGATAGAAGATTTGAGGTTAGGATCAGATCAGCCATGATCTTATTGAATGGCGGAGCAGGCTCGAGGGGCCGATTGGCCTACTCCTGCTCCTATTTCTTATGTTCTTATGTTCTTAGCAAGATTCGCCAGAACGAAACGGAGGCTAAAAGGGGTTAAATCTGAGTACAGGCTGCATTGACTAGGCTTGTATTGCCTTGAGTATAGAAAATTAAGGGGTGATCTAATTTAAGATGATTAAAGGATTTGATAGGGTATATAGAGAGAAACTATTTCCTCTGGTGGGGAAGTCCAGAACAAGCGGGCATAATATTAAAATTAGAGCTCGGCCATGCAGAGGTGATGTCAGGAAACACTTCTTCACACAAAGGGTAGTGGAAATCTGGAACTTTCTCCCTCAAAAGGTTGTTGAGGCTCGATCAGTTGAAAAATTAAAAACTAAGATAGATAGATTTTTGTATAAGGCGATACGAAGCAAAGGCAGGTAAATGGAGTTGAGGTACAGATCAGCCATGATCTAATTGAATTGAGGAGCTGAATGGCCTACTCCTGTTCCAATGTTCATTCTGATGCTCAAGCCCAGCAATTTACAACACTACAGTGATCTTTTTGAGCACACACACAGTACTTTGAACCAAAACAAGGCAATCTGTCAACACAGTAACACTGATGGGTAAATCCAGTTGTCAGCGATATTAAAAACAAAGGGGACGACTTTCCCACTGGAGGTGAGATGGAGGCGGGTTTCAAACTTGCCTCCACTGATAGGAAAATCGCAAAATTTTGAAACCTATGATTGGCCACTTGATTTCAGAGGAGTGGGATGCCCTTGCTCAATTAGTGTTTTGGGACTGAAACTCGCCTCTGTTGACAGCACTTTTCCAGTCTGATTTTATGGCTTCTTGCTCCCTTGGCTCATTCCACAGCATTTCTGCATCTCCTGCACCACCTTCAACATCTTTTGAGAAACCACTATGTCCAATGTTGCCATCCCTGTTGGAAAGCATTAAAATGATTTGAAGCCAAAATGTTGGCGTTATGCCATCTGTTCTTTCACCTTAGACAGCTCCACATTGCGGGCACCGCCACACTTGCGTTGTCAGGCTGGTGGCCTGAGTGAAAGGAGGCCAGAGAGTCATGTCCATTGTCAATGATGTCCTAGGATGGAGCCAAGGACATGTGCCAACTTGGGCAACCTATGCAAATCTGGCCATGATAAGTTCATCTCTTGCATCCCAGGCAGCCATGTGCTCGCGTGCTGCCACTGCCGCTGGTCGATACACCAGCTCTCTGAACTCCTCCTGCTCCTCCTCCTGCTCCTCCTCCCTTCCTCCTCCTCCTCATCTGAGGAAGACTGGATCTGAGTTGCTTGCTCATCAGGAAGCTGTAAGCCACGACGCTGTGCGATGTTGTGCAGTTTACAGCAGACCACGACCATTCTGGAGACCCTGTATGGTGTATACTGCAGGGCTCCACCTGATCGGTCAAGGCAACGGAAGCGCATCTTCAACAACCCAATGGTTTGCTCAATGATGGACCAGGTCGAAGTGTGGCTGGCATTGTAGCGCTCTTCAGCCTCATTAGCTGGCCTCCTGATCGGCGTCATTAGCCACTTCTTCAGGGGATAGCCTTTTTCACCAAGGAGCCGTCCGTTAAGTTGGTTTGGTGAACTGAAAAGTGGAGGAACACTAGATTGCCGAAGGATGAAAGAGTCATGGCAACTTCCACAGAACTTGGCGCAAACATGCAAGAACTCCTTCTTGTGGTTACACACCAGCTGAACGTTGAGGGAGTGGAAGCCCTTTCGGTTGACATAGATAGCTGGGTTGTGATGGGGCACCCTAAAGACCACATGTGTTCAGTCTATGATGCCCTGCACCATTGGCATGCCTGCCACATTTGCGAATCCAACCGAACGGGCGGTTATACTTGCTTGATCCCTTGTGAACTGAATGTAATTGTGGGCCTTAGCAAAAAGGGCATCGGTAACCTGGGTGATGCAACTGTGGGTGGCCGACTGGGAGATGCCGCTGATGTCTGCTGATGATCCCTGGAAGGAGCCTGAGGCAAAGAAGTTGAGTGCGGTGGTGACTTTGACAGCCACTGGTAAGGGTTGTCCACCCATTCCTCTGGGAACCAGGTCTTGCTGCAGCAGGCCGCAGATCTCTCGGACAACCTCTCGCGAAAGTCTCAGCCTCCTTTGGCACTGCTGCTCACTCATGTTGAGGTAGCTCATCCTTTGTCTGTAAACCCTCTGTCGGGGGTATCTCCTGTGGCGAGGTGCCTCGATGCGCTGGTGCCTTCTGTACCCTGTGCAGCATCAGGTGGCTGAGCTGGAGGTTGGGGCTCCTGCTGATGTTGCTGCTGAGCTGCCTGAGCAGGAGGTTGGGGCTCTTGCTGATGTTGCTCCTGAGCTGCCTGGTTCTGCTGCTGCCCTGGATGGTCCTCATCCTCATCTGAGGTCCATGCAGAACGAAAACGAATGGTTCCCATGCTGCTTGTAGATGCCTCCTTTGAGGAAGCGCTCATTGTAAGCGGGGAGAGGGTCTTCCAAGGAGGTCCCACAGTTGAATGATTCAAGCTGCAGCACCTCTGATTTCGGAAGGCCTTCTAAAAGTGCTCAGAGACCTTTAAAGCCAAGGTGGCACCTGCAAGTAATCCTTGCTGCAATAAACGATGTCTTGTTGGACCTGCAGCAGTGAGGAGGTCACCCACGAGTCAACCCGCCAGGTTTACCTGGCGTGGTTCAGGAGGTGCATGGATCTCACCGAAATGCTGGAAAAATCACAAGGGCCTCTCAAAATAGGCTAGAGAGGCCCTTAACGAGCATTTAACAATGTTAAATAGCGCAATGTTCAGCTGGAAGCGGGAGCGTTTCCCAACCTCCAAAACCGGCACCGGCAAAATCCCACGGAGGCGGGTTGGAGGTGGGTTCTGAACCCGACCTCTTTGAATCTGATTTTCCCACCTCCAAACCCGCCTCCTCCGACGTCAGAAAATCGCCCCCAAATAGTGCAAGTTACTTTCCTTAGATCATAAAATAGTTGTTAAAAATTGTATTAAAATTCAGATTTGTGCGAGTGAATTATAGTCATTTAAATCCTTTCTTGTACCCTGCATCATTAGTGTAATCTCTAGCTCTCAATCTATATACCTTCTTCACTCTGGCAGTTGATGACTAGTACACATCATACATTTCAGTCTGTACGCAGTTGGATTACATCAACCCCTTAAGTTACACTTGCCCATTCATCACCTCATCTACACTATTCTTTGTTTGCCTTTTGGTCTATTACCATCAACTTTTCTAGACAGTAATAACCCCAATAAATTTATTTGTGAGCCACGAATAAATGTATCCACAGTATGTTATTCTTCTCATCATAATCAGCCTTAATACTTCTCTTTTCTTGTGCTAGTTCAAGGACCCTCTCATTAGTTGTTCTTCTTGTTCACCTAATTTTCAGCATATGTCTGCAGCACCGTAAGTCAAACGCCTCCAGTTTTCTTATTTCAGTATTCAAGGTTCAGTTTTCACATCCGACCGCACATAACACTTAAACATTCTACTTGTTATCACCAGTTTGATTTTACAATTCTACAGAATCTCCTTCAGGATGTTAACTACCTCTTTTGCAATTTCTATCCCCTGTTTAACTTCTTTGTTACTTCAGCCATCTGATGTTATTAGACTATGTAAGTAAACAACTTGATGTATTCCCATATTGTTCATTGAGGTTAATTTTTGGGATGCATCTTTCTTTCTGATGACCACTGACTGTCTTCACATTTATTTTCAATCCACATTACAACTTGTCCGATTTACCAGCACAAGTGTCTCAGAGATGTTATTTGCAGTTCTGATGAAAGGTCATCAATCTGAAACGTTAACTCTGTTTCTCTCACTACAGCTGCTGCCTGACCTGCTGAGTATTTCCAGTATTTTCTGTTTCTATTTTAGATTTTCAGCATCCGCAGTATTTTGCTTTTATATTAATAGATCTGCTTGAAATACATGGGATTCGGAAGATAAATCTTGGATAGGGGTGTCCATGATTGAAATAGTCATGCAAAAACTGTGGAAGGAACAGGTTTGGTCAACTGAATGGCTTGTTCTTGTTCCAAACGTATTTATATTCAGTTCCCACAGCCACATTAGAGGCTTTTTGACCATAGAAATTACATAGAAAGCATGATCCTGCTCTCAGCCAACATCCACACATATACAATTGCCGTCAGGGAATCATTGGATTATCATGAGCAGAACTCTGTTTCGGACACTAACGTCTTAACTGCTGCCAACCTAGATCAGATTAAGTCAGCAAGACCAGGAATATAAGTAAACCAAATTTTTCCTGGTTTCAATGGGTCAGCAGTAAAAGTTTTTTAAATGTATTTTTCTCTTTGTGATGTCAGCGTCAACTGGAATATCGAGAACAGATGTGCAACACGAGAGCATAGTTGATTGGGGATTTGAGGGCGAACCTTCATCACAGCATGGCCATTAGAGAAGAACAAAGGTCCTGCTTCTCCTTTGCATTATTCTATATATTAAAAATAGAGTTGGTTAGTGCTGGTGGGGTAAGACAAGAGCAGATAACCAGCATTGTTTACCAGCACAAATTAAGATGTTTCGTATTGTGCTTGCATTATGTTTATCACTGTCTGCATATTAGGAGATAATTCGTCCCAGGACATTGCACTGCTAGCTTGGTGCAGGAATATATACATGTTTAACATTACCAACTTCACACTCTGGTGTACCACCAAAATGCATACTCCTATTTTCCATCATCCTCGTTATCTGGCAGAACCGTCACACACACAAAGCCCTGTGCGATGCATGGACCGTCGCCTCATTACATAGCTTCTTTTGTTCTTTGTATTTCATATCTTTTTCTTGGGTGTTTAAATTTATTTGTATTATACTTGTTTTCATTCCTGTGCCAAACTGTATAATATGTATAAGACCAACATTTTCAGAATCTTGATTACCTGCCAATTTCCATTATCTATATGGGGGATGGAGGGTGAAGAGGGTCCCCTCCATTATAACAGATAATCGAGGTTCCATAATACACCCGAACCAGGGCTGATTCTCTCAATCATAATTACCAAGTCTAATGAGTCAGGAGCCCACCTGGCTATCAATCAAAACACTGCATTTCACAAGGATAAACTTGCTGAGCCATTGGAGCTGTCATACCAACTAGGAGGACCTGCGTTTAATCTCTGGTTTGTGCTGAGTCAGTTCGGGTAATGGTCGTGCTCTCAACACTCTGGGACATTGAAGAGGAAATCACCCAATGTTTCCAGTCCCAATTGCAGTGACCTCTGCTGCAGGAATGGGCATCAGGTGAGGACAGTATCAAGCACAGCTATGATGTTCCTCCTGAGGTTGAATAGTCTGCCAATATGCATTGGCAAAGGTCACATTAATTATGGCTGCTTGTTTGAGGTACTAGAATAGATCTGGTACCTATGGAACAACAAAATGTAGTGCCTTCAGGCGAAAAGGGGGGGGGGCGAATGGGAGAAGAGGAGAAAATTGATGAGAAAAAAATTGAAAAACAAAACTGCATTTCCACTCACTGACTAAGGTCACAAATAAGCATATCATAAATAAATATAACAGAAACCTTTCGGTGCCGGCGGTGTGATTGAATTAATCTAATTTGAAGCTCAGCATATCCAAGATACAGTACCTTACCATTATTCTCATTGCTATTCCACACATTTTTCCACACATCACAATCCTCACTCTGATTAATTAATCAAAGACAATGACGTTGTTAGATGTGAAGATGTAAATTGCATTACAACATGCATTTACTTGAAATCCATATTTCTCAAACTGAATGAGCATATGCCTATGAATAAATTATATTGTGTGTATGCTGTTTATCAGAAGGCTTTTTTGCAAACCATGAAGCTTTCAGTCTGACTCAAACAAGAATATTTTCTTCCTCATGACTTATTGACAAGACTGTTTGCTAACAAAATGTCCAATTATGGAGAAAAAAAAATACATTGCCTCCTAATGGTGTATTTAAGGAAAGGTTTCCTTAATTTTGTTTTTCAATCCAAGTAATAGGGGCATAGGAAAGTATAGTACAGGGAAAGAATCTGCAGTACATCTGGACAACTCAAAAATTAATGCCCTTTAATTGTCCACTCTCTCAAATATCTATCCTGTTCTTCCTTGCATTTTTCAGTTATATCTGCTTCCGTTTTTGCATTAAATAGTTGAATCTAAATTGTCTGCAAATCTTTTTTCTAAGCTTGCTCCATGTTCTTTGCTCTAAAGTTTGAGGCAATCTCAAACATGTTAGCAGGGTCCAACTTATCTACTCCCTTAAGGATCATGAATACTGGAATAATATCTCCCCTGAGCCTTTGCTTCTCCAGAGTAAACAATCTCATATCATTAAGTCTCCAACCCTTCCCCACAGCTCAGATGCTTTAAATTAGCTATCGGAATGGGTATCCTTTACTGCACTTCCTCCAACGCATGAGTATCATTGCTGTAGTCTGGCAATCATAAATTGTACACAATATTCCAGCCATGGCTGTAGTCGTGCCTTGTGCAGACTCATTTTTGCCACCTGGAATAATTTGTGCTTTATCCTGCTGGCTATACAGCTCAAGGTCTGGTTAGCTTTCCTTACTACACTGTTGTGTAAGATGAGGGATGACCTGAAGTGCGACTGGTCCCAGACCATGGAACACATCACATCAACCTGCCCACTAAGAAGTTTCTCCAATCGGCATCTCGGGAGGCCATCGAATGGATAGCCAAACTAGACATCTCATTATAAGCTTTTCCCGGCATATGAAAGTAGTAGTACTTCACTGTTGGGTTCAGTGAGCATGCTACCAATACTCCCAGATCACTCTCTTCATTTAACCTAGTGGCAATTTATATTCCCATTGTTTCTTTTACCAGGGTAGATTTTCATCTTCAGTGCCTGGATGATCATCTAGCGGAGCAGATAGCTTATACCCTTTATAAAACACACCAGATTTTCATTCCATTCATTTCAATGGATGGTTGATCTACTCCATCAGATTACTGCCCATGCAGTGAAGGTGAAAAGCTATCCCATTATTTTGCATTTGTCCACGTCAAATGCCATTTGTCATTAATCACTGCCTTCCCAATTAATCCAAATTACCTTTTTATTTGGTTCACCTACTCCTTCTCTGTGAAACCCCAGGATGGATTTCTGCAGGGGTTCGCTGGCTCGTTCATTGTAATCTCAGTGGAAAGGCTGCAGAAACTCGGGGAAAATGGTGTAGACACTATTCATGCCATTTTTCTGGGTCTCTGCAGCTGATCTGCCAAAGTTACGGCAGACAAGCGGGAGAACCCAATGGAAATGCACCCCTTATTAAATTTGAGGTTGTATATAAATTTATAATAGCTTTATTTATGTGCCCAGCTCCAAATCATTCATGTACACTGTAAACAGCAAAGCCCCCAGTACAGAACCCCATTATTATAGAGTAAATGAATTCTGGCATGTGGCATCCCTTGCCATGTTGACAGGGCACCCATTCCATGGCTCCATTCAAAACTATCCTTTGCTTTCTCTTATTTAGCCAATTTTCAATCCAGCCCCCAGAAGCTTGCCTATTCCATAGCTTCCTACTTTTTGGTCTCCTCACTTATGTGGCATGGTACTAAAACACTTGCTGAAATCGAAATATATCACATTCCATTGTTAACTAGGTCTGTCATTTCCTGAAAGGGCTCCAGTAAATTTATCAGGCAAGACCTTCCCACAGAATTCACCAGAATAATACCAAAGTTTAAAGGGTTAAATTATGTGGACAATTTAACTTCCATGCTGGGGAGACTGTCAATAGTCTCCTCCAGAAACACAAAAATTGTTCAGTTTATAGAAACAGACTTGTGGAATAAGTTACCAAGGAAGGCTATTGAAGCAGACAGTTTAAATGTATTCAAAAGACAATTGGATGCATTTCTGTTTGGAAAAGGGATTGAGAGATATGGTGGGTAAGTGGCATGGTGATATATGGCAACAATGGACAGCAACTGGAATTCTCCCCTAGTCAGAGATGATTAATATCTTAGCTTCTGAGAACAAGCATAACTGGTTAACAAGTTCTGGCAACATGCATGTTTCGATGAGGTAAAGGCCAGGATTGCTGAGATGTGTAGTATATTAACAACTCCATGTAAACGAAATTGTTCATTTTTTTTACAAAAAGTAACACCTCAAGAGAACTGTGATTCTAAAGCTGCAAATTTAAACTTGGGGCACGTTCGGAGTGGGTGGGTGACCCCATGGACTATCTCAATTCCTGGGTCTACGTTTAAATAGTTTAGATCAGTCTCCTGCCTGAAACCCGTGGGAGTGACATAACAGCTGGTGGGGTGGAGTGGAAATATGCGCAGGAGCCAGATGTGCCTGGGACCCAAGGAAATCGTTCTCGGCATAATGGAGACCACAGTCAGTCATAAAGCTATCAGCAGCCTCCGTCACAATGCCAAAATGTATCCTGACAAGTTATGCAGACTAGATCGCAAATGTATGACCACAATGAATGGGAGACCTCAGCATGTAACTGGAGAAAAAAAACAAGGAGAGATTGCCATAGTTCCAAGACCCTTTCAAAAAGACTTAACCTGCTCATGTTATGGTCACCTTTTGAAATATCCCAAATAACAAGACATCCTGTGCAAATAGTTTAAATGCCATTTTTTTTTATTAGCAGTGACGTCCAATTATATTGCTCCTTGTCTGTTAGGGGTTTCATTTCATTAGTGCATTCAGTTTTACAATGTACTTGAATTTATAAGGTTTCTTCGCTCTCATTTTTGTCTCTTTTTAACAAAAATTTAATGTTTTGAAAAATAAATGCACATGTTTTAAAGGGGCTAAAAATAAACTTACCTTATTTCACAGGTTTTTAAATATATAAATTATTGATAAAATTTTATTTTTCTGTGTTTTAAAACTCTTACGCTGGCAAAAGCAGGCCTTCCGCTTATCAGGCGTAAGAATTTCACGGGCATTCGCTGGGCAGAAGTTGAGCAAATAGCCCAAATCTCCGCCCGTGGATGCCCTTTTCCCGGGGATGCTGATGACCTGTCAAGAAAATCGCAAGTTCCTGGTTTTAGCGCATGCCTAAACCCGGAGCTTGCGCGGTCCTTACGGGCATGTGTGCACCTCGTATGCACCCGTAGGGGCTGCAAATTACGGTCCAATATCTTTCTATGTCTTTCTTGTCCATCTCTTTTTCAATGTCTCGTTCTCTCTTTATTTACTCACTTTTTCTTCATTCACCCACTCAATTCTGTGAATGCAGAGGAAATGTCTCTCTCTTCTTGCACCTCATTCACCCACTCACTCCCATCAATGCAAGAGAGAAGAAAGAAAGAACATTGGGACATCATAAACCAATTTATAACAAAATAAGTACCTTTGAAATGTAGTCACTGTTGTAATGTAGGGAAATGCGGCATCAAGGTCCCACAAACAACAATGAGGTAATGAGGCTGGAAATTGCTGTCGGATTTTGTCGTTGGGGGCGTGTTGGGGGCGGGACTGCGGGTTGTTGGGTTTCAGTCCCGCCCCCAGTGACGTCCGGCCGACCCACGCTACTTTCCCTTCATTGACCTTGTTAAGCCCGCCCTGTGGGTTTAGCCGGCCAATTAAGGGAAAGTCGGTGACAGAGGACGTCAGCGTATGACGTTTCATCTGTCAAAAGTTTTTGACAGATGAATTGTCAGCATTTGGCAGCTTTGAGAAGCTGTCAAACACTGACAATCTCTGTTCTAAGGTGAGCCCTTGTACTGAAGACTCACCAAACCTCTCCCAGTTTCTGCCATTTTCCCAGCAGTCCCGCCTCCATACCTGCCTCCATACCCGCCAGGGCTGGCAAAATTCCCCCCACAGAGTACAAAAGCAAGCAAGTTATGATGAACCTTCATAAAACATTGGTTTGGCCTCAACTGGAGTATAGTGTCCAATTCTGGGTACCGCATTTTAGGAAGAATGTGAAGGTCTTAGAGAGGGTGCAGAAAAAATTTACGAGAATGATTCCGGGGATGAGGAACTTCAGTTACTGGAGAAGCTGGGCTTGTTCTCCAAAGAGCAGAGAAGGTTGAGAGGAGATTTGATATTTTTTTTTATTCGTTCATGGGCCAGCATTTTTTTTATTCGTTCAAGGCCAGCATTTATTGCCCATCCCTAGTTGCCCTTGAGAAGATGGTGGTGAGCTGCCTTCTTGAACTGCTGCAGTCCATGTGGTGAAGGTACTCCCACAGTACTGTGAGGGAGGGAGTTACAGGATTTTGACCCAATGACGATGAAGGAACAGTGATATACTTCTAAATCAGGATGGTGTGTGATTTGGAGGGGAACCTGGAGGTGGTGGTGTTCCCATGCACCTGCTGCCCTTGACTTTCTAGGTGCTAGAGGTCGCGGGTTTGGGAGGTGCTGCCGAAGAAGCCTCGGCGAGTTGTTGCAGTGCATCTTGTAGATGGTACACACTGCAGCCACAGTACGCTGGTGGTGGAGGGAGTGAATATTTAAGGTGGTGGATGGGTTGCCAATCAAGGAGGCTGCTTCGTCTTGGATGGTGTCGAGCTTATTGAGTGTTGTTGGAGGTGCACTCATTCAGGCAAGTGGAGAGTATTCCATCACACTCCTGACTTGTGCCTTGTAGATGGTGGGAAGGCTTTGGGGAGTCAGGAGGTGAGACACTCACCGCAGAATACCCAGCCTCTGACCTGCTCTTGTTGCCACAGTATTTATGTGGCTGGTCCAGTTAAGTTTCTGGTCAATGGTGACCCCCAAGGTATTGATGGTGGGGCATTCAGCAATGGTAATGCCATTGAATGTCAAGGGGCGGTGAGTAGATGCTCGCTTTTTGGTGAGTCATTGCCTGGCACTTCTGTGGTGCGAATGTTACCTGCCACTTATCAGCCCAAGCCTGAATGTCGTCCAGATCTTGCTGCATGTGGGCATGGACTGCTTCATTATCTGAGGAGTTGCGAATGGCGTTGATTAGCAAACATCTCCACTTCTGACCTTATGATGGAGGGAAGGTCATTGATGAAGCAGTTGAAGATGGTTGGGCCTAGGACACTGCTCTGAGGATCTCCTGCAGTGATGTCCTGGGGTTGTGATGATTGACCTCCAACCACTACAACCATCTTCCTTTGTGCTAGGTGTGACTCCAGCCAGTGGAGAATTTTCCCCCCTGATTCCCATTGACTTCAGTTTTACTACGGCTCCTTGATGCCACACTCGGTCAAATGCTGCCTTGATGTCAAGGACAGTCACTCTCACCTCACCTCTGGAATTGAGTTCTTTTGTCCATGTTTGGACCAAGGCTGTAATGAAGTCGGGAGCAGAGTGGTCCTGGCGGAACCAAACTGGGCATCAGCGAGCACGTTATTGGTGAGTAAGTGCTGCTCGATAGCACTGTCAACGACACCTTCCATCACTTTGCTGATGATTCAGAGTAGACTGATGGGGCGGTAATTGGCCGGATTGGATTTGTCCTGCTTTTTGTGGACAGAACAAACCTGGGCAGTTTTCCACATTGTCAGATAGATGCCAGTGTTGTAGCTGTACTGGAACAGCTTGGCTAGAGGTGCGGCTAGTTCTGGAGCACAAGTCTTCAGCACGATGTTTTCGGGGCCCATAGCCTTTGCTGTATCCAATGTGCTAAGCCGTTTCTTGATATCACATGGAGTGAATCAAATTGGCTGAAGATTGGCTTCTGTGATGGTGGGGACCTAACAGGGAGGCCAATATTAATCATCCACTCAGCACTGCTGGCTGAAGATGGCTGCAAACGCTTCAGCCTTGTCTCTTGCACTCACGTGCTGGGCTCCACCATCATTGACGATGGGGATATTCATGGAGCCTCCTCCTCCTGTTAGTTGTTTAATGGTCCACCACCATTCACGACTGGATGTGTCAGGACTGCAGAGCTTTGATCTGATCCGTTGATTGTGAGATTGCTTAGCTCTGTCTATAGCATGCTGCTTCCACTTTCTAGCATGCATGTAGTCTTGTGTTGCAGCTTCCCCAGGTTGGCACTGTGGCGGAGCTACTAAGGGACTCCGATCAATTGTATATAATTCCCTTTAATAATATGTTAGCTGCAGCCTGAGTCTGTATCTTTGTTTTCACTGTTTACATGTACAGAGCGCGATCACTTTAATAGCGCAGGTAAACGCGATGACGTCACGCCGTTCATCACGTGATCCCCCACCGGCGGGAAAAACGTGATGACATCATGATGTCAGCCACGGGACCGGCCAAGCAGTCCTCGTGGAGCCTCCGAACTGACTAGACCTATATTCGATGCTCTCCTGTAATTATCCGTTAAACTCTGTGGCCTAGAAATTGAGTTGGCGCCGCGCCAGAGCTTTAGCGCCGGAAATTTAGCGCCGGCGCTAAGTCCCCCTGCGCGCGCCAAAAATTCAGTAGCGCCGCGCCCAGACGGCTGCCGGCGCTACTGGAGGGTGTCAGCGCCTCGCAATGGGCGCTGACTGCCGCATTGCGGCGCTAATCCGCCGCTGCGGCACCCGATGCGGTGCGGCAGGCTGGGGAAGTGCAGGCCTCCTCCTTCCGTTAAGGAGGAGCTGCCTGCACCCGACCGCTGGCCGTTGATCTGTGGAGAAAAATGAGCCCGGCACCTCGGAGAAGTGCCGGGCTCGCGGCCCACACGCATCTGTGCCGCGGGGGGGTGTTGGAGGAGTCCGGGGAGGGAGGTGCGGGCAGGCGGCCGCCAGGAAAGCGGCCGGCCGCCGCGCGACTTTAATGCGCCGGCGCTAAGACCCGTAGCGAACTTTTGAAAAATCGTTGGTTGCGGCTGCCACGGGCGAGGCGGCCGCAACTCAATTTCGGTGTTCGGGCGCATTGCCACGGCAACCGGGACGCTGCGCACACCGATGACGTCATCGGTGCCGGCGCAGCGCAACCGGCTAACGCCGATGGCAGCGCCCAAGTGAATTTCTCAATCGGCTGTACTTGCGGCGCTAGGCCCTCTAGCACCTCAAAATGGGCGCTAACCCCACTCAATTTCTAGGCCTGTTAGTTTTAATTAAACCTCGTTTATTTGATCGCCTGAGTGGACCTCAGTCTTTTAATAGGAACGAGACATTCCTACATTGGTGACCCCGACGTTTGATAGCGGTTTTCGCAGAAGTTACTGAACATGGAAACGAACGCCGTTGCTTTGAAGCTACCACAGTTCTGGGAGCAACAGCCAGCCGCGTGGTTCATCCAGGCTGAAGCCCAGTTCGCAATCAGGAACATCGTTGCTGATCAGACCCGTTACTATTATGTGGTCTCCGCCCTCGACAGTGCCACAGCCTCGTGGATCGTCAGCCTGCTTGGTAATCCACCAGAAGATCGCAAGTATGAAATGATAAAGGCGCGGTTGTTACAGGTCTTCGGGCTCACGAAGTCAGAGCGCGCCCGCTGGCTGCTTGCTATGCCCGCCCTCAGGGACTCCAAGCCGTCCGAGCTCATGAGCCAAATGCTCACATTCCTGGGCTCTGAACCGGAATGCTTCCTCTTCCGGGAGCTATTCCTCAGCCAGCTACCGGAGCAAGTTCAGGCTGCCCTAGCCAGGTCGGAAGTCACAGACTGCGCAGAGCTGGCGGTCGAAGCGGACAAGATTTTCGTGGTGACACAGCAGTACTGCACTGCCATGAGGCGCCCATCCCCCACAGACGCTGCTCCAGCCCTTCAACCTGCGGGGTTGTGCTTCTACCATGCCCGTTTTGGCGCGAAAGCAAGGTGCTGCCGCCCTCCCTGCAGCTTTTCGCTCAAAAAAAAACAGCAACCCTGTCGAAAGAGGACCGGTTATAACGAGCGCCCCGCGGCTGCGATGGCAATCGGCAATTCGGGAAAACTCCTCTTCATCACCGACTCCCTATCTGGTTGACGTTTCCTCTGCGACACCGGGGTGCAGTGTAGCATCCTACCCGCGTCAAATCTTGATATACAAGCCGGGGGGCACGGCCTCTCCCTCGAGGCGGCTAATGGCGGGGCCATTCGGACCTTCGGAAGACGGCGGGTCCAGCTGTGCCCCGGCGGCCAGCGGTTTTACTGGGATTTCATCACGGCCAAAGTCTCTCAAGCCATCCTCGGGGCGGATTTTTTGTGCACCAATGGCCTCCTGGTGGATGTAAAGCACCGCCGGTTGATCAATGTGGCCACTTTTCACTCCATCCCGTGCCACCGCGGTAACGCCGTGTTGCGCACCGTCTCCTGTGGGTTCCCATCTCCGGATGACTTCACTCGCCTCCTCGGGGATTTCACAGACCTGACCAGGCCCACTTTCTCTTCCACAGCCACGAAACATGGTGTCAAACATCACATCACCACTACTGGCTCCCCAGTCTACGCATGGGCCCGGCACCTCGAACCTGGCAAGCTCGCAGCTGCAAAAGCGGAGTTCGACACAATGGAGCGGCTAGGGATTATTCGCCGGTCGAATAGTCCCTGGTCTTCGCCTCTCCACATTGTTCCGAAACCTGGCGGCGGATGGCGGCCTTGCGGCGACTACCGATGCCTGAACAATGCCACTACTCCTGATCGGTACCCGATCCCTCATATTCAGGATTTCTCTGCCCATTTGGCGGGAAATACCATTTTTTCAAAAGTCGACCTTGTCCGTGGCTGCCACCAGGTCCCCGTGCACCCGCAAGACATCCCGAAAACTGCAGTCATCACCCCATTCGGCCTGTTTGAATTTCTGCGGATGCCGTTTGGATTGAAGAACGCTGCACAGGCTTTCCAGCGCTTGATGGACTCCGTACTTCAGGACCTCAAGTTTCTATTCATCTACCTTGACGACATCCTCATCGCCAGCCCTAATAAAGAGGAGCACATCTGCCATTTATGCACCCTCTTTAGACGCCTCAGTCAACACGGCTTGAACATCAACCCGGCTAAGTGCCAGTTCGGCCTGCAGCAGATTGGTTTCTTAGGCCATCGCATCACATCGGACGGCGCATTTCCCTGCAAACGAAGGTGGAGGCAGTTACTTCTTTCCCGTGCCCGCAGACTGTCAAGGCCCTGCAGGAGTTCCTCGGGATGGTAAGTTTTTATCACCAGTTCGTCCCTAATGCAGCTCTGCTCATGCAGCCCCTGTACGAGGCCCTCAAGGGCAAGTCCGGCAAGGATCCGATTAGCTGGACGGTCGACATGCACCGGGTGTTCGTCGACACAAAAGGTGCCTTAGCCAACGCAACCATGCTGGCACACCCTCTGCCAGGTGCCGCCATCGCCCTTACCACCGATGCATCAGCCTACACCATCGGCGCAGTGCAGGAACAGTGGGTGAATGGGACGTGGCAACCGTTGGCATTTTTCAGCCGTTAACTACGGCGAAACGAATGGAAGTACAGCGCGTTCGACCGGGAGTTGCTGGCCCTTTTTCTGGCCATCCGCCATTTCCGGTTCTTGCTAGAGGGCCGTCCATTCACGGCTTTTGTGGACCATAAGCCACTAACGTTCACTATGGCCAAGACCGCCGAACCGTGATCAGCTCGGCAACAATGTCAGTTGACGTTTATCTCAGAATTCACCACTGACATTCAGCATGTGTCCGGTAAAGACAACCTGGTGGCGGATTGCCTATCCCGCGCGACCGTTCATGCAGTCCAGCTCAGCATCGACTATGCCCTCATGGCTGCGGATCAAGCCTCGGATCCGGAAGTCCAATCTTACAGAACCAACCCCTCTAGCCTCCAAGCGGCCGACGTCAAATTCCATGCCGCGGGCACTACGCTACTCTGCGACATCTCCGTAGGAGATCCTCGCCCTATTGTGCCGGTCGCCTGATGCCGTAAAGTTTTTGACACCATACACGGGTTGTCGCACCCTGGCATGAAGGCCTCGCAATGGCTGATGTCGTCCAAATTCGTGTGGCAGGGCATGCATATGGATGTCCGCGACTGGGCCAACACCTGCGTGGACTGCCAAAAGGCCAAGGTGCAGCGTCACGTCAAGGCTCCATTGGCCACTTTCGCTGTTCTGGAACGTAGGTTTGATCATGTGCATGTGGACCCGGTGGGGCCACTTCCACCTTCGCATGGGTTTACTCATCTTCTTACAATGGTGGACCGCACCACTAGATGGGCTGAGGTGGTTCCTTTGTCATCCACCACTTCCACAGACGTCGCCAGGGCATTCATCTCCGCTTGGGTCGCCCGTTTCGGGGTACCGGCAGACATCTCGCCTGATCGTGGGCCGCAGTTTTCTTCAGAGCTCTGGAACTCTGTGGCTCAGGGGCTCGGCGTCAAGCTACATCGCACCACTGCCTACCATCCACAGGCGAACGGCCTGTGTGAACGATTCCACAGGTCACTCAAAGCCGCACTGCGAGCCAGCCTTCAAGGTGCGGGCTGGGTGGACAGGCTTCCATGGGTCCTTTTGGGTCTTCGTACGGCACCTAAAGAAGATCTTCAATCGTCCTCAGCGGAGCTCGTATATGGCCAGCCGCTACGCGTACCAGGGGATTTCCTTCCGACTCCAACAGAGCCATGGTCCGCATCCCAGCAGCTCATCAGCCACCAGGAGGCAGCCAGAAGTTTCGCTCCAGTGCCTATGTCGCATCACGGCTTGCAGAGCTCCCACGTCCCAGCTGAGCTAAAGAACGCCGACTATGTGTTTATCCGCCACGACACTCATCGGGATCCGCTCAAACTCCCTTACACTGGTCCTTTCCGCATGCTAGAGCCGGGAGACAAAACTTTTTCGGTCGATATCGGAGGTAAACCTGACCACATTTCGGTTGACCGGTTGAAGCCGGCACACTTGGACCTTGACCGCCCAGTTGAGATCGCACAACCGCCGAAACGTGGCTGACCGCCCACAGTCACCGTGCCAGATCAAACGCAACCGCCCGCCAGCTCGCCCGCCGTCCATCAGCTTCCACTTCAAGGCTACAGAAGTCGATCTGACAGGCTTGTCATGCCTCCTCGCCGTTTTACTTTTGCTGTTAAAGACAATTCTGGGGCGGCGCATGTGGCGGAGCCACTAAGGGACTCCGATCAATTGTATATAATTCCCTTTAATAATATGTTAGCTACAGCCTGAGTCTGTATCTTTGTTTTCACTGTTTACATGTACAGAGCACGATCACTTTAATAGCACGGATAAACGCGATGACGTCACGTCGTTCATCACGTGATCCCCCACTGGCGGGAAAAACTTCATGACGTCATGACGTCAGCCACGGGACTGCCCAAGCAGTCCTCGTGGAGCCTCCGAACTGACTAGACCTATATTCGATGTTCTCCTGTAATTATCCATTAAACTCTGTTAGTTTTCATTAAACCTCGTTTATTTGATCGCCTGAGTGGACCTCAGTCTTTTGATAGGAACTAGACATTCCTACAGCACCGCATTTTTAAGTACGCCTGGTGCTGCTTCTGGCATGATCTTCTACATTCCTCATTGAACCAGGGTTGGTCCCCTAGCTTGACGGTAATGGCAGAGTGAGGGATATGCCGGGCCGTGAGGTTACAGATTGTGGTGGAATACAATTCTGCTGCTGCTAATGGCCCACAGTGCCTCATGGGTGCCCAGTTTTCAGCTGCTAGATCTGTTCTGAATCCATTCCATTTAGCATGGTGGTAGTGTCACACAACACACTGGAGGGTGTCCTCAGTGTGAAGATGGGACTTTGTCTCCACAATGACTGTGCGGTGGTCACTGCTACCAATGCTGCCATGGACAGATGCATCTGCGACAGGTAGATTAGTGAGGATGAGGCCAAGTAGGTTTTTCCCTCATGTTGGTTCTCTCACCAGCTGTCGCAGGCCCAGACTGGCAGCTATATCCTTCAGGACTCGGCCAGCTCGGTCAGTAGTGGTGCTACCGAGCCGCTCTTGGTGATGGACGTTGAGGTCCCCCACCCAGAGTACATCCTTTGCTCTTGTTACTCAGTGCTTCTTCCAAGTGGTGTTCAACATGGATGACTATTCATTCATCAGCTGAGGGAGGGTGGTAGGTGGTAATCAGCAGGAGGTTTGCTTACCCATGCTTGACCTGAAGCCATGAGATTTCATGGGGTCCAGAGTCAATGTTGAGGACTCCCAGGGCCACTCGTTCCCGACTGTATACCACTGTGCCGCCACCCAGGGATGGTGTTGGAGGAGTTTAGGACATTGGCTGAAAGGTATGATTCTGTGAGTATGACTATGTCAGGCTGTTGCTTGACTAGTCTGTGGGACAGCTCTCCTAATTTTGGCACAAGTCCCCAGATGTTGGTGAGGAGGAATTTGCAGGGTCGACTGGGCTGGGTGTGCCGTTGTCATGTCCGTAGCCAGTGCAGAGGTCGATGCCGGGTGGTCTGTCTGGTTTTATTCTTACTATTTTTCGCAGCGGTTTTTTACAACTGAGTGGCTTGCTAAGCCATTTCAGATGCTGTGTGTACGCGGTCATAGGCCAAGGAAAATCCGGACCAATATGTTCTTAGTGATTTTGGTTGAGGAATAAATATTGGCCAGGACAAAACTCCCTGCTCCTGAAATAGTACCATGGGATCTTTTACATGTCTGTTGGGGGCTCGTTGTAATGTCTCATCCAAAAGATGGCACCTCTGACTGTGCAGTGCTCCCTCAGTACTGCACTGAAATGTCAGCCTACATTATGTACTCGAGTCTCTGGAGTGGGATTTGAACCCATGAACTTTCTCAAAGGCTCAAAGGCCAGAGTGCTACCATCGAGCCAATGCATTTCAAGAAAATCAGTTACCAGAACTGCCTTGCTGGAAACACAATCTTCACTCATTAACTATAATGAACTGTATTTTATTAGTCAGCATATCTCAATAGCCAAGTTAAGGAAGGAATTAAGAACATACGAACATAAGAAATATGAGCAGGAGTAGGCCATATGGGCCCTCGAGCCTGCTCCATCATTCAATAAGATCAGAGCTGATCATCGACCTCAACTTCACTTTCCCACCCGTTCTCCATATCCCTTGATTCCCCTAGAGTCCAATAATCTATTGATCTCAGCCTTGCATATACTCAAAGACTCAGCATCCCCAGCCCTTTGGGGTAGAGAATTCCAAAGATTCACAACCCTCTGAGTGAAGAAATTTCTCCTCATCTTGATCTTAAATGGCCTACCCCTTATCCGGAGACTATGCCCCCTAGTTCTAGACACTTCCACCAGGAGAAACAACCTCTCAGCATCGACCCTGCCAATCCCCTTCAGACTCTTGTATGTTTCAATGAGATCAACTCTCATTCTTCTAAACTCCAGAGAGTATAGGCCCATTCTACACAATCTCTCATCATAGGACAGGCCTCTCATCCCAGGAATCAATCTAGTGAACCTTTGTTGCACCACCTCCAAGGCAAGTATATCCTTCCTTAGATAAGGAGACCAAAACTGTGCACAGTACTCCAGGTGTGGTCTCACCAAGGCCCTGTACAACTGCAGTAAGACTTCCTTACTCTTATACTCCAACCCCCTTGCAATAAAGGCCAACATGCCATTTGCCTTCCTTATTGCTTGCTGTACCTGCATGCCAGCTTTCTGTGTTTCTTGCACAAGGACACCCAAATCTCTCTGAACACCAACATTTAAAAGTTTCTCACCATTTAAAAAATATTCTGTTTTTCTATTCTTCCTACCAAAGTGAATAACCTCACATTTCCCTACATAATACTCCATCTGCCACCTTACTGCCCACTCACTTAGTCTATCTATATCCCTTTGCAGACTCTTTGGGGGAAAAATTCGGTTGCTTTGCGCCTCCTGTTAGCCCCCTAAGAGGGCGCTAACAGGGCACAAAGCAACTAGCGCCCAGGCGCGGCGCTGCCAACACCTCCCGCGAAATTCAACGGGAGGTTAGTGGCGGCGGTAACCATTATTGCCCCTTGACACTGCGCCGCCGGTGATGATGTCATCGCCGCATGCAGCACCCCGCTCCCACCCCGGCCACGATCTTCGCTAGCGCCCCCGACTTACCGCCTGACGCTACGTCCGACACGGTCAGGGGGGCCCACCTGTGGCCAGGGCGGTGCTAATTAAAGGCGAGGTGCCGGGCGGCCATTTTTGTTGCTGGTGTCCTGCCAGTGCCCCCGTTGCCGTCCGCGGCCTCCTCTGCAGCCCCCCCCCCCCATGGAGTGCTGGCTGCGCTCCGTGAGCCCAGCCCTTCTCTTGAGTGCCATACTCTTTTGCCGGCACTCCGATCCCTGGTGGCTCAGCTGGGCCCTGGGTCACGCTGTGCAAGGCCCCTTTAAGGGGAGGAAGGCCTACAGTACCGTGGCGCACCGTGCTGCAGCGTCACATCGCACCGCGATATTCCCTCGCAGCGCCCCAAGAGGGAGGCGGGGCACTTCTAGTAGCACCGCTCTTCCCTTTTGGGACGCTACTGATGAATCGGCCACGGGGGCGCTAATTTTTTCAGGGCGCTACTTTTAACGCCCCGGCGAAGATAGCGCCCCCAAAGGGGCGCGACTCAATTTTTCCCCCTTTGTGTTCTCCTCAAATCTTACTGTCCCACCTAGCTTTGTATCGTCAGCAAACTTGGAATAATTACACTCGGTCCCTTCATCTATGTCATTAATATAGATTGTAAATAGCTGAGGCCCCAGCACTGATCCTAACGGCACCCCACTAGTTACAGCCTGCCAACCTGAAAAAGACCCATTTATCCCTACTCTCCGTTTTCTGCCTGTTAACCAATCCTCTATCCATGCTACTATATTACCCCCAATCCCGAACAGAACTACGAAGGGTCATCGACCTGAAACGTTAACTCTGTTTCTCTCTCCACAGATGCTGCCTGACCTGCTGAGTATTTCCAGCATTTTCTGTTTTTATTATAAACATATCAATAGTTTGCTAAGGAAATAAATGCTTTGATCATGATTCTATAGGTTGTTCATTAAAGATCAATTTTAGTATTTGTACCTTTGTCCATCTGATTTCAACCAAATTCAAAAATCTCTTCTTTTATGGCAATAGTTATTTTATGCAATCTTTGCTCAATGTTAACACAATAATGCTTCATGCCACTAATACTTGTGATCCACAAGCAAAATATTGTATTCCCACCAGCTTTTTCTGGCGGGTTTGCTGATGTACAAGTCTCCCATGATTTGAAACAAATATCACGTTATGATGACATTATTGAGCCGCGACTTTTGCCTGTAAAGTCGGCTCCCTCCTGTTTGAGGCAGGTGGCCCTTCTGTTCTGTTCATTGGTAAATAAAAATGGTGGTGGGCAACTGCCACTTTAACTACCTGCCGGCCCCATTACTGCCAGCTGGCCTGGGTTCAATTCCAGGTTAATGATTCAGGAAATTTGGAGTAAGAAGAGAGGTCAGGTGGAAAGTCTTGATAAGAGGGATATCACAGTTGTGGAATAATTTACAAGGAAAAGCCATTGAACCAAACGCACAAACAAACAAAGTCAGTCGAAATGGGTTCCAGAGATAATTGGATATGTATTTGGAGAGAGCAGGGTTTGAGGGCTATGGAGAGAAAATAGAATCAATGCTAAAGTTGATCTATGCAAAAAAGGACAGACCTGTTTGGACCAAATAGCCTTTTCCTATTGTTCCTCTAATTCAAACAGTCTGATATTACTGGCAAGAGGAGGTTGTCGTACCCTGGTCTATTTGTAAGATGGTGAAAAGTTGTCACAAAAAGCTGAATAAACTCCAAACAAAAGTCTCATGTAATTATAGTGTTTTGCTCCATGCAATTAACTGAAAGCCAATGCATTAGAGCCATCTGCATTTGCATGGAAGTAATTGCTTCAAATGAAAGAAAATAACCAACAACAACAGAAACAATTTTCATTTCTTCACATAAAAGGCCTCCATACAATTATGTAATTATGAAAATTGCTTTGGGCACATAAAAGCTATATTTCTATTCTTTCTCAGCCAAAATTTAAAGGTCACATATGTGTTAGCAGCACAACTACAATTGGGATTTTATCTGTTGAGACACAGTCAATGCGCTTGTCTGATAAATTCTTTTTACAGAACTCTGGAATAATTTTGTTTTTTTGAATAAAAGGAGACAATAGAGTCTTGGTGATGCAATGCTTTGGACACCAGCTTATTACTTCAGGGAATTAGGTTTAATTCCAGACAAACTGACAAGATGAAAGTCCACTTGGTGGACCAAGTGGTAGGATTCTTGCCTTTGAATCTGGTAGTTGTGGTTTTAAGCCCCACTCCAAGACATCCCCATTTCTGACCTTATGTTGGAGTTAAGGTCATTGATGAAGCAGCTGAAGATGGTTGGGCCTAGGACACTGCCCTGAGGAACTCCTGTAGCGATGTCCTGGGGCTGTGATGATTGACCTTCAACCACCACAACCATCTTCCTTTGTACTAGGTATGACTCGAACCAGTGGAGCATTTTCCCCCTGATTCCCATTGACGTCAGTTTTACTAGGGCTCCTTGATGCCAGACTCGGTCAAATGCTGCCTTGATGTCAAGGGCAGTCACTCTCACCTCACCTCTGGAATTCAGCTCCTTTGTCCATGTTTGGACCAAGGCTGTAATGAGGTTGGGAGCCAAGTGGTCTTGGCGGAACCCAAACTGGGCATCAGTGAGCCGGTTATTGGTGAGTAAGTGCCGCTTGATAGCACTGTCGATGATACAAAGACTGTCACAAAATTAAGTTGAAATAAGGCAAGATTTTCTGTAACTGTTACTCTGTTTACTTATTGTTTGTAAAATAGATCAGCCTGTTGATTTTAAATTGGCCTCATCTCACTAAAGTGTACATTGGACCAGTTTTCTGACTGGAGAAGTGCACTACAGGATTACAGTATCCAGTTCAAAAAAAAAAAAATGTATTCATTCCTGGAATGTGGGGTCGCTGGCAAGGCCAGCATTTATTTCTCATCCTTAATTGCCGTTGAGAAGGTGGTGGTAAGCCGCCTTCTTGAACTGCTGCAGTCCGTGTGATGAAGGTACAGGAAACTCTTTGGTATCCGGCACCGACAGGACTGGTGTGTTGCCGGTTTTTCAAAATTTCCGGATGACGGAGAGGGTTATCTACCGAGGCTATTTTTAACGAAGAAAAATAATAAAATCAAGAAATGTGCAGTATACAGTAATTGGGTACTCACCTACAGAATGTTGTGTTAAATGAATGGTGGAAGATGCTTGATTAACTACAGTACTGCCAGTTGAGGGTAATAACAGTAAAACAAAACTTATACAGTAAACAGAAAAATGGCGGATCAGAAGAGACTACTGGCAGCGCGGGAGAGTCAGACTCCTGTTACAGGGGTATTGAGGTGTTCGGGCTTCCAACAGCGCCAAGAAGCCGATTAGTGACAGTTTAGAGAACTACCCCCACTGACTAACTCGGTCACCGTGGGAGACTCGGACTCAGACTCGGCAACATTGCTGGTTATTGAGGTGTTGTTTTTGGAGCGAGAATTTTGCCAGTTAATAGAGAATTCCGGATATTTAGGTGCCGTTTAAACGAGTTTCCTGTACTCCCACAGTGCTGTGAGGGAGGGTGTTCCAGTATTTTGACCCAGCGACAATAAAGGAATGGTGTTATATTTCCAAGTTAGGATGGTGTGTGACTTGGAGGGGAACTTGCAGGTGATAGTGTTCCCATGCACCTGCTGCCCTTGTCCTTCTAGGTGGAAGAGGTCGCGGGTTTGGGAGGTGCTGCCAAAGAAGCCTCGACGAGTTGCTGCAGTGCATCTTGTAGATGAAACATACTGCAGCCACGGTGCACTGGTGGTGGAGAGAGTGAATGTTTAAGATGGTGGATGGGATGCCAATCAAGCAGGCTGCTTTGCCCTGGATGGTGTCAAACTTCTTGAGTGTTGTTGGAGCTGCACTCATCCAGGCAAGTGGAGAATATTCCATCACACTCCTGACTTATGCCTAGTAGATGGTGGAAAGGCTTTGGGGAGTCAGGAGGTGAGACACTCGCCAGAGATTACCCAGCCTCTGACCTGCTCTTGTGGCCACAGTATTTATGTGGCTGGTCCAGTTAAGTTTCTGGTCAATGGTGACCCCCAGGATGCTGATGGTGGGAGACTCGGCGATGGTAGCGCCGTTGAATGTCAAGGGGCTGTGGTTAGATGCTCGCCTATTGGAGATAGTCAGTGCCTGGCACTTGTGTGACGCAAATGCTACCTGCCACTCATTAGCCTAAGCCTGAATGTCGTCCGGGTACTTGTTGCCTGCGGGCATGGACTGCTTCATTATCTGAGGAGTTGCGAATGGCACTGAACACTGAAATCATCAGCGAACATCCCGACTTCTGACCTTGTGATGGAGGGAAGGTCATTGATGAAACAGCTGAAGATGGTTGGGCCTAGGACTCTGCCCTGAGGAACTCTTGCAGTGATGTGCTGGGGCTGTGATGATTGACCTTCAACCACCTTCCTTTGTGCTAGGTATGACTCCAGCCAGTGGAGCGTTTTCCCCAATTCCCAGTGACTTCAGTTTTACTAGGGCTCCTTGATGCCACACTCAGTCAAATGCTGCCTTGATGTCAAGGGCAGTCATTCTCACCTCAGCTCTGGAATTGAGTTATTTTGTCCATGTTTGGACCAAGGCATGGAGCTGAGTATTCCTGGCAGAACCCAAACTGAGCATCGGTGAGCAGGTTATTGGTGAGCAAGTGCTTGATAGCACTGTCGACGACACCTTCCATCACTTTGCTGATGATTGAGAATAAACTGATGGGGCGGTAATTGGCTGGATTGGATTTGTCCTCCTTTTTGAGGACAGGACATAGCTGTGCAGTTTTTCACATTGTCGGATAGATGCCAGTGTTGTAGCTGTACTGGAACAGCTTGGCTAGAGGCACAGCTAATTCTGGAGCACAAGTCTTCAGCATGACAGCCGGGATGTTGTCGGGGCCCACAGCCTTTGCTGTACCCAGTGCGCTCAGCCATTTCTTGATATCATGTGGAGTAAAGCGAATTGGCTGAAGACTGGCTTCTGTGATGGTGGGGACTTCAGCAGGAGGCCGATATGAATCATCCACTCGGCACTTCTGGCTGAAGATGGCTGCAAACGCTTCAGCCTTGTCTCTTGCATTCGCGTGCTGGGCTCCACCATCGAGGATGGGGATATTCATGGAGCCTCCTCCGCTCGTTATTTGTTGAATTGTCCACCACCATTCACGACTGGATATGGCAGGACTGCAGGGCTTTGATCTAATCCGTTGACTGTGGGATTGCTTAGCTCTGTCTATAGCATGCTGCTTCCACTGTTTAGCATGCATGAAGTCCTGTGTTGCAGCTTCCCCAGGTTGGCACTTCATTTTTAGGTACGCCTGGTGCTGCTTCTGGCATGCTCTTCTGCACTCCTCATTCAACCAGGGTTGGTCCCCTGGCTTGATGGTAATGGTAGGGTGAGGGATATGCCGGGCCATGAGGTTACAGATTGTGGTGGAATACAATTCTGCTGCTGCTGATGTCCCACAGCTGGATGCCCAGTTTTGAGCTGCTAGATCTGCTCTGAATCTATCCCATTTAGCACGGTGGTAGTGCCACACAACACGATGGAGGGTGTCCTCAGTGTGAAGACGGGGTTTTGTCTCTACAAGGACTGTGCGGTGGTCACTGCTACCAATGCTGTCATGGACAGATGCATCTGTGACAGGTAGATTGTTGCGGACGAGGTCAAGTTGGTTTTTCCCTCATGTTGGTTCTCTCACCACCTGCTGCAGGCCCAGTCTGGCAGCTGTGTCCTTCAGGACTCGGCCAGTTCAGTCAGTAGTGGTGCTGCCGAGCCACTCTTGGTGATGGACATTGAAGTCCCCCAACCTGAGTACACTCTGTGCCCTTGCTATTCTCAATGCTTCTTCCAAGTGGTGTTCAACATGGAGAAGTACTGATTCATCAGCTGAAAGAAGCCGGTAGGTGGTAATCAGCAGGAGGTTTCCTTGCCCATGTTTGACCTGAAGCCATGAGACTTCATGGGGTCCGGAGTCAATGTTGAGGACTCCCAGGGCCACTCCTTCCCGACTGTATACCACTGTGCCACCACACCTGGTGGGCCTGTCCTGCCGGTGGGAAAGGATGGTGATGGAGGATTCTGGCACAGTGGCTGAAAGGTATGATTCTGTGAGTATGACTATGTCAGGCTGTTGCTTGACTAGTCTGTGGGACAGCTCTCCCAATTTTGGGACCAATCCCCAGATGTTAGTGAGGAGAACTTTGCAGGGTCGACTGGGATGGGTGTGCCATTGTCGTGTCCGAAGCCACAGCCATGAGGTCGTGTCTGAAGTCAATGCCGGGTGGTCCATTGGTTTTATTGTTATTGGTTTTTGTAGCAATTTGTTACAACTGCGTGGCTTGCTCGACCATTTCAGAGGATAGTTAAAAAGAGTCAACCACATTGCTGTGGGTCTGGAGTCAAATAGGGTAGACCAGGTAAGGACGGCAGATTTCCTTCCCTAAAGGACATTAGTGAACCACTTGGGTTTTTATGACAATCCAATAGTTTCATCGTTCCATTACTAATACTAGCTTTTTATTCCCGATTTGTTTAATTTACTGAATTTAAATTCTCCAGCTGTCATGGTGGGATTTGAACTTGTGGCTCTGGATCATTAGTCCAGGCCTACAGGATTACTGGTCCAGTAACATAACCGCTATGCTACCGTTCATACAAGAAGAGGTTTCATGTCACAACAGGTCACACTATTGCATGACTAAATATTGAGCAGCAAAAGCAAACCCCTGATTGGAAGGGATGTGAGGGTTGTAACACCACTTCAAACTAATTAATTGCAGGTGAAGCACTTTTGAGATGTTTCGGAGAGATGGGATGGGTGGAACTCAACTGAAACTGCTCAGACTTATTTCCCACAGGATACTTAGTCTGTTGGCCATATGTATCTTGTGAGAAATGAGTCCAAGCAGTTTAAGTCTAGTTTCTAATGGGTATGTGCCTGCAGCACTAAATTGCCAGTCTAACTCAGAGATGACAGGATGATTGGTATGGCAACTGGAACTATATCACATGAAGCAAGAAGTGCTTTTTCTAAATTTGGGGCTGAGTCACACTGTTAGTGTAGAGTGGAAGCAGCTTTATTCTGCATCTACCTGTACTGTATCTGATCTATGACTGTTGATGCTGACACCAGTTCCCACAACTGGAAAATATTCCATTCCCTACCACTAACAATAGTCACTGTGAACACAAAATTCTCAGAGTAGCCATTAAAAGATGAACAGTAATTTGATAATTTAACCCTTGCTACTATTTTAAGGTAACATAGAACATAATAACAGCGTCTTCACGTAGTACACGTATTGGCTGGCCTAAAACGAAATGACTTTTCTCACAATCTATTCTGAGGATGTTTGTATATTAAGACTTTAACACTCTGAAATTACATTTACATTTTTTCTGTTAGTGTTATTGGCAATTCCAGCATCCACATCACTGTTACTTGATAAGGTAAAAATAAAGTGTCTTTTAATACTTACAAATAATCACTTACGCAGAATATGGCATTCCAGAATTAATGGTGTTTCAGAACTAAAGGAGTTATTCAGTTAATAACAGTACCACTCAACTGTCCTACATTAAACAATATTGTTGAGAAATACAGCATTTGCACCCAAGATGTTGGCAAAATCATTGACATCAAATAAACAACTGCATCTTGTCAGGCTTAAGCATAGGATACATTCAGGTACTTCAGAGGAGAAATAGATTTGGATCCTCAGTAGAAGAGTTATCCAGAAGAATAGTTGTAAGGATAGGTTTCAAAGAGCCTTTGGAAGATGGGGCAGAAGTAGCAAAGCAGCGGGGTTTAAGGAGGGAATTTAAAGACTGGGGCTGAGGCATTTGAAGTCTTTGCCATCAAAGAAGCAGTATGAAGAGAGATGCAAAAGAAGCCAGAGACATTTGGAGGAGTGAAAGGCAGGGGCTGGAGAAGATTGCAGAGGTAGCATGGTTGACATCACGGTGGGATTTGTAAAACTAATTCTATTGCTCCAACCACTGCCCTGAATATAAAGAGAGCACCTGGAACCCATAGATTCCAAAAGCTGCCACCTGTTTCTTACTGGCCTCCAATGGGCCCAATAAAACTGGTGCCACACTGGTAAATGGTGGAGCAGGCTCGAGGGGCCAAGTGGCCTATTCCTGCTCCTATTTCCTATTTCTTATGCATAGACAACTTTCATTAAGAATATTGTGCATAATTGGCTATTTCTTAATGGGTCTTTTATGACATAAATATTACTTTTTACCTGTATATTTCACATGAAGGAAAATTCAATAAGGAAGCTCAAACCAACATCACCAAATTTTTTGGAGTGTTGAGATTGGTTCAGATTCTCCATTTATACATAGCTGTTGCTAGCTGATAATTTTATTCATAGCTTTCTTTTAACTTCATGATTGGTGGTTTGCATTTCAGATTTTGAACTTCATTACTTCTTGCAACTTGCCAGTTAGTACATTCTCTACTTCTTTAGTTGTAATTGATTTCTCATTATTGTATGGACTAAATTTCAGCCAATCAGGTGGAAGTGAGGTACAATTTGCATTTGAGAAAATGAGATGCTTGAGTGTCACACCTGAGGTATGATACAACAACAACTTTGATACAACAACTTGTATCAACATAGCACCTTTAATGTAGAAAAACAAACTGCACGGAGGCTCGGGTTTGGGCTCGGGGCCTGCTTTGTCTCTGGCCAGCACTGCTGCACAGTTTCCATGCCCTATTTTTGAATGCGGCTCCTCACCCTCTGTTGATCAGCCACATCTGCTGACCTCCAACCCCACCCCACCACATCCGCTGACCCCCAACCCCACTCCGCCACATCCACTGACCTCCAACCCCACCCCAGCACATCCGCTGACCTCCAACCCCACCCCACCACATCTGCTGACCTCCAACCCCACCCCACCACATCTGCTGACCCCCAACCCCACCCCACCACATCCGCTGACCTCCAACCCCACCCCACCACATCCGCTGACCCCCAACCCCACCCCACCACATCCACTGACCTCCAACCCCACCCCACCACATCCACTGACCTCCAACCCCACCCCACCACATCTGCTGACCTCCAACCCCACCCCACCACATCTGCTGACCTCCAACACCACCCCACCACAACCGCTGACCTCCAGCCCCACCCCACCACATCTGCTGACCTCCAACCCCACCACATCTGCTGACCTCCAACCACACCCCACCACAACCGCTGACCTCCAACCCCACCCCACCACATCCGCTGACATCCAACCCCACCCCACCACATCCGCTGACCTCCAACCCCACACACCACATCCACTGACCTCCAACCCCACCCCACCACATCCGCTGACCTCCAACCCCACCCCACCACATCTGCTGACCTCCAACCCCACCCCACCACATCCGCTGACCTCCAACCCCACCACATCCGCTGACCTCCAACCCCACCACATCCACTGACCTCCAACCCCACCCCACCACATCTGCTGACCTCCAACCCCACCACACCACATCCGCTGACCTCCAACCCCACCCCACCACATCTGCTGACCTCCAACCCCACCCTATCCGAACAGACCTCTCAGTTGTAGCTGCTTCCCCTTATAAGCCTCTTGGCCACAACTACTTACTCGCTCTCCCGATCGGGTTCTTGACCACAACTGCTACACCCTCCCATATTGGTTGGTCTATCAGTTGTCACTTGTCCTTGCGTATCTCTACCGCTATTAGGCTCCTTCTTACAGACTTTGTTTATGCCCTGCTATGGACTGGATGGGCTTGACCACAGCCTGTTCTTGTGCTGCTCTTCTTACTGCTACTACTGTTCTGCTCTAAATTCCTTTTCTGGCTCCCATGTTAGCTGACATTGTTAATGGTTCTCTCTCTCCCCCTTTCCTTCAAATCTGCCATCCTCAAAAAAAATCCCTTGACCCCTCCATCCTTGCAAACTACTGCCCATCTCCAACCTCCCTTTCCTCTCCAAAGTTCTTGAAAGTGTTGTCACCTCCCAAATCCATGCCCATCTTTCCCGGAACTCCATGTTTGAATCTCTCCAATCAGGTTTCCACCCCTGCCACAGTGCCAAAACGGCTCTTATCAAAGTCACAAATGACATCCTATGTGCTGTGACAAAGGCAAACTACCCTTCCTCATCCTTCTCGACCTGCCTGCAGCTTTTGACACAGTTGACCACTCCATCCTCCTCCAACGCCTCCCCAACATCATCCAGCTGGGTGGGACAGCACTCGCCTGGTTCCATTCTTATCTATCTAGTTGTAAGAAACATAGAACATAGAAACATAGAAAAACAGGAGCAGGAGTCGGCCATTCAGCCCTTTGAGCCTGCTCCGCCATTCAATATGATCATGGCTGACCCTCTATCTCAATACCATATTCCCGCTCTCTCCCCATACCCCTCGACACCTTTTGTGGGAAATCTATCTATGTAGCCAGGGAATCACCTGCAATGGCTTCTCTTTCCTCTCCTGCATCATTATCTTTGGTAGCCCCCAAGGATATATCCTTGCCCCCCCCATTTCTCATTTACATGCTGCTCCTCAGCGACATCATCCGAAATCACAGTGTCAAGTTTCCACATGTACGCTGACGACACCCAGCTCTACCTCACCACCACTTCTCTTGACTCCTCCACTGTCAAACTGCTTCTCCGACATCCAGTTCTGGATGAGCAGAAATTTACTCCAATTAAATATCGGGAAGAATGAAGCCATTGTTTTCGGCCCCCGCCACAAACTCTGTTCCCTAGCCACCGACTCCATCCCTCTCTCCAGCATCTGTCTGAGGCTGAACCAGACTGTTCACAAAGTTGGTGTCATATTTGAGCCTGAAATGGGCTTCCAACCACATGTCCGCACCATAACGAAGATCGCCCGTTTCCACCTACATAACATCGCTTTTTGATTGGTTTCTGGAAAACAGTGCTTTCCTTACCTGCTGTAGATAAATAACAAATTTTCATAGTAGGAATTATGCCACTCATCTATCCAATATCCCTCTTCTACTATGAAATCATCATAGTGATATATTTCACCAGATATGGTTATCCTGGATAGAGTAACAAACTGAGAAAGCTAGAGAAGATGTTTGTGGCTATTTGACATAGTTGAAATATTTTGAAATTAATTACAAATAGGAAACTACAAACAAACATTCCTTGGGTGTGGCAACGTCAAACAGCTTATTGTATAGAATAAGAAAAAGACTTGTAGACAAATAAAGAGAGAGAGATGATAAAAAAGTGAGTGTGAAGCAGGAAGAGACTTGCATCCAAAGAAAGAGTGGTAGACAAGCAGAAACAAATTAGAGAGCGGTAGACAAAATGAAAGACGATTACTTTTGTCCATGGACAATGTCATGCGAGATCACCTAATATAAAATTGTAGTGAATTTTCTTTTTTTTTATTGCCACTGTGGTGCCATGTTTCTGTTTGAACAGGTTAGTACTCCATGGCATTGAACAACTTATCATCAATTTATCTCCAATTTTCTCATTCCTCTCCTGTAGGTGCCAACTTTTTACTGGAGTACAGTTGGACAGTTGTTGCACCAAAGAGAGAGATTAGAATATCTGACCTCGGCTGAATTAGTTGCAACAGCAATTGGAGTGCTGTAAACAGTCTCAGTGCCCTAGGCTAGGTAGGGAAAAATTCAGGTGGATTTTCTGCTCCAGACCAGTATCCAGAGAACCCTGCAGCAAAGTGTGTGTGTGTGCCTAGCAAAGGGGCACTGGGGTGAGGACAGACTTAGGCTGTACCTACTGTAGCGCAAACTGTTGAAATGCAGTTTTCAGATTAATCCTTAATAGCAAGTTAAGACAAAAACAATAAAATTGTGTGCAATAAAATCGTTATGGTGCGAATACGTGGTCGGAAGCCCATTTCAGGCTCAAATATGACACCAACTTTGCGAACAGTCTGGTTCAGCCTCAGTTTCAATTATTAGTCTTTTAAGTGATAATTATCTTCAGTTAATTTTTAATAAATTTCACTTAATTTAATTTTCACAATCCTTGGTTGTGGAATTTTCACCATCACCCTTCAAATTCACACTTGTATGAAACAACAGTCTTCAAGGTTACCACATTCATGTATTTTCCTTACAAGATGACAGTGTCAAGTATTCTCCTGATTTATTTAATGCTACAAAAACAGGTTAGTTGCTCCATTTTGGCACTTGAGTTCAGCCTGAAGTTATACAAAATGTAATTGTTATCCACAGTGATTGCAATCCAAACCCAGCTAATTAATTACTTGGTCACTATTGTCCCCTAGATATTTTCGGATACAGCAAAACAACAAAGCTACACTGAATCCCAATTTTGAACTACCATTTCAAACAAGAAATCTCTCAGAATGGCCAGAAGGTGAATAGGTTTTGTTCTTATTAAAAGTTCACTACTGCATATTGCTTCAATGTACTAAATTGAATTAAAAATATTTCTAATAATCTCACATTTAATCTGGCCAACCATCAAACAATTTTCTTCAAATTATTTTTTTTCATGCTGTTTTGCACATTATTTAAACTTTATCAAGATTTCATGCTGCCTTCATTTTCAAAGTTTTGTTATTTCTACGTTGAAAATCAAAATCCATGAACATTGCTAAACCCTTCTTCCCCCTCAGGAGAAATAATGTACTGGCTTTTATTAATGTAAGAAAAAAATGTTTTGCCCCCCTTTAGAGCAATCTTATTGGCCAATAGATGTCTTATGACAATTTTTGTCTTGTGACTTTCTAGCTATCTCATTGGTTACAAACAATTACCTGTGGGATGGGTCTGTATTTGATTGATAGGACTCTGGACCAATGCCAGCAAAGCGACACAGACATGGAGCAATGACAGGTTTCTATTTGCTACCCAGTAACCTCAGTTCATTGTTTTTAATCATTGTGATTGGTCTGTGGGAAGAATATGATTATAAAATATCATCTGTCCCTGGGTCCTGTTAATCAGTGCAAATTGGTTGCTAGTAACTAACAGGAAATGGCATTATAATGAGAAAGTGACATTACAATGCAGTTTCAAACAATTTTTCTTGGGCTACAGAAGACAAATTCTTGTGAAAATGTTTAAGCAGGGTAATAAAGGAAATATAATTTGGGAGAGGAAGATGCAACATTTTTGTCCTATTATAACATTAATAAATAGTATAGGTAGGTGAGCAATGGAATAGGAAGAAATATATAAATGAGCATAGTGTGATAGCAATAATATAGTAAATATATTTAAAAAAATATTGTCCATGCAAAAATAAACATGGGAAATCAATTAGTATCAATATAAAGTAAGGAAAATTATGCTTTTCAAAATGAATGATCAATTTAAATCAGGATAATTATCCTGTGTAAAACAAGTTTGCAGAGCCAATACCCTTCATGCACACGTGGACACGTTTACTCATTCAACACTGTTCTGGATTGAGAGAAGGAAGAGGACAGAGTGAGAATATGCATTTTAATATTTTGATTTAAAAGTACATTTTTAGTGTCTATTTTGTTTGTATGTCACAAGATAGCTACAGATGAGGAAGATATTCAGCCTATTCTTCAGGGGTTTCCTCTGACCCCTATCATAGCACCCAACTTGTTCTAAAATGGGTTTTTGCCTGCACTATACCAAATGCTAGTCCATTTCAAGTGTTGATCACTCTATGTGAAGAACTTTCTTAAAGCAGTCCCAAATTTCAACTCTTTGTTCCCATCTCGAGAGAAGAGGTGTTGATCTCTCTGGCCCTGCTGTGCTCTTGATGTTCCAATTGTTGTTTCGAGAGTGATTCAATACTACAGACAGTGACTATCTAAGATGCATTTTAAAGTGAAATATTTCTCTTGCATAGGATGATGAGCTCATGGATATTTACAGCACAGGTGGAGGCTACCTAGCTCTTCACATCTGTACTGCTCTCTGAAAGAGATATCCACTTAGTCCCATTCCCTTGCCTTTTCCCCATGTCCTTTTAAATTTTTCTTCAATTAGTCATACACTCCTTTATTAAAAGCTATTGTGGAGTCTGCCCGCTGTGTTTTTGACAAACTGGGATTTTTGGAGCGTGGACAATGGAAGGCTAGCAAGGAGGACATGGGAGAAATCAAGTGTAGAGATGGCAAAAGCATGGATAAGGGTCTCAGAGGCAGAGTGGCTGTGGTGGGGGCAGAGATGGGCAACATTTTAGAGGTGGAAATCCATGGTTTTGGTGGTAAATGAATTAGGCTCGACTCTGGATCAAACAGCACGTCAATGTTTTGCAGAGTCTAATTCAGCTTGAATGAGTAGTTGTGAAGGCGATGGAGTTAGTGGCATGAATGCTTTGCACTTTGTGCTGAAGGTGGTGGTGGTAGGGGTGGGGGAAAAGGGGATTGACAAATTTGTTAGTCATGAAGAAAACCAGTTCGCCATTGTCCTTGTTCATCCCTGATTTGAATCGCTGCACCACTGGCGGCCGTGCCTTCAGCTGCCTAGGCCCTAAGCTCTGGAATTCCTTCCCTAAACCTCTCTGCTTTTCTATGTTTCTCTCCTCCTTTAAGACACTCCTTAAAATCTACCACTTTGACCAAACTTTTGCTCACCTGTCTTAATATCTCCTTATGTGGCTTGAAATCAAATTTTGTTTGATATGCTCCTGTGAAGCACCTTGATACGTTTTACTATGTTAAAGGCACTATATAAATACAAGTTGTAGTTGTTGCCATCCTGGAGTAGTAGGCAGATTTGGCTGAAGAGAGTCAGGCTTGAGGTAAAACTTGATGTGGTCAAACCAAATCTGGTGATGGATCACTGAACCAGATGAGCATCAGATGCTCTCAAATTTGTAGCCCTTTAGTTTAAGGGTATGAAGATGGGGACTGTACCAGGGAGAAGCGGAGAGATTTAGCAGGAAGAAGGATGTCAACGAAACAGGAAAGGAAATTGTTAAGCAGGTCGATAGCAGCAGAGGAGCCGTGATGAGTGGAAAGATGTAGATGAAATAATTAGAAGTTTATGACGGCTAGCTTTGTTTCACATCTGAACAAATAAACAACTCATCAAACAACCTGCCATTCATCTAGGTAATAGAAAAAATATTGTTGATTCCTGGATAGTTGCATATTGTGAAAGGTCTGCTTTTGGACAGAGGGATCAGATGCTGCCTGGACCATGTATATTTACTGCAGCTTTTTACCATATCTTCAGTTCACTCAGTTCAATGTCCATGCCATTATAAGAAGTCGCACAACACCAGGTTATAGTCCAACAGCTTTATTTGAAATCATAAGCTTTCGGAGCGCTGCTCCTTCGTCAGGTGAAGCAGCGCTCCGAAAGCTTGTGATTTTAAATAAAGCTGTTGGACTATAACCTGGTGTTGTGCGACTTCTTACATTTGTCCACCCCAGTCCAACACCGGCATCTCCACACCATGCCGTTATAGTGAGATTGGACTCTGTGTGGGGAAAAGTTGTGCTCGACATATAATCATCATAAGACTCAGTTTAGAGACTCTGAAAAGGATTGAGAGAATTTAAGCACTTATGTTATTTTGGCTTCAGAAAATGGTTTTCTGTATCAGTGGAAGTTAAGTATTTATATTGATCTGTATCAGAAGATTTATTTTGGCTTCTATATAAATTTATCACTTACAATTTGAAGTTTAGCCTGAAATATATGATCACTCAATATAATCTTTACTGCTGGGACGTTAAGCATTGCCTGGATAGAGTGCACAAATAATTATCTGGCAGGAAGGTTTCAACACCCCTTACAGAGCTTGCCAGATTTTTATTCTATTAATTTCAATGGAAGGAAAATCAGGCAACTTCTGTACCCAGCATGTGATCCACCCACTAGATTTTCCTTTCTGCATTCCGCCAAGGCAATGGTCAACACCCAGGTGGTAAAGGCAACTATCTACACCACTGTTTTTCTGTTTATTGGATACCTCAGGACTATATAGTGGGCAGTCAATGCTACTTTTGGTGTATTGTCCAGCAGTAGAAGGATAGATTAGTAACCTTGAGGCAACCAATCCCAGTCAATTCATACATAGGATTTGTTTTTGGTTCAGGGGAACACAAGCATGCTTCTGGAAGCTGCCTTTGCATTTAGTATGAATAACTAGTGTTGAGAGAAACATTGAATGATGCGACTGCACCAGAGTAAGGATAGCTGTTGTGAGAAAGGGAATTGCTTTTATAGGGATTGTGTGTCAAGTATATCATTGGGCAAGAGTACAGGGAGCTTCATTCAGCATCTCTCTGTGCTATACCTGACCTGGGAATATTTTATGCTGACATTAAGTGCCCAAAATGGAAAAGTATTTCATTCTGCAGCACCAAGTCTCTTTTTATTGAGCATAAAAATTTAATTAATAAATCAAGATGAGTATTCAGTGTTTTTGTGATTGTATTCAATCCAAACAAATGCTTTGTAGTCTTTCTTAAACTACAGTATAATCAGATCTCTGAGCCACCAAGATAATAGATGCCTTGTATATGCATTCCCTCTGGAATGCAAGGATGCATGCCAATTCGATCAGTAAAACAGATGGATAGGTAACAATTTGGTAGAGAAATACATGCCCCCTGGCTATTTTTGTGTTAAAAATCTGCACACTTTGAAAATCATTGGGCAGAATTGGATTCCCTTTGGGCCATAAATAAATACTGTTCACACCATGGTGAGCACCATGAAGTAACATTACTTCACAGTTGATTTTAATGTAATTTACCCTTTGCATTAGTGGGTGCTATAGGATTTCTGCATATGTCTTCTGGACTGGGACAGGCATACGATTATTAATGGCCCAGAAATTCGGGTCTCCATGGGTGAGTACGCACGGGGTACTCACCCACAGGCCTAATGGAAGTGCTGGTTTCCTGCATGCACTGCGCATGCGCGGGAAACCGGCACTTCCGTTCCTCTGAACGAAGGGGTTCAGAGGTCGAACGCATGCGCAGGAGGGGCTGCGTGTGCGCATCGAACTTCGGTCTTTTTTACAGGTTTTCCCGGGAACGTAAGCCTGCAGAATTTAGAAATGTAAAAAGCAGGCATAAGGCCTGCTTTTTACAAGGTAAGTGGTGAATTAATTAAAATTAAAACATTTTTTCCACAGGTTTATTATTTTTAAATACTTTAAAGCAAGGTAAGTTTATTTTTAGCCCCGTTAGAAAATAAAAATTATTTTTTTCAAAAATTTAAATTATTGTTTAAAATAGTTATTTCATGCAATTAATAGTTTATTTAAAAAATGTGATTTAAAAAAAAATGGATTTGAAGATTTAGTGCTATTTTGGGGCCGTAGTATTTATAAGTCTTGACAGCACTTCCTGTCAGACTTATGAATGGCGCATTCCCTGCTCCGATTGGCTCCCCATGGCCCACGTGATCCCAGGGGACGCATTGAACTAACTGCGTCCCTGGGATACGCAAGCACTGCGTGCCGGCAGCTGGACCAGGCCCCGGATCGGAATTCCACGGGGGCCCACAGCTCAACGGCCAGCGCGCAAGTTAAGTGCAGGTCGGGGGCTTGCACCCGCGGGAAGCCCCCGACCCGAATTTCTGGGCCATTATATACCACAGACCTGCCTTTTGTTAGTTCGGAATTTTCTTTTCAGGAGCTCGGACATTTTTCCAGAGGCCTCAACAGCAAGTATTTGGAAGTTGTGCAATAGGTAGATATAGAGTTATATTCCCATAAATTAGACAATTTTTCACAAAAAATGAAAAGGGCTATTATTGATGGGATGGTCTTTCTGCTATTTACTGTAATTTTAGCCTTTCTTAATCTTTACAGGGGTGGGTAGCATTGATTTTTTTGACTTAAAATGCTGTTTGTAATAATTCCTCGGTTGTTGTTGTCATCATTCCTTGGTGTATGTTCTATGTTGTTTGGGAACAGAGTGAGCTGGGAACAGGAACCCAGTGAGCTCTGCCAATGTAAAAATTTGTTCCATTTCATTCTGCAGCATGTACTCCTTCTAAGCTCCTCAAAATTACATTCCAAAATTTGATCTGTCACTTTTCCAATAGGATCAGGTCAAATTCTAAAAGCCCCTTTCTGAACTGCTGATAAGCAACCTGTTAAAAATTGCTTTCAACCAGTCCAAAGTCCAATTTTAATTGATAGGTCACTGATTTTCCCATGCATTCACTGATAAACATGTTGCGAGGGAGGGTTGTAATGGAGGATCTATCAGAACCAAAGCTTTATTTAATTGAAGAACACTGGAGACGGACAGACGCTGGAGAGGAACAGAAGTCGGGAGTGCGATTCTGCAGCGGAAGAAAGCTATAGACTGCAGGAAGATATCGAAGTCTGAGCGAGCGGACCTGCGGGAGGAACAGTGTCGAAGACTGGGGATAAAGGCAGCGCGGAGTAGAGACCTGGGAGTCTGAGCGAGTGGACCTGCGGGAGGGACGGAGTCAGAGACTGGGGATAAAGGCAGCGCGGAGCAGAGACCTGGGAGTCTGAGCGAGTGGACCTGCAGGAAGGACGGAGTCAGAGACTGGGGATAAAGGCAGCGCGGAGCAAAGACCTGGGAGTCTGAGCGAGTGGACCTGCAGGAAGGACGGAGTCAGAGACTGTGGATAAAGGCAGCGCGGAGCAGAGACCTGGGAGTCTGAGTGGGTGGACCTGCGGGAGGAACTGAGTCGGAGACCGGGGATAAAGGTAGCACGGAGCAGAGACCTGGGAGTCTGAGCGAGTGGACCTATGGGAGGAACAGAGTCAGAGACTGGGGATAAAGGCAGTGGGGAGCAGAGGCCTGGGAGTCTGAGTGGGTGGACCTGCGGGAGGAACTGAGTTGGAGGCTGGGGATAAAGGCAGCGGGGAGCAGAGGCCTGGCAGTCGGAGTGTGCGGACTACCTGCGAGGGAGACAGTCGGCAAGCGACACAATGAAGGAGCGATGTCAGAATTCAAAGGTGTCGCTGGCACAAGGGAGCTGAGAGGTGAGTATAGGCTGAGTATTTGTGGTAAGTTTTTTTTTCTTCTGTTTTCAGTATAATTTTGCTAAGTAGATCATAGCCTATCTAATAGATTGGTGGGTAGCTGTTGAGTGTTTCTTGTTAAGTTTTAAGTTTATTTCTGATAAATTACCTCCATAGTCTCGTAAATAGAAGCATGGCAGGGCAGCTCAGCCCCGTGACTTGCACATCCTGTGCCATGTGGGCAATCCTGGATGCTTCTTGCGGCCTGGACGACCACGTGTGCAGAAAATCGAGTTCTGGGTTTCGGAGCTTGAGCGGCAGCTGGAGTCACTATGGTGCACCTGCGAGGCTCAGAAATACTTGGAAAGCACATTTCTAGAAGTGGTCACCTCAGAATGTGCAGGCAGAGAGGGAATGGGTGACAATCAGACAGAGAAGGAAGACCAGGCAGGTAGGGCAGGAATCCCCAGAGTGCATCTCGCTCGCTAACCGGTTCACAGTTCTGGAAACTGGTGGGGGTGATGGCTCCTCTGGGGAGAGCAGCCAGAGCCAAGGCCATGGCAGCACGGATGGCTCAGCTGCACAGGTGGGGAGGAAGAAGAGTGGAAGAGCAATAGCGATAGGGGATTCATTGGTTCGGGGAACAGATAGGCATTTCTGTGGATGCAGACGTGACTCCAGGATGGTATGTTGCCTCCCTGGTGCCAGGGTCAAGGATGTCGTGGAATGGCTGCAGGACACTCTGAAGGGGGAGGGTGAACAGCCAGAGGTTGTTGTCCATATTGGTACCAACGACATAGGCAGAAAGAGGGATGAGGTCCTGCAGGCAGATTATAGGGAGCTAGGAAAGAGATTAAAAAACAGGACTTCAAAGGTAGTAATCTCCAGATTACTCTCAGTACCACGTGCTAGTGAGTACAGGAATAGAAGGATAGAACAGATGAATGCATGGCTAGAGAGATGGTGCAGGAGGGAGGGCTTTAGATTCCTGAGGCATTTGGACCATTTCTGAGGAAGGTGGGACCTGTACAAGCCGGACGGGTTACACCTCAACAGAGCCGGGACAAATATTCTCACGGGGAGGTTTACGAGTGCTGTTGGGGAGGTTTTAACTAGCTTGGCAGGGGGATGGGCACCAGCATGTAGGAGTGGAGGGGAGGAATGGGGTGCATGGAAGAGTGAGTGTGTTGGATGGTACTGGAGGGGAGAGTTGTGCTGGAGGCAGAAGTGTACCATATTAGATAGGAGGAGACTAAGAAAGACTACGAAAAAGTCAAAAATGCGTTTAGAATGCATGTATGTAAACGCACAAAGTGTAGTGAATAAGGTTGGTGAGTTACAAGCACAATTAACCGTGTGGAAATATGATGTTGTGGCAATAACGGAAATGTGGCTTAAAAACCGTGAGGGCTGGGCATCTAATATTCAACAGTACAAGGTATTCAGAAAAGATAGGGAAGGAAAAAAGGAAGGTGGTGTGGCAGTGCTGATTAAGGAAAACATTGTAGTGTTGGAAACGGAGGATGTTCTTGAGGGGACAAGGACAGAACTACAGGCCGGTCAGTTTAACATCAGTGGTGGGTAACGCTTTAGAAACAATAATCAAGGAAAAAAATTAACGGGCACTTGGAGAGGTTTAAGATAATTAAGGAGAGCCAACACGGAATTGGAAAAGGCAGATCATGTTTGACTAATCTAATTGAATTTTTTGATGAAGTAACAGGGAGGATTGATGAAGGGAATGCAATGGATGTTGTCTACATGGATTTTAGGAAGGTGTTTGACAAAGTACCACATAGAAGGCTGGTTAACAAAATTGAGGCTCATGGAACAGGTGGGTCAGTGGCAGCTTGGATAAGGAATTGGCTTAACGACAGAAAACAGCGAGTTGTGGTAATTGGCTGTTTTTCAGACTGGAGGATGGTAGACAGTGGTGTTCCCCAAGGGTCAGTTCTGGGACCACTGTTTTTTTTGATAATGACCTGGATATTGGAATACAGAGTAGAATTTCTAAATTTGCCGATGACACCAAACTTGGGGGTGTGGCAAACAGTGAGGATGATACCAATTGACTGTAACAGGACATAGAAAGGCTAGCAGAATGGGCAGACAAGTGGCAGATGGAATTTAATTCAGAGAAGTGTGAGGTGGTGCATTTTGGCAGCAGGAACAGGGAGAGGCAATATACACTTAATGGCACAATTTTAAAGAGTGTGCAGGGACAGAGAGACCTGGAAGTTAATATGCATAGGTCCCTGAAGGTGGCGGGACATATTGAGAGAATGGTTAGCAAAGCATATGGGATCTTGGGCTTCATAAATAGAGGTATTGAGTACAAAAGTAGAGAAGTTATGCTGAACCTTTATAAAGCACTGGTTAGGCCACAACTGGAGTATTGCATCCAGTTCTGGTCACCACACTTTAGGAAGGATATGAAGGCACTTGAGAGGGTGCAGAGGAGATTTACCAGAATGGTTCCGGGGATGGGGGATCTTAGCTACAAGGACAGGTTGGAGAAGCTGGATTTGTTTTCATTAAAGCAAAGGAGGTTGAGGGGACACACATTTAAGGTTTTGGGAAAGAGATTCAGCGGGGATGTGAGGAAAAACTTTTTTATGCAGCGAGTGGTGAGGACCTGGAACTCGCTGCCGATGGAAGTGGTGGAAGCGGAGACACTCTATGGCCCAGAAATTCGGGTCTCCATGGGTAAGTACGCACGGGGTACTCACCCGTAAGCCCAATGGAAGTGCCGGTTTTCTGCATGCACTGCGCATGCGCGGGAAACCGGCACTTCTGTTCCCCTGAACGAAGGGGTTCAGAGTTCGAACGCGTGCGCAGGAGAGGCAGCGCATGCGCATCGAACTTTTTTTTTTACAGGTTTTCCCGGGAGGGTAAGTCTGCAGAAGGTATACATTTAAAAAGCAGGCGCAAGGCCTGCTTTTTACAAGGTAAGTGATGAATTAATTAAAATTAAAACATTTTTTCCACAGGTTTATTATTTTTAAATACTTTAAAGCAAGGTAAGTTTATTTTTAGCCCTGTTAGAAAATAAAATTATTTTTTTCAAAAATTTAAATTATTGTTTTAAATAGTTATTTCATGTAATTTATAGTTTATTTAAAAAATGTGATTTTTTTTCTTAAATTTATTTGAAGATTTAGTGCTGTTTTGGGGCCATAGTATTTATAAGTTTTGACAGCTCTTCTTGTCAAACTTATGAATGGAGCATTCCCTGCTCCGATTGGCTCTCCATGGCCCACGTGATCCCAGGGGATGCTTCAAACTAACTGCGCCCCTGGGATACACAAGCACTGCGCGCCGGCAGCTGGAGCAGGCGCCGGATCGGAATCCCACGGGGGCCCACAGCTCAACAGCCAGCGCGCTAGGTAAGTGCAGGTCGGGGGCTTACACCCGTGGGAAGCCCCCGACCCGAATTTCTGGGCCAATGTTTTCAAGGGGAGACTGGATAGGCATTTGAAGGAAATAAACTTGCAGGGCTACAGGGATAGAGCGGGGGAATGGGACTGACTGGATTGCTCTACAGAGAGCCGGCACGGACTCGATGGGCCTCCTTCTGTGCCATTATAACTCTATGGGGTCGATTTTCAATGTGCCGTGAGGCGGGCTTTTAGGCGTGCGGGAAGTTAAAATCCTGAATTCGGGGGTCCCGACACCATCCCACCCAAAACCCGCCTCCATGTAAGTTGCAAAGGAGGCGGGTACCCGCCCCGCACTGGGACCCGCCGACCCGACGCAGGAAGGGATTAGTGCCAATTAACTGCCTGTTAATAGGTAGGTAACAGGCAGTTTTTAGCCTAATCCCTATTTTGAAGGTTGTCGTGTGGGATTCCCGACGGCTCCAAACCACACCAAGTTAGAGGAGTCGGGCCGTCGGGCTGAAGGACTTGGAGGGGTCGAGATGTCAGTGTTTAGGTGAGTGATGGGTGCATGAGTGCAAAGGTAAGTGTGTTTGGTGTGTCTAAAGTGTGTAAAGAAGTTTAAATTACCTGTACTTACCTTTACAGCCTTCCTTCCTCTAGGTTTCGGGAGTCCATCATTCAGCCGGCACAGAAAGCAGAATGGCTGCGATCTGTCAAAAGTGACAGCCCGCAGCTTTCAGTGTCGGCGAGATTTCTAACTGAGTCTGCGTAGAAGGACTCAGGTTAGAAGTAAGACTGTCAGTGTTTGACAGCTTCAAACAGCTGTGAAACACTGATATTTCATCTGTCAACACATCTTGACAGATGAAATTTCAGTCTGTGACTTCACCTGTTGCTGGGTAGCCCTTAATTGGCCTGCTGAGCCCGCTGGGCGGGCTCAACAAGGTCAATCAAGTGAAAATCGCGTGGATTGGCTGCATCTCGATGGAGGCGGGACTACAACCCGAAAGTTGTAGTCCCACCTCCTTCCCGACTTCTGAATGAAAATCCAGCCCTATGGCTCTATGATCAAGGGACCTGTTGTGTTATGTGTTCCAGCTATAAAGTGAAAATAAGTGAAAATTAATATTAAGGGAGAAAAATATAATTAGTTGGAGAGCAAGTGACTGTTAAGACAGGTGTGTGTATGGCTACGTTTGTGTTTTACATATTGCTGCATTGCAAATAATCTGAGTTTATTAATTTATGTTGATTGCAGAGTTATTGTAAACTATTACAATTTTAAACAACAAGTAAATGTCAAAAACATGGTTTTTGTATCAGCATGGGTAAATTTAAACTGCAACATGTATTTAATACACCATGACCCGGATTTTGCAGTCAGCGGTGAAGGAACAGCGCTCGCCATTCATTCCGCTTAGAGCTGCCCCCAGACTCTTCGCAGGCTTTGAAGTGGTAACTTTTGATTACTGGAGAGCCTTTTCAGTGCAGCACCCTCTACAGGGTGTCTGTAGCATGTGGGAGCAGAGAAAGTAGCAATATGTCTCTTCGACCAATCAGATTGAAGAATCCTCATTGAGACACGGAGGCCGCGATTTTGCCGGCGCTCAGAGAAGTGGGTCAGAGGTTAAAGTCCTTTCGATTGACGGCGGGTCCCGAACTCGCCGTCAACCCGTCTCCAACAGCCTTCCCAAGTGTCGGGTCCCCAATTTGCGAGTGGACCCGACAACTAGCAGCGGGAATGGGATTAAAGGCAATTACCTTCCTATTAACAGGTACTTGCCAGCAGTTTTCAGCCTGTTTTTTGATTTTCCCACTTCTGGGTCGGGTTTCCCGACATCCGGACACCACGCCAGGTAAGTGTGGCGTGTTGTGAGTCTGGTGTAATGTTTGTGAAAAGATGATAGCTACAGAAGTGGTGTGAAGGATGCAATGTTGCACATGCTGGGTTTCAGAGCAAAGAAAATGTTGGTTACTGCATTTTTACAACATATACAGATTTCTTTAACTTACAAGTTTTTAAATCCAGCTATATGTCCAGTGCCACCTCATTGGGAGAACCTCTCTCACCAGTGACAGATCGCTTCTGTCATCTCACCTGCAACTGCCATCTATTCCAACATATGGAGGGAGTCATTGGAGAGCTTGGGTGCAAGAGTTCACCTTTGTGCAGTGATTGTCGGTGTTTTCAGCACCTCAATGCTGTCCAACACTGAGAAATCAACTGTCAAAATAAAATTGTGCATGGTCCCTTTAAGGAAACCGGCAGATGACATGTCATCAAATGACGTCATCAGACCCGCTTCCTTTTAATTGGCAGGTAAGCCAGCAGGGGAAAATCACGTCTGTAGAGCGGAAGCAGCTGGAGGCGGGACCGGAACCCAGAAAGCAGCTGACCTGCACCCATCCCGACACCGAACGGAAAATCGCGACCACAGAGTCTAAACCAGGAAGTATAAATTAGAATAGTTAAGTCAATGTTAAATCATGTACAGAAGCAAAATAAAGAGCGGGAAAGAAAGATGTGATTAAGAGAGAGAGATAAAAAAGAGTAAAAGTAAAAAAATAATTAAAAAAATATCTCCAGCAATAATTAAAATCTGAAGGAATGAGACGCCACACTTGTAAAATTAAATTTTCAGGGTCAGAGAGGTTGCTTGGCAGTAATTAAGACATATCACACCATTAAAAATTCACTTACACTTTTTCTGACATGTTTAGTACCTAAATAGTGGGTCACTACCTCAAATTCACGCACTTCATGTGTTTCAATGCTGAAGCTATCAGCAAGATACTGTTATAGCGAAGCTTGTGGAGGAGCAAGGCAACTCTGACAGCAACTTCTGGATTTCCACATTTAAATGCATATGTGCGCATGCCAGAAGTTGCTGTTCTATTTACTCCATAATAACCATGAGTGTGTTAGCCTCACTGTTATTCCTACCACAAAATCTGGGCCAATATGTTAACTTTCCAAAATCTGCAGTGTAGTGTAAGGTAGGAAATATTGTGGAAATGCCAAGGTTTAATGCCCGCTTAATATTACAATGTCGCAAGTGATAGCAGCCCACATGAATATGATGGGGGCTTTCATCAGCACCTCTCGAGAAAGTGCTGCTCTCAGCACCAAATATAAACAATGCCACCAAATATAAACACCACCACGAAGACCGGAGGTTGTCATCTTTTCTGATCTGTTCAGGCCAGCAGGGCTCACTGGTCTACAGTTCCTTTCCTAGACACTGGGGAAAGTACAAACGTCAGATATGAAATCTCACGGTTACTTATCTGTTGCTCACAGCCTCAGCCTGTATTGCAAAACAGCTTCCAAAATAAAGAAGGTGTAAGGATTAAGAAACTCATTACCACACCCTTGTTAAGTAGTATGGTGCAGCTGAAAATAAAATTGTGGCTAGTGATTTAAAGAAAATGTTTAAGAAGTTAATCTGTAATTTTGTACAAAATGCACCATGCATGCAGAGTTGCCTTTAACTTTGGAATGATGCAAAGTTACTAACCTGGCCTAGGGTGGATACGAGGTTCTGCTGTAACTGTTTGAACCTGGATAGACTCTGTCGGTTGTGTACAAGTCATATGGATGGATGTTGTAGGAACAGTAGTTAACTTCCTGCAGGGACCCTCAACCACTGGGTGTACTATGGAACCTAAATCTAAAACGTTACAGGTGAATGTTTTAATGGCAGATTCAGTGGATGATCCCGATTCGACAACAGTAGAAAAAGTAGTGATGCTGTAACTGTTTAAAAAAAAAACTGCAAACTTTGTGAACTGCTTACATTATAAGGTGGAAGAGTGTTTACAATAGATATTTGGAAAGCTTGAGTCAAATCAGCCACCAATGGTAATCCAGTGTAACCAATCCTGACACCAATCATTGTATACTTCTTCATGTCATGACCAGATGGATAAGGTTAAGAAAGTGGAGAAGCCCTTGCAATGCCCCCTCCATTTAAAGTCACACACAGTCAGAATCAGTCTTGAAGCATACATGTATAAGATTGTGCAAGATTTTAAGCCATTACAGTGGCCCACTCATTGGGCCAGAAGTTCGGGTCGGAGGCTTCCCGTGGGTGCAAGCCCCCGACCTGCACTTACCTAGCGCGCCTGCCGTTGTGCTGTGGGCCCGTGTGGGATTCCGATCCTGGGCCTTCTCCAGCTGCCGGCGCGCAGTGCTTGCGTATCCCAGGGGCGCAGTTAGTGCGAAGCGTCCCCTGGGATCACGTGGGCCATGGAGAGCCAATCGTAGCAGGGAATCTCTATTCATAGATTTGACAGGAAGACCTATCTCTCTATCTCTCAGTGTTATTGCTCAACTACAATCTGATTATGGTCATTGGTAAGCTTTTGGCTGCACTGATCACCTGCTGATGATCCCAATTATAATATATTTCTCACTTAAATCAGACACCAAGAAAGCTTCAATTTTTACACCATGGTTATAAAATTCAAAAGGCAGATAATTGTGTGTCCTAGTTGGTCTAAATCTTGGAAAGATCAACAATTCTCCCAGCAGTTTGCATAATCTTTACTACACACATTACCTATGCTGTCTCCAATATGCTGCATCCAGTCATACAAATAATCAAGACAAATTAGTCATTTACTTAATGTAATAAAAATTAAGGCAAGATGTCTTTTTTGTAACTATTGAATTCAAATGGGGACCCCGTTAATTAAAATAATAGACAGAAAGTAATGTCAAAATGATTATATCAGAATATATACTTACTGTCTAGACAAGGAATCACAAGTCATTTAATTTGGCTTTATATTCAATCTTTAGTAAAGAACTAACCCACTCTATACAACCAGAAGTTTCTTACAACACAAATATGATTGAACTGACAAATCCAACCACCACAGAAGAATTCTGTTATTTCCTATAGGAAAATAAATAAGATTATACTTGTAGCTTTCCAAACACAGAGACCGGAATTTTCCAGGGTGGTAGTGGGCGCGATCGGTGGCGGGTCGGGTGGGAAAGTTGTTATTTTTGACAGCGGGTCGGGAACCTGCTGCCATCCCGCCCCCACACGCCTTTCCCCCAGGTGCGTCTGTTATCGTGGAGCTGACCCGACTGGCAGGCGACCCAATTGAAATCATTATCAGGTAGTTTACAGGCACTTAAGGGCCTTTTCCCCCCCTACATTTTAAATATCCCTGCATGGCCACGGGATTCAAGTAGCTCGGGAAGCACGTCTGTCAACCTGAGGCGGGAGTTCCGTGGCCATTACTCCAACTGATTACTTGAGAGCATCAAATGTACAGTAAAAGTTCCCACCTGACAGATGATCACTTTCCTCAGGCAAAGCTGTTGCTCTGTCCATTTCCAGCACAGATTCTGCAGTCTGCAAGTCTTTCCAGCAAAGTCTCCATCCAGTGTCACCTCATTGGAAGAACTCTCTCACCATTGACAGAATGCTTCTGTCATCTGTACTTCATCTGCCATCTATTCCATCAACATGGGTGCCTTGTATGCTGTCTTAGCTTGGTCCTCAGAATCAGACCACAATATGCCCCAACACTAGCAGCACCAGGCACACCAGCAGCACCAACCTTCTCTGCAATCACCTGATGCTGTACAGGACGGCGGGCATCAGCACCCGAGCACACTGCTGCCCGGGACACCAGCGATGGCCTCATCATGGCCAGATTTAGTTAAATTTACACTGTACACCCATATGGCTACCACATGATGTGCCAGGTTGGCATCGCCCCACAACAACACCATAAGCATCCCTACAATGACCAAGCCATTCCTTTCACACTCATCACCATTGCGAGGGGTACCATTATGTCTCACCATTCATTGCAACTCACTAAGCCACTTCCAATTGGAAGGTAGCAAATGTAACCCCACTATTTAAGAAGGAAGGAGAGAGAAAACGGGGAAGTACAGACCTGTAGTTAGCCTGACATCAGTAGTAGGGAAAATGCTAGAATCTATTATTAAGGACGTGGTGACAGGGCACTTAGAAAATAATAATAGGATTGGGCAGAGTCAACATGAATTTATGAAAGGGAAATCATGTTTGACAAATCTGTTAGAGTTTTTTGAGGTTATTACTAGCAGAATAGATAAGGGGAAACCAGTGGATGTGGCGTATTTGGATTTTCAGAAGGCATTCGATAAGGTGCCACACAAGAGGTTATTAAACAAAATTAGGGCTCATGGGGTTGGGGGTAATATACTAGTATAGATTGAGGATTGGTTAACAGACAGAAAACTGAGAATAGGAATAAACGGGTCATTTTTGGGTTGGCAGGCTGCAACTAGTGGGGTACCGCAAGGATCAGTGCTTGGGCCTCAGCTATTCACAATCTACATCAATGATTTGGATGAGGGGACCAAATGTAATATATCCAAGTTTGCTGATGATACAAAGCTAGGTGGGAATGTAAGTTGTGAGCAGGATGCAAAGAGGCTTCAAGAGGGTGTAGACAGGGTGAGTGAGTGGGCAAGAACATGGCAAATGGAATATAATGTGGAGAGATGTGAAGTTATCCACTTTGGTAGGAAAAATAGAAAAGCAGAGTATTTTTTAAATGGTGAGAGATTGGGAAATGTTGGTGTTCAGAGTTACCTGGGTGTTCTTGTACATGAATCACTGAAAGTTAACATACAGGTACAGCAAACAATTAGGAAAACAAATGGTATGTTGGCCTTTATTACAAGAGGATTTGAGTATAAGAGTAAAGACGTCTTACTGCAATTATATAGGGCCCTGGTGAGACTACACCTGGAGTATTGGGTACAGTTTGGTCTCCTTACCTAAGGAAGGATATACTTACCATAGAGGGAGTACAACAAAAGTTCACCAGACTGATTCCTGGGATGGGGGGGATTGTCCTATGAGACGAGATTGAGTAGACTAGGCCTATATTCTCTAGAGTTTAGAAGAATGAGAGGTGATCTCATTGAAACATACAAAATTCTTACAGGGCTTGGCAGGGTAGATGCAGCGAGGATATTTCCCCTGGCTGGGGAGTCTAGACCCAAGGGTCACAGTCTCAGAATAAGAGGTCGGCCATTTAAGACTGAGATGAGGAGAAACTTCTTTACTCAGAGGTTGGTGAATCTTTGGAATTCTGTACCCCAGAGGGCTGTGGAGGCTCAGCCATTGACTATATTTACAGAGATCGATAGATTTTTGAAAATTAAGGGAATCAAGGGATATGGGGATAGAGCAGAAAAGTGGAGGTGAGGTAGAATGGCGGAGCAGGCTCGAGGGGCCGAATGGCCTACTTCTGCTACTATTTCTTATGTTCTAAAGATGCACACAAATCTGTCCAAGATCGGAAAGTGTTGAAAATAAAGGTTTATATGTTTGACAGCACATTAACAGAAACTTTACATAAAACACCCAAGTGCCTACCCTTGTGTGTTGTTAGTTGGTATGATTGCACTAGGATGAGGGCGAGTGTGAGGGGTGGCTAGTGAGATGGGGATGTGATTCTGCAGATAGAGAGAGAGGGATGGGTGGAGGTGCAAGGTAAGTTGGTGTGAGTAAGGATGTGCAGGAGTAGGGTAGGGAAGGCAGTGTGATGGGGATGTGATGAGAGGCACAGCAGGATGAAGGTGAGTGTGGCTTTTTACTAACGTTTCCTGCTATAATGAGATAATTGAAATGTTTGCACCACTGCAGCGAGGTCCTCCTGAACACATCCCTGCTTGTGACCTCCACTGTAATCTGCAACCAGGCTGTTTTGGTGTCCTGGGGAGGTCTCTTCCGCTCATGGGAAGGGAGGAAGACCTCCCTGCGTGCTCTGATTCCCCCCATAAGCATGTGGAGCGAATCATCGGAGAACCTGGGTGCAGCCCTCTGCCTCTCTGCAGTCATTGTCAGTGTTTGCAGCACTCCAATGCCGTAGTACACTAACAGCACTAGATTAGATTAAACTTCAAATCTAATGTGGCTATGGTCCCTTTAAAGAGCCTGGCTGAAAACAAGTCATGAATGACATCAGCAGACCCACTTCATTTAATTGGGCTGTGTAACGCACTGGGTGGGCTTAATAGGCCCCATTAAGGGAAAGTCTTTCTCAGCAGCGGGATGGAGCCAGCAGTGTGGTCATGACCCCTCACGGACACCGCCCGCACTGGACCCGATGAAGTAGGCAAAATTCCGGCCACAGTTTCTTTGTCTGCTCCAAACTTCACTGCTGTCACAAATTTTACAATTGCTGCATACCACATGCATTGTGCCTCGCTTTAAATTTGGCTGATTACAGTAATGAATGACAGAGCTTCTCTTACTTCACTTTCCTAACCAGCTGATTCATAGAGCTGATAGAGGACATAGCCACACTGTTAAGGAGCTGTACCCTATTTCTGGTTATCAAAATGAATGATAGTATGAGATTACAGTTGCAGCAAGTGCGTTAATAAATGCTTTACAGATTTTAGCAGAGTAAAGCTATTTTTGTAACAGCCAAATATTCAATTTTTACTCAATTTCTTCCCCAGTTTCCCATGGATGAAAAATGAGGCAGCCACAATGTCAGATCCCCGCCTAATTTTTTTAAGCTGCCCTGTTCTTCTGGCGTCACTTCTGCTGGGCATTGGAAGCACCCGCCCAAATACATTGACCGGGAAACTGAGCGCAACTTCGGGATTTGGTGCAGGCGCAGGTGCACGTGGAAGTGCATGCAGAAGTCCTGAAGTTGTGGTCCGTCATTGACAGCTCCGAAACCGGTTGCGCTGTGCCCCGCCCACAACACACACACAGCCGGCAATCTGTGTTAATCACCCAAAATCAGGGAAACTGACAAAAACTTCGGCTCTTCCGCAGTCAGTACGCTGTTAAATTCCCCACTGCAAGTTAGACCCAAAGGGATTAGGTGTAACTGGGGTTTTGACAGTGCTATTACTGCTAAACATAAGTTAATGACCTGGAAAACTAATTTTAATTTTGTGCAGTGTGAAAGTTAGCCATTTTAATAAAAATTAAAATGAAAAAACTTTAAAAAAAAGTTTTAGTTTTTTTTTTCCAAGTTTGTTCACCTTTATTTCAGGTTTGCCTTTTCCACATGAGAGCCAAATCTTTGGCTCTCTCAAAATTCTAACTTTTAAAAAATGTTAAAAAGCTTACTCACTTCCTTGTTCACTGTCTGTGAGAATTCTACGTTTTGATTGGCTGCTAGACAGCCTGTTAATGTCACAGATGTTCGCACAAGGGGATCCCCACTGTTATAAATCTCATCATTCATCAAGAAGCTACTCGTGAAATAACGCTGGATGGCCAGCTGGTGGCGCCATCCAAGGAGTATAAATACTCAGGCGTCGGCCCCAACTTTCCAGGGACATTTTGTAAGACAAGGAACTAGTGAAGTACAACTAGACCTCCATGTTCTGAAACAAGTTGATTAAAGCCTTGCTTTATACTCAAACCAAGTGCGTAGTGAGTTTTATTACGTCACCCACTATACTTCGTTCATTTGAATTGAATGTCGCAAAACCCAAAGTTCTCGACACAGGGATCACGAGATCCTTGTGCAAGGCATACTTTGTGACCAGCAGTGAATGCCTTTGCTTCGCCATTGACTGCAAATTCTGTGCCAAAGTGTTCAGCATTGGTAGGCAATGGGGAGCACCAAACAAAATGTAAATGGCTACAGAAGGCACTTCTATTCCTGACTGCACCATTGGGGAAGTCTAGGCTACAGGCTATCTGGATGGGGTAAATTCATTTTTTTTGGTTAAGCACTTGAGCAGCGATTATTTTTGCCAGCATTCTCCTTTATCTCCCCTCCCATTTTAAAGATGCAGGATGTTGCTGAAATATGGTTCCATTGGGTGCTGGCAGCTCTCCATGTTTGATCCAGTCATAGAGTCATAGAGTCATAGAGTTATACAGCACAGAAAGAGGCCCTTCGGCCCATCGTGTCTGTGCCGTCCATCAATCCCTGTCCAGTCTAATCCCATTTTCCAGCATTTGGTCCATAGCCTTGTATGCAATGGCATTTCAAGTGCTCATCCAAATGCTTCTTGAATGTTATGAGGGTTCCTGCCTCTACCACCCTTTCAGGCAGTGAGTTCCAGATTCCAACCACCCTCTGGGTGAAAAAGTTCCTCCTCAAATCCCCTCTAAACCTCCTGCCCCTTACCTTGAATCTATACCCCCTTGTTATTGACCCCCCTACTAAGGGGAAAAGTTCCTCTTTATCTACCCTATCTATGCCCCTCATCATTTTGTACACCTCAATCAGGTCCCCCCTCAGCCTTCTTTGCTCCAAGGAAAACAACCCCAGCCTGTTTAGTCTTTCTTCATAGCTGAGGCGCTCCATCCCAGGTAACATCCTGGTGAATCTTCTCTGCACCCTCTCCAAAGCAATCACATCCTTCCTATAGTGAGGCGACCAGAACTGCACACAGTACTCCAGCTGTGGCCTCACCAGCGTTTTGTACAGCTCCATCATAACCTCCCTGCTCTTATATTCTATGCCTCGGCTAATGAAGGCAAGTATCCCATATGCCTTTTTAACCACCTTATCTACCTGTTCCGCTGCCTTCAGGGATCTATGTACATGTACACCAAGGTCCCTCTGACCCTCTGTACTTCCTAGGGTCCTACCACTCATTGTGTATTCCCTTGCCTTATTTGTCCGTCCAAAATGCATCACCTCACACTTTTCAGGGTTAAATTCCATTTGCCACTTTTCCGCCCATCTGACCAACCCGTTTATATCGTCCTGTAGCCTGAGGCTTTCCTCCTCGCAATTTACCACCCCACCAATTTTCGTGTCATCTGCGAACTTACTGATCATACCTTTTACATTCTCATCCAAATCATTTATGTAGATCACAAACAGCAAGGGACCCAGCACCGATCCCTGAGGTACCCCACTGGACACAGGCTTCCAGTCACAAAAGCAACCTTCAACCATCACCCTCTGCCTCCTGCCACTCAGCCAGTTTAGGATCCAACGCGCCAAGGCACCCTGGATCCCATGGGCTCTTACCTTCTTGACCAGTCTCCTATGCGGGACTTTGTCAAAAGCTTTACTGAAATCCATGTAAACCACATCCACAGCATTTCCCTCATCCACACACCTAGTCACCCCGTCGAAAAATTCAATCAGATTGGTCAGACATGATTTACCCTTGACAAAGCCATGCTGACTATCCCCGATTAATCCTTGCCTCTCCAAGTGGAGACTAATTTTGTCCCTCAGAATTTTTTCCAATAATTTCCCTACCACAGATGTTAGGCTCACTGGCCTGTAATTCCCTGGTTTATCCCTGCTACCCTTCTTGAATAATGGTACTACGTTAGCTGTTCTCCAGTCCTCTGGTACATCCCCTGTGGCCAGAGAGGTTCTGAAAATTTGTGTCAGAGCCCCTGCAATCTCCTCCTTTGCCTCACACAACAGCCTGGGATACATCTCGTCCGGGCCTGGGGATTTAGCCACTTTTTGGCCTGCTAAAACCGCTAGTACCTCCTCCCTCTCGATGCTAATATGTTCAAGTATGTCACAGTCCCCTTGCCCGATTTCTATGTCTACATCGTCTTTCTCCATAGTGAACACAGATGCAAAAAATTCATTTAAAACCCCGCCTACCTCATCTGGCTCTACACACAGATTGCCACTTTGGTCCCTAATGGGCCCTACCCTTTCCCTGGTTATCCTCTTGCCCTTAATATACTTATAAAACATCTTAGGATTTTCCTTTATTTTGCTCGCCAGTGTTATTTCATGGCCCCTCCTCGCCCTCCTAATTTCTTTTTTAAGTATGCCCCTGCACTTTTTATACTCCTCTAGGGCTTCCTCCGTCTTTAGTCTTTTGTAACTGCCAAAAGCCCCCCTTTTTTTCCTAATGCATTTTTGTATATCCCTTGTCATCCAAGGTTCCCTTTGCTTGTTGGTCCCACCCTTGACCTTTACAGGAACATGTTGGCATTGTACTCTCTCTATTTCCCTTCTGAAATTCTCCCACTGCTTTGATGTGGATTTTCCTATAAGTAGCTGCTCCCAGTCCACTTTGGCCAGATCCTGCCTTATCATATTAAAATCGGCCTTCCCCCAATTTAGAACCCTTATTTCCGGGCCGTCTTTGTCTTTTTCCATGACCACCTTAAATCTCACCGAATTATGGTCACTGTCGCCAAAATGCTCTCCTACTGACACTTCCACCACTTGCCCGGCTACATTCCCTAGAATTAGGTCCAGTACCGCCCCCTCTCTTGTAGGACTTTCTACATGTTGGCTCAAAAAGCTCTCCTGGATGCACTTTAAGAATTCTGCACCCTCTAAGCCTTTCACACTCTGACTATCCCAATTAATATTGGGGAAGTTGAAATCCCCCACTATTATTACCCTATTATTTTCGCACTTCTCTGAGATTTGCCTACATATCCATTCCTCTATCTCCCCCTGACTGTTTGGGGGCCTATAGTACACTCCCAGCAAAGTGCTTGCCCCCTTTTTGTTTTTAAGTTCTACCCATATGGCCTCATTAGAGGAACCCGCTAATATATCATCCCTCCTTACAGCAGTAATTGATTCCTTAATTAATATTGCAACACCCCCTCCCCTTCCACTCTGTATCCCATCCCCCTGCCAAGTTAGTTTAAACCCCCTCCAGCAGTGCTAGCAAACCTCCCTCAAGGATATTGGTCCCCCTCTGGTTCAGGTGTAAACCGTCCAAGACTGTCAAAAGACTACTGAGCTATGAAGGACATCGCACAGCCAAGCCTGCTCCTGTCCTCACCTGCCTTCCACACTTGCATACTTTTCAACTGCGGTCATGACACTGCATTGCAGAATGGGAATACTGGCTGATTTTTCCTTTCCTTAGTCCAGAAGAAAGGAAGCCTACTGGGGACCCCAACTGTTGCCTTGGGTGATATCAGCTCAGACCAGTGAATTCTCCATTCTTTTCTCTTCCTTCGACTTTACCTGCTTTCCCGAGCTGGCAGCAAGGGCACCCGCCTTTTTAACACCTGCTGGGTGGGTCCTGGTGACTTCATCGGGACCTGACTACAATTTTTACCAGGTGGTCTTGGCGGGAAGCAGCAGCGAGTTTTCTGCCAGGCCGACCCAGTGACGAAGAGGATCGGGGCAAAAAGAGGCCCCAAAAAGTTAAGAAGACTCACTTCCCCCCGGTCCCACAATGAAAGCTTAGGACTGCCCTGCCGCAAACGTTTATCCCCTTCCCAATTTTGGGACCTCCAAGTGATGGCTCGTCAGCCGATCCTGCCACTTACCTGTTGTCAGCATTTGGGCTTCTGGGTTTGCAATTTTCTGCCACTTCCCGCCTGGAATGGGTGGGATGTCGACCAACAGGATTTAAATGATGCACGGCTGTTAAAATTGGCCGGGACTCATTCTGCCGTGGACAGGTGGGAAATGAACTCACCAGCACGGTTTCATGCCAGAGACCCGCTCGCAGTTGAAGTCTAGGCCTTGCATTTTATTTTAAAATGGGTTAACACTTTTGTTAAAATGGTATTAGTGGATTTTCATATGGATGTGTTAATATAATTGTTACCAAAATATTGCACAGTAAAATTTCAAGTCTTTTTTTTCCACATGTACAAAGGTTTACCCACTTAGGACAATATTGTTCTTTCTGCTTGGCAAGAGACTCAGGATTTACTGCAAATTAAAATGCAGTCCTATTTTTCCATTAACAGTTGAAAAGTTTGTTATCATCCTAATCATGCACTGATGAACATTTAATCAATCGTTAGTTAAACTGAAATTAACCTGTATTAAAACAATTAAAGTGCAATCAGTGATGCACAGAAATAAAGATCATTACTAATTATCTCACATCTAGACAAACACTTATCAAATGAGACAAAGAAAGGATATCAATAGTGAGAAATCAGAAAATGTAACTTGAATCCTGAAGAAACAGCCCTCTCAGTTTAAACTATTTATAAAAGCTTCGTACTGAGCTCATGCTGATTGCATAGTGGGCTGCAGGCGCAAAATTGGCACAAAGCTTCTTTCAAAAAGAAATTCAACTTGTTACCTCCTTGTTCATGCCAAAAAAAGGGACAATAGGTGAGCAAAAATTTCATCCGATATTTCATTAAAACCGTCTGTTAGGTTCTACAAGCGGAATGGTATATAGACAAAGGCACAATAGGATTCCTACTACTTTATAGAATTACCCCTGAATTACCCCTGCAAGCCAGTTTTCAAGAATTTTGCAAGATAACAAGTACGTTGTTAAACCCCAACAAAGTATGTTGAGAAACGTGAATAATGAGAACTGACATTGCATAAATTATTTCTTCATTGCATTGAATTCTCTTCATTTCTCTGGCATCAATTCCAGTCTTGCTCTATGTAATGCCATCATTGTTCTGTTTATTGATGCAAATGGAGTTATACTGCTGGCTGACTCCACTTTGTGGGGAGGCACAGTTACACACTCACACAAACTTGTAGACAGAGCACAATTGAATAGCAATACATGAGGCTACCTAAGCTTTTGAAAATGTTTGAAAAGTGAATTAAAAATGTTTATTGAGCTCCAGTTACATTGCTACAAAAATATTTATCTCTACATAGATACCTCAGGAATAGGGTCACATTAATGGCATTGTATTTATAATGGTGGATCAATGAAAATCTCTGCATGGCTATGGCACCAAAAGCACAAAATATTGACAACATTCAGACCTGTGACCCTAGAATTACAGTGACTACTAGGCAAGTAGTCTCTTTTTTCTGTATCTCAGGTAGAGCACTTGACAAGGGTTGTTTCTGTGCTTCGTCCTCTATCTGGGTCTATTATTGACGTAATTCCGCGCAATATGAATGCTTATTGGATTTATATCAACTGTCCACTACTTTAATTTATTTTAATGTGAGTAACTTCCTAAATTATGATAATGAAAATAAATGCCTTGAGTGCATGTATAGGTTGGGCACGTATCTCTCACTATGCATGCACTCTTTGAACTTGTAGCATTTCAAAACTATTTCTTCCAGTTTGTCCAACAAGATAACATACAATTCAAGGGCACATCACCTCTGACTCTGCCCAAGTAGCTCCGGCTATGTGGATCCACATGCTTGGGTAACAGTAGGTCCCTGCTGCCTGCCACAGATACAGGCAAACTTCCCTGTGATCATTCCCCTGCAACTCCTCCTTATCCCCAAGTTCCCAGACAGCAAGGGGTATTTCAAAACTCCTGGTAACACATTAAGATGCTTAAAATAAGTTTGGTAAAATGCTGCAAAGTGGGGGGGGGGGGAAATAATTAAATCAAAAAATGCAAAATATGTGTGAAAACCAAAAGAATGAATAAATACATCCAATAAAAAGTAAAAACAGAAAATCCAAAATGTTAAAATGCAATTATGTGAAACACAATATTGACTCGGGCTGCTATGGGAAGACTCCCATTCACAGTTATTTTTTAATCAATGTCAAGATAGCCCTGCAGCACTTTGCTGTAGCAGCTTAAATCTTGTCCTCCCCCTCTTCACAATCCTCTCATCCAATCATTGTAACACCGTTCAGTGCCCCACCTCCTGCTGCCATTTCCAAACCCAGCCACCGTCACTGCTCTTCCAAGTAATGCCCTCTCATCACACACCGGATGCTTCTTCATAGCACCAGACAAACTATTCAACTCTCACACACAGGTGGTGAGGGCTCTTCAGTACGCCACTCATTAACACACTCCAATTCTTCTTGAAGGACAACCTTGCATACAATGCCAGGGAGAGAACCCTCACTGGTGGAGGGACTCCATCCTTTCAAATGCCGACAGCCGCTGAAGAGGCTGTGAAGGATATCATGGGGAGAGAGAGAGCCAAAGCAGTTACACACGAAAGGCAGGAGAAACAATGCCACAGGGGGATAACCATATTTCAGAAAGATACACCATAATATGAACAGAATTCTGATATTATTAATATATGATATACTGGGTTTAAAAATCTAAAGCCTCAGAGACACAGGCTGCAAACAGAAATACAGGATTCTGAGTAAAGATCAGTTGTTTAACAAAGTTGTAAACATACAAGCTTTGAAATAGGAATTAGTTAAATATACTAAAACAATGACCCTATTGAAATGGCAGTTTGGCGTTTCCGAAAGGCCTGGAGTTTGCAACCAACACAATGAAAAGACCCAGTTTAAAGTATTAAAGAACTAACAAGTGAAACAGAAACACAAATATTAAAAAACCATGTGCCTTTGAAAAGATGACATCAAGTAAAAGAAACACCTGCTGGACAAATAGTTTTATGTTAAACTTGGAATACAGGAAACATAAGATTAAATATGCAACCAATTGAAAACAATTAAACACTCAGTCAAAGTGTCTTTAATTTATACATAGTAAATATGATACCAACAAGAACACTTTGAAGATATGACTTCAATAGATACACCAAGCAATGATATTGTGTTTGTATTGAACTTGGAGCAGTAAGGAGACTCAATGTCTGCTAAAACCAGTAAAGCCAATATTAAGAATTGAATGGAAATTCTTTGATAAGAATGGCATCCATCAGAAACCATTGCTGTCATATTGTTTTTATGATGGTTTTTGGAACACCTGAAGGTAGAGACATAATTATGCATGCAATAGTTGAATTGACAGTAAGATAGAAAGCATTCAACAGAGGTATCAATAAAGACAATTAGCTTACATCAGCAGAGAACTTCAAAAAATAAACCACTGCAAAAAGGGTACAAAAGATAGACCTTTTCAAACAGAAAGTCAGAAGTCGCTGAACGAGCCAAGCATTTCTCAACTTTACAGGCACCATCTGTAAGTTTTTAACTTTGAGTCTCGGGTAATCAAGATATTTGATTTTGGTGGAGGTTCTGGATTTAGAGATAAGTAAGAAATGTGGAAATGTAACGATTTGAGAATAAGGATCTCTGAGAAATAAGAAATGTAAGCTATTTATATTTTGAATTGTTAATGTTGCGACAGACTCAACAGCTGTTAAATGAATGTCGGCTCTTAAATTTTTAGAATTGTCTCAAAGAGTATTTCTGTATGAACTCGCAAACCCAATTTCTGTACACTCTTTTGTAAGGAGTTGCAGAATTCTGGGGGGCATTCTGGACCCTCATAATATCCGAAAGGTTACAGTCTAGTTAAACTTATTAAAAGTGCTATCTGGAGGACGGTAACATCTTCAGTTGTTCCTTTCCTTTAGGGAGAGATAGCCTGAACCTTTAAACCCATTTAAGCATCTTATGGAATTCGGCTATCTCTAACTTAAGTTGAAGGTGAACGTCTGGGGAATACGCCTGATCTAGGGTAGCCCGAACTTGTAATTATCCCTTCACTTGGCCCTATAACCATTAATTTCTCTTAGCAGTCAATTAGTTACCTCACTCAATCTGCATCACAGCGTGGTACTGCACTGAACAATCACACATTTGCAATGATATACCATTGCGTCTAGCTACTAACCATTTTCTCTATCCTCTCTTTCCAGATCCAGCCAGTCCCGGGTCCAATGGTGGTAGAGCAGGAGGAGGATGTACCATCATTCATTCTTATCCTTGCAAGCGCCAACTCAAGTAGGCAAGCTATGATGAAAGGATGTGACTTAGAGGGGTCAACAAGGGGTCATGCAACAAGTCTGCAGGAGTAAGGGCAGGAAGGGAGGACAGATCAGAACACAGTTCACCAGTGAGCTCACATCCAAGCCCTGCTGTAGAGGGCACAGACAATGGGCCAGAATTTGCGGTGGGTAATAACAGCGAACTAACAGCGTCCGCCATTATTACCCCTTTGAAACTGACCGCAGCTTCAGGATTTAGCATGGGCGCATCTAAACATGGAAATCCTGAAGTTGTGGTCAGTCATGCACTGCTCCGACACCAGCTGCGTTGTGACCCTACCCCCATAGCCGGCAATCAGTGTAATCAGTGAAACTGATGAAAACTTGGGCATTTCCACCACAATATCGCTGTTAAATGCCCCATTAAATGTTAGGCCTTGTTGGATTAGGTGTAACCGGGGTTTTAACAGCGTATTGACTACTAAACAAACGTTATGGCCCTGAAAAACTAATTTAAATTTTGTGAAGTGTCATATTTCTCCATTATGATAAAAACTACAATTTTTAAGAAACTTAAAAAACTTTTTTTTACAAAGTTTGTTCATGTTTATTTTGGTCCAACCTTAGCCTCATGTGAGAGCCCCAATCTTTGATTTGCTCTGAAATATTTGTTATAAAATTGAGATAAAAGCAGGTTCTCATTTCTTGCTTCCCTGTCTGCGAGAATTCTGCAATGTGTTTGGCTGCTTATACAGCTTGTTGACGTCACAGCAGATCATGTTAGGGATTCCCCATTATATTGCACTGAAATCACTTAAGGGTCAAAAAAGACAAACTTCTCACCACAGAGATTGCAAGATCTCTGCGGGCAGCTTTCTTCGGGGCCAGTGGTGAACGCCTTTGCTTCCCTGCTGACAGCAAATTCCAGGCCAATGATTTCCAGGGCCCAGCTTTCAAAGTCAAATATTATCTGCAACTAGGAACAATCAGGTACTGCCAATGGTCTACTTGTCAGAGGGGCTACAAAACATGTTGGACAGTGCAGAGGAGTCTACTTCCAACTTGTGTGTAGCACACACATATAGGCATTGAGTTACTGAAATCTACCACTGAGCATATAGTCCCCTCTGATACATTTGGATCCACTATCCAGGAGTCCCAAGTACTTGTGGTAATATCTCTCAGGGGTACACACACCGATTCTGGGCTTCTTCATTTCCTTCAGCTTACTAAACTTGAAGAAAGGCATGAATCGAGGCTTCAGTGCACTCCGACAGCCTGCTCTCCCTCAGATCAGCGGTACAGTAGCATAGTGGTTATGTTACTGGACTAGTAATCCAGTGATACAAGTTCAAATCTCACCATTGCAGCTTGTGAATTGGAATTCAGTTAATTAAATAAATCTGGAATAAAAAGCTAGAAATGGTAACCATGAAGCTATCAGATTGTCATAAAAACCCAACTGGTTTATTAATGTCCTTTAGAGAAGGAAACCTGAAGACCTGTGCGCCAGAACTAGCCACGCTTCTAGCCATGCTGTACCAGTACAGCTACAACATTGGCATCTACCGGACAATTTCCAGGTATGACCCATCCACAAAAATCAGGACAATCTAATCCAGCCAATTACCACCCCGGCAGCCTACTCTCAAACATCAGCAAAGTGATGGAAGGTGTTGTTGACAGTAAGCGGCACTTATTCACCAATAACCTCCTCACCGATACTCAATTTGGGTTTGTAAGATTTTGAAAATTTTAATAAAACTGCTGCTACCGTGTGGAGATCGAAGTTCAGAATGAATTGTGAAATGGTTACAGACAGATTCAAAATGTAGGAAATCAGCATGTGTTCTTTGTTTGTGAAGACACAAAATGGCAGAAGTCAGTAGGGGGTCCTTTGCCTGGCAGTGAGAAGCCACATGGACAGGAAGGAGGAACATGATTGACAAGGAAGTCCCGCCCCCCACACACCTCACAGGAACATGAATGTGTCATGTGGAAGGAACTCCAATCAGGAAATGTTTGGACTGAAACTGACCTATCAGAGGGAGGCGGACAGTGATATATGAGTGGGGCCGGCAGAAAGGCCCTATAACAGAAGTAACCCAGGGCTGGGAGATTCAGAACACAGAAGACAGAACAGGAGAACAGACGAACAGAGAAAGCTGGCCAGTCTATGTTTCGACTTACAACTTCTCTGGATTGATCACCCAGAGATAAAAGAGTATGGACATAAAGCTTAGATATTGTTAAAGGGGGTAGTTTAATGTACGATTGACTTAGAATATAAAGCAGAGGTAGCGTGTAAATTGCTGGGAAATACTGTTATGTACGGGTAAATTGGGCACATATTGATTGCGACGTACACTTGAATTTTGAACTATAATGTGAATAAAGATCAATTTTATTGATCACATCCTCGTCTGTCATTGTTACGCTTATTCGTAATTCTCGAAGTCCGAACCGTAGTAAGAGAGAGGTTTACAGGTTCCGCCAGGACCACTCAGCTCCAGACCTCGTTACAGCCTTGGTTCAAACATGGGCAAAAGAGCTGAATTCCAGAGGTGAGGCGAGAGCGACTACCCTTGACATCAAGGCAGCATTTAATTGAGTTTAGCACCAAGGAGCCCCAGTAAAATTGAAGTCAATGGGGATCAGGGGAAACTCTCCACTGGCATACCTAGCACAAAGGAAGATAGTTATGGTTGTTAGAGGCCAATCATCTCAGCCCCAGGATATTGCTGCAGGAGTTCCTCAGGGCAGTGTCCTAAGCTCAACCATTTTCAGCTGCTTCATCAATGATCTTCCGTCCATCATGAGGTAAGTAGTGGGGATATTCGCTTATGATTGCCATTCGTAATTCCTCAGATAATAAAGCAATCCATGCCCGCATGCAGCAAGACCAGGACAACAACCAGGCTTGGATGGATAAGTGGCAAGTAACATTCGCGCCACACAAGTGCTGGTCAATGACCATCTCCAACAAGAGAGAGTCTAATTGACATTTCAATGGCCTTATCATCGAATCCCCCTCCGTCAACATCCATTGACCAGAAACTTAACTGGACCAGCTAAATACAGTGGCTACAAGAGCAGGTCAGAGGCTGGGTATTCAGCGGCGATTAACTCACTTCCCGACTCCCCAAAGCCTTCCACCATCTACAAGGCGCAAATCAGGAGTGTGATGGAATACTCTCCACTTGCCTGGATGAGTGCAGCTCCAACAACACTTGAAGCTCAACACCAGCCAGGACAAAGCAGTCGACTTGATTGGCACCCCATCCACCACCTTAAACTTTCATGCCCACCACCACAGGCGCAATGTGGCTGCAGTGTATACCATCTACAAGATGCACTGCAGCAACTCGCCAAAGCTTCTTCGGCAGCACCTCCCAAAATCACAACCTCTTCCACCTAGAAGGGCAGCAGGTGCATGGGAACACCACCACCTCCAAATTCCCCTCCAAGTCACATGCCATCCTGATTTGGAAATATATCGCCGTTCCTTCATCGTCGCTGGGTCAAAATCTTGGAACTCCCTCTCTAACAGCACTATGGGAGTACCTTCACCACATGGACTGCAGTGTTTCAAAAAGGCGGCTCACCACCACCTTCTCAATTAGGGATGGGCAATAGATGCTTGCCTTGCTAGCAATGCCCACATTCCAGTAATGAATTAAAAAAAAGTGGGTCTTGCTCATCATCCTCAATATCCTGATGCTTATGTTCCTCTGCCTTTACATCCTCTGCAGCTGGCTCAATAGGTTGATCCCTCCTGAGGGCAAAGTTGTGCAGCATGCAGGACACCTCCAGACTATCTAGGCAATGGAATCTATCCTCGAGGAGGCCTATGATCTGCTCTATCAGGGCTTAGGTGAAGGCATGACATGAATTATACCTCATCTCTGCATCTGTGCTCAGATTCCCGAGAGGCATCATTAGCCAGGTCTGGAGGGGATAACCACCGCCCCCAAACAGCCAGCCTCTGACCCAATGGTCTGGGTGAAAGTGGATGGGAGGTGGAATTAAGGACTGGTGCAGGATGAAGGCGTCATAATAACCTCCAGGAAACCTGGCACAGACCTGCATATTGTCGCACACAGCTGAACGTTCAGCGAGTGGAATCCCTTTCAATTATCCAGCTATTCTACAGGAGTCACAAGGTTAATTTTGTGCAGTCGATAATGCCCTGCACGTAGGTGAAGCTGCAATTCTTGCAAAGTTTTCTGCTTTGTGATGTCCATGGGGAAGGTTATGAAGTCACTGACTTTGGCAAAGAGGACATCCGTCACCTGTCAAATACAGGCCTGCACAGTTGATGTCGCACACAACATCTGGAATGCACCCGAGGAATAAAGGTTCAGGGCCACATTGACTTTGGCAGCCCCAGGAAAGGATGTATGCCACCTTGTCTTGGGCTGCAGTAGGTGATATAGCTCTGTGACTGCCACCCTCTTAAAGTGGAGCCTCCTCTCACACACACTGCTCTTTGGTAAACCAGACATTTTTGTAAAGCTCCTCCTCCTCTGACATCATGATTAGGAAAACCTACTCATGAACCATTGTCCTCAGAGTTGAGAACGGAACTCTGAACCTTTATTTCCATGGCGAGAACATAAGAACATAAGAAATAGGAGCAGGAGTAGGCCAATCAGCCCCTCGAGCCTGCTCCGCCATTCAATAAGATCATGGCTGATCTGATCCTAACCGCCAATCTACTATCACAGAACCATCTCCTGAATCTAATAGAATTAGACACATGAAATAGGAGCAGGATCAGGCTACACGGCCCCTGGGCCCGCTCCGCTACCCACAGGACCATGTCCGATCCGAACCTAGACTCATGTCCAAATTCCTGCCCGCTCCCCGTAACCCTTAATTCCCTTTACTTCTAGGAAACTGTCTATTTCTGTTTTAAATTTATGTAATGATGTAGCTTCTACAGCTTTTTGGGGCAGCATATTCCATGGACCTACCACCCTCTGAGTGAAGTAGTTCCTCCTCGTCTCAGTTTTGAAAGAGCAGCCCCTTATTCTAAGACTATGCCCCCTAGTTCTAGTTTCACCCATCATCGGGAACATCCTCCCCGCATCCACCTGATCCAACCCCTTCACAATCTTATATGTTTCAATAAGATCGCCTCTCATTCTTCTGAACTCCAATGAGTAGAGTCCCAATCTACTCAACCTCTCCTCATATGTCCATCCCCTCATCCCCGGGATTAACCGAGTGAACCTTCTTTGTACTGACTCGAGAGCAAGTATGTCCTTTCTTAAGTATGGACACCAAAACTGTACGCAGTATTCCAGGTGCGGTCTCACCAATACCTTGTACAACTGAAGCAATACCTCCCTATTTTTATATTCTATCCCCCTAGCAATGAAAGCCAACATTCCATTGGCCTTCTTAATCACTTGCTGCACCTGCATACTAACCTTTTGAGTTTCGTGCACCAGGACCCCCAGATCCCTTTGTACTTCAGTACTTTCCAGTTTCTTGCCATTAAGATAATAACTTGCTCTACGATTTTTCCTGCCAAAGTGCATAACCTCACACTTTCTAGTATTGTATTCCATCTGCCAAATCTCTGCCCACTTACTTAGCCTGTCTATGTCCCATTGCAGGTTTTTTATGACCTCCTCGCTCACTACTTTCCCTCCCATCTTAGTATCATCTGCAAACTTTGATATGTTACACTCGGTCCCCTCCTCCAAATCGTTAATATAGATTGTAAAGAGTTGGGGACCCAGCACTGACCCCTGCGGAACACTACTAGTTACTGATTGCCAGTCTGAGAATGAACCATTTATCCCAACTCTCTGCCTTCTGTTAGATAGCCAATCCTCTATCCATGCCAGAATATTACCCCCAATCCCGTGATTTTTTATCTTAAGCAATAATCTTTTGTGTGGCACCTTGTCAAATGCCTTTTGGAAGTCTAAATACACTACGTCCACTGGTTCCCCTTTATCCACCCTATATGTTACTTCCTCAAAGAACTCCAGCAAATTTGTCAAACATGACTTCCCCTTCATAAAACCATGCTGACTTTGTCCTATTAAATTATGATTATCCAAATGTCCTGTTACTGTCTCCTTAATAATGGACTCCAAAATTTTACCTACCACAGATGTTAGGCTAACCAGTCTATAGTTTCTAGCCTTCTGTCTACTGCCCTTTTTAAGAGACTGCTTAATGTACAAGCTATTAAATATTTTTTTCTTTGCACTACTTATGTCTAATGTAAGTAACTTAATTAGATTATATCTAATAGAAATTCCACTGAAATTCTCTATATAAATTTGTGCCCATAAACACACTGCTTAACTTTTTCCTACTTCCCCCCCACCCCTGCCCCCGACCCGTGATCCCAACTGAGCTAATCAGGTAAATTGAGCCCTTGCTCGGCTGATAGCAGGAACTTCCCAGTGACATGGTGAGTAAAACGTGTGTGTTTCCATCATCCTCCTGACCAGAGCATGGAAATGCACTCTGCCCTGCCAAACAATGGCTGCACCTGTTGGAGGTGCAGAACTTCAGCAGTAGCTACTTATCCTCTCTACTATCCCAGCAAGACAGATACCAAATTCTGGATGCATGAATGAGTGTTTGCATAACCAACCTCCAGGAATTCCAACAGCTGTCATCCCAACCTTCAGTTTCCTTAACAACTATCTAATGGAAATAACAACAGAAAATGCTGGAAAAACTCAGCAGGCCAGGCAACATCCGTGGAGAGAAAATAGAGTCAACGTTTCAGGTCGAAACCCTTCGTCAGGATTGAAGAAACACAGGAAATGAAACAGATTAAAAGGCCAGTTTGGGGGCTGGGAAATGGGGATGAGAGAAGAAAAGAGAAGTGAAGAGACATTAAGAGGTATTCAAAAAGAGACGAGATGGTGATAGGACAAGTAAAGAGACAAAAGACAGCTCTAGATTAGGTGTGAAATGCGCTGGCAGAATGAGAGACAGCTGCCATGTGGGAGAGAAAAAAAGGGGGGAAGGGCACAAAACAAAGGTGTGGATAAAAAATATATATAAAATTGTAATAGGGGCTGAGGTTATGATCTGAAATTGTTGAACTCGATAGAGAGTCCGGAAGGCTGTAAAGTGCCTAATCGGAAGGGAAGGGAAGAGTCGGAGAAGACTTCCTCGACTTCTCTGTCTCCATCTCTGCGGATAGGTTATTGACCAACATTCACTACAAGCCCACTGACTCCCACAGCTACCTGGACTACACTTCCTCCCACCCTGCCTCCTGTAAGGACTCTATTCCATTCTTCCATTTTCTCCGTCTCCGCCGTATCTGCTCCAATGATGCCACCTTCCACACCAGTGCTTCCGACATGTCTTCCTTTTTCCTCAACCGAGGATTCCCCTCTACCGTGGTTGACACGGCCCTCGACCGTGTCCGTTCTATCTCCTGCACTTCTGCCCTCACCCCTGCCCCTCCCTCCCGGAACCACGATAGGGTTCCCCTTGTCCTCACCTTTCACCCCACTAGTCTCCACATTCAACGACTCATCCTCCGTCATTTCCGCCACCTCCAATGTGATCCCACCACTAAATGCATCTTCCCCTCCCCTTTCAGCATTCCATAGGGACCGCTCCCTCCGAGACACCCTAGTCCACTCCTCTATCACCCCCAGCACCCCTTCCCCTTCGCCCGACACCTTCCCGTGCAAGCGCAGGAGATGCAACACCTGCACTTATACCTCCCCCCTTCCCACTGTCCAGGGCCCCAAACACCCCTTCCAGGTGAAACAGTGATTTACTTGTACTTCTTGCAATTTAGTACGCAGATTGGGTGACCGCTTTGCGGAACACCTCCATTCAGTCCGTAAGGGTGACCCAGAGCTTCCGGTCGCCTGTCATTTTAATTCACTGCCCCATTCCCACTCAGACCTCACCGTCCTCGGCCTCTTGCATTGTTCCACGGAAACCCAGCGTAAACTCAAGGAACAACACCTCATCTTCCGATTAGGCACTTTACAGCCTTCCGGACTCAATATCGAGTTCAACAATTTCAGATCATAGCCTCGGCCCCTATTACATTTTTATATATATTTTTTATCTACGCCTTTGTTTTGTGCCCTTCCCCCCTTTGTTTTCTCTCCCACATGGCAGCTGTCTCTCATTCTGCCAGCGCATTTCACACATAGTCTAGAGCCGTCTTTTGTCTCTTTACTCGTCCTATCACCATCTCGTCTCATTTTGAATACCTCTTAATGTCTCTTCACTTCTCTTTTGTTCTTTCATCCCCATTTCCCAGCCCCCAAACTGGCCTTTTAATCTGTTTCATTTCCTGTGTTTCTTCAGTCCTGACGAAGGGTTTCAACCTGAAACGTTGACTCTATTTCTCTCTCCACAGATGTTGCCTGGCCTGCTGAGTTTTTCCAGGAGTTTCTGTTGTTATTTCAGATTTCCAGCATCCACAGTATTTTGCTGTCGAACTATCTAATGGACATTTGGTATCAGATTGACATTAGGAATTTTGCCATCAGCATGTTGAGAGGACTTTTTCAGGACAGTTTACAGTGGCAGGTTTTCTCGTCACCAACTGCTTAACTCCGGCCCTCAAGTGAAGAACTTTGGAAAAGAGATGTGCCTGCACGGAGGCACAATGCCTTTCCAGGTGATTGTGTGACAGGCCAGTATAGGCTCGAATTCTCCTTTCCTGCAACTGTATCCCCCAAGAATGCCTATTTCCACCTCCGTAACAGCGCCCATCTCCACCCCTGCCTCAGCTCATCCGCTGCTGAAACCCTCATCCATGCCTTTGTTACCTCTAGACTTGACTATTCCAATGCACTCCTGGCTGGCCTCCCACATTCTACCCTACATAAACTTGAGGTGATCCAATACTCGGCTGCCCGTGTCCTAACTCGCACCAAGTCCCGTTCACCCATCACCTCTGCGCTCGCTGACCTACATTGGCTCCCGGTTAAGCAATACCTTGATTTCAAAATTCTCATCCTTGTGTTCAAATCCCTCCATGGCCTCGCCCCCTCCCTATCTCTGTAATCTCCTTCAGCCCCACAAGCCTGCCCCCCTCCCCCCCTCCCAAGAGATATCTGTGCTCCTCTAATTCTGGCCTCTTGAACATCCTTGATTATAATCGCTCCACCATTGGTGGCCGTGAATTCTGTTGCCTAGGCCCTACGCTCTGGAATTCCCTGCCTAAACCTCTCCACCTTGCTACCTCTCTTTCCTCCTTTAAGATACTTCTTAAAACCTATCTCTTTGACCAAGCTTTTGGTCACCTGCCCTAATTTCAATATATGTGGCTTGGTGTCAAATTTTTTGTCTTGTAGTACTCCTGTGATTGCCTTGGGACATTTTACTATGTTAAAGGTGCTATATAAATACAAGTTGTTGTTGTTGTTGTTGCTTGGCACAAATCAACATCACAGTTTGTTGCTGGATCTCACACGAGCCAAAGGAAGTCTTTCACTGCATGTCTATAAACTATAAAGGAGATCAGTTTTGACTTATGTCACAGCTTAATCTGCATCTAGACTTTGCGGTCACAGAAGAGAGATGAGAAAGACTAGAGTGCCCTTCGCCCCTTCTCATCAATGCCCCAAAGAACTGTGCTCAAGCTAAACTGATAGCCACTAAAACTCCTGGTACCAGTATAAATCAACAAATGAAAGAGATGCTCCTTGTATTATCCAATCAGTACCTTAAAGATCGTCTAGTGAACTGTGCAGACCCATTATACTGTATTTGGGACTACCCACCATCATATCACACTGGTTAACCCACTGTTCAAGATGGTGGACAGTGAGCTAAACAGTGGGATATGCTGGTAAGTTTGTGCAACACAAAATCATGTGAAAAAAACACACTTCAATTCTTTCATAAATGGCTGGAACAGACACTCTGAGACTATCTCTTAAAATTCAATCTAGTACATCATCAATGAAGACGTTGAATAGAAAGGTGACAGTGGACAATTTGCCTCACTTCCCTTTTGAGAGAGAAAGGCTCAATGGGGGAAAAATGCAGTTGTTTGCGCCTCCCGTTAGCACCTTAAGAGGGTGCCAAGTTGGGCGCAAAACAACTAGCGCCCGGGCGCAGCGATGTTTGCGCCGCTCGCGAAATTAACTAGGTATTTTGTGGCGGCACTAAACACTACCGCCACGATCTCCTGCGCCGGCAGATCGTGACGTCAGTCGAGTGCGCAACACCCCGTTAGCGCCCCGGACCGGAAATTGAGTGGCGCCCCCTGCCTTACCGCCTGCCGCTAGCAACGACAGGTTGAGGAGAGCGTTATGCTGTTAGAAAGGGACTAGGGGAGCGCTATTTAAAGGCGACCACTTCCTGCCTTTTTTTGTCGGTGACATTTTTGCACCACGCATTCTGAGAGAGAGAGAGAGAGAGACTTCTGGAGAGATTCAACGCTGTGTGAAGGAGTTTTGGGTACTGAGCAGCACTTTGCAGGTTGGTTTTCATTTGCCCTTCCTTGTATCGATTTAGAGGAGACTATGGGGGCTGCACTCTGAGCTCTTCCCCTGGTTCTCTCCATTATTCTTTCCAGCAGATTTGATGTACAGCTCTCCAGGCTGAGATTCAGGCCGAGATTCAAGGCTGCAATGAGCAGGATGTGGATGGAGAGCAAGATCAACCCTCCCCTTTAAGATAAAAACAGAAAATGCAGGAGAAACTCAGCAGGTCAAGCAGGGAGAAACAGATTTAACGTTTCAGGTCGATGACCATTCATCAGAACTCCCCTTTAAGAATTGGACGGTGCCAGTGTGTCTGTGTTCCATTGCTGACTGAAATCACTTGAGCTTCACCAGCGCTGTGAGGTAGCGCCTCGCTCCTCAGCCTTAGTGCCTTAAGAGAGGTGTGTAGCACCTGATTTAGCGCTCCAATCACCTCCAGGGGCGATAAAAGCCAAGTTTGCTGTCGGTGGCGATAATTAGCGCCAGGCGCTAAACTTTGCGCTCCACCAATAATAGCGCCCCAAATGGGGCGATACCGAATTTTTCCCCCAATGAGTTTCCCATCCACCCTTGCATGGATCTTGGAACTAGAGTACACCTCTCAGATAAAATTTATGATTCAACCACATAATCGGTTAGCTCATAGCCTCAAAACAACTAACATTACACATCTGTAATAGAAATCTCTGCAGCAGATATTGTTATGAACAATTAATGTAAAGTAACCCAAACTTTTTGGTAACTTTTGTGCAAAAGTCACAATCAGCCCAATGTTGTGCAGTGCAACAATTTCTTTTGCGTCAAAGCTGATGATAGAATTTTAAAACCCATTAATTGAGCCTCACTATTGTTTGGTAGAGACAAAAGATGGCTTTTTATTTTGTAATTATGATATTTATCTCCTTAGCTGTTATGCTACCGATAAGGCGTGTTCCATAGTCTTGTGCAGTCCCTCTGTTTTTCTCACTTCATGTGTTACCACCATCATGCTGCAAATATGATCTGAGGTTAGAAATTACCAAGAATATCCACAAGGGATGAATATTTGAATAATTATAGCTATATTTGCAGTGCTGCATTATTGTATGAATTATCTATAGGCATTTTATCTAAGGTTGGAATGTAAATGTGTAATGAATGTGGCAGTGGACAAAAGCCTTTACTATGACATTAAAAAAAACGTGTTCCCACTATGACAGTACTCAGAGGGCTGTATTCTTCTACTGCCCTTTAATATTACTGAAAGAAATCATAAGATTAAGAATGAGAAAAGACCCGTCTTGCCACCTTGTCCCTATTCTGACAGGGCTCTGTATCAAAGCTTCAGCCAGTCATTCATATCCTATTATTCACATGCCAATTTAAGGTTACCATCATACTACTTAGACCTTATCCATGGCCATGCTTATCATAGTCTTAGCCTAGATTCGGAATTAATCCCATTAAATTTCTTCTCAAATAGAAACATCTTCAGTTTTTTTTCCCCAGTAAGTTGACTCTGTGATAAATTCCATAAATTATACACAATAAGAGAAATAATAAAAGGTTTCTTCTGAACTCCTACCTTCCTGGTAATTTGCTGATTTTTTAAGGTTACAGTTCTTTATGCTTAGTGCAAGGAATGTAATAACTTCTATCTTTTCTAGATCAAGTTAGTTCCAATATTTGAATCATGTCTCTTCAGTCATAATTTTTATATACATATAGCAGTCATACCTCTTCCATTCCTAAAAAATGTATTCTCATGATGTGGGCATCACTGGCAAGGCCAGGATTTATTACCCATCCCTAGTTGCTCTGAGGTGGTGGTGGTGGCAATTACTTCTTGAAAGTGGCTTTCTAGGCGACTTCAGAGGGAAGTTAAGAATCAAGTAAATTGGCGTGGGACTGAAGTTACACAAAGGACAGCAGGTCTCCTTCCCTAATAGTGAACCGCATGAATTTTTACGACAATTGGAAAGCTTCATGGTCACTTTTACTGTTTATTTCCATTTTTTTAATAAACTGAATTTCTTAATCAGCCATGGTGCGAGTTGAACTCACATTTTCTGGATTAGTAGTCCAGGCCTCTGGGTTAAAAATACAATTTTCCAGATTTTTTTCCTCAAATTGGCCTGGCTTTTCACCTTTCCTAGGACATCGCATGATTTTGGGTGGGTGGCGAGTGTATTTATTGTGATACACAAGGTATCACAATTATGTGGACAGACTGGATGGACCAGAGGGTCTTTACTTGTCCGTCATTGTTTCCTCCTTTAAGACACTCCTTAAAAGCTACCTCTTTGATCCAGCTTTTGGTCATCTGCCCTAATATCTCCTTGTGTGGCTCGGTGTCAAATTGTGTTTGAAAGCGCTCCTGTGATGCGCCTTGGGATGTTTTACTAAGTTATAGGCGCTATATAAATGCAAGTTTAATTGTTGTATATTCGTACTACTGTATATATTTACATTATTTCTGCTGTTCCATTGCTCATCTGTCTGTAATTATAGACTATTAACCTGGGATTGCCACAGGGGTTCTCCAACAGGAGATCAGCAGAACTGCTGGATAAATAATGTAAATGCCTAAAAATGGTCATGTACACCATTTCTCTGGGGGTTCTGCAGATATCCCACTGAAGTCATGGCAAAATATTGGAAGAACTGTATGGAAATTCATGGCCTATTATTTTGCAGCAAATGTTTAGAAAATATTGAACCCTCCATTCACAACTTGTATTCCATTTAAGGCCAAAGTAACACATTTTTGAAGGGAGTTATTTTGTAGCCCAAGAAAATTTACTTGAAACTGCTCCTTGATGTGACTTCATTATTATGGCATTATTTTTTGTCACAGTCACATGGTTATCAAGGAACCAATGAGTAGCTGCTACTATAGATCTTTGGAAGATGAGAGATTTTGCAATTACTTTGTTCCTGTGTACCAATCACATTGCTCACAACCAGTGATGTGATGGGACACTCAGCTATAACTGTATAAACTGAAGCCTGCTGGATTCCTGCTCCTGTCTGGCCCGACCTTTCTTAACCAGCATTCGCCTAGATCTCTGCCAATCAAATCAGTCACATCCTTACCAACAGCCAATGGGCCTGCTAGAAAGCGACACTAACATTTGAGGCGGTTCAGTGATTACTGTTGGTCAGTAAGCTGCCTCAAAAAATGACACAAATGTTTACATACTATGTATGTGGATATCCGGTTCCCTCTCACTCCTCAGACAAAAAAAAAGCAAAATTAGCAACATGCCTCACCACAATCACATGCTGCACAGTGGTGCATAAAACCAAATTTTGTTTTGGTGTATTATGCCTGCACAACCAGTTGTTCACAGCTTTTTTGAAACCATGAAACCAATTAAAATGTGTGAAAGATGAGACTTGGATTCCTTCTGTTGCTGCATCAGAAAATGCATTAACTTTGATTTTTTTCCCCATTCCTTTTTCACAGCTGGTGTTCATTTCTAATTATTAGATTCAAACAGGGAACCTAATATCGGCTGTAAATGTTCTGGATGCTGAATCTGAATATGACATTTTAAACATAAGCTCACTGATATTCATGCTAGGCAGACTTCATAACATTAAGACAAATAGTCTGTGGATCCCAGCTGGGAGCATAAAGTTCAAACACGCTCCTTTTGACAGCTGTCTACAATTAATGAATGGCAAAGAAAAAAAATACAATAAGCTTCAGCTTCAGAAAATTCCCTTCATAGAAAATTATTAATAATCTCCAGAGCTCACTTTATGCACTTAAAACTCAGTGAAACCTCTGTATCTTTGAATGCATGAAAAGGCAAAGGATTCAAAGAAATAGGAGTTTAAACGCGAGCTCTATTGGGAATATTGGGAAATATTTTGCTCTGTCCCGGAGTGCTAAATCACACTGATCAAATTATTAAATAAATATTATCTCCCCCGACGTTGATTAAAATGATTGGTAATCGCTGGTATTCCATTAAGAATGATAAATGGTTAGTAGTTACCATTGGAAACCTAGGGGGAAAAATTCGGTATCTACCACTTTGGGGCACTAATACTGCCTGGGTGCCAACTTTAGTGCCCGGCGCTAATTAGCACCGGCGACTGCAAAATTGAGTTTGAGCGCCCCAAGAGGGAAGTAGAACGCTAAATCAAGCACTACACACTTCTCTTAGGGCGCTAACGTCAGAGCGTGGGGCGCTACCTTCAGAGCGCTAATCAAGTTCCTGCGCTGTCAGTTAGAGAGTCACCAGACAGACTGGCGCCTTCCAGTTCTTAAAGGGAGGTTTAAACATGCTGCACAGCCTCACTCTGATCATTGCTGCTTGACCTCCCAATGAACCGGTAAATCGGCAATCCCAGGTATCAAAGCCTGCTCTTTCTGTCGTTCTCAACGGCAGGTGGTAAGTCAGGGGAAGCGACAGAATTTTGCATCCAGGGCACTAACGGGGCTTTGCACACTCATTGACGCCATGGTCTGAGCGGTGCTAGAGGGCGAATCGCTAAGTGTTAGTGCTGGCTCAAAATGTCAACTGAATTTCACAGGCGGCATTGGAATTGCTGCGCCCGAACAACATGTCCTTAGTTCCCCGCCCGGGCGCTAACAGGAGGCGCTAAGGCACCAAATTTCTAGCCCTTAGACTCATACCGGATAGTGCTATTTGGTCTATGCACGAATACTGGGATTCATTTGGATTTGAATCTGTCTAAATCTTGAACTAATAGCTTATTCTGTGACTGCCCTTGACATCAAGGCAGCATTTGACCGAGTGTGGCATCAAGGAGCCCTAGTAAAATTGAAGTCAATGGGAATCGGGGGGAAAGCTCTCCACTGGCTGGAATCATAACTAGCACAAAGGAAGATGATTGTGGTGGTTGAGGGTCAATCATCACAACCCCAGGACATTGCTGCAGGAGTTCCACAGGGCAGTGTCCTAGGCCCAACCATTTTCAGCTGTTTCATCAAAGACCTTCCCTCCAATATAAGGTCAGAAATGGGGATGTTTGCTGATGACTGCACAGTGTTCAGCGCCATTCACAACTCCTCAGATAATGAAGCAGTCCATGCCCACATGCAACAAGACCTGGACGACGTTCAGGCTTGGGCTGATAAGTGGCAGGTAACATTCACGCCACACAAGTGCCAGGCAATGACTATCTCCAACAAGCGAGAGTCTAACCACCGCCCCTTGGCATTCAATGGCATTATCATCACCGAATCCCGCAGCATCAGCATCCTGGGGGTCACCATTGGCCAGAAACTTAACTGGACCAGCCACATAAATACTGTGGCAACAAGAGCAGGTCAGAGGCTAGGTATTCTGTGGCAAGTGTCTCACCTCCTGACTCCCCAAAGCCTTTCCACCATCTACAAGGCACAAGTAAGGAGTGTGATGGAATACTCTCCACTTGCCTGGATGAATGCAGCTCCAACAACACTCAAGAAGCTCGACATCATCCAAGACAAAGCAGCAAGCTTGATTGGCACCCCATCCACCACTTTAAACATTCACTCCATCCACCACCAGCGTACTGTGGCTGCAGTGTGTACCATCTACAAGATGCACTGCAGCAACTCGCCAAGGCTTCTTCGGCAGCACCTCCAAAACCCGCAAACTCTTCCACCTAGAAGGACAAGGGCAGTAGGAGCATGGGAACACCACCACCTCTAAGTTCCCCTCCAAGTCACACACCATCCTGATTTAGAAATATATCGCCGATCCTTCATCATCGCTGGGTCAAAATCCTGGAACTCCCTACCTAACAGCACAGGATATGCACAAATCAAATCAAACATACCTGTAATTAGGGAATTGGCCTGGACCCCCAAGAAAGGATAAAATCATTTTTAGAACCATCTGGATTGGCCGCCTTACACACGGGAGATGGATGGGGTTGCATTTGGGGGTTAAGAGGGATTCCCATTATTTGTTTCTTTCCCTACTTCAGCCGAGGGTTCTATCCTTTTTTTTGCCCATGTCAGAAGATTGCACGACTGACTAGTTGGGGAGGTGGGGGGGGGGAGCGGGGGGATGGTGCGAGGCTGGGTGATGGTGTGCGTAAGTTTAATGGACCAGCTGGTCTTTTCCTGTGTGTTCATTTCTGTATGGCCAGTGTCGGGAGTGGTGAGAGCGAAGGTTCAGTGAGTATTTAAACTCACTTTCGCGGGCTTTTTTTAACAGGCCATTGTCGGGAGCGGTGAGAGCGGAGACTCTGTGAGTATTTAAACTCACTTTCAAGGGCTTTTTTTCACAGGCCATTGTCGGGAGCGGTGAGGGCAGAGATTCAGTGAGTATTTAAACTCACTTTCGCGGGCTTTTTTCACAGGCCAGTGTCGGGAGCGGTGAGAGCAGAGGTTCAGTGTGTATTTAAATTCACTTTCGCGAGCTTTTTTTCGCAAGCCATTGTCGGGAGCGGTGAGAGCGGAGACAGAGAAACATAGAAATATAGAAGATAGGAGCAGGAGTAGGCCATTCGGCACCTCGAGCCTGCTCCGCCATTCAATGCGATCATGGCTGATCATCCAAATTCAGTACCTGGTCCCTGATTTCTCCCCGTACCCCTTGATCCCTTTAGCCTTGAGAAATATATCCAACTCCTTCTTGAATATATTTAATGAATTGGCCTCTACTGCCTTCTGTGGTAGAGAATTCCACAGGTTCACCACTCTCTGGGTGAAGAAATTCCTCCTCATTTCTGTCCTAAATGGCCTACCCCTTATCCTTAGACTGTGACTCCTGGTTCTGGACTCCCCGACCATCAGGAGCATCCTTCGAGCATCTAGTCTGTCTAGTCCTGTTAGAATTTTACAAGTTTGATGAGATCCCCTCTCATTCTTCTAAACTCCAGCGAGTACAAGCCCAAACGATCTAATCTCTCCTCATACGTCATTCCTGCCATCCCAGGTATCAGCCTGGTGAATCTTCGCTGAACTCCTTCCCTGGCAAGAATATCCTTCCTCAGATAAGGCGACCAAAACTGCACACAATACTCAAGATGTGGTCTCACCAAGGCCCTGTACAACTGCAGCAAGACATCCTTGTTCCTGTACTCAAACCCTCTCGCTACGAAGGCCAACATACCAGTTGCCTTCTTAACCGCCTGCTGCACCTGCATGCTTACCTTCAGCGACTGGTGCACAAGGACACCCAGGTCTCGTTGCACTTCCCTTTCTCCCAATCTATTGCCATTCAGATAATAATTTGCCTTCCTGTTTTTGCTACCAAAGTGGATAACCTCACATTTATCCACGTTATATTGCATCTGCCATGCTTCTGCCCAATCATCCAACCTGTCCAAATCATCCTGGAGTTTCTCGGCATCCTCCTCACAGCACACACGCCCAACCAGCTTTGTGTCGTCTGCAAATTTGGAGATATTACATCTAGTTCCCTTGTCTAGATCAATAATATATATTGTGAATAGCTGGGGTCCAAGGACCGATCCCTGCGGTACCCCACTAGTCACTGCCTGCCATTCGGAAAAAGACCTGTTTATTCCAACTCTTTGCTTTCTGTCTGCCAACCAGTTCTCTATCCAAGTCAGTACCTTGCCCCCAATCCCATGTGCCTTACACGCTAATCTCTTATGCGGGACCTTATCGAAAGCCTTTTGAAAGTTGAAATACACCACATCCATTGGTTCTCCCTTATCTATTTTACCAGTTACATCCTCAAAAAATTCCAGTAGATTAGTCAAGCACGACTTACCCTTTGTAAATCCATGTTGACTTTGTCCGATCCTGTCACTGTTTTCCAAGTGCTCTGCTATTATATCTTTTATAATGGACTCTAGCATTTTCCCCACTACCGATGTCAGGCTTGCTGGTCTGTAATTCCCCGTTTTCTCTCTACCACATTTTTTGAACAGTGGGGTAACATTAGCTACCCTCCAATCCATGGGTACTGTTCCAGATTCCATCGAATGTTGGAAGATGATCAGCAATGCATCTACTATTTCTAGGGCCACTTCCTTAAGTACCCTAGGATGTAGTTTATCAGGCCCTGGGGATTTATCGGCCTTCAATCCCATCAATTTCCATAACACCATTTCCCTACAAATACTGATTTCTTTCAGTTCCTCCCTTTCATCAGACCCTATGTTCCCTGACATCTCTGGGAGGTTATTTGTGTCCTCCTTTGTGAAGACAGAACCAAAATATATATTTAATTGGTCTTCCATTTCTTTGTTCCCCGTTATAAATTCCCCTGATTCTGACTGCAAGGGACCTACGCTTGACTTCACCAATCTTTTTCTCTTCACATATCTATAAAAGTTTTTACAGTCAGTTTTTATGTTCCCTGCAAGATTACTCTCATATTCTATTTTCCCCTTCTGAATTAATACCTTTTTCCTCCTTTGTTGAATCCTAAACTGCTCCCAATCCTCAGGTTTACTGCTTTTTCTGGCCAATTTATATGTCCTCTCCTTGGATCTCATGCTATCCCTAATTTCCCTCGTTAGCCACGGTTGGGTCACCTTTTTTGTTTTATTTTTATGCTAAACTGGGATGAACAAATTCTGTAGTTCATCCATTTGGTCTTTGAATGTTTGCCATTGCCTATCCACCGTCAACCCTTTGAGTGACATTCCCCAAACAATCCTACCCAACACACGCCTCAGGCCATCGTAGTTTCCTTTATTTAAATTCAGGACCCTAGTCTCTGAGTCAACAACTTCATTCTCCATCTTAATGAAGAATTCTATCAGATTATGATTGCTCCGACCCAAGGGGCCTCGTACAACAAGATTGTTAATTAATCCTTTCTCGTTACATAATACCCAGTCTAATATGGCCTGATCTCTGGTTGGTTCCGCGACATATTGGTCCAGGAATTCCTCCTCCACAATATTGTTGCTAATTTGGTTAGCCCAAATTATATGTAGATTAAAGTCATCCAAGATGACTGCTGTGCCCTTATTGCACGCTTCTCTAATTTCCCTTTTAATGCCATCCCCAACCTCCGCATTAATGTTTGGAGGTCTATATATCACTCCCACTAACGTTTTCTGCCCCTTGGTATTTCTCAGTTCTACCCATACAGATGCCACATCATCAGAGCTAATATCCTTCCTTACAATTGTGTTAATCCCTTCTTTAACCAGCAATGCTACCCCACCTCCCTTTCCTTTTTGCCTATCTTTCCAGAATATTGAATACCCCTGGATGTTGAGTTCCCAGACTTGGCCACCCTGGAGCCATGTTTCCGTAATCCCAATCAAATCATAATCGTTTACCTTTATTTGCGCAGCTAATTCATCCACCTTATTACGAATGCTCCTCGCATTATGACACAAAGCCTTCAGGCTTGTTTTTTTAACGCTCTTAGACCTATTAGAATTATTATTTACTGTGGCCATGTTTGATTTAAACTGTTGATTTCTCTGACTGCCACTTTTGTTTTTCTCCTTCCTATCTTTTTCTTTTATCCTTGTTTCCCTTTCCTCTGTCCCTCTGCTCAGGTTCCCAACCCCCTGCCATTTTAGTTTAAACCCTCCCCCAGAGCACTAGCAAACACTCCCCCTAGGACATTGGTCCCGGCCCTGCCCAGGTGCAAACCGTGCGGTTTGAACTGGTCCCACCTACCCCAGAACCGGTTCCAATGTCCCAGGAATTTGAATCCCTCTCCCTCACACCATTCCTCTAGCCACGTATTCATCTGAAATATCCTTCTATTTCTACTCTGACTAGCACATGGCACTGGTAGCAATCCTGAGATTACTACCTTTGAGGTCCTATTTTTTAATTTAGCTCCTAACTCCCTATATTCAGCTTTTAGGACCTCATCCCATTTTTTACCTATATCGTTGATACCTATATGCACCACGACAACCGGCTGTTCACCCTCCCCTTCCAAAATGTTCTGCAGACGCTCTGAGGCATCCTTGACCCTTGCACCAGGGAGGCAAGACACCATCCCGGAGTCTCGTTTGCGGCTGCAGAAATGCCTATCTATTCCCCTTACAACAGAATCCCCTTTTACTATAGCTCTACCCCTCTTTTTCCTCCCGTTCTGTGCAGCAGAACCACCCCTGGTGCCAGGAAGTTGGCTGCTGCTGCCTTCCTCTGATAAGCCATCCCCCCCAACAGTACTCAAAGTGGTGTATCTGTTTGAGAGGGGGATGTCCACAGGGGACCCCTGCACTACCTGCCTGTGCCTAGTACTCTGTCTGTTGGTCACCCATTCCCTTTCTGCCTGTCCAACCTTTGTCTGCGGTGTGACCAACTGATCAAACGTGTTATTCACGACGTCCTCAGCATTGCGAATGGTGCAGTATGAATCCAATCGCAGCTCCAGCGCCGCAATGCAGTCTGCCAGTAGCTGCAGCTGGACACACTTCCTGCACACATGGTTGTCAGGGACACTTTCCCTGAGTTCCCACATATCGCAGGAGGAGCATACCACAGCACCGGGCTGTCCTGCCATGACTTACCCTTTAGTTAATTGCAATTAAATTAAATCAAATCAATCCCACCAATTTCACGACAGTTCAATGATATATTTAAGGGTCCTGGTTTACAAACAGTCCCCGCTACACCACAGAGAGCTTAGAAACTATAAACCACAGAGTTAAAGTTTAAAAGAGAGAAATACTCACCAACCAATCACTTACCTGCTTTCTGGTGACGTCACACTTCGATTACTTTTTACTTCTCTCCCTCTCTGTGAGATTGGAGATTAGTACGCCTACCTGATCTCTTGGAGCCTTTTATAGCCCCGCTGCTGCCGCTGAGATTCCCGCCGACGCTCAGTGAGTATTTAAACTCACTTTCGGGGGCTTTTTTTCACAGGCCATTGTCGGGAGCGGTGAGAGTGGAGGTTCAGTGAGTATTTAAACTCACTTTCGCGGGCTTTTTTACACAGGCTTACCAATCTCGCAGACCGATGGCAGCGTTCCAGAGCCACGCCACGATTCAAAACATGATGCGGGCAGGAGGAAGCAGCTGATTGGGTGAGTACTTATACTGCTCTATAATTTGACAGTTAAAGTTCATAGGCCTAGAAATTCAGTATAGCCACTTTTGGGGCGGTAAAGTCGGGCGGGCGCTAAAGTTTGCGCCCGCCGGAAAGTGGAGGCCACTTCGCCGATATTCAGTAGCTTTGGCCAAGGAGTTTGCTCGAGCGCTAAAACTGGCGTTGCACGCCTATCTTTAGGCGCTAAGCCGGCGGTGAAGACTGATACCGCCGAGGCCGAGCGCAGCGCAGGTGCGGTCATGTTTTGATTGACAGCAGACACCCTGGCGCCGGCCAGCTCTTAAAGGGGGAAGGGTCGACTTGGTCTGCTGCCACGCCCTGGATACTGCAGCCCTCCAGCTAGGCCTAAACACTGCTGCTGGAGAGAAATAGCGCCAGGAAGGATGCAGAGGGCCCGTGAGCGAGCGCAGCGCTTCTCTGCCCATGATTTAAAGGTGCTGGTTAGGGCTTTGGAGAAGAGAAGCCATATCTTGTTCCCGGACAGTGGCAAGAAGCCTCCCAAGAGGGTGTACAGGAGAGCCTGGAGGGAACTCGCCCAGAGGGTCACAGCCAACAGCAATGTCCCCAGGACTGCTGACCAATGCCGGAAAAAGTTTAACGACCTCACTCGGGTTGTCAGGGTGAGTACCCTTTCCAGTGTCCTCCTCATCCTTGCATGTGCACCTCACATTATGGGCAAAAGGACCTCAAAGGCCTAATGGCCAGCCCTCATCCAGCAGCTATGGCACCGGCATGAACATCAATTGCACTTTCTGCACTTTACACACTGGCCAAGCTATTCGACCATGGGAGGCAGTGCACACAACAACAGGGCACCACACTGTACTTAGAGGCCGTCCTTTCTCTTGCAGGCCAAGCTGGCCCAGAATCTGAAGAGCCGGACTGACACCGGGGGAGGCCTTGCCCAGTTCCAGCAGCTCAGTGACCTGGAGGAGCGCGTGGGTCGACTCATGGGTGCCCGGGTGATTGGCCCCGTTGCAATTGGAGATGCCGACCCTGTGCTGGGCCCCAATGGTAAGGACATGACCGTTTGGACCTCTCTCGTTCCCCTTGCGCTTCAGATCTACATCTTTTGCCACTGTCCGACCAATGCGCAGAATGCCACCACTCATGCCTCCCTCGCTGACGCCCTGTCCTCACTCTAAAGCTACTCTTGTGCCTTCCTGCTTTCAGCTGGTGAGGAGGAGGTCCCTGAAGCTGCGAGTGTCAGTCCCTCGGAAGAGGAGGATGAGGAGGAGCAAGAGGAAGGCGGCACGTCGGGGGAACCCTCATCCGCGCCAGGGGATGGCAATGGAGGGGACACGTCTTCCCTGGAGGAGAGCCAGGGGGAAGTGTTGCAGGGGGGTGTAGCTCCTGTGCCCAGTGGCGTCCAGCCACGCGGGAAGGGTCGGGCAGCACGGCTGCCTTCTCCCCAGAGGGGGGAAGTGTTGCAGGGGGGTGTAGTTGCTGGGCCCAGTGGCGTGCAGCCACGCGGGAAGGGTCGGCCAGCTCGGCAGCCTTCTCCCCAGAGGGAGAGTCCGGCCTCCAGTCCGGAGACGGTCCTCGCCCAGGAGGTGCGCCTCCTTGATCAAATGTCCGCGGACTCGGATCGTCGGCACACCGAGTTCATGGGGGTTGTGGCACGGTTGCCTGAGGCCATTGAGTCCCTGGCTCATAGTGTGTCCGATTTCAGGGCCTCACAGGCCAGGGGTTTCGAACAACTCGCGGCAGCACAGGCCAGGGGTCTCAAACAATTCGGGGCATCACAGGACGCGAGTCGGGCACAATTCGGGGCATCACAGGACGCGAGTCGGGCACAATTCGGGGCATCACAGGACGCGAGTCGGGCCGAATTCAGGGCATCACAGGACGCGAGTCGGGCCGAATTCAGGGCAGCACAGGACGCGAGTCGGGACGACTTCAGGGCAGCACAGGCAGCGAGTGGAGAGTTGATCAGTGGTGCCGTGCAGTCACTGGCTGGTCTGATGCGGGCACAGACCAAGGCAGTACGGGCACTCACTGCTGCCACACTCGCTGTGTCACGCACGCATCGCCAGGGCACCCGCCGCACTGCTGCAGCACAGCGGTCTGGCCTTCACCAGATTGCTGCGCTTGCTGCAGTGCCAGCCCGGCCGAGTGGCAGTGTCTCTGGCGACCAGCGAGCGCCTGGCATCAGCCAGCTTGCCCCCATTGCTGCAGCCGCCACTGCCACTTGTGGTAAACCACTGTATTGTATATTGCCACCTCTGGGTGGCGCTGTGTATGGAGGCATGCCTCAGCTGACTCCACCCACCACTGTGTGGGTTTCGTTCAGACTTGTTCAGTCACTCACGAAGAAGCATGGTCTCTTCTTAGCTAATAAAAGCCTTATTCATCTCTTCTTTCGACTCATCATCTCTTCTTCGACTCATCACCTTTTATGAAGTAATTGATAAGCGTATCAATTTTATTAGCTAAAAGTTAAATGGCGACACCTGAGGAGCAACAACAGCAACGGATACAGCAGACATTGCTGAGAGCCCTCAGACCACCACGCCTGGACCTCGACCCTCAAGATGTGGGTGCATCAGCCAAGTTTGAACACTGGCTGAGCTGCTTTGAATCCTTCCTCGCAATCTCACAGGTTACAGAGGAGGATCACAAACTGAAAATTTTGACCGCCCAGGTGAGCCATCAAGTATATATGCTAATCCGGGACTCTAATACGTACGTGGCGGCCCTCGAGCTACTAAAAGGGCAATATACGCGCCCAGTGAACACAATTTACGCCCGACACCTCTTGGGATCCCGCAGGCAGCAACCGGGAGAATCGGTAGGGGCATTTGCACGGGCGCTACTGGCACTCTGCAGAGACTGCGATTGTAAAGCGGTAACGGCTGTGGAGCATGCGCAGGGACTCGCCTGTGATGCCTTCGTCAGGGGCCTCCAGTCAGACCACACCCGGCAGAGACTGCTAGAAAGCAAGGAACCCGACCTGAAGACGGCCATTGCCCTTGCGCTCTCGTTAGAGGAGGCCCACCGAAACCTCGAGGCATACCCCCGTAACGGCGCCGAGACATGGCAATCGAAACCGTGGGACACGGGACCGCCGCCCCCGGCACCAACCGCTGCAGCGACCCAACCGAGACAGCAGCCTCCGGTAAGAACTGCTTCGATGCCCAGTAACCAGGCCCAAAAATACTATTTCTGTGGCCAGTTAAAACATCCCAGAGCGCACTGCCCAGCTAAGACAGCTACCTGCTCGGGCTGCGGGAAGAAAGGCCATTACGCTAACGCCTGCAAGGGGAAGCCAGCCAGCAGCGCAGCGTGCGGGCCGTGGGAGCAGCCATCTTATCCGCCATTTTGTGTACCCCCGGCCGCATGGCATCCGCCGCCATCGTATCCAACGTACTCAACCGCCATTTCGTCACCGGAACCGACCACCGTCTCGGCGGATGACTATAGTGACTCACTAAGCCACATACTGGCCTCCGTGACGCTGGATCAAGGCCACCCTCACCATCTATCCAGCTCCATGATGGATATCGCGGTAAACGGCCGCGCCACCAGTTGCCTGATCGACAGCGGGAGCACAGAGAGTTTCGTCCACCCCGACACGGTACGTAGCCACTCCCTCACGATTCTGCCAACGCACCATCGCATTTCTATGGCGTCCAAGTCCCAGTCAATGGACATCAGCGGCTACTGTGTGGTGACCCTGTCAGTAGGGGGCACTGAATATCAAAAATTTAAACTGCTAGTCCTGCCCCGTCTTTGCGCTGCCGTCCTGCTAGGGTTGGATTTTCAGTGCCACCTTAAGAGTGTCACACTAGCATACGGTGGACCCCTCCCCCCACTCACAGTCTGCAACCAACAACTTTTAAATCGCCCGCTGCAAACCACCTGCAGCCTTTCCACATTAAAAGTCCCCCCCCTCCCCTGTTCGCTAACCTCACCCGCGACTGTAAACCCATCGCTACCAAAAGCAGGCGGTACAGTGCCGGGGACAGAGCTTTTATCAGCTCTGAGGTGGAGCGGCTCTTGAAGGAGGGCATTATCGAAGGTAGCACTAGCCCCTGGCGAGCCCAGGTTGTAGTCGTTAAAACCACTGCAAAACGCCGCATGGTAATCGACTACAGCCAAACCATAAACCGGTACACCCAGCTGGACGCGTACCCCCTCCCTCGCATATCTGATATGGTCAATCAGATTGCGCAATACAAAGTATTCTCCACCATCGACCTTAAGTCAGCGTACCACCAGCTGCCCATCCGCCATGAGGACCGCCAGTATACTGCCTTCGAGGCAAACGGCCGCCTCTACCACTTCCTTAGGGTCCCCTTCGGCGTCACCAACGGGGTCTTCCAAAGGGAGATGGACCGAATGGTTGACCAGAACGCGCTGCGGGCAACCTTCCCCTATTTGGATAACGTCACCATCTGCGGCCACGACCAGCAGGACCACGACGTTAATCTAGCAAATTTCCTCCGTACGGCCCAACGGCTGAACCTAACGTACAATAAGGAAAAATGTATGTTTCACACCAAGCGCCTGGCCATCCTCGGCTGCGTGGTGGAGAACGGAGTCATCGGGCCCGACCCCGACAGAATGCGCCCCCTAATGGAGCTACCCCTTCCCCACTGCCAAAAAGCACTGAAGAGATGCCTGGGGTTTTTCTCCTACTACGCCCAGTGGGTGCCCCTCTATGCAGACAAAGCCAGGCCCCTCATCAAAGCCACCTCCTTCCCCCTGACACCAGAGGCGTGTGCAGCCTTCACTCTTATCAAGAACGATATCGCGAAGGCCGCAATGCACGCGGTGGATGAGTCCATCCCCTTCCAAGTGGAGAGCGATGCCTCCGACTTCGCCCTAGCCGCGACCCTTAACCAGGCGGGCAGACCCGTGGCCTTTTTCTCAAGGACCCTCCAGGGCCCCGAGACGAGACACTCCTCCGTCGAAAAGGAGGCCCAGGCTATTGTAGAAGCGGTGCGTCACTGGAGGCATTACCTGGCCGGGAAACGATTTACCCTGCTCACTGACCAGCGTTCAGTAGCTTTTATGTTTAATAATAAGCAGAGGGGTAAAATCAAGAACGACAAGATCTTGAGGTGGAGAATCGAACTCTCCACCTACAATTATGATATCTTGTATCGGCCAGGGAAACTCAATGAGCCCCCAGATGCCCTATCACGTGGTACATGCGCCAACGCGCAGAGTGATAGGCTGCAGTCCCTCCACATTGACCTCTGCCACCCGGGGGTCACCAGGTTTTTCCATTTTATCAAATCCCGTAACCTGCCCTACTCCATCGAGGAGGTCAGGACCATGACCAAGAGCTGCCAAATCTGCGCCGAGTGCAAACCGCACTTCTATAGGCCGGACAGAGCAAGCCTGATCAAGGCCACCCGCCCCTTCGAACGCCTGAGCGTCGATTTTAAAGGGCCCCTCCCCTCCGCTGACCGCAATGTGTACTTCCTCAACATAGTTGATGAGTACTCCCGTTTCCCCTTTGCCATCCCTTGCCCAGACATGACCAGTACCACGGTCATCAAGTGTCTGAATGACATCTTCGCTCTGTTCGGGTTCCCCAGCTATATACATAGCGACAGGGGCTCATCGTTCATGAGCGACGAACTTCGGCAGTACCTGCTAACAAGAGGTATCGCCACGAGCAGGACCACCAGTTACAACCCCCGGGGGAACGGCCAGGTGGAAAGGGAGAACGCGACGGTTTGGAAGGCAGTCCTCTTAGCACTAAAATCTAAGGGCCTTCCGACCTCCCGCTGGCAGGAGGTCCTCCCTGCAGCGCTTCACTCCATTCGGTCACTGCTTTGTACTGCCACTAATGCGACCCCTCATGAGAAAATGTTCGTTTTCCCCCGGAAGTCTACATCGGGAACCTCGCTACCGGCATGGTTGACTTCTCCTGGGCCCGTCCTACTGCGGAGGCACGTGAGGACGCATAAAACGGACCCCCTGGTCGAGCGGGTGCACCTCCTACACGCCAACCCCCAGTATGCCTGGGTGACATACCCAGACGGGCGGGAGGACACGGTCTCCATACGAGATCTCGCACCCTCGGGTACCCCTGAATTACCACCGTTATCCCCCTTACCACCGTTACCCCCCTTACCACTGTTATCCCCCACCACCCCTCCCAACCCAACCCCTGCAGACGGCATGCCAAAGCCCCAGGAATCTTCGCCAACCACCCAGACACCAGACCCGACGTCGGATGCTGCAACACCACCGCCGCCACCACGACGATCAGGACGTCAGACAAGGCCTCCTGATAGACTTAACTTGTAGTACCCTTCACCCCGCCGGACTTCACATTAAACAAGGGGTGAATGTGGTAAACCACTGTATTGTATATTGCCACCTCTGGGTGGCGCTGTGTATGGAGGCATGCCTCAGCTGACTCCACCCACCACTGTGTGGGTTTCGTTCAGACTTGTTCAGTCACTCACGAAGAAGCATGGTCTCTTCTTAGCTAATAAAAGCCTTATTCATCTCTTCTTTCGACTCATCATCTCTTCTTCGACTCATCACCTTTTATGAAGTAATTGATAAGCGTATCACCACTCCCCCAGCAAAGCTGCGACGAGCTGCTGGAGAGACTGATGCTGCCCAGCCACAGCTGCAGCAGTCAGCAGCCGGCCCCTCGAGGGCCACAGCTCATCTAGGCCGACCCCCAAGGGCATCTGCCGTCACGCAATGTGCCCCTCAGGAGCCTTCCCCCAGCCTTGCAACACCCACAGGGCCCAGGTTGAGGCGGAGCAGCAGGTCGGCCAGGAGCCGGAAAAGCCTGGACAAGGACTCGCCCTCTCGGCACACAAAGTAGAGTGTGTTGGCAAATGTTTTTTTATATGGGGGTGTTTGTGTTCTCTATGGGGGGGGTTCTTTTGGTAAGGCCGAGGATGAAGGCCATTTGGATGGACAACTTTTGTTATTCCTCCCCAGGTTGTGGCTGTGAGATATGTATTTGAGTGTTTTTTGGGGGTGTTGTGTGCTTTTGGGTTTCATGTGGGAAGGGCCCTGAGTTTGTTCAATAAAACTTTTTCTTTATTCAGCTTGTCCATGTGTGATGTTTCAAGTGGTTGTTGCGTTAACCGGCTGAGGGCTTGCGGAGCGGCTGCATTCATGGCCTAGAAATTCAGTTGCGTCCGCCAGCCGTTAGCGCCATAAGAGGGGTAGATTTCCAGCGCTAGGCACTTAGCGCCCGGGCGCAGGCCGATCTGCGCCTACGCCCAACTTCAGTTGACATTTAGCGCCGGCTTGCGCCCGCTCAGCTGCGCGCGCAGCTTATGACGTCATTTCGTCGTGCAACGCTGTTTGTGCGCCCCAAACCGGAAATTCAGTGGTGCCCGCCCAATGTGGGCGTGGCGCTGTTAAGAACTGTGAAGTGGAACGCAGCAGAGGCCCTGCAGGCCTTGGGGAGCGCTAATTAAAGGGCACTTAGACTCAACTATAAAGGCCAGCCATTTTGCTGCAATGACTTTAGTGCTTTGGATTTCTGGACAGAGACCAAGGAACAAACCTTCCTGATTTGGGACAACAGAGGAGAGGTATTTTTGGCTTCTGGCCAGAGCTTGGAAAGTTCACTCATTGTGATTTCACTGTTTGCAAGTTTATTATGGGGGCTGCATGGGGTTCCAACCCTCAGTTCCAGCATTATGTGCGAAGGGCTCGCAGACGCTGTGTGGGAGGGCCAGCCATGCCTAGACGCAGAGGGGCCATCAGGCGTCGGCAACGTAGGCCTTACCCACTCAGGGAATACCGCCAGCAGGTGTCCTATCTCACCATGACTGCCGCGCATTGTGTTAAGAGGCTGCGCTTCAGAAGGGAGGTGGTTGCAGAGATCTGCCAGCTGCTTCACAGAGATCTGCGTCCACAGCTGATGTGCAGGACGTCTCTGTCGGTGGAAGTGAAGGTCACGGTGGCTCTGAACTTTTATGCAAGCGGCTCATTCCAAGCCGCTGCTGGGGACATAGCGAACATTTCCCAGTTCGCCGTGCATCGCTGCATCCGGCAGGTCACCGATGCCCTTTTCGCAAGGAGACACCAATTCATCTCCTTCCCCATGACCCGAGAGAGGCAGGAGCAGCGTGCAGTCGGATTTGCCAGGATCGCCGACTTCCCCATGGTGCAGGGCGCCATTGACTGCACGCATGTGGCTATGCGGGCACCTATCGACAATGCCGAGGATTACCGCAACCGGAAGGGCTACCATTCCCTCAATGTACAGCTGGTGTGTGACCACAGGCAGCGCATCCTAGCTGTCAATGCCCACTTTCCAGGAAGCAGCCACGATGCATTTATCCTGCGCCAGACTACTGTGGCTGACATGTTCCAGGCACAGCCTCCACCAAGGGGATGGCTTATTGGGGACAAGGGCTACCCTTTGTGTACATGGCTCATGACCCCGCTCCGCGCGCCCAGGACCCCTGCGGAGGAGGCATACAACGAAAGCCATCAAGCCACAAGGAACATCATAGAGCAAATGATTGGCGTCCTCAAGCAACGGTTCCGCTGCCTGGATCAATCCGGCGGATCTCTACAGTATTCGCCGGATAGAGTCTCCCAGTTCGTCGTCGTTTGCTGCATGCTGCACAACCTGGCTATCCGCAGGACTCAGGCACTGCCACCTCACGTTGGACCACCACCTCAGGAGGACGAGCAGGAGGACCATGAGGAGGAGGAGGAGGAGGAGGAGTGCCAGCCCAGGAGGGAGCCACAAGGTCCAAGGGCCGTCCGCCGGCGGCTTATTGAACGACACTTCTAGGCCCCCTGTCAGGGAATGGCTTGTGGCAATGAACGCACCTGAATGCAGCCGCTCCGCAAGCCCTCAGCCGTTTAACGCAACAACCACTTGAAACATGACACCTGGACAAGCTGAATAAATAAAAAGCTTTATTTAACAAACTCAGGGCCCTTCCCACATGAAACAGAAAAACAGACAACACCCCCAAAAAACAGTCAAAAACATATCTCACTCCCGCAACCTGGGGAGGAATAACAAAACTTGTCCATCCAATTGGCCTTCATCCTCGGCCGAACCAAGACAAACCCCACCATACAGAACACAAACACTCCCATATAAAAAAACAGTTGCCTTCATCTTCGGCGTTAGCAAAATAAGCCCCCCCCCATACAGAACACAAACACCCCCATATAAAAAAACAGTTGGCAACACACTCTACTTTGTGTGCCGACAGGGCGAGTCCTTGTGCAGGCTTCTCCAGCCCCTGCCCGACCTGTTGCTCCGCCTCAACCTGGGCCCTGTGGGTGTTGCAAGGCTGGGGGAAGGCTCCTGAGGGGCACAATGCGTGACGGCAGATGCCCTTGGGGGTTGGCCTAGACGAGGTCCGGCCCTGGAGGGGCCGGCTGCTGACTGCTGCAGCTGTGGCTGGGCAGCATCAGTCTCTCCAGCAACTCGTCGCAGCTTGGCTGGGGGAGTGGCAGTGGCGGCTGCATCAATGGGGGCAAGCTGGCTGATGCCAGGCGCTCGCTGGTCGCCAGAGACACTGGCACTCGGCCGGGCTGGCACTGCAGCAAGCGCAGCAATCTGGTGAAGGCCAGACCGCTGTGCTGCAGCAGGGCGGCGGGTGCCCTGGCGATGCTTCCGTGACACAGCGAGTGTGGCAGAAGTGAGTGCCCGAACTGCCCTGGTCTGTGCCCGCATCAGATCAGCCAGTGTCTGCACGGCACCACTCATGAACTCTCGACTCGCGTCCTGTGCTGCCGCGAGTTGGTCGACACCCCTGGCCTGTGAGTCCCCGAAATCGGCCACACTATGAGCCAGGGACTCAATGGCCTGAGGCAACTGTCCCACAACCCCCATGAACTCGTTGTGGCGCCGCTCCGAGGCCGCGGACATTTCATCAAGGAGGCGCACCTCCTGGGCGACGACCGTCTCCGGACTGGAGGCCGGACTCTCCCACTGGGGAGAAGGCCGCCGAGCTGCCCGACCCTTCCCGCGTGCCTGGACGCCACTGGGCCCAGCAACTACACCCCCCTGCAACACTTCCCCCCTCTGGGGAGAAGGCAGCCGTGCTGCCCGACCCTTCCCGCGTGCCTGGACGCCACTGGGCCCAGGAGCTACACCCCCCTGCAACACTTCCCCCTGGCTCTCCTCCAGGCAAGACGTGTCCCCTCCATTGCCATCCCCTGGCGCGGATGAGGGTTCCCCCGATGTGCCGCCTTCCTCTTGGTCCTCGTCGTCCTCCTCTTCTGAGGGACTGGCACTCTCAGCTTCAGGGACCTCCTCCTCACCAGCTGAAAGCAGGAAGGCACAAGAGTAGCTTTAGAGTGAGGACAGGGCGCCAGCGAGAGAGGCATGATTGGTGGCATTATGCGCATTGGTCGGACAGTGGCAAAGGATGTAGATCTGAAGCGCAAGGGGAACGAGAGAGGTGCAAACGGTTATGTCCTTACCATTGGGGCCCAGCACAGGGTCGGCATCTCCAATAGCAACGGGGCCAACCACCCGGGCACGCATGAGTCGAGCCACGCGCTCCTCCAGGTCACTGAGCTCCTGGAACTGGGCACGCCCTCCCCCGGTGACAGTCCGGCTCCTCAGATTCTGTGCCAGCTTGGCCTGCAAGAGAAAGGACGGACTCTAAGTACAGTGTGGTGCCCTGTTGTTGTGTGCACTGCCTCCCATGGTCGAATAGCTTGGCCAGTGTGGTGCCCTGTTGTTGTGTGCACTGCCTCCCATGGTCGAATAGCTTGACCAGTGTGTGAAGTGCAGAAAGTGCTATTGATGATCATGCCAGTGCCATAGCTGCGGGAGGAGGGCTGGCCATTAGGCCTTTGAGGTCCCTTTGCCCATAATGTGAGGTGCACATGCAAGGATGAGGAGGACACTGGAAAGGGTACTCACCCTGACCAACCGAGTGAGGTCGTTGTACTTCTTGCGGCATTGGTCACCAGTCCTGGGGGCATCGCTGTTGGCTGACACCCTCAGGGCGATTTCCCTCCAGGGTCTCCTGTACTGCCTCCTGGGAGCCTTCTTGCCACTGTCCGGGCACAAGATCTCTCTGTTTTTTTCCAACCCCCTAAGCAGCACCCTCAAAGCATGCTCTGAGAAGCGCTGCGCTCGTTCACGGGCCTTCTGCATGGCTTCAGGCGCTATTTGGGTCCACCAGCAGTGTTCAGGCCTAGCTGCAGGGCTCCACTATCCAGGGCGTGGCAGCAGACAAAGTCGACCCTTCCCCCTTTAAGAGCTGGCCGGCGTCAGGGTGTCTGCTGTCAATCAAAACATGACCGCACCTGCGCTGCGCCCGGCCTCGGCGTTATCAGTCCGCACCGCCGGCTTAGCACCTAAAGATAGGAGTGCAACGCCAGTTCCAGCGCTCGCCCAAACTCCTTGGCCAAAGCTACTGAATTTCGGCGAAGTGGCCTCCACTTTCCGGCGGGCGCTAACTTTACCGCCCGCCCGACTTTACCGCCCCAAAAGTGGGTCGACTGAATTTCTAGGCCCATGTGCCTTCATTGCCGCAAGCCATTCCCTGACAGGGGGCCTAGAAGAGTCGTTCAATAAGCCGCCGACGGACGGCCCTTGGACCTTGTGGCTCCCTCCTGGGCTGGTACTCCTCCTCCTCCTCCTCCTCCTCCTCATGGTCCTCCTGCTCGTCCTCCTGAGGTGGTGGTCCAACGTGAGGTGGCAGTGCCTGAGTCCTGCGGATAGCCAGGTTGTGCAGCATGCAGCAAACGACGACGAACTGGGAGACTCTATCCGGCGAATACTGCAGAGATCCGCCGGAGCGATCCAGGCAGCGGAACCGTTGCTTGAGGACGCCAATCGTTTGCTCTATGATGTTCCTTGTGGCTTGATGGCTTTCGTTGTATGCCTCCTCAGCAGGGGTCCTGGGCGCGCGGAGCGGGGTCATGAGCCATGTACACAAAGGATAGCCTTTGTCCCCGATAAGCCATCCTCTTGGGGGAGGCTGTGCCTGGAACATGTCAGCCACAGTAGTCTGGCGCAGGATAAATGCATCGTGGCTGCTGCCTGGAAAGCGGGCATTGACAGCTAGGATGCGCTGCCTGTGGTCACACACCAGCTGTACATTGAGGGAATGGTAGCCCTTCCGGTTGCGGTAATCCTCGGCATTGTCGATAGGTGCCCGCATAGCCACATGCGTGCAATCAATGGCGCCCTGCACCATGGGGAAGTCGGCGATCCTGGCAAATCCGACTGCACGCTGCTCCTGCCTCTCTAGGGTCATGGGGAAGGAGATGAATTGGTGTCTCCTTGTGAAAAGGGCATCGGTGACCTGCCGGATGCAGCAATGCACGGCGAACTGGGAGATGTTCGCTATGTTCCCAGCAACGGCTTGGAATGAGCCGCTTGCATAAAAGTTCAGAGCCACCGTGACCTTCACTTCCACCGACAGAGACGTCCTGCACATCAGCTGTGGACGCAGATCTCTGTGAAGCAGCTGGCAGATCTCTGCAACCACCTCCCTTCTGAAGCGCAGCCTCTTAACACACTGCGCGGCAGTCATGGTGAGATAGGACACCTGCTGGCGGTATTCCCTGAGTGGGTAAGGCCTACGTTGCCGACGCCTGATGGCCCCTCTGCGTCTAGGCATGGCTGCCCCTCTCACACAGCGTCTGCGAGCCCTTCGCACATAATGCTGGAACTGAGGGTTGGAACCCCATGCAGCCCCCATAATATACTTGCAAACAGTGAAATCACAATGAGTCAAATTTCCAAGCTCTGGTTAGAAGCCAAAAATACCTCTCCTATGTTGGCCCAAATTAGTAAGGTCTCTTCCTTGGTCTCTGTCCAGAAATCCGTAGCACTAAAGTCATTGCAGCAAAATGGCTGGCCTTTATAGTTCAGTGTAAGTGCCCTTTAATTAGCGCTCCCCGAGGCCCACAGGGCCTCTGCTGCGTTCCACTTCACAGTTCTTAACAGCGCCACACCCACATTGGGCGGGCGCCACTGAAGTTCCGGTTTGGGGTCTCAAACGGCGTTGCACGACGAAATGATGTCATAAGTTGCGCGCGCAGCTGAGCGCGCGCAAACACTTTGCGCCGGCGCTAAATGTCTACTGAAGTTGGGCGTAGGCGCAGATCATCCTGCGCCCGGGCGCTAAGTGCCTAGCGCTCGAGATCTACCCCTCTTATGGCGCTAACGGCTGGCGAACGCAACTGAATTTCTAGGCCATAGTTTATAAAGTTTAGAAGGTCTTAATGTTGTGGTTATTGTTTCTAAGATCTCTGTTGTGTAGCGGGGAGTGCTAGGAAACAAGGGCCCTTGAGTATATCATTTAATTGTAGTATAATTGGTGGTATTGATTTAATTTAAACTATTTAAAGGGTAAGTCATGGCAGCAAAGCTCGGCCCCGTGGCATGCTCCTCCTACACTATGTGGGAAATCAGGAACACTTCCTGTGTCCCTGACGACCATGTGTGCGGGAAGTGTATCCAGCTGCAGCTACTGATAGACCACATTGCGGCGCTGCAGCTGCGAATGGATACATACTGGAGCATTCGCGATGCTGAGGACGTCATGGATATCACATTTAATCAGTTGGTAAAGGCTGCACAAGCAGGAAGGGAATGGCTGACCGCCAGGCAGAGTAGTAGGCGCAGGCAGGTAGTGCAAGGGTCCCCTGTGGCTATCCCCCTCTCAAACAGATATATTGCTTTGGATATTGTTGGGGAGAATGGCTTATCGGGGAAAGGCAGCAGCAACCAACTTCCTGGTACCATGGGTGGTTCTGCTGCGCGGGATGGGAGGAAAAAGAGTGGGAGAGCTGTAGTGATAGGGGATTCTATTATAAAGGGAATAGATAGGCGTTTCTGTGGCCGCAAACGAGACTCCAGGATGGTAAGTTGCCTCCCTGGTGCAAGGGTCAAGGATGTCTCGGAGCATCTGCAGGGCATTCTGGAGGTGGAGGGTGAACAGCCAGTTGTCATGGCGCACATAGGTAACAACGATATAGGTAAAAAATGGGATGAGGTCCTAAAAGCTGAATATAGGGAGTTAGGAGGTAAATTAAAAAATAGGACCTCAAAGGTAGTAATCTCAGGATACATGGCTAGAAGAATGGTGCAAGGGGGAGGGATTCAAATTCCTGGGACATTGGAGCTGGTTCTGGGGGAGGTGGGACCAGTACAAACTGGACGGTTTGCACCTGGGCAGGACCGGGACCAATGCCCTCGGGGGAGTGTTTGCTAGTGCTGTTTGGGAGGGTTTAAACTAAAATGGCAGGGGGTTGGCAACTTGTGCAGGGAGACAGAGGAAAGGGAAGCAAGGATAGAAGCAAAAGACAGGAAGGAGAAAAGCAAAAGTGGAAGTCAGAGAAATCAAGGGTGTAAATCAAACATGGCCGCAGTAAACAATAATTCTAAAAGGTCTAAGAGTGTTAAAAAAACAAGCCTGAAAGCTTTATGTCTTAATGCAAGGAGCATTCATAATAAGGTGGATGAATTAGCTGCGCAAATAGATGTAAATGGATATGATATAATTGGGATTGCGGAGACATGGCACCAGGGTGACCAAGGCTGGGAATTCAACATCCAGGGGTATTCAATATTCAACAAGGACAGGCAGAAAGGAAAAGGTGGTGGGGTAGCATTGCTGGTTAAAGAGGAGATTAGCACAATAGTAAGGAAGGATATTAACTCTGATGATGTGGAATCTGTATGGGTAGAGCTGAGAAATACCAAGGGGCAGAAAATGTTCATGGAAGTTTTATAAAGACCCCCAAACAGTAATGCTGAGGTTGGGGATGGCATTAAACGGGAAATTGGAGATGCGTGCAATAAGGGCACAGCAGTTATCATGGGTGACTTTAATCTACATATAGATTTGGCTAACCAAATTAGTAACAATACTGTGGAGGATGAATTACTGGGGTGTATACGGGATGGTTTCCTGGACCAATATGTCGAGGATCCAACTAGAGATCAGGTCATCTTAGACTGGGTATTATGTAATGAGAAAGGATTAATTAGCAACCTTGTGCGAGGCCCCTTGGGGAGCAGTGATCATAATATGATAGAATTCTTCATTAAGATGGAGAGTGAAGTAGTTGATTCAGAGACTTGGGTACTGAATTTAAATAAAGGAACCTATGATGGTATGAGGCATGAGTTGGCTAGGATGGATTGGGGAATGTTATTTAAAGGGTTGATGGTGAATAGGCAATGGCAAACATTTAAAGATCGCAAGAATTTATTCTTCCCTGTTTGGCATAAAAATAAAACAAAAAAGGTGACTCAACATTGGCTAACAACGGAAATTAGGGATAGCATACGATCCAAGGAGAGGACATATAAATTGGCCAGAAAAAGCAGCAAACTTGAGGATTGGGAGCAGTTTAGGATTCAGCAAAGGAGGACAAAGGGATTAATTAAGAGGGGGAAAATAGAGTATGAGAGTAACCTTACAGAGAACATAAAAACTGACTGTAAAAGCTTCTATAGATATGTGAAGAGAAAAAGATTGGTAAAGTCAAGCGTAGGTCCCTTGCAATTAGAATCAGGGGAATTTATAATGGGGAACAAAGACGAATTAAATACATACTTTGGTTCTGTCTTCACAAAGGAGGACACAAATAAACTCCCAGAGATGTCGGGGAACATAGGGTCTAATGAGAGGGAGGAACTGAGTGAAATCAGTATTTGTAGGGAAATTGCGTTGTGTGACGACAAGGATCCCATAGTTTTTCAGGCCCATATTTACGCTCTTCGCTATTTTGCCCTCAGTAATATGTCTTCAAAGCTAAATTTTCTGCTTCTACTAACAGTGATATTGCTGCTATTACATTAAAAAAATTAGCTGTGGCTAGCAGCAATCATGACGTGAGGAGGATGCAGAGAAACTCCAGTACAATTTGGACAGGTTGGGTGATTGGGCAGATGCATGGCAGATGCAGTATAATGTGGATAAATGCGAGGTTATCCACTTTGGTGGCAAAAACAGGAAGGCAGATTATTATCTGAATGGCAATAGATTGGGAAAAGGGGAAGTGCAACGAGACCTGGGTGTCCTTGTGCACCAGTCGCTGAAGGTAAGCATGCAGGTGCAGCAGGCAGTTAAGAAGGCAAATGGTATGCTGGCCTTCGTAGCAAGAGGGTTCGAGTACAGGAGCAAGGATGTCTTGCTGCAGTTGTACAGGACCTTGGTGAGACCACACCTTGAGTATTGTGTGCAGTTTTGGTCGCCTTATCTGAGGAAGGATGTTCTTGCCATGGAGGGAGTGCAGCGAAGATTCACCAGGCTGTTACCTGGGATGGCAGGAAAGACGTATGAAGAGAGATTGGGTCGATTAGGCTTATATTCGCTAGAGTTTAGAAGAATGAGAGGGGATCTCATTGAACCTTATAAAATTCTAACAGGACTAGACAGACTAGATGCAGGAAGGCTGTTCCCAATGGCGGGGGAGGCACGTTGCAATCCTATTACTTTTTGTGACACTCACATAAGCAAACGAAAATACAACCAATGTCAAGCAGGGCTGTTGAGCACCTACTGAGTGCCGTAACACCACTCATAATTGGAACTAAAGCAGCTGTTATCACAAAAACAACTTCAGAGTCAGTAGCATTATGGCTGAATCTTGTAGGCGAGAAATGCTTGTTTCAACAATGCTACTGTGCTCCTCAGTGAAGTGCTTGCTCACCAGCAGCTTAACTTTGCCAGTGGGTTACATGACCACCAAAGTCTGCTGACTGCAATACCGGAATTTTGTTGGCACTGGGAGGACGGGATCAGAGGCAGGTCAGCTGTGAAATTTTAAATGATTGACAGCGAGTCGGGAACTCACTGTCAACCCACCTCCACAGTAGTCTCCCAGGTGTCGGGTCTGTCAGCGCTGAACAGACCCTACATCAAGCGGCGGGGAGGCAATTTAGATCATTAGCTGGTTTGCTAAGGGGCAATTAAGTACTATTTTAAGCTCACCTTTAGATTTTTAGAGTTCGCCAATGGCTTCTCCGCAGCTTGGGGTCACGTTAGGTAAAGAAGTCGGGTGTTGTGTCAGCAAGGGATGATTTACTAACTTGACAGCTGCAAATGGTCTATAAAAGCTCCCATTTCATAGGTCTTCACTCTCCAAGGTTAGAAGCTGTTGCTTACTGCATTTGGAAGACAGATTGAGGTTTATGCAGCTAGCAAATGTTTGGAGCAAACTCTCTATCCAGTGTCACCTCATTGGAACAACTTCTCTCACCATTGACAGATCACTTCTGTCATCTCAAGTTCACGTACCAGCTATTCCATCAGCATCGTTGCCCTTGAAAATAGCTCACCTTGGTCCTCAGAATACCACCATGATCAGCCCAAACATGAGCATCACCAGGCACACCAGCAGCATCAACAACAACACCAACCTTCTCCGCAAATAACTGATGCTGCACAGGACCCCAGGCATCAGCACATGACCACATTGCTGCTTGGGATGCCAGGGATGGCCTCACCTTGACCAGATTTACTTCACTTGAAGCTGCACAACCTGGCTGCCACATGATGCGCCAGGTTGGCACCACCCCACACCAACACAATAAAGCATCCCTACACGGCCCAAGCCATTCCTTTCACACTCATCACCATTGTGTGCTCTTATGTCTCACCATTCACTGCAACTCACTAAGCCAAATGTGCACAAAAATCTGTCCAAAAACACAAAGTGTTAAAAATACTATTTCCTCTTAAAAGGTAGCCAATTGTGCACTGTCTTTAAAGAGGAATTAATTCAGGTACAGTTGTGGTACATTCCCACTGGGGGGAAACACAGGGCAACTAAAGTCAGGGCTCCCTGGATGATGAAACAGATAGAGACTATGATGAAGCAGAAAATGAGCACATATGACAGATGTCAGGTTGCAAATACATCTGAGAATCAGGCTATATATAGAAAGGTCAGAGGAGAAGTGAAAAAGAAAATAAGAGGGGCAAAGAGAGGGTATGAGAATAGAATGACAGCCAACATAAAAGGTAATCCAAAAGTCTTCCATAGATATATATAAATAATAAAAGGGTACTAAGAGGACAGGTGGGGCCAAGTAGGGACCAAAAAGGAGACATATGCATGGAGGCAGAGGTTATGGCTGAGGTACTAAACAAGTACTTTGCATCCGTCTTCACCAAGAAAAAGGATGCTGCAATAGACATAGTGAAGGAGGAGGTAGTGGAGACACTTAATAGGATAAAAATTTATTAAAAAAAGGAGATATTAGAATGGCTGGCTGTACTTAAAGTCAATAAATCACCAGGAGTGGATGGGATGTATCCTAGGATGCTGAGGGAATTGAGGGCGGAAATCGCAGAGGTACTGGCCATAATATTCTAATCCTCCATAGATACGGGGTGGTGCCAGAGGACTGGAGAATTGCAAATGTTACACCCTTGTTCAAAAAAGTTTAACCTTGGTAGTGGGGAAGCTTTTAGAAATGATGATCGGGACAAAATTAACAGTCACTTGGACAAGTGTGGATTAATTAAGGAAAGCCAGCACGGATGTGTTAAAGGAAAATCATGTTTAACCAACTTGATCGAGTTTTTTGATGAGGTAACAGAGGGTTGATGAGGGTAATGCGGTTGACGTAGTGTACATGGATTTCCAAAAGGCTTTCGACAAAGTGCAACATAATAGGCTTGCCAGCAAAGTTGAAGCCAATGGAATAAAAGGGATAGTGGCAGCAACGATCCAAAATTGACTAAGTGACAGGAAATAGAGGGTAGTGGTGAATGGCTGCTTTTCGGACTGGAGGAAGGTACACAGTGGTGTTCCCCAGGGGTGGTCAGTTCTAGGACCGCTGCTTTTCTTGATATATATTAATGACTTGGACGTGGGTGTACAGTGCACAATTTCAAAATTTGCAGATGAGACTAAACTTGGAAGTATAGTGAACAGTGAGGAGGAGAGTGATAGACTTCAGGAAGACATAGACAGGCTGGCGAAATGGACGGACATGTGGCAGATGAAATTTAACGCAGAAAAGTGCAAAGTGATACATTTTGGTAGAAAGAATGGGGAGAGGACATATAAACTAAATGATACAATCCTAAAAGGGATGTACAAAAAGAGAGACATAAGAACATAAGAACATAAGAAATAGGAGCAGGAATAGGCCAATCGGCCCCTCGAGCCTGCTCCGCCATTCAATAAGATCATGGCTGATCTGATCCTAACCGCCAATCTACTATCACTGAACCATCTCCTGAATCTAACAGAATTAGACACACGAAATAGGAGCAGGATCAGGCTACACGGCCCCTGGGCCCGCTCCGCTACCCACAGGGCCATGACCGATCCGAACCTAGACTCATGTCCAAATTCCTGCCCGTTCCCCATAACCCTTTATTCCCTTTACTTCTAGGAAACTGTCTATTTCTGTTTTAAATTTATGTAATGATGTAGCTTCTGCAGCTTTTTGGGGCAGCATATTCCATGGACCTACCACCCTCTGAGTGAAGTAGTTCCTCCTCATCTCAGTTTTGAAAGAGCAGCCCCTTATTCTAAGACTATGCCCCCTAGTTCTAGTTTCACCCATCATCGGGAACATCCTCCCCGCATCCACCCGATCCAACCCCTTCACAATCTTATATGTTTCAATAAGATCGCCTCTCATTCTTCTGAACTCCAATGAGTAGAGTACCAATCTACTCAACCTCTCCTCATATGTCCATCCCCTCATCCCCGGGATTAACCGAGTGAACCTTCTTTGTACTGACTCGAGAGCAAGTATGTCTTTTCTTAAGTATGGACACCAAAACTGTATGCAGTATTCCAGGTGCGGTCTCACCAATACCTTGTACAACTGAAGCAATACCTCCCTATTTTTATATTCTATCCCCCTAGCAATGAAAGCCAACATTCCATTGGCCTTCTTAATCACAGACCTGGGCGGGTGTGTGCTCAAATCGTTGAAGGTGGCAGGGCAGGTTGAGAAGGCAGTTAAAAAGGCTTACCGGATCCTGGGCTTCATAAATAGAGGTATAGAGTACAAAAGTGTGGAAATTATGATGAACCTGTATAAAACACTGGTTCATCCCCAACTGGAGTACTTTGTCCAATTCTGGGCACCACATTTTAGGAAGGATGTGAAGGCCTTAGAGAGGGTGCAGAAAGGATTTATGAGAATGATTCCAGGAATGAGGGACTTCAGTTACATTGATCGTCTGGAGAAGCTGTGGTTGTTCTCCTTGGAGCAGAGAAGATTGAGAGGAGATTTGATAGAGGTGTTCAAAATCATGAGGGATCTGGACAGAGTAGATAGAGAGAAACTGCTCCCATTGGTGGAAGGGTCGAGAACCAGAGGACATAGATTTAAGGTGAGAACCAAAGGCCACGTAAGAAAAAACTTTTTTACGCAGCGAGTGGTTAAGATCTGGAATGTACTGCCTGAAAGGGTGGTGGAGGCAGAGTCAATGTTATCTTTCAAAAGGGAATTGGATAAGTACCTGAAGGAAAAAAAAAATTCAGGGCCAGGGGGAAAGGGCAGGGGAGTAGGACTAGCTGAGAGTCGGCACGGGCTCGACGGGCTGAATGGCCTTCTTCCGTGCTGTAACCATTCTATGATTCTAAAGGTTTCAATGTTTGACAGCACATTAAAAGAAACTTCACATGAAGATTGGCTGAAACACCCAAGTGCCTACCCTTGTGTGTTGTTAGTTGATATGATTACACTAGGATGAAGGGGAGTGTGAGGGGTGGCTAGCGAGATGGGGAAGTGATAATGTAGATAGAGAGGGATGGATGGAGGTGCAAAGTAAATTAGTATGAGTAAGGATGTGCAGGTGTAGGGTAGGGAAGGCAGAGTTATGGGGGTGTGATGAGTGGCACAACAGGATGAGGTTGAGTGTGGCTTGGCAGTAACCTTTAGTGATCTACTGAGATCATTGAAAGGTTTGCGCCACTGCAGCCTGGTCCTCCTGACAATATCCCTGTTTGTGCCCTCCTGTGCAATGTGCAACCAGGTTGCGTTGGTCTTCTGGGGAGGTCTTTTCCGCCCATGGGAAGAGAAGAGGACCTTCCTGCGTGCTGTGACTCCCTCCATAAGCATATGGAGGGAGTCATGGAAGAGCCTGGGTGTAGCCGTGCACCTTTGTGCAGTGCTCGTCAGTGTTTGCAGCACCTCAATGCTATAGAACGCTGACAGCACAACTGTCAAAGTAAGTTTGAACATGGCCCCTTTAAGGAAACCGGCAGATGACATAATCAGACCCGCTTCCTTTTAATTGGCCGGGAACCTCACTGGGTGGGCTTAGCAAGCCCAATCATCGTAAAATCACTTCAACAGAGCGGGCTGGAGCAGGCAGCGGGCTGGGACTGCACTACCGACGTCGGCTGCCCCGGTAGGCGAAATCGCAGCCCAAGTGTGGGACAAAGTGATAAAGTGAATGCTGCGTCACAAAATCAGAATAGTTGAGAAGTTGCATTGCAATTAAACTCATAATTTGCATGATTTTACATAATGTTTAGCCACAGTCAATAGTGTTAGAAAAATCATGTTACAGCCACTGCTGCCAAACATTGTCTTTAGGAAGAAAACAAAACCTGATGTAATGATAAAAGAAATGATAAAATTGGACCAGTTAAAATATCAGTATAACTTCTGCAGAATAATGAATGGAAAAGCTGAAAGGTATGAGAAGTGGAAAAGCTGAAAGGTATGAGAAGTTGAAAATCACTAAGCCAGAGCAGCAGAGATGTAGCTAAAAATAAAAAGCAAAATACACACATCCATTGTTTCAGGGTTAATTGAGGACAGCCAACATGGATTTGTAAAAGGCAAGTCACATCTGACAAAGTTAATAGAGTTAATTGATGAAATAATGGAATGTACTTAAAAATAAAACACAGTGGCCTAGAAATTCAGTCGCGTTTGCGCCCACTTATTGGCTATAAAGTGGTTTGCGCCTGAAGTTTTTTATCGCCCAAAATTCAGATGGACCCTAACATCAGCGTTAGCCGGTAGCGCCGCGCCGGCACCGATGACGTCATCGGTGTGCGCAGCGCCCCGGTTGCAATGCTATTCCGGCCCGATGGCCAAATTCAGTTGCGGCCGCCTCGCCCGTGGCAGCCGCAAACAGCGTTTGTGAAACGGGGTCTTGCAGCTCCGAAAGGCCGGCGCATAAAGGTGGAGCGGCGGCCGGCCGCTTTCCCGGCGGCTGCCTGCCCGCACCTCCCTCCCCGGACTCCTGCACCACCCCCCCGCGGCATTGATGTCTGAGTCCCGCGAGCCCGGCACTTCTCCGTGGTGCCGGGCTCATTTGCCGGGGGAATCCACCGGTGATCTGACGGCTGCAGGCAGTTCCTCCTTAAGAGAAGGAGGAGGCCTGCAGTACCCCAGCCTGCCGCACCGCATCGGGTGCCGCAGCGGGAGCTGGACGCCTGAAAGTGACATTCATCGCCCCTAGCGAGGCGGCCAAACCCTGCAATAGCGCCCGCCGCCGTCTTGGCCCATCGCAACTGAATTTTAGTCGGGCGCTACGGGAATCCTGGCGGGTGCAAAATTTCGGGCGCAAAAGACCTGGCAGGGCCATACCGAATTTCTAGGCCAGTGGATGTTGTGTATATGAATTTTCAAAGAGAGCTTGATAAAGTATCCACAGGAGGCTTGATGACACAATTAGTGCAATTGGTATGTAAGGGAGTGCAGCAGCATGAATATTGTGTTGATTAAAGAGCAGAAAACAGAGAGTAGTGGTTAATTGATGTTTTTCAGTTTGGAGGGATCTAAACAGTGGAGTTCGCCTGGCGATCAGTATTGTGATAATTACTCTTCTCGATATATATGTTTTGAGAAGAGCAATGCTCCCAACACTGACCCCCAGGAGAACACCACTGTTTATATCCCTCAGTTTATTTATATATATATATATATTCTGGACTTGAGTATGAGAGAAGAATATGAAAACTTGTAGAAGCTCCAAACAGTGAGTATTGTTAACTGTGAAGAGAACTATAAACAACTTCAGGAAGACATTAGTTTGATTTTGGAAATAGAGGCCAATTGAAACTTAATGTGCAGAAATGAGAAGTGATTCATTTTTGGAGGATGAAGAAGATTTGTGTCATCAACAACTTTGATATAGTACTCCCTGTGCCCAAGACCATATCGCCTATAGGCACCAACAACAAAAATGGGCTCAGCACTGATCCCTGAAGTAGACCACTTCTGATCCTTCTCCAATACTCATTAACCCGAACGCTTGGTTCCTGCTATATTTCCTCTTATACCATTTGCACGAAGTACTTATGTCATTAAAGCTTTCTTTTTATGTGGAGTACTTTACAATTGTCGCTATTACATTTAATTTGCCACTGATTTGTTCACTTGCATGTTTTGTCTAAGTCCTTGTAGTTCCCAAGCTGCATTCTTAAGAGTTAATTTTCCTTCTTAATTTGGTATTCACAGAATCACAGAAACCCCACAGTGCAGATAGAGGCCATATTCTCTGTGAATTGGGCAGATTTGCATTCAGCTTCTGAACCCAAGTAATTAACATAAGTTTCAGATAGTAGGGGTCCAAACACGTGGACACCCTATTCAACACTTGCCCCCACCCTAACCCTAACCCTAACAAGTCCCTGCTGCTTTCTACCTTCAAACTTTTTTTTAATCCATTCCCAGTTTTATCCTAAATTGCCAGCTGTCGAAGCTTAAATATTAACCTAAGCCTATTGTGGAAAACTTAGATGCACCTTATTATAGAGCTTTACACAGTTTACTTGTTATGTCACTACCTCAAAAAAATGTCAAAAAGATTGGTCAGGCAGGATCTTCCCCTTTTGAACTGCCTACCCTTTTTGCCTCTATTTCCCATGATATCTGTGCTTTACTTAACCATTGCTTCACCTCCACCTTCAATGTTCTTGTCACCAGCAAGATTTTCACCATTTTCCATTCCTGTGATTTCCACAATATGGCCACCATTTTGTTTCCTCAAGTGCATGGGGTGCACATTTTAGTGTACCTGATTCAACTACTGGCTTAGCCATCCATTGCTAGATCTGCCATCATCACCAAAGCCTCATAAAGCCACTCTTGACACTTCTGTCCTGCAAACTGCTGCTCCATCTCCACTCTCTATCCTCACTAAAGTCCTTCAATGAGGTGTTGCCTGCCAGATATGTGTCCATTTCTCCCATAATCCCAAGTTTGAATTTCCCGTTCCACAGCAGTGAAATGGCCCTAACCAAAATTATGAACAAAATTCTCTGTCACTGTGATCGTGCTGTATTATTCCTGCTCATCCTGTCTGTAGTCGTTGACACAGCCGAGCACATCATTCTACTTCAACACCTCTCCTCTTGTCCACCAAGGTGGGACTCCGTTGCTTGTTTTCACTCTTACCTATCCAGTCATAACCAGAGCATCTCTACCAAGTCTTCCCTGGTGAACACTTGGAAGTAGTAACCATTTAGTATATTAACGATATTATACTCATATCAATGTCAGGCTCATGAGCATCTTTTAGGGTTCTCATCACTTCTGACTGCCCTTATCCTGGTGTTGTATTGAAATGATTTCTCATTACTCTGTTTTGTATCTGCAGCTATGCTTTCTTCCAAGACTCTCTTTGCTTTGCTGCCTTTTTAACATGTTTCTGCTTGTTCTTGTACTCATCCCACTGAAACCTCTTACTTTGCAGGATTTGTACAGGTCATTTTTCCTCCATTTCACTTCTGATTAATTTGTTAATCCATTTAGAGTCATGTTTGTTCAATCTGTGTCTCCTAATCAGTACACATTTATCCAATGTTTTCAGTATTATTCTATTAAAGGTGTTCCACCTGGCCCTTTCTGAAGTATTGTTGAATAATCTCCCCCAATTTATTTAACCGCTTAGCTATATAATTTCTTTGCAGTTAGTCTTTTCAAAATTATATATGCCTGATTTCTGGTCTTCAGTATTTCTGAGTCACAAATGAGACTGAAGTTGGTCATTCTGTGGTCACTATTTCTCCAAGGGTGCCAAAACTTGAATTTTGAGTATTTTCTGTGTCACTATATCTTGTGGATTCCCTGATACCTTGGGTTATGAAGCAGCTGTACATTGTGTTTACCAATTCAGATTCCAAATGATTTGGATATTCCCAACTTTATATCTGGTTCCCCATTAATATAACCTTGCTTTCAAATATCTCTCTTACATCTTCATAGAGTAAACGGTCTTCCTATTTATTTTGATCTGATGATCTGGACCATATTTTGAGTCTTATTTTTTCCCTTGAAGTTGTCCAATCAGAGTAGCTTATTGTCTAATTTTCCACCATCAAAAGGATCATCTCCTTCAACTTTCCAGGTTTTCCTGATATGTAAAGCTAAGCATCACCTTTCTTGGCTGCTGTGCCTTTCTTGAACACTCAATTCATTGTTATTCATTGCCAAACTCTGTTTTCAGCCATATTTCTGATATTCCTAAAACATCACGGGGGAGAAATTGGGTGAGTAGCGCCACCTGTTAGCGCTTAAAGAGGCAGTCAGTGGCTTTAGCGCCACTGGCTGCGCCACCCACGATATTGAGTTGGGGCGATAATGGTGGCGTTAGCCTGTTGCGCTGCGCCGCCACCGATGACATCATCGGTGTGCGCAGCACCCCATTAGCGCCCCGTTCGCGATATTTGGTAGCGAACGCCGCAGTTGCGCCGTTCGCTACCCGCGCCTGGTTCACGGGGCCTTACTGTGCCAGCAGCGGCGCAAGTTAAGGTGGAGGTGCGGGGCGGCCGCCTTTTTTGGCAGCCACCTGCCAGCACTTCCGTCCCCGGCCTCCTGACCGCCCCCCCCCCCCGCCCGCGGCATTGCCGGCTGTTTCCCGAGAGCCCGGCACTTCTCTTTGGTGCCGGGCTCGTTTGCCGGCACTCATGAGCGGGGATCGCGCTGTTGCAGGCCCCTCCCCCTTAACACTGGGAGGAAGGCCTGCAGTACCGCAGCATGCCGTGCCACAGCGTGTGGAGCTGCGGCACATTGCACTGCGATATTCAGTTTCAGCGCCCTAAGAGGGACGCAGAGCGCCTGGAGCGCGGAGCCCTGTCTCCCTCTAGGGGCAATGAAACTGAATATCTGACAATCGCTAAAGCCTCGAACGCTGCGCTAAATCCTGCGCTCAGGCGACATTGGCGCCACTTTGGCGCCCCAACCCAATTTCTAGGCCCAAGTTCCTTATTACTACGGCCTCCAGATCATGCATCTGATCCTTAATCAGTATTGATTTGCCCTCCTTTTTGGCCCTTAGTGTCTGCCCATCACGATACCAGTTTTCCATATGTGTTTATACCCACCTGTTGTCGACTTTCATTGTTCATTCAGTCTCATTTGGGATCCAATTACCTCCTGCACTCCCCGTCATCTTTCTAATTTAAATGATTCTCGATAGCTGCCTCAATGTTCCTTGCAAGTCTTATTGCTTCTACATTGTTCGAAGCAGCCCATTTCTCTCAGCCCAAAAATACTCCCAGTTGTAACATTACTATTTTGCATGCTTTCTGTAGTGTGTATTGCAAGGTGTCTCCCAACCGATCCGGGCAACAATGTTTTCTTCAAGACACCAAAACACTTTGGTTTTAGCATGGGCCTTATTGTAACACTTCTCAACCCTCTTAGGTGTCATGGCTATGTGATCAGCCAAGATAGAAGAGGATAGATGTACCCTTCCAGTCAGACCTCTCCTGGTCCCGCAATACCTCCTCTCTGGTGAAGAAGGCCCAGCAGCGCCTATATTTCCTAAGGAGGCTGAAGAGATGTAACCTGTCACCCCTGATCCTCTCTAACTTTTACCGCTGCACAATAGAGAGCATCCTGACGAACTGTATCACAGTATGGTATGGCAGCTGTAGCTACTATGACCGGAAAGCCCTGCAGTGGGTAGTCAAAACTGCCCAACGCATTACCGGCACCCGGCTACCGACCATAGAGCACATATACCAGAAACGCTGTTTACGGAGGTCACGGTCCATCATCAAAGACCCCACCCACCCCAGCCACAATCTGTTCGCCCTCCTGCCATCTGGGAGACGCTACAGATGCATTCGCACCCGTACGACCAGATTTAGGAACAGCTTCTTTCCCAGGGCTGTCATCCTACTGAACTCCACAAATAAACTCTAAAGCCTGCACATCTGCCAATGCACTTTATTATGGTTATGTTGATGTTAATGTATTACAAGCCAAATGTATGTTGAATGTTTAAATGTCTTAATCTAAATGTACACTCTCGGGAGCCGCAAGCCTACATTTCGTTGCACTGCACTTGTGCACAAACAATGACAATAAAAGTTGATTTGATTTGATTTGATCTGTGTGGAAGAGATCTTGAATCTTGACTGTCACAGAATGTAAAAGTTATGGCAGTTCGCTTGATAACAGACATTATCATGAATGATGCAGAGTCTGACATCACAAACTATCTGTACATTCACTGACTAAAATCCTTTTCTGTTTTTGTAGGGCATTGTGTGGTCTAGAGGGCTAAAAGCTGGTTGCATAACTTGAGTGTGAGACAGATCCTTGTGCTGCATTTATTTTCATTGGAGGATACCAGAGCCTAGTCTGAACATGATCAGCTAATTTTTTAGTTAAAATAAATATTATGCCATTAGGGAACTGGTTAGCAGAGAGGGATAAATATAGTCCAGACAAAGTACAGCGCTTTCATCTTTCTGAGAACTGCTGTTGTACACAATAAAACTACTCTTAAAGTTGGTACATACAGACACAAATTCAGAAAGCTAAAAAAGATATGCAGGGAAATGGAAATATCTTGCTGGCTCAATAGTGTTGGTAATCGTGGTGGCAGGGTGATATTCTGATGTTAGGATTGAGGCAGTTTGCCACAATAACGGAAGGGGGTGCACATAGGATGCGGCCATGTGAATAGAGAGATGGCAAAGAGGCAGAGTAAAGGGAGGTTTCTCAGACTAGTAAGGATTGGGGAGTACAAAAGCAAAATATTGCAGAAGCTGGAAAGCTGAAGTAAAAACAGAAAATGCTGGAAATACTCAGCAGGCCAGGCAGCATCTGTGGGGAGAGAAACAGAGTTAACGTTGCAGGTCAATAACCTTTCGTCAGACTGTTGATTGAAAGGATTAGTGAGTGTTGTTCCACAGGGCTCTCTGTTGGGATTGGTCTCGTTTACATAATCTACTTGGAATTTAGGAATTGAGGGAATAAGATTGAAATTAATTGACAACACCAAATTATGGCAAATTGTGGGAGGATTGTGGAAAACTGCAGAGCACAAAGACAGGTTACTAGATGGGCAGATAGGTGGCAGACGTAGTTCAACATGGAAAAATGCGAAGCAATTAATTTTTGAAGTAACAATAAGGGCAGGAAATGCACCTCAAATGTTAGGACTAAAGCGGAGAGTACTTGTTGCACTCATTGAAGTTGGCAACCTAAGTAACAAATTTAATCCTTGGTTTTATACCTAATCGCGGAGAATACAAAAGCAAAGATGTAACATTAAACTCTTACAAGACCTTAAATAAGCTACAGTTGGAGTGTTACATTCAGTTTGGGAACCTCATTACAGGAATGTTCTGAAGCAGTGGAAAAGGTGCAATGTAGGTTCACTAGGATCTTACCAGAGATGAGGGGTTATAGAAGGGAGACTTTGGATATTAAGGATTTTTTTAATACTATAGTGGAGAAGGTTAAGGGATGACCTGCTAGGAGTCATTCAAAATCTGAAGGATTTTGAAAAGGTAAATCACAATGGATGGTTTCCAATGGTTAGTGAGAGACCGTTGCTTGAAAAGAAGAATTTTAAACTATATGTGAAGAAAGTAGAGGAATGATATCATACTAGGTGGCTCGTGTGAAGGAAAACACCTGCACGGACTTGATGACCTGCTTTTGCACTGCAACATTCTATGACTCTACAATGGTGGAGAAGTATGGCCTGTGTCACCGTTTTTAGACATGCTCCATTACAACTACTTCAAAACACCTAAACAAATCCTTTTATCAGGTTTTTCATACTATGAGGTAGATTTTTATCTTCTCCACCTGGCTGTGCAAATTGCATGCCCTTTATCGAATTAGTGACACAAAATGATTTTATTTTGTTGTACTTATTGCACACTTTTAGATTTAGAGCTATGTAGAGTTGCTTCCATTGTTACGGAAATTACAATAGGCTCTTGTATTTAGAATCAAATCTTCCTGCACAGTGAAGACATTTTTATTTCCAAATGACAACTTTAAAGAGTCCCCTAGACCCTGTTGCTGCAGGACAGAGATGTCTTTACCGTCTCCTCTGTCTGGCTTTTAACACCATTTAAATGCCTGAAGATTGTAGAAAATCTATAGGGCCAGCCTGTTTTTCATTAGGCTGGTTCTATAAAGGGCATGTGATCTGCCTGTCAGATTAGCAACCAGGCAGTGAAGATGAAAATTTACCCTAATATCTCTACATAAACGTTATCAGCTTTACATTTATTTACAATCTGCTCGACACATTAAGCTAAATTCCACCATAGATTATTTCAGGTTCTAAGCATTGAAGGGTACCAACCATCAGTATTGTATTCCTGCTTTGCTAGAGTGAGTTGTCTTATCGACATTTTCGGCTGCATTTCAACAGCATCAAACACGCAGTTCGTCATTTTTGTTTCTTAGTTACTTGTTCCTTCATTTTATCTTTTCTTTTTAAAAAAAAAATACCATACTTTCTGTGCCCTGGAGTTCCTTTTTGGCTGTTGGCTGTTTTCTGGAAAGAAATGGCTGTTTGTTGAGCCAGGTGATGTCAATATTTACTTTCCCACAAGATGGAAGAACTTGATTAAGAATACAGGAACATAAGGCATAGGAGCAGGAGTGGGCCATTTGGCCTGTCGAGCCTGCTCCGCCATTCAATAAGATCATGGCTGACCTTCTACCTCAACTCCACCTTCCTATATTCCTTGATTCCTCTAGAGCCCAAAAATGCATCGATTTCAGTCTTAAATATACGCAACGACTCAGCATCCACAGCCCTCTGGGCTGGAGAATTCCAAAGATTCACAACCCTTTGAGCAAAGAAATTTCTCATCTCAGTCCTAAATGGCCGACCCCTTATTCTGAGACTGAGACTCCCCAGCCAGGGGAAACATCCTCCCTGCATCTACCCTGTCAAGCCCCTTAAGAATTTTATATGTTTCAATGAGATCACCTCTTATTCTTCTAAACTCTAGGAAATTTCAGCCTAGCCTCCTCATAGGACAACCCCCTCATCCCAGGAGTCAGTCTAGTAAACCTACACAATCCTGCACAATGCACCTTTAATTGAGAGCAAATGGAGCACCTGACTAAGGCAAGTGAACTTTAGTGATATGCAGGCTTGGGGCTGCATGATTTGTTGAAAATCAAACTCTATAAACTTACTGGGAGAGAATTAAGTCATATTTTGATGGTTTGACCATGTTTTTTTTTGTTTTCAAATATCGATTACTTCAGTATAAACTACAATTTTCTGCAAATATCACGCAAGTACATATAGATAAAATGCAACATTTCCCATGGTGCTACATGAATTAAATTCTCATTGAGAGCCACTTTCACAGAGAATTTACATACAATTTCCCATTGACAAACAACAGATAGATCTGGACTAGTGGACACTCTACTGGATCTGTACTGCAGGCCTTTAATTGATCTGATTCAAGGAACTCTGACTGTGTGAAATCAATTTATCCAGACTAACTTTTCATCTATCCCAAAAGAGGCACCTTAGATTGTTAAATGAACAAATCAAGAATTTTGAACTACTTTATTACTTAAACCAGAGACCTCTAAGGTTTTGAGAGTTATTTTATACATTGGTTTAAAAAATGTGCTGCTTTCACACTATTTGCATTTTATTATGTCAAACACACACAAAGCAACCACTGTTTGTTTGAACAGAGAAAAATTATAAAATATGTCAATGATTAATATACATTGGCAATAGGGCTGATTCAGTGATCCCACACTCCTGGGGGAGAGCTGCGCTCACAAGAAGTGCAGTTCGGAGACTCAAGGCCACAGTGTTGGAGACCTATCTCTAACCTGCAGGCCCTGCGAGAGTGGGATTGCTACGATGATGGCATTTTATTTTGCTTGCAGTTCTAACATCCTATTCAGAAAACAGACACAAAGATGTAGTAACGCTAAACCCATCTGTGTATCATTTTCAATGTGTCAGTAATGATAAATGAAGTATTATGGCGCACACTTGTGTTTTGCTCCGTTGAGGGCTGAATTGCAACATTAGCTATGTCCAAAGCGGTTTGTCAGCTCTTCGTGCTGGAGTGAAGGCGTGCTATTGCTTTACTATTAAACTTACAACCCCAAATGCTACTTGCAGTTCAGGAATGAGGAACATACTCTTTCTCGGATACCTGTCCACCAAATTGTCTCCCACCAGTTGATCAGAGGCAACAATGACAGAGAATGTGTTGGGTTTTCACAGAGCTGTAATGTGATGTATATATTTTGTGACAGGGAGCGGGAATGCCAATATCAGGGTTTGCATCACTGAAATGACCTCAGACAATGGGGTCACTTTGTGAATCACAACAACTACAGCTTCCCACCATATTAAAGAAATCATTTAGATCCACACAAAATGCAAGTCTGCAATCAGATTTCATAAAGAGGAACCATTCTAATGACTTACATACACACACTTAAAGGTAATGTACATTTTACCATATCTAAATGTAAAGTCTTAATAAACCTATATATAACTTAGTCTTAATAAAGCATTGTCTTTCTATCTGGTTTGAAAACCCATATAGTAAATAGTGAGCTAGACAATTAGTTATAATTGTTGATGGTTCTCCTAAACATCAAGGGGGCAAAATTCAGTAAGTTAGCACTCCCCATTAGCACCTGGCGGGGGCGCTAACGGGGTGCTCAGGCAGTAGTGCCACGCCGGCGATAACAGTTGGCACCTCGGCACCTTTCGCCATGCAGATTGTGACATCAGTGAGTGTGCAACGCTCGCTGGGTGCCTGATCTGCAAACTTCAGTAGTGGCCCCTTCCTTACCGCCTTGTGCATCACAGCACCAGGGAGTGGAGGCATTAACCAGCCGGCTGGCGGGGTGCTACTTAAAGGGATGCACCCCAGCTGTCAAGGAACTTTTGTTCAAAAGCTCAGTTATGAGTGGTGGAGAGCGCAGGATGTATCTGCAGCCAAATAAAGGCTGCTTAGTTCCCGGAGTGTTGCAGGAGTTCAAAGCACTTTGCTTTTCATCTCACAGCATATCGCCGTTCTGCACTCCCCGAATCATTGGGGGCTGATGTGCAGACTCCAGTGACCCTCCCCTTTAATGACTGGAAGGCGCCTGCGCCAATGCTCACTCCTGATTGCACAACACCTGATATTCATTATCGCTTGGAGCCTAACGCCACTTGCAACTGATTTAGCGCTTCCTTGCATTCTTTGAGCGCCGAGACTGAATTCAGCGTGCAGCGAGATTGATTAGCGCCTGACGCTAAATTTCCAACTTCTCAAAAGTTAGAGATGTAACAGAGTTTTAAGCAAGTGAAGGGGCAGGGAAAGGGGGGAGGGGAGGAAAGAACAAAAGAGAAGTTCTGTGATAGGATGGAAGGCAGGAGAGATTAAAAGACAAAAGGGATGATGGTGCAAGGCAAAAGGAGATGGTAATGGGACAAGTTAAGAAACAAAAGATGACTCTAGATGAGGTGTAAATGACAATGGCAGAATCATCAACAGCTGCCACATGAGAGGAAAAAAGAAAAAAGAAAAAAAAATAAGGGCCGAGGTTATAGTCTGAAATTGGTGAACTACTTTTTTGTTCCAATATTAGGTCAGGCATGGAGGCACCAAAAACTAGAGCATCCCGGTGGATATCAATATTTTAGGAAAGGAGGAATAAAGAAAATAACAACAGGAAGCTCTTTTTTATCCGGCACCGACGGGACTGATGTGGTGCCGGTTTATCAAAAGGTCTGGATTACAGAGAGGTATAGTAAAAGGTACGAGAGCCCCATACACGGCCACAGATCCAGGCATCCCTGTTGCATGGCAACAGGTGCAGGAACCCCGGTTACACGGCCACAGATCCAGGAGCGGCCACTAATATGAAGTAAAACTTACCTGAACCTACTCCTGAATTTTGCCGGTTAACAGAGATTTCCGGTTATTTAGGTGCCAGTAAATTGAGAGTTTCCTGAATATTGTTTCATGCTAGGTACTGTTTGTTTCTTTCCTACCCCTCATTTTAAATGCACCTTAAAAAGTTACGAAATTTACAGTGCCATCTCTCTGAGATCATATTCACTCCCCCAGTGAATTAAAAAGCTTGTATGAATCTACAGTTCTGTGACTCAACATTTTAAAAAACTCATTGAATTTGTCACTGATTTCAGTACAGAAAAAGAATGTACTTTAATGACTTTCATTTCATCCAGCAGGCTGTAAGTGCAGAACTGCTTTGAAACATCCAAATACAGCAAAAAGCCAGTCACATGAATCTTCAGTTACTGGACAAGCTGTCTCAAGGGGAAAGAGTCCTCTTATACTGGCTGATGATATAGCAACTGAGGAAACAAGCCTTATGATTATTATTAGTATCACAGCTTATAATAGTTACAGAAGTGTCTTTGGATTCTTCTCCAGTACACCAGAGAGCAGTAAATATAAATTGTCTTTGCCCAGTGATTATTAAGAAAACTGCATCAGCCAGAATATTAACATAGCGCCGCAGTAAATAGCAGACTCAAGCTCAGACTTAGTAAGGCAGTATCAACAATATACCTTAAGGTTATATATCATACCCACAGTCACTGCACTTAAAAAGTAATTAGCTATATATAAATTGCTTTGAAACTTGTGATAAAGCACTATGTAAATACAAGTTTCTATTTCATATTATATTTGTAAGGGGCACAGATTTTTAAACTTTTTATGAATTTTGTGCTCATCAAGATGAGGGATGTTAATGCCAGGAAATGAAACACCTTCCCATTCTGGACACTCAATGTTAGTACCAAACACTTCAAGTTAAATGCAGAACAAAGGAAAACAGACATAAAAACAGAAAATGCTGGAAATACTCAGCAGGTCAGTCAGCATCTGTGGAGAGAGAAAGAGAGTTATTGGGCTGGATTTTCCTAAGCCCCTGGAGTCGGGTTGGAGGCGTGCGGGCGATAAAAATCGGAGATCCGGGGGTCCCGACCCCATCCCGCCTCCAACCCGCCTCCATGTCAATTTCATAGGAGTCGGGTTGCCGACAAGTGCTGGAACCCGACTCCCAGAGGCGGGAAGGGATTAAAGGCAATTAAACTGCCTGTTAACAGGTAGTTAACAGGTAGTTTTTTGCCTATTCGCGATTTTTATTGCTGGTTTGTGGGCTTCCCGACAGCTCCAAACCACGAAAAGTTTTCGAGGCGGGACGTGGGTCTGAGGTCTTGGAGGGGTCGAGATGCCCAGTGTTCAGGTGAGTGAGGGGTGCAGGAGTGCAAAGGTAAGTGTTTTGCAAGTGTTTAAATAAGTTTAACCTACTTTTACTTACCTTTACAGGAGTCCTGCATTCCGGTGTCGGGAGTCGGCTGCAAGAACCACAGAAGCTCCGATTTAAAAAAAAAAATCAGCTTCTTGGTTTCTGCAGCAAAATGATTTTAAAGTTATCCTGAGAAAGGACTGAGGCTGAATTAGCAGTTTTTCAGTGCTTGACAGATTCAAACAGCTGTTAAACACTGATATTTCATCTGCCAAAAGCTTTTGACAGATGAAATGTCAATCTCTGACGTCACCTGTTGCCGGGTGGCCCTTAATTGGCCTGCTGAGCCCACAGGGCGGGCTCAACAAGGTCAATCAGAGGAAAAGCCAGTGGGTTGGCCACACCTCCATGGAGGCGGGACAACAAACCCGAATGTGGGTTTCCCACCTCCAACCCGCCCCCGTAGCAAAATCCAGCCCTCAGGTCGATGACCCTTCGCCAGACTGGGTTTTTAGAACAATCCAACTGCTTCACGATCACTTTTACTTTTTTTTAAATAAACTGAATTAAAATTCTCAAACGACCATGGTGGAATTTGAACTCACATACTCTGGATTATTAGTCCAGGCCTCTGGATTACTAGTCTGGTAACATAACATGACCACTGTACTATAATACCTGTAGGACACAGGACCGCTACAGTTAGCAGATAGAAGAGATTGGGGCTGAGTTTTCTCGGAGCTGCTCCCGCTCCGTCGTCATAACTTCTCCGGAGGTGCAGCAGAAACCCTGTTTATGTGTAAGATGAGATTCCGCTGCACTTTCAGCAATATTATGGTGGTGAAGTGTGAGCAGCTCCTAAGAAATTCCCAGGCATTGTCAACTCATCAGCCTGGCCTGGATCCAGGTCAGCTCCCAGAGGTGAAAGGTCATTATTTCATAGATTGTACTACCTCATCCCTCCAGAGATGACTCTTTTTCATCCACTTCCATCACTAGATTATTTAGTACTAATCCTGATGCGCATGGATTCCTATTATGTATGCAAATTAAGTTTCAACAGTTAGCAGTAAATATCTTTGATGACGACAATTTCCTTTCCTTTCCATCCCTATGAATCACATATTAACACTTCCTCTTAGGCAGTCCCTCGGAACCGAGGATGACTTGCTTCCACATTAAAAATGAGTTTGCAGGTGACTGATGAGTCCAATGCGGGACCTACAGACTCTGTCACAGGTGGGGCAGACGGTGGTTGAAGGGGCAGGTGGATGGGGTGCTTGGGTTGACGTGCACTCCTTGCACTTGTCTTCCACTTGCTCCCGGCGAAGAGACTCGAGGTGTTCGGCACCTTCCCGGATGCTTCTCCTCCACTTTGTGCGGTCTTGGGCCAGGGATTCCCAGGTGTCGGTGAGGATGTTACACTTTTTCAAGGAGGCTTTGAGGGTATCCTTGAAGCGTTTCCTCTGCCCACCTGGGGCTCCCTTGCCGTGTCGGAGCTCTGAGTAGAGCGCTTGTTTTGGGAGTCTCGTATTGGGCATGCGGACAATGTGACCCGTCCATCAGAGCTGCTCGAGCGTGGTCAAAGCTTCGATGCTGGGGATGTTGGCCTGAGCAAGAACACTGACGTTGGTGCGCCTATCCTGCCAATGGATTTGCAGGATCTTGCGGAAACAGCGTTGGTGGTACCTCTCCATTGTTTGAGGTGCCTGCTGTACATGGTCCATGTCTCTGAGTCATACAGCAGGGCGGGTATCACTGCTACTCTGTAGACCATGAGCTTAGTGCCAGGTTTGAGGTCCTGGTCTTCAAACACTCTCTTCCTCAGGTGACCGAAGGCTGCACTGGCACACTGAAGGCGGTGTTGGACTTTGTCGTCGGCATCTGCCCTTGTTGACAGTAGGCTCCCGAGGTATGGAAAGTGGTCCACCTTGTCCAAGGCCTTGTCGTGGATTTTGATAATTGGGGGGCAGTACTGTGTGGCGGGGGCAGGTTGGTAGAGGACCTTTGTCTTACGGATATTTAGTGTAAGGCCCATGCTCTCGTATGCTTCGGTGAAGGTGTTGACGATGGTTTGGATTTCGACCTCCGAGTGAGCGCAGACGCAAGCGTCATCTGCATACTGTAATTTGATGACAGAGGATGGGACGACCTTGGATCTGGACTGGAGGTGACAGAGGTTAACCTGTTTCCCATTTGTTCTGTAAATTAGCTCCACTCCAGTGGGGAGCTTACTGAGGGTGAGATGGAGCATTGCAGCAAGGAAGATCAAGAAGAGCGTTGGTGCGATGACACAGCCTTGCTTGACCCCGGTTCGTACATGAATTGGGTCTGTGGTGGAACCGTTGGTCAGGATCACGGCTTGCATGTCATCGCGAAGCAGGCGGAGGATGGTGACAAACTTTTGAGGGCAGCCGAATTTGAGGAGGACACTCCATAATCCCTCACGGTTGACAGTGTCGAAGGCCTTTGTGAGATCAAAGAAGGCCATGTACAGCGGTTGGTGCTGTTCCCTGCATTTCTCTTGTAATTGACGTGTGGTGAAGACCATGTCCATTGTGCCCCTTAGTGGGTGGAATCCGCATTGTGATGCTGGGAGGAGCTCTTCGGCCACTGGGAGAAGGCGATTGAGGAGGATTCTTGCGATGACTTTCCCTGTGGCAGACAGCAGCAAAACTCCTCTGTAATTACTGCAATCGGACTTGTCACCTTTCTTGAAGATGGTCACAATTACGGCATCTCTGAGATCCCTTGGCATGCTCTCCTCCTTCCAGATAAGATAAATGAGTTCTAATAGTGGGTGCATTTTATCCCTAACTGCAAGTTCAAGCTGCAAGATTAAAGTTACCTGAGCCCACTGCCCATCCCCCGACCATGCCTGTTCTTTGTTCTCAGTGAGCTCTTCACTTAAACTTAGCTCCCAAATTCCCAGACCTCTCTGCCGTCAAGACTACGCTTCTCCACTAGACTAGTGATCTAGTGACTAGTGAATCGAGAGTGGAACTCGAGGCCAGGGATCACGAGAATATCAGTGCTAATTTGATCCTGTGAGAGACAACATCATTCATGTCCAAGGCCGGGACCCAGGAGCAAGGACGAGCCCAGCAGCGAGGTCAAGGCCCAGGAGTGGCGCAGCGTGGACCAGCAGTGGGGTCGGGGCCCAGGGAAGGTACGGCACGGGCCAACAGCAAGGTCGGGAGGACCACAATGCATCCTACGAAACCCAGGCAGAGAGGACCTGCGGGAAGGAGAAAGGAGGACAGTAGCATTATGTTTGTGTGTGTGTGTGCTAGGCAGTTGTAGCAGAGCCTGGTCTCCAATCGTCTTGGATCCCCTTGCCATTGGACCAAGACCTTGCTCTGTCAAGCCCGTGTGGTAGCTGGTGTGCAACGGCCACCCCACGTTAAAAGAATTCACGCACAGGCATCTTCCACCCTTTAAAATGAAGTTCAGGATCTGGAACGTCAGGACCCTCATGGACAACCCCAACAGTGACAGACCGGAATGCCATCCTGCTATCGTTGCCCGGGAGCTCAGACGTATCGACATTGACGTCGCCGCCCTAAGTGAGACCTGGTGGGCAGGAGAAGGCCAGCTCAAGGAGCAAGGTGGTGGCTACACCTTCTTCTGGAAAGGCAAACCTGAAGAAGAACGCCGTCTCCATGGGGTAGGCTTCGCCATAAAAAATGAACTGGTTGGGCATCTCAGAGACTCTCCTAGTGATATAAACGAGCGCCTCATGACTCTTCGGCTCACCCTAGCCCGGAACCAATGCGCTACGGTCATCAGTGCGTACGCCCCAACACTGGAAGCCACAGACGAGACCAAAGAGGAATTCTACTCCAGCCTCGAACAATCCCTGTCCCGAGTCCCAACGGGCGACGAGCTGATCCTCCTTGGCGACTTAACGCCAGAGTTGGAAAGGACACAGACCTCTGGAGAGGTGTGATCGGCAGAGAGGGGGTAGGGAAAGCCAACTCCAATGGTACCCTCCTCCTGTCGAAATGCTTAGAACATGGCCTTGTCATAACCAACACCTTGTGTTCCATCAGAGAGACAAGTACAAGGCTTCATGGCAGCACCCTCGCTCCAAGCACTGGCATCTGCTGGGCTACATCATCGTCCGAGCGAAGGACCGCAAGGACGTCCACATCACCCGCGCCATAACAGGAGCTGATGACTGCTGGACAGACCACCGCCTAATCCACCCTGTCATCTCCAACAACGTAGCCCCAAAACAGCGGCGGCAACAGAAACAATGCCGCAGGAAAATTAACGCTGGAGCACTCAAAGACCCCGCTAAGAAAGCCCTATTCAGCCTGTGCCTCATAAACAACCTGACGACTCCCAGTGATGCAGAGACACAGAGTGCCCACAGCGCCTGGTCTGCGCTCAAGGCCTCCATAATCAGCACCTGTGAAGAGACGCTTGGTCACTCGACCAGGAAACACCAAGACTGGTTCGACGAGAACGACCAGGAGATCCAGGAGCTAATAAGCCGCAAGCGCAAGGCATTCCTGATCTGGAAACAGCAACACCACTCAAGAGCAAGAAAGCAGCTCTATAGAAGCCGGAAGGCCGAGGTCCAACAAAAAACTTGCGACCTAAAGAACAGATGGTGGGTGGAGAAAGCGCAGGAGATCCAGCAGCTAGCCGACAGCCACAACGTGCGTGGATTCTTTAGTGCAGTCAAGACCATCTACGGCCCAAGCACCCAAGGCCCTACCCCACTGCGGGCCAAGAACGGAGAGGTACTCATCAAGGACAGAGTCGCAGTCAGTGCCCGCTGGAAGGAGCACTTCGAAGACCTCCTTAACCGTGACTCTGTCTTCGACGCGAGTGTCCTCAACTCCATCCCACAGCATGCTACCCGCCACCATCTCACCACAACCCCAGCCCGGCATGAGGTTGAAAAGGCCATCCGACAACTGAAGAACAACAAGGCCTCAGGAGCAGATGGAATCCCCGCCGAGGCACTAAAGCATGGCGGAGAAGCACTACTGGCGTGAATTCATGAACTCATTTCTCTTATCTGCGATTCAAGATGATTTTCAAGATGGCTCCTGTGCTGGCAGCTCCCTAGGGAGCACCTTTGCCATCCTTGACCATCCGTTGCCATCCTTTGCTCTTTTTCCCCCCGTCTCCTCTCTTTACATTAACACACAAGTATAACATCAATACATCTGAAACATAATCACACGTGTTAGCAATGCTGTGACTATCACACCAAATACTACTGTAATTTTCCTAAGTCAACTTGTGCCATTTTATTAAAATGTAGCTTCTACACTTCTTCCACAACTAGATTTCTGATAGCAGATCGTCATGTTGTAGATCCAGTTAAATGAACACTAAAATAACACTTACCACCATGCTTTCCCTGCTTCTACTTGCACAGATTACCATCCAACGCAGGGACAACACCAGGGGAATTCAAATCAGCTGAGTAACTTTTGAAGACTTTACAGAATTTCTGGCTTTTATTTGCCAGTATGTGTGATGCAGTGTAGTACAGACAAATTGCAAAGATATGCTTCAAATTATGAATAGCTAAATTTCAGTTTTAAAACGTATAATGGAGAGAATTAAGAACAATGGAAACCCCAGCTTATTCCAATACCTTTTCAAATGCCTGATTGAAATGATCTTTGTCCAGTGTTCAGCACTTTGCAGCTCTTCCTAGAATTTGAAAAATCATTTAGAGGCTGTTAACCCATCAGCTGCCCCTTTGTGAAGGTTGTCAGCATATCTCGTGGTCTCTACCTGTTGATTTCTCCCGTCTTATTTCCTCTGCTCAGTCTCAGTTAAGGGTCCCAACCAAAAACATTAAAATATTTTTTGCTCTTTCAGATGCTGACTGGGCTGCTTTTCAGCAATTTCTGTTGAATTTTTTGATTTCCAACACTCAACACCCGAGTTTATTCCTGTTGTAACTTCCAGCGAGTTTCTGATGGGAAAAACACGAGAGTCTGTTTCTGAGCCGCCCGGCGGCAGCAAGAGACCGTGGTGATTTTAATCACCAAGCCTCAAGATCATGCTGCTGGGTCCACCTACTGCTCATTCTGGTTCGTATGAGGAAGGGTGTTCTGGGAGGGTCTCACAGGAGGGAATGTGGGGGTAATGATGACTATCTTTTTCACAATCTGTTGTTCATTGTGTGTTCTGCTGATAAAATTGATGGTGGGAATAATTTTGAAACACATTTGATTTTAGAAGCACAATTGCTGATCTAATAGGATTCATTACATCAAGCACAGTGTTATGCATGTGGACAGGGTAAATGCTCAACATACATGCATGCTTCAGGTAAAAGCATTAAAGAAGGTGGAGAAAGAGAGAGATCTGGGCGTTCTAGTGCATATATCTCTAAAGGTTCATGAGCAATGCCGAGAAGTGATAGCTAGAGTGAATAGTGTGTTAGGGTGCATTCAATTGACTCAAAGACAAAGCATAATATTTTGTTCTTGTGTAAGACATTGGTCAGGCCTCAGTTGGAATACGGTGTCCAGATTTGGTTTGCTCACATTGAGGCTTTGGAAAGGGTGCAGAGGAGGGCCACTAGACTAATTCCCAGCTTAAAGCATTTTAGTTATCAAGATAGGCTAAAAGAGCTGGGAATCTAGACTTTAGAGAAGCGTAGACTTAGGGGTGATCTGATTGAGGTTTATAAGATGATGATGGAAATAGATTGTGTAAGAGTTTGCAGTTTTTTCCAATTAAATAGGTAAGAGAGGACCAGGGTCACAATTTTAGTTGTACAAGGCCAGATGTCAAGAGGTGGTTCTCTTCCCAGAGAATAGTGGACCTCTGGAACAGGCTGCCAGCTCATGCAGTGGACAATGATTCACTGAATTACTTCAAACGAGAGCTGGTCCTGCTTCTGGATCATCTCTTACAAAATTTAGGTGCTGCAAGTATTGGGGCCAGTGTGATCTGGACTGTTTTTGATCACCTAGGTGGGGCAGATGGGTGGTCAGAGAGGAACTTCCCAGATTTGTTCCCCAAAATTGGCCTGGATTTTTAACTCTGGCTTTTCATCTCTCTCAGGAGATTACGTGGTTTTTTGGGTGGAGTGGAGTGTATATATTGTGATACACAAGGTAGCACAATTGTGTGGCACAGGCTGGATGGATCAGAGGGTCTTTTCCTGTTCACCATTATTGATATGTTCGTATGTGATCTGCCTCTTATCTCGCTGGAGGTTACTAGCTGACAATCCCCCAAATGGAGGCCAGATAAGCACTGGTGTGATTTGTTCTCCATTTCCCACACGAGCTGACCTTGTTGCCTCTCTGCAATTGTCAAGTTATGCCCCAATTATGCCTCACAGCACTACTACCCTTACAGTCAATAAAGAAAACTTTCATCCCAATGTTCTGGTCTGGATTCGAACCCTGGTCTCACATATGAAAGGAAAGAATGTAATAATACATTGTGCAACCTATTCCCCAAGATCTTTTGAAGTCTAGATGCGATATCGGTTGAAATTTATGAGCAATATATATGGAGATTATACAGCGTAACATAACCATAACTATAAAGCATAAAAGAATATAATTTAGACAGAATAAAAAGAATCCGCGGGACCTCTGGGGCTTTTGGATGTATATAGCCTGTATGCACAAGATAAAGGTCGAATCCACAGCAGATGTCTTTGACTGCCAAAAATGTACTGCAGCTCCCCAGTGACCTTTATAAATTATACTGAGTAATCCAAAGATCACATTCAAGCAAAACATTCATTTTTAATGGCATTTGTAAAGCTGCCACATGGGAGAGTTATTTTTCCACGAGCTGACATCCTAAAATATTTTTATCTCTCAGGTCACCTGTTGGCTCAGCTGGTTAAGGCAGTGCATAGCTGAGCCATACACTCCGAGGAGATTCCAAATTTGATCTCTTGTCCGTGCTGAATTAGGTCATCTAAACCAGGGTTGGTATTAGGCAAGCTACAATTGGGCTCAGTGCTCCAGATTAGGAAGGGGAACGTTATCCAGAGTTGGTATGCCTGGTCACTATCCCATTGACTCATGCTGACAAGTGTATGGAAATGAAGTTTGAACAGCATCACACTCGGATGCAAGGCCTTTGAATTGAAAGGTATTTGAATTGTTTAGGCTTGTGCATGAAGAATGGCCACTTGGGTGAGGTATCGGAGGGTTGCCAGAACCCGCGGAACCATATCACATCAAAAAGTTGATGCTTTCTGGAGAAAAGGAGGACGAGGGGAGAAAATTATGAAATAAAGGAGTAAAATTGTTTATTTTTAATCTTTGCTCAAATGTGATAGAAACACACAATAAATATCAATATTCACAGACTATAGGTCTAACCTACAGCAGGTGGCTCTGACTGTCAAAAATGTACTGCAGCTCCCCAATGACATTTATAATTACACCGAAAAGTTCAAAGGTTACATTTTGTTTTATGGATCTATATAAATGCATGTGCCAACCTGTCGAACAATATTTCATACGCATTTGATTTTCAAAACAAAATCCCTGAGGTTTCCTGTAACATTGATCCTCCAGGGTAACAAGTAAAGCACAATTACTACCTTTTCAGGTTTTTTTTTCTGAACACAATGGATTAGGAAACATTTTGTACTTCTGTATTCTTCTAGAAATCTACTTTATAATACGAAAAATCAGAGTGTACAGAGAATGGGTTGTGACAGCTGTCCCTGGACAGGAGATATGGGCCAGATTTGTTTTTGTGCTGTTAGCCGACTTACAAGAACTTACTTGCTTATGATGTCCTTTATGCAGAAGAACATATCAGAGTTTTACAAGTAAAAGAGGATCTTAAACAGGAAGTGGGTAAATTAAAGAGACTTGAAAATCCTTTCCAAGTTTTTAAAGCATTTGCAAGCAAAGAGAAAAGCAGCAAAGCAAAGTGGTTTTGGGAGGGAGTCCCATAGAGGACTATAGTGACACATGTGACATGGGAAAAGTTCACTGCATCCAAGCTCACCCAGTCAGATTCCTCTCAGACACGGAAACTGTAATTACTGTAATAAATTTTCAAATGTCAACGCAAGATGTTGTGGCTACATTTGTCTTCATAGGAATACATGGCCAAAAAGCTTTTCCTGATTAAGAAAGGTTTGGATTTGAGAACCCTGTAACATATCTTCAAACTAGTTCATGGTTGGAGTGCTGTCCTTGGCTTTATTTTTCCTCTTTTAGCCGAGACTGGGACTTATCAATTGATGGGAAGAGAAGCCCAGTGTATAGCTGGGCTATTTTGCAGCCATGACTGACAGCACCAGCAACAGAGGCAGATCTCAGAGCAGATCGCAATAATCACCAATCTACCATGGAATTCACCCCCACCCAATTTAGTAGATACCAGGAGAGATGGGAAATTGTAAATTTGACAGCAGTGCTAGAGCTGTAATACTATCAGGGGAGATCACTGAGTTACTATTGCTGATAACTATCCAATCAAGTGTTCAAAAAGCAAAACCAAGAACCATATCTACATTTTGTAAGCTGTAAAAGGGAATTAAACACAGCGAGGATCAAAGCGATTGCATATCATTTCTTCCTTCATTTAAACAGAATTGCATAACTTTTAAATTAAACTAGATAAACTATGAGTTTTGTTAAAAACTCTGCGCAGTGAATTTTGTAATATTCTCATTCCTCTAACAAAATAAGAGTTCAATCAATAGAATGGGAAGGGGTTTGTGTTAATTGGGTGCTCTTAATAAGGACAGTTAATTTATACATAAAGATATTATCTGGAATTTCCGGTCAGTAACGAAGCAAAGGCATTCACCGCTGGTCCCAAAGAAAGCTGCTCTGTGGCGAGAAGTTTGCCTTTTTCGAAGCGTAAGTGATTTCAGTGCAGTATAGTGGGGATCCCCTAGTGCGATCTGCTGTGATGTCAACAAGCTGTCTAAGCAGCCAATCACATCGCAGAATTCTCAGACAGGTAAGCAGGAAATGAGAACCTGCTTTTATGCTGACTTTAAAAATGTTACAGAGAGAAAAACAAAGATTGGGGCTCTCACATGGGGATAAGATAGAAGCTGAAATATCATGAACAAACTTTAAGGCCTAGAAATTCGGTTGTTTGCGCCAGCGGTTAGCGCCTAAAGAGACCGAGAATTGGGGTGTTACCCAATGTTGGGGCGGGCGCAATGAAGATAGCGACAACTCCCATATTGGCTATACATTTAACGCCTGCGCTAAGTGTTTGCGCGTGCCCGCGAGCGCAAGCAGATCATGACATCATTTCAGTGTGCAACGCCTTTTAGGGGCGCCTGAGCGGATATTGGGTGGCGCCCGGAGCCTTTACGCCTAGCGCTATTAGTGACAGTTCGAAGGAGCGTTAGCAGGCCCTTCTCGGAGTCGGGGGGCGCTATTTAAAGGGGACAGCTCTAGTATAGAAGCTTCAGCCACTTGGCCTGTTCATTGCGATTGTTGGTGGAGAGAGTTGGTGAGCTACTGTGGAGCAGAGTTTTTGGAATTTAGCATTAGAGTACTTGGGACCCTCAAACCTGTCCAGAGCAGTTGGAGCACTAGACCTAACAGCCTTTTGACCAACTGGCATCGGAATGGGAGATGCTTTGGAGGGCGACGGCCTCATGGCCGAACACTATGAAGGGGCAGAGAGACGGCGGGAGAGAGGGCCGGGATTGGCCAGAAGGAGGAGGGGCAATGGAGGTCGGCCAATCCGAGGTGTTGCTGCGAGGGTCTTTAGGCAGCAGGTGTCATACCTTGACATGTCGGAGGAGCAGTGTGTGCGAAGGCTCCGAATCGGGAGGGACGTTGTGACTGAGCTGTGCCACCTGCTTGCTGAGGATCTGCAGCCGCGTCTACGGTGCAGGACCTCTTTGTCGGTGGCTGTTAAACTGACTGTTGCCCTCAATTTTTATGGCAACGGATCCTTTCAGTCAGCCATTGGGGACATTGCGAATATCTCTCAGGTTGCAGTGCACTGTTGCATCCGGCAAATTACAGCTGCCCTTTATAGGCGAAGGCGTCAATTCATCACCTACCCTCTGACCCTGGAGAAGCAGGCGGAGGAGGAGGAGCATGCGGACGAGGAGGAGGAGGAAGATGGAAGGGCTCCTGAAAGTGGAAGGGCCATCCGTCAGAGGCTCATGAGGACTCGTATCGAGGCCCCTCTGGCGGAATGATGAGTGTCTTTACTCCTGTGCACTTTGGATGTTTGAAAGCCTCTGAAGGCCAGCATCACTGTAATTAGTCACGTGCACCATAGCACATTAAAACTTCTCTTTATTGTCACAAAAGTCTTTCATTACAGCAAAACAACGTCATGTCAACAGAAACCATAACTAACAAAATAACAGTTAACTCTTCGGCAAAGCCGCAAAACTAAACAAACCATTTCCAACAATTGCAACAGCTGAGGGTGTCCTTGAATTTGGCCAAAGAAACATCTCAGCACCTCCCTCTACTGCTGGCCCCTTGATGGAGAACGACTTCTCTTTCGCGGTCGGCCCCTTCCCTCCCTGCTGCTCCTACGTAATTGAACCCCAGTGGCGGGGTGAAGGCTGGGGGACGCCTGCTGACTGTGTGGAAGCGCAGAAGCCCCTGAGGGACAGCCTGGCCGACCTCTGGGCTTGGAGGGTGCGGACGCAGGATGCTTGATCTGAGCATGGCTGGAAGTAGTGTGCCCTGCAGGTGGTGGCAGCTGCACTGCAGACGTACCAGCGCTGGCATGTGCAATGGTCACCTGCTGAGAGAGGACACCTGCACCATGGTCGGACGACACACTGGCTCTCTGAGGGGACCGGCTCGGCTCATCCGCCACAATCGCATGCTCCACTGATTCCTGGCCTTGTATGGGACTGGAAGGGCCCGGGGTGATCCTAGCTGATGCAGATAGGGTGGCTGCAGTGAGAGTTCGCGTTGCTTCAATCTGGGTGTGGACGAGGCCGGCAAGTGACTGCGTGGCAGCAGTGAGGACCTGTGAGCCAGGTACCAATGCTTCAGAGAAGCCCTGGGCAGCTCTTTCCATTGCTTCAGACAAGGCCGGTGCCGACCGCTCCACTGCCTCGGACAAGCCCTGGACAGACCTTTCCAGGGATTGTCCGAAGCCCTGAACAGTCCTTTCCATAGCGGCCTCGAAGCCCTGGACAGTCCTCTCCATTGTTGGCCCGAAGCCCTTGACAGTCCTCTCCATTGTTGCCCCGAAGCCCTGGAGAGTCCTGTCCATTGTTACCCCGAAGCCCTGGAGAGTCCTGTCCATTGTTGCCCCGAAGCCCTGTAGAGTTCTCTCCATTGTTGCCCCGAAGTCCAACACACTCTTTGCCAGTGTGTCTATTGACTGAGGCATCCTCCCCACTGCAGCCATCAGCTCAGTGTGCCTGAGCCGGGTCTGGGTGCTCATTTCAGCCAGGCGACGCACCTCCGCTGCACTCTGAGCAGCAGTCATCACTACCTGCCTTGCCCTCCGGGGAGACGGTGGCCGAACTTGCCTACCCCCCTTGCGTTGCTGCATGCCGCTTGTTCCGGCAACTGGCTGATCCTCAGAGCATCCCCCTCCCCTCCAGGGAACTACTATCCCCAGTCTGTAGATGTGTATGCTCCCCTGAGATTGGAACGGATGGCCCGGCTTCCTCCTGATCCTTGCCTCCAGAGGCACTGGCACTGGCAGCTTCAGGGCGTTGAGCCCGAGTTGGTGATGCATCATCTGAAAGCAGGGAGGTGGAAGAGTGGCTTTAGCAAAAAGACAGGTTGGCGGAAAGGCATGCCAGATTGCGGCAAGGCTCTGACATGGCTGCACACTGAGGAAGCATGCTGGCGGGGGGACCAAGTGGAAGGAGACAGCTGAAAAAGGTGAGAGCCTTACCCTCGCTGTCGAGAATGGGGTCGGCAGCTGCAGTGGTAACAGGACCAGACAGACGTCCTCCAAGAATCTGGTGCACTCTCTCCTCGAGATCCGTGAGAGTGACCACTTGTGGAGGTCCGCCACCGGTTCGACGCTGGTCCTTTCAGATCGTCACCAGCTTGGACTGCAGGGGAAAGAAGGGAAAGTTTTGTAACATGACGCCTTGAGAGATCATCTCATGCCCCCCATGGTGCAAGAGCCCTTACATGATGCCTTGAGAGATCATCTCATGCCCCCCATGGTGCAAGAGCCCTTACATGAGGCCTTGAGAGATCATCGCATGCCCCCCATGGTGCAAGAGCCCTTACATGAGGCCTTGAGAGATCATCGCATGCCCCCCATGGTGCAAGAGCCCTTACATGAGGCCTTGAGAGATCATCGCATGCCACCCATGGTGCAAGGGCCCTTACATGTGGCCTTGAGTGAAATGTCCATGTGTGTGCCCAGAAAGGGCCATGGGTGCTTGCTGACAGATGGCCATTGGGGCATCATGGCAACAGGGTCCTCGAAGTCAGGTGCAGATGGAGGGAATCAGAAGTTTGCAGAACCAACACTCACCCTAACGACCTGAGTGAGGTCGTTGAATTTCTTCCTGCACTGAACAGGGGTCCTGGTCGCCATGCTGCTGGAGTTGACCCTCAGAGAAACCTCCCTCCAAGATCGCCGGTAAGCCTTTTGATTCGGCCTCTTGCCATTGTCAGGATACAGAACATCTCGACGGCGCTCAACTGCAGACACCAACTGGTCCAGAGCCTCAGTGCTGAAGCGCTCTGCTCTCTGTCTTACCTTCTCCATCCTGACCAAGTTTCTTGCGCCAGAGAAGGGCGAGCGCCGATTCTGAGGCCTACAGGGCGTTGAGTGTGGCAGCTCAGGCTGACTGACCCACCCCTTTAAGAGCCGGCCGGCGCCTGGAAGTCTCATGGTTTCCGGTAATTGAGATCACCTGCGCTGTGCCCATCCGCGCCGATATTGGGTAGCGCCTGAACTTTTGCGCCTTAGGAGCCCCGTGCAACTTCTGATTTCGCGCCTCAATCCCCTTTGGGGGCGATGCAACCCAATATCTCGCCAGGCAGTGATAAGTTTCGTCTGGCTATAAACTTTGCGCAGCGCCAGTTCTAACGCCTCAAGCGGGGCTATACCCAATTTCTAGGCCGAAGTTTCTTAAAAATTGTAATCATCATCATTGTGGAGAAATTTGACACTTCACAAAATTAATTTTTCACGGCCATAACATTTCTTTAACAGTCAATACGCTGTTAAAACCCCAGTTACACCGAATCCAACAAGGCCTAACATTTAATGGGGCATATGTAGGATTCTCAAAATTCCCACATTTCCCAAGTTATCAATAAGGGACCCTGAAGGATAAGTTATTAATAAGGGTACCCTAAAGGGAACGGCTTTTGGACTTTATGGCAAAACCTGCAAGGTTAAAGCAGGATCCTGCAAACAGTATGTCAAGTTCAAAACCTTAAAACCTGACATGCCTGGGCCTGTGGGAGACAGCTTTGATTTGTTATTTGAAACCAGACAACGGGATGAGACAGAATACGCATTCTTCCCTTTAAGACAAATCAACTCAGGAAAAGACTTAATCTTGCACAAACTTAAAGCCCATCAAACCTCTGCATAAATAATCATTTACAGTTCGAACTAGCCACCAAGCCAGGAAGACACCGATTAATATCATGTATAACAAAACACCCAGACATTAAAAGCCATTTAGCAATGAGACAACTGCCCAAAAACCAGTTAAGGTGAATGGCTATGATCACCTTAACGAGCCCGCCAAAAATCGGACAAAGAACTAACCCTGATTTGGCGCGCAGATAACAAACTCAAAAACAGTATAATTGTAGGTCCACCGGTAACCAAAGAAATGCTAGCTATCGACACGACACCAGAGGGGGCCAAGTGAAGCCAATAGGAAGGCTCACGCAACATCACGGCGAGGGGGCACGGTGGGGCAGGCTCGACCGAAGACGACTAGGCCGCAACCGCAGCCTTACGCGAGGACCGACCACGAGCACCGCAGTAGCAGAGAGGGCCGGGTAAGCCATACCTTCAGATCATTACCACTACACAGGTAATGATCTAGGGCACCGCAACCGAGCCGACACCGAAGACCGCCAACCGAACCCCAGCCACCAAAAAACCCGACGACTGGACCACCACCGGAAGAACAAAACCTGAAGTTTTCCACTCTACAAGCTAAAGTACCCAACAAAGACTTTATTCTCCCTATTTCTAACTAAGAAAAGTGGGTACTTACCAGACAAATCCACAACCGCGCCCTTACCGCATCTGCGGACTCCACCCAACTGAAGAACCTTTACAGATTCTAAGACTGGGACCACGTGGCGACGGCAGGCCCCAAAGGACACAAAGAGCAAACCCCAAAAACGCATCCGGCTTAACTGACAGGATTCGAACTGTCAAGAAACCCCTATTGGTGAGCATAATCTCTGGCCCCTTTTAGCACAATTTAGTTAGATATTGGGGGTGGGACAAGGGTAGGGGGATTATTAACGTGATTTTTCCCTCATTGTGCCGTGTGTTCCCCATTCCTAATTAAGTGTACTCTTGAATGCCTGTAACCATTCCAGTAATCTAAGTGTATAATTTTATTGTGACTCTAATAAACACAGTTTTCTTGCACCAAACCAGTTGTCTACTCCAATTTTGTATCGCAGCCTGTACCTAAGTCCGGAGTCTAGAACCAGAGGGGTGTGGGAGCGATTCGAACCGCTTAAAACAGTCAGAGGCAAAGCTGACTCCACACACCACCCCCTACACATTTAACAGTGATATTATCACAAAAAGCCCATGTTTTCATCAGTTTCCACTGATTACACCGATTGTCGGCTATGATGGGGGTTGGGGAGGGGGAGGGGAGTTGGTGGCACAGCACAGCCAGATGCAGAGCTGTGAATGAGTGACTGCAACTTCAGGATTTCCGCATTTAGATGAGCATGCGCTATATCCTGCTGCGTTCAGTTTCAAAGGGGTAATAATTACCCACCGCAAATTCCGGCCTAATGTAAAGTTTTGCTTTTCATAGTTTTGCCTACTGTTTCAAGGAGCAACCAAAAAATTCACATTGCCCAGGGTTTGATCTCTGATCTGTGTTGAGTCAGCTGATCTCAGCTGGGGCATTAGATGTGACACTATAATTGGCACCTGAGCAAGGGAGGGAAAATTCAGCCCTGGTTCCCACTAGGCTGCTATTGAATGACTCCTGGTGGAAAGTGTATCTTTGTGAATGTTAGGTGAAAATAGAACAGGGCTTGGCTATGATCCGTCCCCCCCACCCTGACTAAAAAGCCGACTGACATTCAACTCAATGTGTAGGTTCACACTTGGACAAGATACAGGAGAGTACCCAATACTTATGGAACTGTATCTTAAGCAAGCGTCCGTGCTTTCAGGAGAGGAGGAAATAAAATTGTGGGGAGGAATTAGATCGTTTTTTTTTAAGAAAAAGGATCCACTATGTCTTTAAATTGGCAGAAACTTGTATCAAAATCTCTTGGGCCAACCATAAATGCAAGCTTGTCCGATTTTACCAACCCATTTCCTTCCTCACATTGGAATAAACCCCAATCCTTTTGTGTGCTGTTTCAGAGTGACATTAAATCTCTCATGTCATGACAGGCATAATCCTCCAGTAAAATAGTACTCTTCCTGGGTAATGCTCTCATTTGTCAATGTTAGTGATGTGTGCATCAGATCAAGGACAGGCTGCAATGTGATGTAAATGTAAATGATGAGTTCAGCTTCCCCCTGAGATAAAGCAGAATGCACAAGCTTCACATATGGAACCATAAGTTACACCTAATTAACTTTCTTGACAATTTACAGTAATATTTGATAATATATTGATGCTAATTAGAACGGGGGGGAATATGGATGAAAAAAATCAGTCATTGGATTCCATCTCATTATTTACAGTAGAATGCAACAATATGAAAATATCTTCAGTATACCCAAACTTCATACTTTGACAAATGTATTAAAGCATATGGAGGTATGATGGTGAAATCCAGATCATTGCACTTCACTGAAGGACACCACTCTCGCTCACTTAATATGATTTTGGGTAGGATGCTCTCACTGTGGATTACTGAGGTGAAATTCTACCGTGTGCTATTATCATACGAAAGTGTCAATGCATCCATATGAAGCTCCCCTGACCTCCACTGTAACAAAAAGGTATTAGCCTGCTTATTTTTAATGCGCTATCCCTTCATTAAAATAATGTAAATAGGAATATTATACAAATGCATTAACGTGTTCATATGCTGTGATTTCACCCTATGTGCATTGACATATACTGAGGTAGAACTTTCCATATTCTTTATTCCCTAGTAAGTGAAATTTTTTAATCATGAAGTAAAATAGTATACTAATTGATAAATTGTTGGAATGCAGCCCTTGATTGAAAAGGTTTGCTCTGACTCCTGGGTTGAATCTTTCGTTGTGCTATTTTGGAACTTTAAACTGGAACAATTCTGCCTTTCAATGGAAGAATAAACTCGAGCACTTGAGTGTAATTATAGACTCCTACCATCCACTAAGCAGATGGATTTTTTCTACAATAAATACAGACCTGAGATCCTAGTCAAAAACACCCAATTATTTTGCTTTACACTTCAATGGCACAGTGAAGGCAAGATGGAGAAGCAAGTTCAAAGCATCACCATGCAATTCCATCAAGACAGACCCAGCTAATGTTCCCTATCACTTTTTTCCCCTGCATGGGCCCTTTAAATTTACTGCGCAGCCCCGGCCGCGCACACATGGTATCTCTTCGGGCAGCAGTGTGGTGAACGGCCTGCGCAGGACCTCCTGATTGGTGCACGGTAGGGGGAACATTGGACCCAGCGTGTTGCCTCTGGGCCTTTTCACGTTCCCTGTACCTGGGTATAAGCAAGCTCCTGGGTTTCTTCCTAAGCACAGCACAATAGAGCATCCCATGGAAGTGGCAGCAGATGGTGTTCCCACCACCAAACTCAGTCACTGAGATGCTTCAACGATTAGCCCATATCTGAAAAGTTGATCATCCAATACAAGGCTCTCTACCGAGCATTCATTGTGTGCTCTTGAACCATGCATACTGCATGGCATGAAAATAATGTGAGGGACAAACAACAAGGGCACTGTGCAGTGGCATGGCTGTGTGTGACTGTGCTTAAATGAGCTGACCTCATCGGACAGCACCAGGGTAAGAATGTGTTGCCCTTTTACCTCCACCCTTCCCACTGTCAAGGGCCCCAAACACTCCTTCCAGGTGAAACAGTGATTTACTTGTACTTCACTAAGTCATAGAATGGTTACAGCACAGAAGGAGGTCATTCGGCCCATCGAGCCCATGCCGGCTCTCTGCAAGAGCACTTCAGCTAGTTCCACTCTCCTGCCCTTTCCCCATAGCCCTGCAAATTTTTCTCTTTCAGGTACTTATCCAATTCCCTTTTGAAAGCTACAATTGAATCTGCCTCTACCACCTGTTCAGGCAGTAAATTCCAGCTCCTAACCACTCGCTGCATAAAAAAGGTTTTCCTCATGTCACCTTTGGTTCTTCTGCCTTAAAGCTCTTTGAAGCTGTCAAACACTGACAATCTGTACTCTAAGTTAATTCCTTCCTCTCAGGCTGATTTAGAGATCTCTGCAGAACAGAAAGCAGAGGCTGCAAATTTTGACAGCTCCCGACCATTCTGCTTTCTGTGCCGGTGAGATGAGGGACACCCGAGACCTGAAGGAAGGAAGCCTGTATTAGTAAGTAAAGGTAAGTAAAACTTATTTAAACACTTTACATACAGCAAACACACTTACCTCTGCACTCATGCACCCATCACTCACCTGAACACCGGATATCTCGAACCCTCCAAGTCCTTCAGCCCGACAGTCCGCCTCGCTAACTTGGCGTGGTTTGGAGCCGTCGGGCAGCCCACATTTCAGGGATAAAAATAGGGATTAGGCTAAAAACTGCCTGTTAACCACCTTATCACAGACCTTCCCTTTTGTTCCTCTCGCCACTCCCCTCCCCCTGCCCTGCTCTTGCTTAAAACCTGTTACATCTATATTTGTTTTTTTCGGTTCTGATGAAAGGTCATCGACCTGAAACATTAACTCTGTTTCTCTCTCCACAGATGCTACCTGACCTGCCATTTCCAGCATTTTCTGTTTTTCTTTTAGAATGTGAGGCCCCAGCTGCCTGTTGTATGCCAGGCAATTATCTAATGTGGTGGGAGGAGCACCAGGCATATTGGGGCATGTGCATCCCTTGAAGTTTTCTGTGTAGTCTCACCTTAAGTTTTCGATGCAGCAACTGTGTGGCGGAGCACTGGAACAGCTGTCTAATTTAAATGAGAGTCTACATTCTAATGAATGTTATACAAATCTTGTGCGCAGGCTCCCAGCCCACTTTTGCTTGGATAGGCACATTGGGTTGTGCTGGGCACCTTGGGCATGGCCTCAGACATTCACATCCAATAATGCCGTGAATGGTAACCACCACAGTATTATTGGTAAACAAAAGCAAAATATTGGTGGGGTTGCTGGAAATGTGAAATAAAAACAGCACAAGCTTGGAACGCCCAGCTGGCCAGGCAGCAGCTGTGCAGATAGAAATAGAGTTAACGGTCAGAATTTTGCTGGCGCGGAAAGGACGGGATCGGAGGCAGGTCAACTGTGAAATTTGAAATGATGGACAGCGGGTCGGGACCCCGCTGTCAACCCACCTCCACGCTAGTCTCCCAGGCGTTGGGTCTGTCGGCGCTGAACAGACCCAACACCAAGCAGCGGGAGAGGCAATTTAGATCATTAGCTAAATTGTTAAGCGGCAATTAAGCATTATTTTAAGCTTATCTTTAGATTTTTAGTGGTCGCTAATAGCTTTCCAGCTGCTCGGGATCACATCAGGTAAGGAGGTCGGGTGTTGTGTCAACATGGGATGATTTACTAACTTGACAGCTGCAAATGCTCTATAAAAGCTTCCATTTCATAGGTCTTCACTTTCCAAGGTTAGAAGCTGTTGCTTACTGCATTTGGAAGACAGATTTAGCTTTATGCAGGTTGCCAATGTTTGGAGCAAACTCTCTATCCAGTATTACCTCCTTGGAACAACCTCTTTCACCATTGACAGATCGCTTCTGTCATCTCAAGTTCACCTGCCAGCTATTCCATCAGCATTGGTGCCCTTGAAAAAAATCTCACCTCAGTCCTCTGAATCCCACCATGATCAGCCCCAACACCAGCATCATCGGGCACACCAGCAGCACCAAACTTCTCGGCAATGAACTGACGCTGCACAGGACACAGGGCATCAGCACCCGACCACATTGTCGCCCGGGACGCCAGGGGTGGCCTCACCATGGCCACATTTACTTCACTTGACGGTGCCAATCTGCCACGAGGCGCCAGGTTGGCACCACTCCACACCAACACAATAAAGCATCCCTACAATGCCCAAGCCATTCCTTTCACACTTAGAAACATAGGCCTAGAAATTCAGTGGCCTGCGCCACCAGTTTGCGCCCAAAGAGGGCTTTTGCGCCACTGGCCAAACCTACCGCGATATTTAGCGGGGCGCTAATGGCGGCGTTAGCCTGTAGCGCTGCGACGCCACCGATGACGTCATCGGTGTGCGCAGCGCCCCGCTATCACCCCGCTGGCCATATTTGGTCGCTGCCACCTCCTCCGCGCCGGCCGCAAACAGCGACTGGTACACAGGGGCCTACCTGTGGTGGTAGTGGGGCGAGTTAAGGTGGAGGTGCGGCCGGCCGCTTTTTCGGCGGCCACCTGCCCGCACCTCCGTCCCCGGCCTCCTACACCCCCCACCCCGCGGCATTGCCGGCTGTTTCCCGAGAGCCCGGCACTTCTCCTTGGTGCTGGGCTCATTTGCCGGCACTCGCGAGCGGGGATCGCGCTGTTGCAGGCACCTCCCCCTTAAGAGTGAGAGGAAGGCCTGCAGTACCGCAGGCTGCCGTGCTGCAGCGGGTGGCGCTGCGGCACTTTGCGCGCCGATATTCAGTTTCAGCGCCCCAAGCGGGGCGCCGAAACCCTTGTTTAGCGGCCGGCTTCCACTTGGGGCGCTGAAACTGAATATCCCGCTGGCGCAAGTGGCTCTGCGCGCAGCGGTAATTCCGGTGCCCAGGTGAGCTGGGCGCCCCAAACTGAATTTTTAGCCCATAGAAACTAGGAGCAGGAGTAGGCCATGCGGCCCCTCGAGCCTGTTCCGCTATTCAATGCGATCATGGCTGATCATCCAAATTCAGTACCCTGTCCCTGCTTTCTCCCCATATCCCTTGATCCCCGTAGCCTTAAGAAATATATCTAACTCCTTCTTGAATATATTTAATGAATTGGCCTCAACTGTCTTCTGTGGTAGAGAATTCCACAGGTTCACCACTCTCTGGGTGAAGAAATTCCTCCTCATCTCAGTCCTAAATGGCTTACCCCTTATCCTTAGACTGTGACCCCTGGTTCTGGACTCCCCTGCCATTGGGAACATCCTTCCTGCATCTAGTCTGACTAGTCCTGTTAGAATTTTATAAGTTTCAAAGAGATCCCCTCTCATTCTTCTAAACTCTAGCGAACATAAGCCTAATCGACCCAATCTCTCCTCATACGCCATTCCTGCCATCCCAGGTGTCAGTCTGGTGAATCTTCACTGTACTCTCTCCATGGCAAGAACATCCTTCCTCAGATAAGGTGACCAAAACTGCACACAATACTCAAGGTGTGGTCTCACCAAGGCCCTGTACAACTGCAGCAAGACATCCTTGCTCCTGTACTCAAATCCTCTCGCTATGAAGGCCAGCATACCATTTGCCTTCTGAACCGCCTGCTGCACCTGCATGCTTACCTGCAGCGACTGGTGCACAAGGACCAACTCATTGCACTTCCCCTTTTCCCAATCTATTGCTGTTCAGATAATGGCCCAGAACTTGGTGTCGGGGGCTTGCCGCGCATGCAAGCCCCTGATCTGCACTCACCCTGCACGCTGACATCTGAAGCCCGGGCCTGCTTGCATTTCCTGTGACAGGCCCGGTTCAGATGTCAGCGCGCAGTGCTTACCTGATCCAGCGGCGTAGTTAGTGCGATGTGCCGGCTGGGATCAGGTGAGCACTGTACAACCAATCATGGGAGGGGAAGGTTCATTCATGAGTTTGAGAGTAAGAACTAGCCTCTTCAACTCTTGGGTTGGAGGAGAGGAAATGCCGGTTTTCAGCGCATGCGCTGTGCATGCTGAAAACCGGCATTTCCTCCGGCCAGACGCGTGAGTACCCCTTCTGTACTCACGCGTTTGGGGAGGAATTACTGCCCCAATAATCTGCCTTCCTGTTTTTGCCACACTGATCGTCATTGCAGGGGGTACCCTTATGTCACACCATTCACTGCAACTCACTAAGCCATTTCCAAAGGTGCACACAAATCTGTCCAAGAACGCAAAGTGTTGAACATAAGGGTTTCAATGTTTGACAGTACATTAACAGAAACTTCACATAAACACTAGCTAAAACATCCAATTGCCTACCCTTGTGTTTTGTTAGTTGGTATGCTTAAACTTGAGGATGAGTGAGAAGGGTGGCTAGTGAGTTGGGAAGTGAAAATGTAGATAGAGAGGGATGGGTGGAAGTGCAAGGTAAGTTGGTGTGAGTAAGGATGTGCAGGAGTAGGGTGGGGAATGCAGAGTGATGGGGATGTGACGAGTGGCACAGCAATATGAGGTTGAGTGTGGCTTGGCAGTAACATTTTGTGATCTACTAAGATCATTGAAAGGTTTGCGCTACTGCAGCCTGGTCCTCCTGACGACATCCCTGCTTGTGTCCTCTGGTGCAATGTGCAACCAGGCTGTGTTGGTCTCCTGGGGAGGCCTCATCCGCCCATGCGAGGGGAAGAGAATCTCGCTGCGTGCTGTGACTCCCTCCATAAGCATATGGAAGGAGTAATGGGAGAGCCTGTGTGCAGCTGTGCACCTCTGTGCAGTGCTTGTCAGTGATTGCAGCACCTCAATTCTGCAGAACACTGACATCAGAACTGTCAAAAATAATTTGGGCATGGCCCCTTTAAGGAAACTGGCTGATGACGCATCAAATGATGTCATCAGACCCGTTTCCTTTTAATTGGCCGGGAACCTCACTGGGTGGGCTTAACAAGCCCAATCATTGTAAAATCACTTCAACAGAGCGGGTTGGAGCAGGCAGCGGGATCGGCCCCCGCTACTGACGTCGGCCGCCCCAGACCCACCTCGGTAGGCAAAATTGTGGCCAACGTTTCAGGTCCATGGCCTTTCAAACGTTAACTCTGTTTCACTCGCCACAGATGCAGTCTAACCTGCTGAGTGTTTCCAGCACTTTCTGTTTTTATTTATAGTATTATCGATAACTGATGAACATGTTTTTAAAAAGTGCTAACTTTCTAATTTATTCAGTAATGCATCTTAGTCATTAATGGTATAATTTTAATAACATACTGCCTTACAGCTATTTTGAACGGGAGTGAATGGTCACCCAAAAGATAAACAAGTCCAAGGTAATTTGCTTTGGTTTTTCAATATTATATGATAAAACATGAAAAATAAAGGGAGAATAGGCCCAGGTAGTGATTTCATAATGTTCTTTATTATTTTAAGTAATTGATTGTCAATGGCATAATTAAGACACTAAGGGGGAAAAATTCAGTTGCTTGCACCTCCCGTTAGTGCCTTAAGAGGGCGCTAATGGGGCGCAAAGCAACTGGCGCCCGGGCATGGCGATGTTTGCGCCGCTCGCAAAATTAACTAGACATTTTGCGGCGGCGCTAAACACTACCGCCACAATCTCCTGCACCGGCAGATCGTGATGTCAGTCGAGCGCGCAACGCCCCAGTAGCGCCCCGGACCGGATATTGAGTGGCACCCCCTGCCTTACCGCCTGCCACTAACAAACGACAGGTTGAGGGGAGCGATTTGCAGTCAGAAAGGGATTGGGGGAGCACTATGTAAAGGCGACCGCTTCCTGCCTTTTTTTGTTGGTGACATTTTTGCACCACGCATTCTGATAGAGAGAGAGAGAGAGAGAGAGAGAGAGACTTCTGGAGAGATTCAACGCTGTGTGAATGAGTTTTGGGTACTGAGCAGCACTTTGCAGGTTCATTTTAATTTGCTCTTCCTTGCTTCGCCCGCGCTCTGAGGTAGCGCCTTGCTCCTCGGCATTTGCGCCTTAAGACAGGTGTGAAGCACCTGATTTAGCGCTCCAATCACCTCCAGGGGCGATAAAAGCCAAGTTTGCCATCGGAGGCAATAATTAGCGCCAGGTGCTAAACTTTGCACACGGCCAATAATGGCGCCCCAAACGGGGCGATACTGAATTTTTCCCCCTAAGGATTAGAGATTGGTCATCATTGCAACCTTTTTCATACAGATAATGGGGGTAGAAATGATCAATTTTGCAGGGCTGTGCCCTGTGCACTAAGGACATCTGAAAAACATCCGACCTGATACTGGGTCATAATTTTTCAGTTGTCCAGGGCGGCCACCTAAAACAGGCGTTAGTCCCCTCATTGGCATCTACAAGAGGGCCTAGTGCATGTTTTAGGACACTTTAGGTAAACTGGGCTTCCCTTGGGTTTATCAAACATGGATGTGGCCTAACCAGAGGCTGGCACCAAAAAGTTAAGTTTCATTTTTTTCCCAATTCATGTGGAGGCAAGAGGAGCAGGAGTGCTTATCCCAGCTCCACAGCACTCCTTGTGGCTGCTGCTGTCCACTATCAGCTCCCCCTCCTGCCCACTGTCCTCTTCCCCCCCTTGGCACTTGGAGGCAAGTGGTCCGAATTCATTTTTCGAGTGGAGATGCAACAGGTGCCAGCAGCTCGCCCATGTGACATTCGCCAGTAGCTCACCCAAATTATTGAAATGAGACCAAAGGCCCAAGGCCCAATTTTGAACTGGCCTCCTATTTAAGCTGCACGCTGCCTGCGCAGTGCTGATTCTGAGCCTGACTAACTTCCACCCCAAGCCATTGAAATGATGGCTCTGAAAGTGTCTTTGGGCTACTTCACTTGCAACATAAATATTTTATTTCAAATAAATTTGACAGTACTTGCCATGCCTCACAACACTTTATTTTAATATATATGAGGTCAAGTTTCTCAGCCTGAGTGGTCAACCCTGCTGTCACAGAAATCATAAATAAAATGCACACATTTTACTGTGCTGCTGAACTGTTAACAAACATAGTTAGCCCTCTTGATGACTGTGCCTTGGATTTATATGGGAATCTTTCTATGCCAGAAGGCAACAGTAAATGCACTACACCGGGAATTTCGTCATGCTAGCTTCATAACAGAGTGACCCAATATCTTATCCTCACAGGAGACAAATAGTCAACTGGATTTTCTTTCAGTACTATTTCTGTCCATACAATACCAGAGTGCCCTTCACAAATTCATACTCCCCCAATTCCACTCTCCACTTTAGAACTGGGAGCTGGAACAGAATGATAAAATATTTATCTCCTCATGCTAAATGGAATATCGATGTAACTCTTGGCAATAACTCAGAATGAGATCCATGCATTGCTCTATCCTATTGCCAGGAAAGCTATAGTCAGATAGAAGGGCACAACGTTCACTGACCCTTATAGCTGAAGTCTAGCAGTTTCCTAATTAATTAAATTCAATTCACAATAGTCCAAAAGGCTCAATGAGGGAATGCATAAGTTTATGGAAAATAAAGTTTAACATATAATATATCAGATCAAAACAGCGATTGCTGTTAGCAGCCTTAGTAAAGCTTGCTATTTGTATCTGGAAGTCCGTTAAGTGTTCTTTTGCGAAATGACCAAATTGCCAGGTCTAGAGTCTAGCTCTTATGAAACTGTTTCCCTGAGAAGGTTCCATTTGAGACCAATGTTCCCTCTAAATTTTTTTTGTTGTGCGCTGCCTGTTTATTTCAATGCGTGTACCTTTAAATTTACTGCATGGCCATGCACACGCACAGTTTAGAGGGAACATTGCTTGAGATTGTCAGGTTTTCTGTGAAATTTATAGGCCTAGAAATTCAGTATAGCCACTTTTGGGGCAGTAAAGTCGGGCGGGCGCTAAAGTTAGCGCCCGCCGGAAAGTGGAGGCCACTTCGCCGAAATTCAGTAGCTTTGCCCAAGGAGTTTGGGCGAGCGCTGAAACTGGCGTTGCACTCCTATCTTTAGGCGCTAAGCCGGCGGTGCGGACTGATAACGCCAAGGCCGGGCGCAGCGCAGGTGCGGTCATGTTTTGATTGACAGCAGACACCCTGACGCCGGCCAGCTCTTAAAGGGGGAAGGGTCGACTTTGTCTGCAGCCACGCCCTGGATAGTGGAGCCCTGCAGCTAGGCCTGAACACTGCTGGTGGACCCAAATAGCGCCTGAAGCCATGCAGAAGGCCCGTGAACGAGCGCAGCGCTTCTCAGAGCATGCTTTGAGGGTGCTGCTTAGGGGGTTGGAAAAGAACAGAGAGATCTTGTGCCCGGACAGTGGCAAGAAGGCTCCCAGGAGGCAGTACAGGAGAGCCTGGAGGGAAATCGCCCAGAGGGTGTCAGCCAACAGCGATGTCCCCAGGACTGGTGACCAATGCCGCAAGAAGTACAACGACCTCAGTCGGTTGGTCAGGGTGAGTACCCTTTCCAGTGTCCTCCTCATCCTTGCATGTGCACCTCACATTATGGGCAAAGGGACCTCAAAGGCCTAATGGCCAGCCCTACTCCCGCAGCTATGGCACTGGCCTGATCATCAATAGCACTCTCTGCACTTAACACACTGGCCAAGCTATTCGACCATGGGAGGCAGTGCACACAACAACAGGGCACCACACTGTACTTAGAGGCCGTCCTTTCTCTTGCAGGCCAAGCTGGCGTGGAATTTGAAGAGCCAGACTGTCACCGGGGGAGGCCGTGCCCAGTTCCAGGAGCTCAGTCAGCTGGAGGAGAGCGTGGCTCGACTCATGCGTGGCCGGGTGACTGGCCCCGTTGCTATTGGAGATGCCGACCCTGTGCTGGGACCCAATGGTAAGGACATGACCATTTGGACCTCTCTGGTTCCCCTTGCGCTTCAGATCTACATCCTTTGCCACTGTCCCACCAATGCGCATAATGGCACCACTCATGCCTCCCTCGCTGACGCCCTGTCCTCACTCTAAAGCTACTCTTGTGCCTTCCTGCTTTCAGCTGGTGAGGAGGAGGTCCCTGAAGCTGAGAGTGCCAGTCCCTCGGAAGAGGAGGACGACGAGGACCAAGAGGAAGGCGGCACATCGGGGGAACCCTCATCCGCGCCAGGGGATGGCAATGGAGGGGACACGTCTTGCCTGGAGGAGAGCCAGGGGGAAGTGTTGCAGGGGGGTGTAGCTCCTGGGCCCAGTGGCGTCCAGGCATGCGGGAAGGGTCGGGCAGCATGGCTGCCTTCTCCCCAGAGGGGGTAAGTGTTGCAGGGGAGGGCAGTTCCTGGGCCCAATGGCGTCCAGGCACGCGGGAAGGGTCGGGCAGCACGGCTGCCTTCTCCCCAGAGGGGGGAAGTGTTGCAGGGGAGGGCAGTTGCTGGGCCCAGTGGCGTCCAGGCACGCGGGAAGGGTCGGGCAGCTCAGCGGCCTTCTCCCCAGAGGGAGAGTCCGCCCTCCAGTCCGGAGACGGTCCTCGCGCAGGAGGTGCGCCTCCTTGATGAAATGTCCGCGGCCTCGGAGCGGCGCCACAACGAGTTCATGGGGGTTGTGGGACAGTTGCCTCAGGCCATTGAGTCCCTGGCTCATAGTGTGGCCAATTTCGGGGTCTCACAGGCCAGGGGTGTCGAGCAATTCGCGGCAGCACAGGCCAGGGGTGTCGACCAACTCGCGGCAGCACAGGACGCGAGTCGCGAGTTCATGAGTGGTGCCGTCCAGACACTGGCTGATCTGATGCGGGCACAGACCAGGGCAGTTCACGCACTCACTTCTGCCACACTCGCTGTGTCACGGGAGCATCGCCAGGGCACCCGCCGCCCTGCTGCAGCACAGCGGTCTGGCCTTCACCAGATTGCTGCGCTTGCTGCAGTGCCAGCCCAGCCGAGTGCCAGTGTCTCTGGCGACCAGCGAGCGCCTGGCATCAGCCAGCTTGCCCCCATTGCTGCAGCCGCCACTGCCACTCCCCCAGCCAAGGTGCGACGAGCTGCTGGAGAGACTGATGCTGGCCAGCCACAGCTGCAGCAGTCAGCAGCCGGCCCCTCCAGGGCCGGACCTCGTCTAGGCCGACCCCCAAGGGCATCTGCCGTCACGCATTGTGCCCCTCAGGAGCCTTCCCCCAGCCTTGCAACACCCACAGGGCCCAGGTTGAGGCAGAGCAACAGGTCGGGCAGGGGCCGGAGAAGCCTGCACAAGGTCTCGCCCTCTCGGCACACCAAGTAGAGTGTGTTGCCAACTGTTTTTCTTTTATGGGGGTGTTTGTGTTCTGGAGGGGGGGGGCTTATTTTGGTAAGGCCGAGGATGAAGGCCAATTGGATGGACCATTTTTGTTATTCCTCCCCAGGTTGTGGGAGTGAGATATGTTTTTGACTGTCTTTTGGGGGTCTTGTCTGTTTTTCTGTTTCATGTGGGAAGGGCCCTGAGTTTGTTAAATAAAGCTTTTTATTTATTCAGCTTGTCCAGGTGTCATGTTTCAAGTGGTTGTTGCGTTAAATGGCTGAGGGCTTGTGGAGCGGCTGCATTCAGGTGCGTTCATTGCCACAAGCCATTCCCCGACAGGGGGCCTAGAAGTGTCGTTCAATAAGCCGCCGGCGGACGGCCCTTGGACCTTGTGGCTCCCTCCTGGGCTGGTACTCCTCCTCCTCCTCCCCCTCCTCATGGTCCTCCTGCTCGTCCTCCTGAGGTGGTGGTCCAATGCGAGGTGGCAGTGCCTGAGTCCTGCGGATAGCCAGGTTGTGCAGCATGCAGCAAACGACGACGAACTGGGAGACTCTATCCGGCGAATACTGTAGAGATCCGCCGGAACGATCCAGGCAGCGGAACCGTTGCTTGAGGACGCCAATCGTTTGCTCTATGATGTTCCTTGTGGCTTGATGGCTTTCGTTGTATGCCTCCTCCGCAGGGGTCCTGGGCGCACGGAGCGGGGTCATGAGCCATGTACACAAAGGGTAGCCCTTGTCCCCAATAAGCCATCCCCTTGGTGGAGGCTGTGCCTCGAACATGTCAGCCACAGTAGTCTGGCGCAGGATAAATGCATCGTGGCTGCTTCCTGGAAAGCGGGCATTGACAGCTAGGATGCGCTGCCTGTGGTCACACACCAGCTGTACATTGAGGGAATGGTAGCCCTTCCGGTTGCGGTAATCCTCGGCATTGTCGATAGGTGCCCGCATAGCCACATGCGTGCAGTCAATGGCGCCCTGCACCATGGGGAAGTCGGCGATCCTGGCAAATCCGACTGCACGCTGCTCCTGCCTCTCTAGGGTCATGGGGAAGGAGATGAATTGGTGTCTCCTTGCGAAAAGGGCATCGGTGACCTGCCGGATGCAGCGATGCACGGCGAACTGGGAGATGTTCGCTATGTCCCCAGCAGCGGCTTGGAAGGAGCCGCTTGCATAAAAGTTCAGAGCCACCGTGACCTTCACTTCCACCGACAGAGACGTCCTGCACATCAGCTGTGGACGCAGGTCTCTGTGAAGCAGCTGGCAGATCTCTGCAACCACCTCCCTTCTGAAGCGCAGCCTCTTAACACAGTGCGCGGCAGTCATGGTGAGATAGGACACCTGCTGGCGGTATTCCCTGAGTGGGTAAGGCCTACGTTGCCGACGCCTGATGGCCCCTCTGCGTCTAGGCATGGCTGGCCCTCTCACACAGCGTCTGCGAGCCCTTCGCACATAATGCTGGAACTGAGGGTTGGAACCCCATGCAGCCCCCATAATAAACTTGCAAACAGTGAAATCACAATGAGTCAAATTTCAAAGCTCTGGCCAGAAGCCAAAAATACCTCTCCTATGTTGTCCCAAATCAGTAAGGTCTGTTCCTTGGTCTCTGTCCAGAAATCCAAAGCACTAAAGTCATTGCCGCAAAATGGCTGGCCTTTATAGTTCAGTGTAAGTGCCCTTTAATTAGCACTCCCCGAGGCCCGCAGGGCCTCTGCTGCATTCCACTTCACAGTTCTTAACAGCGCCACGCCCACATTGGGCGGGCGCCACTGAATTTCCGGTTTGGGGCGCACAAACAGCGTTGCACGACGAAATGACGTCATAAGCTGCACGCACAGCTGAGCGGGCGCAAACACTTTGTGCCGGCGCTAAATGTCAACTGAAGTTGGGCGTAGGCGCAGATCGGCCTGCGCCCGGGCGCTAAGTGCCTAGCGCTGGAAATCTACCCCTCTTATGGCGTTAACGGCTGGCGAACGCAACTGAATTTCTAGGCCATAATCTATAAAAAAATCTGAAATCTATGATCTATAAAATCTCCTGGCTTTCTTTCAGCAACAAGTAATCCAGCAACTGGTACACATATGGAAACTCTGGTACATGTAGGTGGATTGTAGCCAAACATTTAAGCTGAGCAATTGGGATCACTGGAAAGACAGCACTTATAATGATGGTAAGTTTTGGGAAGACGTCACTATAATTAATGACAGTGGAATTGGAGAAACATTACTCCAAGCAACATGAATGCTCAACTAGGGCCAACTTGAGTAAAAGTACTGAAGGGAAATGAAAGTGTTGATACAATGCACTCTGTAGGAGCAGTCACACCAATCTCTCTCCTCCAAGATCAGTAGGCCAAGATTGTACTTATAACACTTGGAAGGAATTGGATAAAGAACAAAATGATTACTATACTCATCTGAAGGACAATGCACATGGACACAATGCCTAGGATATCTATGCCGTTGCTTTTGCCACTTGCAAAATGTGTCTGTTCCTCTGCTCATTTCCTCCAAGTTGAGAGTGCAAATAATCATATTAACAGGGGAATCCATCACCACTCACAACATCTTATTACAGACAATTCAATGTAATGTCCTGCCTGTTTATGGCATCCATTAACCTTTCAATAGAAAAGTAATCATATGAAACAGGCCATTTCCTGTGGTGAAGATGTCATTATCTGTGCTCTACAAATGCTCACCCTGCAACCCTCAGCAATCTGGCTTTGTAGAAAAATTAATAACACTGCTACTCATTAAAAGATGCAAAATTAATAAACAAGACACAGTGGCTGAATCTTAGCTGAGTTTACCTCCACCGGTAGAATTCCATTAAAAAGGTGCCCATTAATATGGAATGTTAAGCTGGTTTGCAAAAGGAACCATAAAAATAAATTCTTATTGTCAACCTTCTGCCCAAAATGGGTGAAGTTACTTTAATATCTGTGTGGATCATCATCTTTAAAAACATGTTAATAAGCATCACCTTTGGGAAAAAATGGAAAGATGATGGGTGTGAGGAAAAAAAAGTCAGACATTGATGTGGATGGGGAAGAGGGCAGAAGAAAGTGTCTCCAAATAATTATCAGCAATCAATAGAAAAAAAGTCAGAAGAAATTGACTTGAAGATGATTTACCAAATTATTCACTGTGAAACAGATAGCTTGCAAACTGTTGAATATTTATATCAAATTCCTGATCATTTATTTTTCTGGAGCACAAGACAATTTAAAACAGTAAAAAGACCATTCCTTCCAATGGGCCATGCAGAATTTGCATCGTCATGTCTCATTCTATCTTTGAATAAAATAACTTCTACTCCTTTAAGCACATCTGCCTGTGGTACAAAGTCTTGGACAATGAAAGTACTGTCTTTCTGTATCCAACATTATTGTACCTTTGCTTATCTTCTGTTCAAGCATTGGTCTCCTCACTTTAATGCACAAAGGCCACTAGAAAATCTAAAAATAAAGCACAATTAATTATCAACAATTTAAACATCCAATGTACTTTTCAGCATCGTTTGTTTGACTGACAATGACTTATTTATCTTGCAGTTACGCATTTGGTAATTTAACCACAAACTAATCTTGTTTACCTTCCATTCTTCTAAATGTCAGTGATCAGAAATCTGAAGACACATTCTTCATTATTTCCCACAAGGGCTGGTGAGAAACTTGACAACACTAAATTACTGGTGTGGAGGTTCTGAGTAGTTAGTTCCTCCACGTTGCCCAAAAACAGCTCGTAAGAAGTTATTTGAACTGTATATTAGGGATACGAACTGGAACAAAATAATTGTATTTATTGAGAAATCAAGGAAATGGCCAAGGTTCAGGGTATCACCAAGGTTGAAAAGAAGAAATGAAAAGGTAAGTCAGGAAATAGCAATCTATTGCCAAGCTTCAAGTCCTAGTTGGACAAGCAGCGAGAAGCTTACCAGTGCTCTAGCAGGTAAATTTTAGCTGGTTTAACTCCAGCAGCATGCCTCCATATACTTAGGTGTTCCTATACCTTGAGGGATGCTAGGTAAACTCGCTGGATTTGTAAACTGGGCTTTACCCCTACGGGGAGAGATAGGGCACTCCATATCAGGCTTATGGAGAGGTGACCTGTGTTCAGTAATTGGTTGGTGTAGTGTATGTACCTTGAAGAAGAAACGATATTCTGCAGCCCCTGTATACTGCAGTACCAGTAGTGACCACCCCTGTATATAAGCCTGTGAAGTAACTTTGTATTGTAGTTCCAGTTTTGTCTCCATTCAGTAAACACCTGTTATAACCAACTTCTGCAGTCCATGTCTCAATTACACACGGACATTACATTGGCGATGAACAGATCCGAACTTACCTACAGTTCTGCACCACCTCATGGGGATCCATCCCTGAAGTGAAGTTATTAGAGGTCGAAGCCAGAAGGAAGAAATCCAAAAGAAAAAAAAAACAAACAGAAGAAACGGGCGTCGACCGTGGGCAACCGCCTCTGATTCATCGAATTCGGAGATTTGCAGGAGAGGCTGTCGAGAGCTGGGCTTGGTTCTCCAGTCTATGGCGTTCCAGTTAATCGGGCTGGTGGCAGGTAGTACACTGAACCTTCCTGGGCTGCGGCGGGCTAGAGCTCGATCGGGTGGCTTTTCAACGGGGCCGAGCAGTGTTGTCGGGAAGAGGAGAGAGAGAGAGAGAGGGTGGAGCACACAGGGCGCGGCCGGTGCTACGAAGCCGGGCAGTGTACAGACCCGAGAAGAGGGAGGAAAGTGTCCCATAGGGTCTGCTCTGACGACGTGAACAGTAATTAAAATAAAAGAAAAAGAAATTAGAAGCGCAGAAAGCCGCGAGGAGCTGCAGTTTGCCACGGGGACCGCGGAGTGCGGCGTTGGCAGCAGCGCGGGGGGGGGAAGCGCACGAAGACCATAGGGCGTCGCCATCAAGGCACAAAAACGCCAGCAACAGCGTTGGCAGCAGCAGAAAACACAGAAAGCGCGGGAGGCGCCATCTTAATCCAGCGGGGAAGAAGGAAAAGCGCAGGAGGCGCCATTTTGTTCAATCGGGGAAGAAGGCAAAGCGCGGGAGGCACCATCTTAGATCTCCAAGATGCCGAAGACTGGCAATATCACTGCCTTCGATAATGAAATAGAAGACTGGACCACGTATGTGGAAAGAGTCGAAGTATATTGCAAGGCAAATGAAGTAGCCAATGAGAAAAAGGCATCGGTACTACTAAACTTAATGGGCGCAAGAACGTACGGCCTATTGCGGAACCTGATCACTCCAGTCAAACCGATGGAGAAGAGTTTTAACGAAATTGTTGATATCCTACAGGAACACCTAAATCCTACACTGCTGCTGATAGCAGAAAGATTTAAATTCCACAAGAGAAATCAGCATAAAGATGAGAGCAATGCTGATTACCTTACGGAAGTACGCAAGCTATCAAAGCACTGCCAGTTCGGAGCAGGACTGGCAGATACCCTACGGGACAAATTTGTCTGTGGACTCCTGAGTGAAGGAACCCAGAAGAGGTTACTATCAGAGAAAGAGCTGACGCTAGATAAGGCTCTCAGCGTGGCAGTATCGTACGAAGCATCAGCAAGGGGAGCTGCGGAAATACAGCAAAAGCCACAGGAATACGGCACCCATGAAATGACACGGGGATTTGAAAAATGTTATCGCTGCGGCAGAACAACCCATGACCAGAAGGACTGCTGGTTCAAGGACAAAACATGCAGGCAATGCGGAAAGATGGGACACATTGCATGAGTTTGCAGGTCCGGGAAGAAGACTAACGACAACAAAAAGACTACTAAGGAAAAGTACAGGAAAGTACAAAAGATGACGGACAGTAGTTCTGAAGACCAGAAGAGCGATAGTGAATCCAGGAACAAGAGACTAAGCTGTCTCAAACTACACAACGTAATCGCAAAAGAGGATCACTGAACCATTTGGGTCACCCTCACGATAGCAGGGTCCCAAGTGAAAATGGAATTGGATACAGGATTAGCCCTGACCATCATGAATCGACAAGACTACGAGCGGCTATTCTCACACATACCCTTGAAAGACACATCCATTGTCTTGAAGACATATATGGGGCAGAAAGTATACCCCAGAGGGAAAATAAGGGTGCCTGTCGAATACAACGGCAAGGAAATACAGAAATTGTATCTGTACATACTGCAAGATGGTGGACCACCGTTATTGGGACGTGAATGGATCAGAAAGATAAGTTTAGACTGGCACTCCATTCAGGCACTGACTGTGGCTGGTAAAAAGGATGACGACGTCACACCTGGACGATTGTCAAAAAATCTTAGCTAATGCTAAAGAGGTATTTCAACAAGGACTGGGAACTCTTAAAGGCGTAACCGCCTCGAAAAAATAGAAGAGAATGCAATTCCCAAGTTTTCAAAGCAAGACAGGTACCGTATGCAATTCACCCAGCCGTCGAGGCAGAGCTGGAGAATCTGGAGAATGCAGCGTGTTATCTAAGGTAGACTGGAGCGAGTGGACGACACCCATCGTTCCTGTCATGAAGAAAACGTTAAACAATAAGCCTGAGGAGCCAAGGAAGGTTCGCATCTGTGGGGACTTCAAAGTGACTGTGAACCCAGTCCTTCACACAATATAGTATCCTCTTCCGAGGATAGAAGATATTTTTGCCTCACTATCTGGAGGGAAACGTTTTACAAAAATTGACCTAGCGCAAGCATATTTGCAGATGGAGGTTGAAGAATCCTCCAGGAAATATCTCAAGATAAACACTCACAAAGGTCTTTACCAGTATAATTGACTGGTATTCGGAGTAGCATCAGCTCCGGCTATATGGCAAAGAGCGATGAAACAAGTCCTGCAAGGGATTCCGGGGACTCAGTGTTACTTGGACGACATCCTAGTGACAGGTGAAAATGACAGTGAACACCTTGCCAACCTAGAGCAGGTGCTCACTAGACTAAGAGAACATGGGCTACGAGCCAATCGCCCCAAGTGCGAGTTTTTTAAGAAACAAATATCGTATTGTGGCCACGTGATTGATGAAGAGGGGTTACATAAGTCCCCTGACAAAATTGAAGTGGTAGTTAAGGCTCCAGCGCCTGAAAATGTGTCGCAACTGAGGTCATTCCTCGGATTGGTGAATTACTACCATAAGTTTTTGCCGAATTTGTCAACAATTCTGCACCCACTGAATGCCCTGCTACAAACTGGAGTAGCATGGAAATGGAGTGATGAATGTAAGCGGGCCTTTCAGAAGTGTAAAGGCCTGATCACTTCAAGAGAAGTATTGGCTCACTACAACCCATCACTACCGATAAGACTGGCGTGTGATGCGTCTCCCTACGGCGTTGGAGCGGTACTGTCACATAAATCCCTTGATGGTTCAGAGAGGCCGATAGCTTTAGCGTCACGCTCGTTAACTGCAGCCGAGCGTAACTACGCCCAGATTGACAGAGAGGCCCTCAGCCTGGTGTGGGGGGTGAAGAAGTTCAATCACTACCTGCACGGACAGAAATTTACTCTACTAACTGATCATCAACCTCTTGTCTCCATTTTCAACCCTAAGAAGGGCGTCCCGATAATGACAGCACAACGGCTACAGAGGTGGTCCCTTTTCCTAAGGGCACACCAATATGACATCGAGTACAAAGGAACTAAACAGCATGGGAATGCTGATGGAATGTCGCGCCTACCGGTGCCGACCGTGGAAGAAGCACCTGCAGTGGATCCTGTGGAGATATTCCACTCGACCACAGTCGAATGTCTACCTGTGACGAATGCAAACATAGAAAAGGAAACACGAAATGACCTGACACTCTCCAGGGTCTATGATTTAACGGTGAAGGGATGGCCAGCACATGGCAAACCACTGTTGCCAGCATTCTCGCCGAGAAGAGAACAGCTGTCAGTGTGCCGAGGAACCTTGATGTGTGGATCCAGAGTAGTAATTCCACCCAAATTGAGGGATAGAGTGCTCAATGAGCTTCATGAGGGTCATCTGGGAGGGGTAAAAATGAAGAACTTAGCCAGAGCATTTGTGTGGTGGCCGGGAATCGATAGAGAAATCGAAGAGATGAGCAAGAGCTGTACAGGATGCCAGAAGGTCCAAAACGCCCCACCACAAGCCCCTCTACATCCATGGGAGTGGCCCTCATCTCCATGTCAAAGGGTACACATTGATTTTGCTGGTCCATTTATGGACTCGATGTTTTTAATTGCAGTGGATGCACATTCAAAGTGGCCAGAGGTATTAAAAAGGTCCTCAACCACCACAGAAAAAACTATCACAGTCTTACGAACCATATTCGCCAGAAATGGGCTGCCTGAACAGATTTGCTCCGACAATGGACCACAGTTTGTGTCTGAAGAGTTCCGGAGGTTCTTAAAGAACAATGGTGTTAAGCATTACACATCCGCCCCAATGGATTGGCTGAGAGGTTCGTTCAAACATTCAAGAAGGCTATCAAGGCAATGTGTAATGAAGGCATACCCCTACAACACAAGTTGGATAACTTCTTGTTTGCCTACCGGAATGCGACACATGCGGTTACCAACCAATCTCCAGCCATGATGTTCTTCAATCGAAGACTAAGATGCCGCTTGGATTTGGTTAAGCCAAACATCAGAAGAGATGTGGAGAACAGGCAGTTTCAGAATATGAATGAAAGGCCAACCAGGAGTTTCAAGATAGGTCAACCAGTTTTGGCCCGGGACTACCGCACAGAGAAATGGCAGCCAGGAACGATCTGCACACGGCAAGGACCTCTAATGTATACCGTGGACGTTGGAGAGAGCATTGTAAGACGCCATGCTGACCAGATTCTAGAGTCACTGGAAAACGTCAAATCTACACCACGATCCTATACACCTGGTGATGAAACCGAAGTACCAATTGCATCTACCTCAGAATCGGTGATATTGGAAGCAGACGAACCAAACAATGACGTTGATCCTGAATCAACTTTGCCAGAAGAACCTGATACCCCAAAGAGGCGTTATCCGGACAGAATCAGGAAGCCTCCTCAAAGACTGAATTTATAATTGATTAACTTCAGCTAATGTATATAGCAACTGTAATTGTAAATATGTTATTTAATTATTAATCGAATGTTATGTACTGTTTAGCTAAAAGGGGAGGAATTGTCGTGTATGTACCTTGAAGAAGGAACTATATTCTGCAGCCCCTGTATACTGCAGTACCAGTAGTGACCACCCCTGTATATAAGCCTGTGTAGTAACTTTGCATAGTAGTTCCAGTTTTGTCTCCATTCAGTAAACACCTGTTATAACCAACTTCTGCAGTCCGTGTCTCAATTACAGACGGACATTACAGTTAGGAGGCACTTAAACATTAAGTTCGGGTTACACACGCACACCAAATACCAAAAACATGGATTTTTTTGGCTGATTAAAAAAATAACTCTGCATGAATAAAGTTGTACCTATTTTGCACTCCTAGCCATGTGACCGCCAATACTCAGGATACCGTCTCTGCCTTTAAGGCTAGAATTTCTGCAATCTTGATAATCCCCTTAGCTGTACTAAATAAGAATTAATTCACTGGGCTCTTGCTGTCTAAAATACAATGCACTGTAGTGATTTTTTTTAATCACATCTCACAGGAGTCTTAACTCCATAACTTGATATCATAAACAAAAATCAATATATTTCAATGTTTTAACACATTTTATGTTGGTCTTTATAGTATATCACAGCAACATATGTAATGGAACAATACATAGGTTATTATTATTTAACATGTTGACAGCTACTGGTTTTACATGCATGTTTGTGTTGTAAACAAATATTTTCTAATCTCAGGCAAAATCCTATTTATTCGTTATTTTGTGTGATGGTATTCACTAAATTAGGTTAAAAAGCATTTTTATTTTAGCTAATATTTGTCATTGTTAATTATGTTAAAATTCAGACGAAGGACTCAATTCAAAAACAACAGCAATGAAATGCTGTTCACTTGTACGTAATCGCTAAGATTGCACAAGGTGAATGATACGTGTAATTAAATGTCCTTAAAGGTGCACTGTCCTCGTCAGCAGGGAGGCAGAAGAACCAAAAAGCCTGTCATTTTTTCCTTGATGACAATATGCAAAGCAATGTGACAATAACACAATTTATGACATTGTTTGGCAAACAAATAAAGCTGTCAGGCACTTGAGTGACGATGGCACCTCTTTAGAACCTATGATTTTAATGAGCTATTTTTTGTCATTTATCAGCCCTCATATTTACTGAATCTCTTACTTTCCTGTCAGCCCTCCTCCTCCTTTACTTACTGATGCATATCATATTTTAGCATGCTGAAAGACTTCGCATTTACAAAATTTAACTGGAATGACACCAAGAAAGTAAATAAACACCAACACCACAGGTAACGATAGGGAGATGGCAGAAATATTAAATCATTGGGCCAACATTTGCGATCGGAGGCTTCCTGCGGGCGGATGCCTCCAACCTGCAAAAATTCTACGAATGTACTTGGTGGCCCGAGAGATACGGAGGCTTGCGATCCTGGGCCTCTCCGGGTCTGCGCTGGCAGAGGTCCCCGTAACCCAGGGGCGCAGGCGGTTTGTAGGCGCCCCTGAGATCACATGGGCCGGCCCAACCAATAAAAGAAGGGAATCCCCATTCATACTTATTAGAGTTCCGTGAACTCCAATAAGTATGAATGCGGATCACTTAAAAAATACACCAACACATGAAATAATTTTTTTTAATTACATACTTAAAAATTAATTAAAATGCCATTTAATTAAATATTTTAAACAAATGAAAAAAAATTGTATGTTTTTACAAGGCTAAAAATAAACCTACCTTATTGAAGCACATTTTTAATTTATAAATGAGTGTTTACATTTTATCCTTACACCTGCTTTTACCAGGTGTAAGAATTTGACAGGCATTCAGCGGGTGGAAGTTGTGCAAATAGTGCAACTCTCCACTCCCAGAGACCCATCTCCCGGAGATGCGAGGGATGCCTAAACCCGGAACTTGCGCAGTCCCTACAGGCACGTACACACCTCGTTCGCATCTGTAGGGGTCGCAAAATATGGCCCTGTGGTGATTATTCCTTGATTAGTAAAAGTATTGTGATTCGTTGTTTGTTAACTGCCTTGGGATATGTGTTGTAATCTCATTGGTAGTTGATGATCACATGATGTGTTGTGGCTACCTTAAATTCAGTCCTTTTCTAGCTTAGTTGGGACTGGATGTGGAAAGATATGCTGCTGATTTTAAAGTTAATAAAGCCTAGCTTTGGAAGGCAAATCTATTGTTTATTTCAGGCCCATTATTTCACTTCGGTATTTACCAGGGAGATAGAACAGGTGGACATGGCATTGGATGATGAGATGAGTAATGAGATAAGTCCATTTAAAATAAAATCAAACTCAAAGAGGATAAAACCCTTGGTCTGAATGGATTGCATCCACGCATTTTAAAAGAATCTAGGGAAGATGCATTACTACGCATATTTAATAATGCATTAGAAAAAGGTGTAGTGCCAGAGGACTGGTGGATAGCTAACGTAATAATACCTATATTTAAGAAGGGGGATAGAACATGTTCAGGGAATTATAGACGAGTCAGCTTAACATCAGTGGTAGGAAAAATAATGGAATCCCTACTAAAGGAGAGAATAGAAGAACATCTAGAAACAAAAAGTATAATAATGAATAGTCAGCATGGATTTCAAAAAGGAAAATCTTGCTTGACCAAACTTATTGAATTTTTTGAAGAGGTAACAGAGCGAGTCGACAATGGTAATGCAGTAGATGTAGTTTCTCTAGTTTTTCAAAAGGCCTTCGATAAGGTACCACATAATAGACTGATGATTAAGCTCAGAGAATGCAGAGTCAGGGGACAAGTAGCAGAATGGATTGCTGGCTGGCTTCAAGACAGAAAGCAGAGAGTGGGAGTAAAGGGTAGCTATTCACAGTGGCAGGATGTGGGTAGTGGTGTTCCACAAGGATCAGTGCTGGGACCACAGCTGTTCACAATTTACATTAATGATTTAGACTTTGGAATCTAAAACACAATTTCTAAATTTGCGGATGATACCAAATTGGGGGGGTAGTCAATACTAAGGTGGACTGCAACAAATTACAGGATGACATTTATAAACTTACAGAATGGGCAAATGATTGGCAAATGAAGTTCAACACAGATTAATGTGAGGTTACATTTTGGTGGGAAGAATAGGGAGGTCACTTATCACTTGGAGGGTGTGAGTCTAGGTGGAGGAACAAAGGGATCTCGGAGTACAAATACACAAAGTTGCACCACAGGTTAGCAAGGCCATAAAATGCAAACCAAGCACTAGGGTTTATTTCTAGAGGGATAGAATTAAAAAGTAGGGAAGTTATGCTAAACCTGTATCGAACCTTGGTTAAACCACACTTGGAGTACTGCATACAATTCTGGTCCCTATTTCGTAAAAAGGATATAGAGGCACTGGAGAGGGTGCAGAGAAGATTTACAAGGGTGATACCAGAAATGCAAGGGTATACATATCAGGAAAGGATGAACAGGCTGGGTCTCTTTTCTTTTGAAAAAAGAAGGCTGAGGGGTGACCTAACAGAGGTCTTTAAAATTATGAAAGGTTTTGCAAGAGTAGGTACAGAGAGAATGGAGGGGATTTTAACTCAGGTGCGGGATGGTGTCGTGTTATCCGAATTTCGTGTTTCCCACACTAATCTAAATGGATGTGGGAGATTGATGCAATTTTAACTTAAGTGGCCAATTGATTTCCAACGTGTGGGAAGCCTTTGCAAATGGGCTTTTCATGACTGAAAGTCCCCTCCGATGACGTCATCATTGCTGCTGCATTTAAGGTCCACAGCAAGCCTTGCTTCTTCTGCAGACTGCCAAGCTTCTTGACTGTGCAGTGTGAGGGAGCTGCAGCAAAAATGACAAGCGGGAGGGCAAGATCAGCTCCTCGCTTTGACGAGGTGGCACTGCAGGCATTAGTGGATGGGGCTAGGGCCAACAGGGAGGTGCTTTTCCCTTCATCAGGGATGAAGAGGCCTCCCACTCAGACCAAGGCAGTGTGGATGCAGGTGGCTGACGAGGTCAACTCCTTGGGAGTCACCCGCAGAACCTGGATATAATGCAGGAAAGGATTTCATGACCTTCAGCGCACTGGAAAAGTGAGTATGAATTTTCCATCACCCTCAATCTGATCCCCTTTGCCTCTCCTCACCAGCACTCAGCTTTAGCAATCTCTTCCTCCACATCCCACTTGGCACTGACATCCATGCACCCTTACCCATTCCCTCTCTCTCTATGCTCACATTCACATAACTATTCCACCATGCAGCCCTCACACTCCCCATCACTCTGATGCTTTGAACACAACTGACAACACACAGGGAGGGCCCTTGGCCTTGCAACCTCACTCCATCTTTGTCTCCTTCTAAGTATCTATGCTATGCAATCTCTACACTCACTCCTTCATTCTCACTCAACCTCCACTTGTCTCCCTCATTGCAGGAAAAGAGAGCTCACAACAAAAGAGAGTGAGCCAGGACAGGAGGAGGGACAGCCTCAATAGCCCACCTGATCCCCTGGGAGGAGGCCATCCTGGAAATTATGGGCATTGAGGATGATTCGCGCGTGGGGGACAGACAGACGGGTGCAACACAGCAAGCTGGTGACAGAAAAGTTTCCCATCTCTCTCTTTCACATTGCATGAGTCGCTGATAATGATTGTGAAGCTGGAACAGATGCACTTATGAGCATCTGCAAAAAGCTATGTGCATGTAGCCTTTGCATCACATCTCTGACTCTTTCCTTTACTCCCTCACAGGACCATCACAAGCATCCATCCCCCCTAGCCAGGAAGAAGAGGCTGAGCAGCCAGACTCCTCAGAGGAAGCTGCAACCGCTGAGGGTGCAGCGTCACCAGAAATCAGCACACCCAGCACCAGCGCAGACACTCACACTTCAGTGGGACTTTCGGGACACAGAGTAGTGTTGTCACCTGGTGTATCACAGCTCACAAGTGAGCATCAGCAGATTGTGGAGGCAGGGGCAGCAGTAGAGAGTCCTAGTCGGAGGGCGCAGGACTCTGCCAGCTCGGCTCAGCAGCATGTCGACCCTCTGCCTCTGGGTCCATCCATAAGATCAGAGGTGATGGAAGTCCAGGCACAGTCTCTGGCAGGTTTTGTCTCTAGGGTCGCTGCGAGTGTGGAGCGAATGGAGGAGTCCATAGCGAACATGAGCAGAGCCTTTGTGGAGTCATTGGCGCATGAACACATCATCACAGAAAGGATGGCTACCTCCATGGAAACGATTGCTACCTCTGTGGTAAGGCTGGCTACCGTAGAGGAGAGGATGGCAACGGTAGAGGAGAGGAGGGCTACGGCCATAGAGGAGCTTAGTCGCCAGATTATGGAAAACATGGTCATTGTTCAGAATAGAATGACATCTCTTGAGGAGCGATGGGCATCTATTGAACAGAGAAACCAAACCTCCATGGAAGTCCTTCTGAGTAGGACTGCCATTGCAGATATGGGTCCCCATGGCCCCCCTGATATGCTGCAAGGTGCTCTCCAGCCACTTGCAGGCGCTGAGGGGGACCTGACCCATGAGAGGGAGGTTGGTGGCAGACCTCAAGGAAGTGCGGGCTCCTCTCCAAGCGCTCACACTTCCATGCCACTGCAGAGCCCTCGGTCAGAGCCCCACCGGAGTTCACACCCAAGTGAGATAGGCGTCTCAACCCCTGCACAGCCGCAGGAGCAGCAGACTGTTGACGAGCCCTTACAGGCTCACCACCCCAGAGGACGCCTGCCAAAGGTGTCGAGACAGGAGCAGCAGCAAAGTGAGCAAGGGGCCTCCATATCTGCTAAAGCCACAGGGGAGGCACCATGTAGGAGCACGCGTAAGAGGAAAATTCTGCACAAATAGTCACAAGGGTAGTCACTTGGGTGCAATTTTGTGTTTACTGCAAAAATGCCATCACTTCGGTAATGTACATAAAATTTCTGATGGCAAATGGTGCAGTTGTATCGTCTGTCATTTCGCTAGTGGGACTTCCACATTGAGAGCTTAGGCATACTTGCAACTGTCAGTATGGTGGTCAGAGTGCTAGGAATCCTCTGGTTCTTGGCCATTGTCAATACTCTGGTAAGAAGCTGCGAGGCAAAAGTGTTTGTTTGACTAGGCTAGGCAAATCTGGCCAGAATGAGTACGTCCCTTGCATCCCGGGCAGCAATGTTGTCGCGCACTGGCGCCTTCTGGCCTGTGCATCTTCAGGTGGGTGACTAGCAGCCTGGCGCTCCTGCTGCTGCTGCTGTTGCTGGTGCTGCTGTTGCTCATGGTTCTGCTGCTGCCGCGGCTGGTGCTCGAGCTCCTCTAATGCCCAAATGAGAAGGAAATAAATGGCTCCCATGCTTCTGGTATATGCCTCCGTTGAGGAAGCGCTGAGTGAAGGTGGCGAGAGGAGTTTCCCAGGAGGTCACACTGGAGATGGGTGTGAGGCTCCAACCTTCCACAGGTGTGGTTAAGCCTTCTAAAAGTTGTCCCAGACCTGAGACCACTAAGTCCTGCCACCTGCAAATCATGGCTGATCAAATCTCCTCTTTAATGGTTGACCTGCAGTTGATAGTCAGCAATCCAATAGTGCTCCCGTCAGGTTTCATATTCGTGTTTCCCACCAGGCGTGTTTCATGTGGGAAAAGGGTTAAATTCGCAAGGGCCTTTCAAAATAGGATTATAGAGGCCATTTAGTGGTTGTTAAGGGCCTTAACGACCAGTCCCGCCTGTTGGATGCGGGACGGAGTCGGGACCATCAGACATGCCTGAGTTAAAATTGCTCGGAGTCGGGAACCAGGCCAGGGGTGGGGGGGCGGGGGGGTCCCGCCCGCCAGTTTTTGCGATTTTAACCCCCCCCCCCCGCACGCCTCCAAGCCTGACTCCATGGCTCAATGAAAATTGAGCCCAATGTTTCCACTTGTGGGGAAGAGCATAACTAGAGGCCATCAATATAAGATAGTCACCAAGGAATCCAATAGGGAATTCAGAAGAAACATCTTTACCCAAAGAGTGGTGAGAATGTGGAACTCGCTAGCACAGGGAGTGGTTGAAGTGAATAGTATAGATGCATTTAAAGGGAGGCTGGACAAGCATATGCGGGAGAAGGGAATAGGGGTTTACACTGATAGATTTAGATGAGGAAAGATGGGAGGAGGTTCAAGTGGAGCATAAACGCCGGCATGGACTGGTTGGGCTGAATGGCCTGTTTCTGTGCCATATCTCCTATGTAATCCACAGCCTACACCAAAATAAAACTGCCTCACCAATATATGTTAAAGACCAACTAATTAAGTCAGTACTCAAAATACAATCACATTTACCTTTCCCACCTGCAGCAAGAACATATCCCCAAAATAGCTGGATCTCCCAGCAATAATTTTTACATTACACCCATAATTTGTACGAGCAGGAGTTTGTCACAACATGCCAATTTGTTTAGTTGCTTATTTTATTTATTCCATTTTGATTCATTAAATTCCAACTGTTGCCTCAATATAGTTTTTCCAAATAAGATTGCAGGCGAGACTGCAGTGTGACATTCGTGCAGCATAAGTGTTTCTTTAGGATAAATGTGCAATGTGGGTCTGCTCCTGGTAGCTTTGCTTCTTCCTATGGAGGTGAAGGACTCTCATAATGTGAAGTGCTCTTTTAAATAGCCCAGCCAAGGGCCATCACAATTTGACTTACTGACAACAATTCTGTTTCAGAGCCCAGGAATTTATTTTAAAAACATTGACTGCGGTACAATGGGGAGCACTCTCGCATCCGAGTCAGAAGATTGTGGGTTCAAGTCCACTCAAGAGACTTGACACTCCAGTGCAATACGGACGGAGTGCTGCAGTGTCGGAAGTGCTGTCTTTCAGATGAGATGTAAGAGATCCCATGGCACTATTTCGAAGAGCAGGAGAGTTCTCCCTGGTGTCGTGGCCAATATTTATCCCTCAACCAACATCACTAAAACAGATTATCTGGTCATTATCACATTGCTTTTGGTGAGATCTTGTGTGTAAATTGGCTGCTGTGTTTCCTACATTACAACAGTAACTACACTTTAAAAGTACTTTAGTGGTTACAAAGCATTTTGGGATGTGCCGAGGTCATGAAAGGCGCCATTTAAATGCAAGCATTTCTTTCTATATGTGCGTCCCATTTTGATAAATCTGAACCCCACCCAATGCTTTCTCCCCATGTCCTTCACTCCCATTTCGATATGGAAAAACATCCCCTTGTCTCTTGAATCATTTTCTTGTTTCTTTCAGTGCCTTCTCTGAATTTCTACTCAGTGTCAATGGACAGCTGTCAAAAGCAGGAATCCTAGCTGACTGCCCCTCTGTGGCACTGTGGACAGTTTCTGCCACCCTAGCTAAGGTTGTCCAATGAAACCTGGGACCTTCTGGTTTGCATGGTGCAGTTACATTCTGCATTGACCAAATGGCCCACAGATGGGAGGTAATTTTGACTTTGGCTGATGGTGTAAAACAGGCATTATCTGATCAGTCGCCCATTATACACATCTCCAGGTTTTAATTTCCATTGAAGTCAAAAGGAAATGAAAATTGGGACAGATATATGAAGGGCCGCTGATCTGATATCGCCCATTTGACACCAACGCCTAAAGCCAAAATTACCCCCATATGTTTGATGGATTCATAAAACTGTGTGGAGAATTTTGAACTTCTGAAATCACAAAAGTCTTCTTGTATGCTTTGTCCCATCTGAAGAAGTTATAATTTACACGAGTTCAGATGAATAAATGTAGTCTTGTAGATGTACATGGAGATAGAGGCACCAAAATGACAAGATCAAACTAAGCCAGTTCTGTATGTCAGAGTTGCCTTTCATTACCGTGGTGGGGTGGAAAATTATTCTGAAATGTATGTTTCTGCTCAATAATCCATACAAAAACTAAAATGATTAAAAAACTGGATATCACATTTTTGTTTCACGAGTTCTTTTCAGGATGGAAGTTGGTACATGAAGTCCTAATATTGAAAACTGAAAATGTGAAGAATGAAGCAGGTCAAGGGAAGTAACCGAATCACTCATTGAATTACATAGGATACACAGCACAGAAACAGGCCATTCGGCTCAACCAGTCCATGCTGGCGTTTATGCTCCACTTGAGCCTCATCCCATCTTTCCTCATCTAAATCTATCAGCGTAACTCTCTATTCCCTTCTCCCTCATATGTTTGTCCAGCCTCCCCTTAAATGCAGCTATACTATTCGCTTCATCCACTCCCTGTGGTAGCGAGTTCCACATTCCCACCACCCTGAGTAAAGAAATTTCTTCTGAATTCCCTATTTGATTTCTTGGTGGAAATACTCTCTATCTACTCTATCAAAACCTTTCATGATATTAAAAACCTCTATTAGGTCACCCCTCAGCCTTCTCTTTTCAAGAGAAAAGAGACCCAGCCTGTTCATCCTTTCCCAATAGGTATACCCTCGCATTACTGGCATCATCCTTGTAAATCTTTTCTGCACCTTCTCCAGTGCCTCTATGTGCTTTTTATAATATGGCAACCAGAATTGTACATAGTACTCCAAGTGTGGTCTAACCAATGTTAGATGCAAGTTTAGCATAACTTCACTACTTTTCAATTCTATCCCTCTAGAAATAAACCCTAGTGCTTGGTTTGCCTTTTTTATGTCCTTGTTTACCGATACTTACAGTGATTTGTGTATTTGTACTCCGAGTTCCCTTTGCTCCTCTACCCCATTTAGATTCTTATTTTCCAAGTAATATGTGACCTCCCTATTTTTCTTACCAAAATGTAATACCTCACATTAGGGCAGTGTCCTAGGCCCAACCATCTTCAGCTGCTTCATCAATGACCTTCCCTCCAACATAAGATCAGAAATGGGGATGTTCAGCGCCATTCACAACTCCACAGATAATGAAGCAGTCCATGCCCGCATGCAACAAGACCTGGACGATGTTCAGGCTTGGTCTGATAAGTTGATAGCAAAATACTGTGAATAGTGGAAATCCAAAACAACAACAGAAAAAGCTGGAAAAACTCAGCAGGCTAGGCAACATCCGTGGAGAGAGAAACAGAGTTAACGTTTCAGGTCGAAACCCTTCTTCAGAACTGAGAAAAAAGCAGGAAATGAAACAGATGAAAAAGCAAGTTGGGGGCTGGGAAATGGGGGAGGGGATGAAAGAACAAAAGAGAAGGTTTGTGAGAAGTAAAGAGACATAAAGAGATATTCAAGGCGAGACGAGATGGTAATAGGACAGATTAAGAAGCAAAAGATGGCTCTAGATGAAGTGTGAAATGCGCTAGCAGAATGAAAGACAGCTGCCATGTGGAAGAAAAAAAAAGAAAAGGCACAAACCAAAAGTGTGGATAAAAATATATAAATATGATAGGGGCTGAGGTTATGATCTGAAATTGTTGAACTCGAAATTGAGTCCGGAAGGCTATAAAGTGCCTAAACGGGAGATGAGGTGCTGTTCCTCGAGCTTACGCTGAGCTTCCGTGGAACAATGCAAGAGCCCAAGGACGGTGAGGTCTGAGTGGGAATGGAGCAGTGAATTAAAATGACAGGCGACCGGAAGCTCAGGGTCACCCTTATAGACTGTTTCATTCACCTTGCCTCCAATTTCCACCCTTCCCTCACCTTCACATGGTCCATCTCCCACTCTTCCCTTCCCTTCCTCAACTTCTCCATCTCTGGGGATAGGTTATTGACCAACATTCACTACAAGCCCACTGACTCCCACAGCTACCTGGACTACACTTCCTCCCACCCCACCTCCTGTAAGGACTCTATCCCAGTTTCTCCATCTCTGCTTTGACGACGATGCCACCTTCCATATCAGTGCTTCCGACATGTCTTCCTTTTTCCTCAACCGAGGATTCCCCTCTACCGTGGTTGACATGGCCCTCGACTGCACTTCTGCCCTCACCCCTGCCAGAACCATGATCAAGTTCCCCTTCTCCTCACCTTTCACCCCACCAGCCTCCACATTCAATGCATCATCCTACACCTCCAACGTGATCCCACCACCAAACCTTCCCCTCACCTCCCCTTTCAGCATTCCGTAGGGACCACTCCCTCCGAGACACCCAAGTCCACTCCTCTATCTCCCCCAGCACCCCTTCCCCTTCACCCGGCACCTTCCCGTGCAAGCACAGGAGATGCAACACCTGCCCTTATGCCTCCCCCCTTCCCACTGTCCAGGGTCCAGGGTCCCAAACACCCCTTCCAGGTGAAACAGCAATTTACTTGTACTTCACTGCTCACAATGTGGTCTCCTCTACATTGGGGAGACCAAACACAGATTGGGTGACCGCTTTGCGGAACACCTCCGTTCAGTCCATAAGGGTGACCCCAAGCTTCCGGATGCTAGCTTTTTATTCCAGATTTATTTGATTAACTGAATTTAAATTCCCCAGCTGCCATGATGGGATTTGAACTTACATCTCTGGATCATTAGTCCAGGCCTCTGGATTACTAGCCCAGTGACATTACCACTATGCCACTTCCCACCTTCTGCCACTCTGAATAGCTACACTTTAGCCCTACTCTCTGCTTTCTGTCTTGAAGCCAGCCAGCTATCCATTCTGCTACTTGTCCCCTGACTCCACATTCCCTGACCTTATTCATTAGTCTATTATGTGGTACCTTATCGAAGGCCTATTGAAAAGCTAGATAAATTACATCTACTGCGTTAACCTTGTCTACTCTCTCTGTTATCTCGTCAAAAAATTCAATTAGGTTGGTTAAGCAAGACATTCCGTTTTGAAATCCATGCTGACTATTTATTATTATATTTTTGGTTTCTAGATGTTTTTCCAGTTTCTCCTTTAGTAGGGATTTCATTACTTTTTCCTACCACCGATGTTAAGCTGACTCGTCTATAATTCACCCAGTGTACAGAGCAGGAATTGACTGGAAGCAATGTCCTTTAAAGGGTCCACTGGAAGCAGGTGTGACAAGAAGAAAAAACACTATGGCACTCAATGCATTTCAGGGATGAGCATAATTGTTCTCCCTCCTCTTCGTTGCTTCCCCTTCAATAATTCTCTCCATTTCCACGCCCATGCCCACCGCCCCCCCCCACCTCAATCTGCCCAGCCCTCCTCTTTAATACAGTGCTTTGTGACTGACCCGTCAGATTTCCTACACCTCCAAAGCAATGAGCTGTTTATCAGTGCTCAAATCACGTGGGCAGCTTGGCAATTAAATTTATATGAAGCCTGACCGTCAAAATGGCTCGGGCTTCTTGCCAACAACATTGGGCAGGCGTTGTGATCACCATGCCCACTGCCTGCCTGATATACACTGAAGTCCAAAATCGGGGCCAGAGAGAGGATTTCCTCTGGGTGCTATGTATTTTGGAACACTTGTGATTTAGCTAGAAATAAAAAGCAGGAAATCTTCTCAGTATATTTATGATGTCACTCACACATAGCAAACATGGGAAATCTTCTTTCATTATATTGTTCTAAGGTACATTCTGCGAGTAAAATAGATACACAAGACAAAGGTACTGTAGTTACATTTATCTTTTGTTCTAGGCAGTTTTATGACGTCTCCACATGCAATGTTAAGATAGTCTCATTGTGTGTTTTCAGCATTTTCTGCTTTTATTTCAGATTTCCAGCATCCGGTTTTTCTTTTTAGAAGTAATTGGAACCAAGCATTTTACACATTTCAACTTGCTGTATGTTATTATGTCTGTCCAATAACTTTGCTTAAAATTTACCAAGAGAAAGTCAGGAGCCTTGGTCCAGCAATTTTACATTGATAGTGTAATAATAATAATAATATATAAATGAGAGTCCGAATGAGACACATATATGCATTACTGCATTAATTTAGACCTAATAGAAATCTGTAAGCTAATCGAGTTTCAGAGCATTTAAAATCTCCTTTGGACTTTGAGGTCACCTCAAATCTCTTAAACGTCAAGGTCAGCCTAAATCCTGTCTGAAAGTACAGCATTTGAAATTATTAAGTCATGTTTAATGGTGATTAAATAATCCCTGGATTTGAGGAAAAGTGGAGATATTAAATCATTTGTCTGTGTTGGCTGCTTCAGAGTGGTGCCTGTCCAATCACACTAAACCAAGAACAGGTCGTACTGCAGCTTGTTCTTTATGATGCTATACTTGCAACATTCTCCCCTCATCTCCTGAAGGTATTTACTTGGTTACAGTTTTAAAAAGGTACTAACCACCCTCCAGTAAAGCTGGAAAGCTGTTTAATCACTCTTTAACAAGCACAATTTATATACAAGGGTTGTAAACACCACACCATGAAAGAAGCAGCCTTGGTCTGAAGCGTGTCCAGCAAATAAGCAGGGGATCCAACAGGCACAGGAGACAACATTGGTAAGATATATGAAGAGTCCGATTTAAGGTCTCTTAAGGTGCTAAATCAATTAAGAAAGACAACAGTAAATTATCATAAATAACAACAGAAAATGCTGGAAAAACTCAGCAGGTCAGGCAACATCCGTGGAGAGAAATTTGAGTTGACGTTTCGGGTTTGACCCTTCTTCAAAACTGGAGAGAAAAGGAACTAGATCGAAGGCAGGGCTGCGATCGGACAAAAGAATAAAAGAACCAAAAGAAGTAAAAGAGATTAGAAGCTAGACGAGATGGTAATAGGCTGGGATTAGATGTAAAGTGTACTGGCAGGGCAAAAGATAGCTGCCAGGTGTGAGAGAGAAACAAAAGGAAAGGGGGGGGGAGGAAAGGAGTGGAAAAATATAAGTAAAAATGAAATAGGGGCCGAGGTTATGATCTGGAATTGTTGAACTCGATATTGAGACCGGAAGGCTGCAGAGTGCCTAATCGGAAGATGAGGTGCTGTTCCTCGAGTTTACGTTGAGCTTCCGTGGAACAGTACAAGAGGCCAAGGATGGTGAGGTCCGAGCGGGAATGGAGCGGTGAATTGAAATGACAGGCGACCGGAAGCTCGGGGTCACCCTTACGGACTGAACGGAGGTGTTCCGCAAAGCGGTCACCCAATCTGCGTTTGGTCTCCCCAATGTAGAGGAGACCGCATCGTGAGCAGCGAATACAGTATACTAGATTGCGAGAAGTACAAGTAAATCGCTGTTTCACCTGGAAGGGGTGTTTGGGGCCCTGGACAGTGGGGAGGGGGGAGGTATAGGGGCAGGTGTTACACCTCCTCCGCTTGCACGGGAAGGTGCCAGGCGAAGGGGAAGGGCTGTTTGGGGTGATAGAGGAGTGGACTAGGGTGTCTCGGAGAGAGCGGTCCCTGCGGAATGCTGAAAGGGGAGGGGAGGGGAAGATACGTTTGGTGGTGGGATCACTTTGGAGGTAGCGGAAATGCCGGAGGATGATCCGTTGAATGTGGAGGCTGGTGGGGTGAAAGGTGAGGACAAGGGGAACCCTATCGTGGTTCCGGGAGGGAGGGGCAGGGGTGAGGGCAGAGGTGCGGGAGATAGAACTGACACGGTCGAGGGCAGTGTCCACCACGGTAGAGGGGTAAATTATCATATATGGGTCCAAGTGTGAAGCACCTTGTAATGGTTTTCTCTGTTAAAGGTGTTATATAAATGGAAATTGCTGTTGTTGGAATTAACAAATTTGAAGCATGATTGAGAAAGCAAGGCACAGAAAAGCCAGCCATATGGATGATGCTCTGCACATTATCTTGGATAGTATGGGGGGGAAATTGTCCTTTACAGGCACAACTGAAGGGCATCCAGCAACTAAGTGGGGGATCCAGCAGGCACAGTAGATAGCACTGGGAAAATAAAGCAGGAGTCCAATACCAGACAAAGTGCTAAAGTAATTAAGGAGGATGACTATTAAATTATATGGCTCTGAGTCACAGTTACCTTACCAGACAATAAATAGGTCTCAAGGACAATTATCTTATCTTGCATTATATGGGTGTGATTTGCAATTAGATTACACAGCTATAGTACAGTATATATGAATATTACACTTACTTGTAATATGCAAAGATACACGCATCCGCATGTTGAATTCAATATCCTTGTAGTTATTTATAAATCTCTCTCTAGCCTCATCCCACACAACCATTAAAACTTTTCCCAGCCCTAAATCCCAGGCTATGCCCTCCAGCATTCTGATTCTGGCTTCCCAAGGATCTTTCCCCACGTCTGCTCCACCATCGGTAGCAGACTTTTCAGCTTTCTTGGCAGTAGTCTCAGAAACTCTTTTCCTAAACCCCTCTTGCATTACAACCACTCTCCTACCTTGAAAGCCTAACTCTTCTACAATGCTTTTGGTCATCTCTCCTAACTCCTCGGCATCCTTTCTTATGTATGAAGTGCATTTTCACTATGTTAATGGCACTATAGAAATGCAAGTCATTATTATCTCTGAATAAGATTGCTGGGTTAGTAATAATTTTAATCTTGCTGTCTGCAAACTGCCTGCTGCATTTTCCTACATTACAACAGTGACTACACTTTCAAAGTACATCATTGGCTGTGAAGTGCTTTGAGACATCCTGACATCATGAAAGGTGCTATATAAATACAAGTTTTTCTTTGTTCTTTAAATGATTTGTATTTTCATGCTATGGGCTCACATAATGTTTGGAGCCAATTTGAAAGACTGCCCAAAAACATTTCACTTCAAATCCTCAACAACTGTCAGAGACAGGTGGCTATCAATTCAGAATCTGGGCTGAATTGCAAGCCAGGTTTCTAGAAATAATAGGATGGATTCTAATGTCACATCATGCACCTGTCTTCCACTAGTCCATCAGTACCATTCTGAATATTCTCACATAAGGGGAGTGATGCTTTGCATATTACTGTTACAGGTCTACTTTTCTCAAACTATCTGCCATCACCATCTTATATTGTACTAAGAAAGAAATACTTGCATTTATATAGCACTTTATCACATCATCTAAATGTCTCAAGCTGTGGCTCAGTGGGTAGCACACTCGCCTTTGGGTCAGAAGGTTGTGGGTTCAAGTCCCACTCCAGGGACGAGCACATAAAGCTAGGCTGACACTCCAGTGCAGTGCTGAGGGAGTGCTGCGCTGCCGGAGAAGGTGTCTTTTGGATGAAACTTTAAACCGAGGCCCCGTCTGCCCTCTCAGGTGGACGTAAAAGATCCCATGGCACTATTTCAAAGAAGAGAAGGGGAGTTATCCCCAGTGTCCTGGCCAAAATTTATCCCTCAACCAACATCACTAAAACAGATTATCAGGTCATTATCACATTGCTGTTTGTGGGAGCTTGCTGTGTGCAAATTGGCTGCCACGTTTCCCACATTACAACAGTGACTACACTCCAGAAGTACTTAATTGGCTGTAAATCAGCTTTGAGACATCCGGTGTTTGTGAAAGGCACTATATAATGCAAGTCTTTCTTTCACACAATGAATTACTTTTGATATGCAGTGGCAGTTATGCAAGAAAATAAAGCCGTCTTTCTCCACCAGTAACTTCTCAAATAGCAATGAGATGAGTGACCAGTTTGTCTTTTTTTTCCCATGGTATTACAACAGTGACTGCACTTCAAAAGTACTTCATTGGCTGTAAAGCACTAAGGGGTGTCCCGAGGTCATGAAAGGTGCTATATAAATGCAAGTTCTTCCTTTTCTTTTTATTTGTTCAAGTATCAAGTTTGGCCAAGGTGCCAGGAGAACTTCCACTCTTCTTCAAATAATAGTATGGGATCTTTAACGTTCACTTGAATAGGCCGATGAGATCTCAGTTTAATGCCCCAAAATAAGTCTGTGCTATTGTTAACTAAAAACGAGATGACACACAAAGCAATCAAACAACTTATGTTATCCCTTGATGGACCAAGTTGTTTTAAATTGGTCTACTTTACCCAGTATGTTACAACTTCTAAAATGTATACATTTAGTGAAAAGATGCTGAAAGGGTTAATATGAATTTGATAACTTACAATACTATCCTTTCAACTGGGTTTAAATAAACTGCTAAAAGATAAAACGCAGGTCTCTTCTATCTGATAACTGTTAAGGTCACAAGTGAAATGCGCTTATATACCATTAATATAATCCAGTTGACAGTGAACGCATGTGACCAGCACAAAACAAGGAAAGAAAAATAAATCAAAGCAGTTGAAAAAAATATCATATGCTTGCAACTAGCTTTGTGTGCTTGTATGTGGGGAGGGGGAAAGAGAACGCAATCCTCTTGTATTAAGTTTGATGCAATGTACCAAGGGAATGTAGAAAGGGTTCTTTCTGTGTCCTGTCTTACCTGGATAGAGGAGAATGATCAGATGAAAGAACCATGAGGTAGGGCTCATCAGGCTCAGAAATAGATATCTAAAAAGGGACTTTATAGAGATATAAACAAGATACTTGACAAGACAAAGGAAGTAGTTTCAAAATAATGGCTTCAGATATGCCAAATCATCAGGACCAGAGGGCATAGGTCTAGGGTTATGGAGGGGTAATTAACAAACAGCCTTCAGAAAGTATTTCTTTACACAGAGCATGATCAATAGCTGGATGGGTTGTCAGGAAAGGTGGTTGAGACGAGGATGCTCATTTAAGAAGGAGCCACATACTGTAACAGAAGAACAGTAGGGGTTGTATTCCGAAGGATGCGACTATATGGACTGAAGGGCAAGGCATTTTCTTCATTGGGACTATCTTGTGTGTGTGGTTCAATGTGGCATTCTATCACTGGGTATAAAATAGACAAGTGTAGGAGTGAACTCCTAACGAAAGTACTGAGGCTGAAACTAGCAGTTAACCAAACGTGGTTGAATGCACTAGTAAAAGTTACAAACAAAAACACACGAGAAACTCTACACAGGTCTGTACACCAACTGGTTCCACAAGGACAGAGGGGGAACGCCTCTCCCCTCTGACGTCATGACGTCATCACGTTTCCCGCCGTTGGGAACGTCACGTGACCTGCATGATGACGTCATCGCGCTGGATCGCCATTTTACCGAACCCGCGCTGTTTATACAGAGCAAACACTTAAAGGTAACAAGCCCCTGTTAAAGGCAATTATATACATTACTGCAAGAGTCTCTTGGTGGCTTTGCCACACAAGTGTCATTGTGAAGCCATGAACAAGAAATATAAGCTAGAAAGAAATATCTTAGCTTTCAGCACTGCACTTAAGCCCTGTGTAAGATGTTTGATGGCAGGTATATTAAACTCAATTTCAATTGACCATTCTACAGGGTGGTCATGTTGTAGTATGGTCTATTGATGTTTGAACTGATTTCAAATAATTGTCAGCTTTGCTTAGTTGGTTGCACTCTCAACACTGGATCAGAAGGTTATGGTTATGAGCAGTACACTTGTACTAAAGAGTGCATAATTCAGGCTAATGCTGAAATACAGTACTAATAGAGTGCCAGGTGAGCTAAAAGGTCTTTAAGGTGGAATCTTGGAAAATTTAAGACCATTCTCTATTGGTGCTTGCATTGGCACCTCTAAAGCTCTGGCCTTGAATCCATCATCCTCCCCAGTTGTCATCTCAATCTAAGTCATGAGATTGCATAGCTTCAATGTATTGCTAGACCTGGAGTTCAGCTACCCCACTCATATCTATTCCATTTCTAAAGTAACTTTTTTCTACTGCCAGCCTTTGTGCCCATCTTTCCTCTTCTGCTGTCAAAACTCCAGCCCAATCCTTCATCACCTCAGGGCTGGACTTATCTAATGCCCTCTTTGCTGGCCTCCCTGCTTCAACTAATTTTGAAACAGTGCAGTCTGCATCCTTACCGAAACAAAGTCACATTTCCATTAACGCATCTTCATCTTCTCCAACCTCCACTGGATCTCCATGCCCCATGTCAATTTTGAGATTTCATTCTTGTTTTAAATCCTTCCATAGCCTCACCCCACTCTATCTTCACAATCTTCTCCTGCACTCATTCGCCTACTATGCAACTCTCAAGCCGCGTCCTTTCTTTCAAATGCTTACCCAAAATTTTTCTCTTTGACTACCTTCAGTTCTCCATCCTAGTCTCTCTAATACTCTTTTTCCTCATGCTTGATGTCTGTATCCCTTTTATCCTTATGGTAAAATGTTCAGAGACTTCTTGCACATTCTGACTGCTATATAAATGAAAATTTTTGGTGGTAATAACCCAAGGAATAGGGCATCTGGCCCCTTGAGCCTCCTCCACTATTCAATAAGATCATGGCTGGTCTGGCCTCAACTCCACTTTCCTGCCCGCTCCCCATAACCTTTGACTCCCTTATCAAAAATCTGTCTATCTCCACCTTAAATATATTAAATGACCCAGCCTCCACAGCTCTCTGGGGTAGAAAATTCCAAAGATTCACGACCCTCAGAGAGAAGAAATTCCTCTTCATCTCCGTTTTAAATGGGTGACCCCTTATACTGAAACTATGCCCCCTAGTTCTAGATTCCCCCACGAGGGGAAACATCCTCTACATCTACCTTGCCAAGCCCCCTCAGAATCTTATACGTTTCAATAAGATCACCTCTCATTCTTCTAAACTCCAATAAGTATAGGCCTAATCTGCTCAACCTTTCTTCATAAGACAACCCCTTCATCTCAAGAATTAACCTAGTGAACCTTCTCTGAACTACCTCCAATGCAAGTATATCTCTCCTTAAATAAGGAGACTAAAACTGTACGCAGTACTCCAGGTGTGGTCTCACCAACGACCTGTACAGTTGTAGTAAGACTTCCCTACTTTTATACTCTATCCCCCTTGTAATAAAGGCCAACATTCCATTTGCCTTCCTAATTACTTGCTGTACCTGCATGCTAACTGATGTAAGAAAAAGGAGTCTTACCATCAAGTAACTTTAAAGTAATCTTTAAGTAACTTATAAACACACTATATACAAGAGAGGTCTTTACCATGCCTCTGGTAGAAGCCTCTTACAATACTGAACAGACCAGTATTTATACCAGTCCAACAGGAAGTGACATATGACAGGAAGTGAGGTATGTACACAGTTCATAGTTCATAGTTCACAGTTCACAGGAAGTGATGACATAACTTCCCGGAAGTTATTATTATTATCACATTCTTCCCTCCTGCAGGATTAGGAGGCTGTGGTCTACCTTTTGGCCCGCAGCCGCCGAACAAGGAAGAGCCGTACCCGTTTGGATTCCCGTCGTAGAGGGTCGCTGGTCCGCTTACATGCGGTTGGCCATTGGTCAGAGTCTGTGTGGCCTGGGTTGCCCTGTGAAAGGTCGGGGAGATCATGGCTTCGAGTACGAGCCCCAATAGGTTCAAAGTCGGACTGCCTCTGTTCAGAGGGAGGTGCAGAGCTGGTCTGTGGCGGATCAGTACTTTCATGCGCGGCACTGGGAGGGTCACAACCTTGAGTACGGGGTTCTACTGGCACCAAGCTAGTTGGTGTCCGATCAGGATCCTGGAGAGGGGTACCCGATAGGTCCCAAGAGTTTCCTGGTGAAATGCCATCACCCGATGTCCCACTAGGTCCTGGTGGGCAGGGAGCCAGATCCCGTAATGATACGGTAGATTCTCGGCCGTCGGAATATCGTATGTTTGCATAGGTGGGGTTGGCATTGGTTAGTTCGACCTCGTCTACGAGAGGGTCATTTTTAGACGTCCGAAAGTATCTTCGGAGTAATACAGGTCCAGGAGTAGTTAGCCATGACGGGAGTGATGTCCCATGAGATGAGCGACGCTGGAATCCAAAGAACCGCTCATGAGGTGTAGTATTTGTGGCTGTAGAAAGCAGGGACCGTATAGAGTGCAATGCATCTGGAAGCACTGTTTCCCATTGCTGGTCTGGTAGGCCCCGAGATCTTAAAGCGAGACGTACGGAATTCCAGATGATACTGTTATACCTCTCTACCTGCCCATTTCCGATGGGATGGTATGGTGTTGTTTTGCTTGTAGCAATTCCCCGTTCTGAGAGGTAGTCCTTGAGTTCCCTTGACATAAAGGATGGACCCCGATCTGAGTGAATATAAGCCGGCATGCCACAGAGAGAAAATACCTGCTCAAGGCAGCAGATTACTGTGGACGCCAGCATATTGGAGCAGGGGAAGGCAAACGGAAAACGTGAATATTCGTCGATCATGGTGAGCAAATATGTGTTCCGAGTTGAAGAGGGCACTGGGCCCTTAAAATCGATGCTAAGTCGTTGCATCAGTTGGGTTGCATGTATGAGTATACCATCTGAGGGGCGGAAGAACTGAGGTTTTAATTCCGCACAAAGCCGGCATTCTGAGCATATTTTCTTTACATCTCCAGTGGAAAAAGGGAGATTCCGTGATCGTACGAAATGTAGCATGCGCGTAACGCCAGGATGACACAATCCATTGTGGACATCCATGAGAGTAGAGGATGACATAGTGGAGCAGAATGCCCGTGTGAGGGTGTCCGGGGCCACATTCTCCTTGCCAGGCCGATAGAGAATGGTATAACCAAAAGAGGCCAGTTCCATCCTCCAAAGTTGTATTTTATTATTCTTAATTTTGGTTCATTTTCAATTATCGAGCATGAAGGCGACTGATCGTTGGTCCGTGATCAATGTAAAGTGCTGGCGAGCTAGAAAATGGTTCCACTTCCGTACTGCCTCTATGATGGCTGTGGCTTCTTTCTCAACCAGAGGATAATGTAGCTCGGCACCTTGTAAGGTCCTGGACATAAATGCTACAGGACGACCTTCCTGATTCAGAGTAGCCGAGATCGCCACCTCCGAGGCATCACATTCAACCACAAAAGGGAGATTCTCATCGATGGAGTGAAGAGCCGCTTTCTCCAACTGTTTTTTGAGAAGGTTAAAGGCTGCAACAGCCGCTGTTCCCAGTGGAAATGATCCAGCATGCAGCAAGGGTTGGATTTTGTCCGAAAAATGAGGAATCCATTTAGCGTAGTATGCAAACAAACCGAGAGCCCGACGTAAAGAAGCCGGATTCTTAGGTGACGGGAGCTCTTGGAGCGGGCGAAGTCTTTCTGGGTCTGGCTTAAAGATACCATTGCCTACGCAGTAGCCAAGGATGTTGATGGTCGGTTGCGACTCAACAGATTTGGATTCATTCAGGGTCAAATTACGGCGATGGAGGGCATCCCGAAATTTTTGGAGGTTGGCGTCATGTTCCTGTTGATCGTGACCTACAATGGTAATGTTATCAAGATAGGGAAAAGTGTCCCTTAGGTTTTCCTGCTTAATCAGGCCATCCATTGCCCATTGGAAGACAGCCACTCCATTAGTAACCCCGAATGGGAGGCAACGAAATTGGTACAGCCGTCCATTAGCCTCAAAGGCCGTGTACTGCTTATCTGAGACCTTCAAGGGTACCTGATGATAGGCACTTTTTAAATCGTAAGTTGAGAACACTTTGTATTTGGCCAGTTTATTAACCATATCATCAATGCGTGGCAATGGGTAGGCGTCCAAGTCGGTATATTGATTGATGGTTTGCGAATAATCGATGCATAGTCGCTGTTTGTGAGGTTTTAGAGGGTTCTTGACAATGACGACTTGAGCCCGCCAGGGCGACGAACATGGTTCGATGATATCCTCTGCTAGAAGTCGAGAGATTTCAGCCGCAATAAAAGATTGGTCTTCCTGATTAAAGCGCTGCGAATTCGTTATTATTGGTTTGCATCGAGGCGGAATACTGGCAAATAATGAGGGTTCATCAAGTGAAGCTGCTGACAATGCACAAAACGGTAATTTAGATGGTATATTAGAAATAGTAAGTCCGGGTTTGGATCCACCAAACTCAATGGTGAGTTTCTTATGCTGTTTTTGGAAGTCCAACCCTAAGAGGAGATCACTACATAAGTCCTTGAGCACCGAAAGTCAGGTGGAGGGATACATACGACCATGAAGTGTCATATCAACAACACAAAAGCCGGAGATTCTGGTATTAAGTGATGACTGAGCCATCGCAATTGTCTGGTCCGATGGGAAGACATGTAGTTTCAATTTTGCAACAATCTGTTCCTTAATGAAACTATCAGTACTTCCTGAGTCAATTAAGGCATCTAAGGTATGCCCTTTAATTGAAATTTTTGTGGCTGCATGAGACAGGTTCTGTGGGCAAGCAGCTGTAATTGGTGTCGTTGCACAGAGAGTGGCTAAAACTCTCGGTGTGCTTCTTCGGGAGAGAGCTCGAGAGAAAGCTTGATAGGTCCTAGCTGGAGCATCTTGATAGGCCCTAATTGGGGCAGTTCGGTAGGCCTTAGCTGGATTGGCCCTCGTAGAGGCCCTTGATAGGCAAACTTTAGCAAAGTGTCCTTTTTTTTTTGCAATAACTGCAGATTGCATTGCGAGCAGGGCAGGTTTTCCTCGGGTGAAAAGCATCTCCACAAAAGAAGCACTCCTTCCTAGATTGCCAAGAGGCTGCTAAAGTGGGGTCATCCTCCTCTTCTTCATCAGAATTATCAGAATTAGATTCCCCCATGATAGGGTTCACCTGAGACCACTTGAATTGTCTGGTTGCAGCGACAGCAGCAGATCGAGATCTGGGCAGCTGATAGAGGTCTGCATTTCTCTTTGCCAAATCCAGAGAACAAGCTAGGTCAAAAGCTTTTTGTAGCTCAAGTGTTTTACTTTCTAGTAGATGCTGGCGTATAAATGGAGAGGCAATCCCGCAGATGAAAGCATCACGAATCATTTCTTGGCGGTACAGCTCAGCTGAGGCTGCCTGAAAGTTACAATCTATGCTGAGCCTGCGAAGTTCTTGCAGGAATTCGTCAATTGATTCCCCTGGCCCTTGTTGGGCTGTGGCCAGTAGATGTCTAGCATAGACCTCATTTGGGGTCTTGGCATACAGTTTCTTAAGTGCCCGAATCACCTCATCGTAATTATCCCATTCATCAACATATTCGAACACTTTTGGGGTCACATAGTTGATAAGTATCCTCAATCTAGTAGGAGCATCCGCTTTACATTCATCCAGAAAATTCTCAAAAGTACGGTACCAATGCTTCCATACCCTGCCAGCTGCTGGTGTATTCGGGTCCAAGTCCAGACGAATAGGTCTAAGGATTCTCTCCATGATGGGTGGTTCCCTGGATCCTTAACTCTGAGTTTGTCCGAAGGTCTAGTATTTGTGAGTGTAAATACTAAGTTACTTAAATTGATGTAAGAAAAAGGAGTCTTACCATCAAGTAACTTTAAAGTAAGCTTTAAGTAACTTATAAACACACTATATACAAGAGAGGTCTTTACCATGCCTCTGGTAGAAGCCTCTTACAATACTGAACAGACCAGTATTTATACCAGTCCAACAGGAAGTGACATATGACAGGAAGTGAGGTATGTACACAGTTCATAGTTCATAGTTCACAGTTCACAGTAAGTGATGACATAACTTCCCGGAAGTTATTATTATTATCACACTAACTTTTTGTGTTTCATGTACAAGCACACCCAGATCCCTCTGTACCATAGCATTTTGTAGTCTCCCTCCAGTTAAATAATAATATGCTTTTTTATTTTTCCTACCAAAGTGGATAACCTCACATTTTCCCACATTATACTCCATCTGCCAAATTTTTGCCCACTCACTTAGCTTATCTATAACCCTTTGCAGATTCTTTGTGTGCTCTTCACAACTTGCTTTCCCACCTATCTTTGTATCATCAGCAAATTTGGCTACATTGCACTTGGTCCCTTTATCCAAGTCATTAATATAGATTGTAAATAGTTGGGGTCCCAGCCCTGATCCCTGTGGCACTCCACAAGTTACAGTTTGCCAAACTGAAAATTACCTATTTATCCTGACTCTCTCTTTCCTGTTAGTTAGCCAATCCTCTATCCATGCTAATATATTGCCCCCGACCCCATGAGCTCTTATCTTGTGCAGTAACCTTTTATGTGGCACCTTATCGAATGCCTTCTGGAAATCCAAATATACTACATCTACTGGTTCCCCTTTATTCACCCTGCTCGTTACATCCTCAAAGAACTCTAGCAAATTTGCCAAACATGATTTCCCTTTCATAAAACCATGCGATATATTGGGATTCTGTCAAAGTGGAAAATCTTTGGCCTGTCTACTCACTCTCATGGTTCAGGTAAATGTTAAAGATCCTAGGACACTAGTGGAACAAGCGCAAGGAATTGTTCTGATCAATATTGCTTCCTCAATCAACTCCAGGAAAAAATTATTAACTGGTCATTCATTTCACTGATGTTTGCAGGATTTTGTGTACACAATGGATGCTGCATTTTCCTACATAAAAGATCAAAGTAATTCATTGTAGGAAGCTTTATGATATTTCTGAGATGTGATAAGGTGCAAAATAAATCCAAATTTTTCTTTCTAATATAGGGTTCAATCAACTAGCATCACATGTCACAGGGTGCTTACTGTTATTGCTATATCACGGTAGTCTCATTTTAAGTCTTTTTTGTTCCCTCCTGTTACATTTTACTGGTGATGTAAATAGTTATTATAAAGCTTTTCAGAAGATCGTGTGGTATTCTGCTCTTGTGCAAGCAAACTTTTGTGGTTTTGTGTAAAAAAAAGAAAGACTTCCATTTATATAGTGCCTTTCATGACCTCAGGACATACCAAAGCGCTTTACAACCAATGAAGTACTTTTGGATTGTAGTCACTGTTGTAATGTGTTGTAAAGTGCTGTTATGAAAGTTACAATGTGGTTACTGTGTAGGTAGCAGTGTTCTTATACTGTATGGGATACAAAGTAATTGTGTAATCAGTACAGTCACGATTTGATAGAGCATTGTTGCATGTGGGTGTAAGACCCTGTGGGAAATAAAGAGAAAGGAATAGACAGAATATTTCAGTTACAGATTTGTGGAATGTTATAAGGTGAAGTCAAATGCTTTTAAAGATGCACAAGGTTGATAAAAGCACTCTTATTTATTTGCAAATATACAATGGGCCAGAAATTTGGGTCCCCACGGGTGAGTATGCGCTGTGTACTCACGCGTAGGGCCAACGAAAGTGCTGGTTTTGTGCATGCACTGCGCATGCGCTGGAAACCGGAACTTCTGTCCCCTTGAAGGAAGGAATTCACAGGTCAAACGCGTGCGCCAGAGAGGCAGCGCATACGCCTGGAACTTCTGATTTATTTTACAGGTTTCTCTGGGAGGGTAAGTCTCTAGCAGCTGTGCGTTTAAAAAGCAGTCGTAAGGCCTGCTTTTAACAAGGTAAGTGGTGAATTAAGTAAAATTAAAACATTTTTTCCACATGTTTATTATTTTTAAATACTTTAAAGCAAGGTAAGTTTATTTTAAGCTCCATTAAAAATTGTCATTAAATTTTTCAAAAATTTAAATTATCACTTAAAACAGTTATTTTATGTAATTTATAGTTATTTTTAAAATGTGATTTAAAAAAATATTATTTGAAGTTTTAGTTAGGTTTTGGGGCCGATCTCTATTCATAGATTTGACAGGTCTTCCTGTGAAATTTATGAATGGAGATTCCCTGCTATGATTGGCTCTCCATGGCCCACATGATCCCAGGGGACGCTTCGAACTAACTGCGCCCCTGGGATACGCAAGCACTGCATGCCGGCAGCTGGAGGAGGCCCAGGATCGGAATCCCACACGGGCCCACAACACAACGGCCGGCGCGCTAGGTAAGTGCAGGTCGGAGGCTTGCACCCGCGGGAAGCCTCTGACCCAAATTTCTGGGCCAATAAATTAATATATACTGTGTTAAAACATGTGAACTATAATGACACTCTGTTGGCTCTTGCCAAACCAAAAAAAAAACTGAACACTTTTTCCAAGAAGACAGTGACCCTTTAAGTACCTAGAGAAGAGGGCTAGTTAAAAGGGAACAAATAGTTTAAAACTAAGTTCCACATTAGTAGCAAACTGACTCATACATTTGTATGAAATTCTTTCATCTATTATTTTGATAAAGATATTAGCCATTTAAAACAAAGAGGTTAGTGTCTTTGTTACATTACAACAGTGACATAGGGTACTTCATTGGCTGTAAAATACTTTAGGATGTTCGGTGATCACTATATAAATACAAGTCTTTCTTTTGTTAATGTAACAGATAGAGTAATTTCATCCAAATGTGTTAATATTGCACACTTAAACATTCCAACCCATAAGATGGGCCAGTAAGCAGTAACTAAATACAACATTTTAAATGCAAGACCAAAGATGGAAGATGTCAGCACCAACAACAAATGTAAAAAGAGCCATGACATATCAGGAAAGTTGAGAGACTTGCATACAACAACAAAAGAGACAAATTTTATTCCAGACAACGACAATTTATAATAGCAGTCTCACCCTTAGTGGTATATAGCCTTGGTCAGACCCTATCTGGAGTACTGCATTCAGTTTTGGGCATTGCACCTCAGGAAGAATATATTGGTCTTGGAGGGGGTGCAGTGTAGATTCACTAGAATTATACCGGGGCTTTGGGGGTTAAATTGAGGACAGATTACATAATCTTGAATTGTATTCCCTTGGGTATAGAAGATTGAGGGGTGATCTGATTGAGGTGTTTAAAATGTTTTGATAGTATAAATATAGAGAAAATGGGATTAGACTGGACAGGGATGGATGGGCGGTGCAGACACGATGGGCCGAAGGGCCTCTTTCTGTGCTGTAAAACTCTATGACTCTATGACTCCTCTGGTGGGAGAAGTCAAGAATGAGGGGACATAATCTTAAAACTTGAGCCAGGTCATTTAGGAGAGAAATCAGGAAGCACTTTTTCCACACAAAGGGTAGTAAAAATCTGGAATTCTCGCCCCCAAAAGGCTGTGGATGCTAGAGCAATTGGAGCTTTCAAGTCTGAGATCGATAGATTTTTGTTGGGTAAGGGACTCGAGGGATATGAAGCTCTGGTGGATAAAGCTCTGGTGGATAAATGGTGTTGAGATACTGATCAATCATGTTCTAATTTAATAGTGGCGCAGGCTCAAGGGGTTGAATGGCCTGCTCCTGTTCCTATTTTCCCTGCTGTTACTTTTTCCTCCCCTGAACAGTATGTCTTGCACAGGTACTATTTCACAGGCACTGGGTACCTACAGCAGCTTACCCAAGGCACCGTTATTCTCAAATGAACTGTGAAGGTAAGTGCCCGCAAGCTATTTAATCATGAGGTCATTACAGTCTAACATGAGCCAACACATTTCCAGCAGAGGTCAGCCGATAGTTAGGAGCATGAACCCTGGGTTGATTTTTCTTGCCTAATACAGAGATGCTGAGGCTAATTGTAATGTCCAAACAGCTCTCTTCCTTCCCACTCCAGAGCTCGAGCTCCAAGTCAGTGTTGCAGTTCAGGCTCTCTCTAATGCCTCTTTCCAAGTGCAAATGGCTTGACACCAGTTTGGTAAGCTGAATGAATCTCCTTTGAATGAAAAAATGTGGAAGAGAACCTCCTAAGAGTTCTCCCAATCTCCCGCTGTAACTTTGACTCAATTAGTGCAGACCCACTCCAGCAATAAACATTGATTGTGGGATTGCTCAGTGGAAAGTACTTGGGTTGCCAACGATATCTACTGAATTGGATGATGGAAACTATCACCCCATTTTATACCAGTTAAACTACTGTTCTGAATTTATTGAGAAGGAAAATGATTCATAGAAAGTTCGGGAAGATATTATACAGAGCAATAAGGAATTACCTTACATGGCAACGATGCTGACTGTTTAAAAAAAATCCAGAGCCCTTCAGTTTCTCAGCAAACTTTTCATAAGCAAGTGCGTGCAAATGCTGGCCACCCATTTCTCACCTGAAGAATGGGGGCGAGGCACCTTGATGTCCAAGGCCTGCCTAAAGCAAATTCTGGCGGGCCTGTTTCTGGCGGGAAGTTACTTAACTATGCAAATAGACTATTACCACATATTAGATTTGTTCGCAAAATTAAAGTCCATGGGATTAAAGGGACCGTGGATCTAAAATTGGCTAAGGGACAGAAAGCAGAGAGTCGTGGGGAACGGTTGTTTTTCAGACTGGAGGGAAGTATATGGTGGTGTTTCCCAGGGGTCAGTGTTAGGACCACTGTTCTTTTGATACATATTAAAGACCTGGACTTGTGTATGCAGGGCATAATTTCAAAGTTTGCAGATGGCACAAAACTCGGAAATGTAGTGAACAATGAGGCGGATAGTAACAGACTTCAGGAGGATGTAGACCAACTGATGAAATGGGCACACAGATGACATTTAACACAGAAGTGTGAATAATTGCATTTTGGTAGGAAGAATGAAGAGAGGCAATATCAACTAAATGGTACAGTTTTAAAGGGGTTGCAGTAACAGAGACACCTGTATGAACACATATCTTTGAAGGTGGCAAGACAAATTGAGAAGGTTGTTAAAAAAGCATATGTGTTCCTTGGCTTTATTAATAGAGGAATAGAGTACAAAAGCAAGGAAGTTATGCTAAACCTTTATCAAAAGAAAACTGGTTAGGTCACAGCTGGAGTATTGTGTTTAATTCAGGACACCACACTTTAAGAAAGATGTCAAGACCTTGGAGAGGGTGCAGAAAAGATTTACTAGAATGGTACCAGGGATGAGTGACTTCATTTATGTGGAGAGACTGGAGAAACTGGGGTTGTTCTCCTTAGAGCAGAGAAGGTTAAGAGGAGGATTTGATCAAGGTGTTTAAAATCATGAAGGGTTTTGATAGATTAAATAAGGAGAAACTCTTTCCAGTGGCAGTAGGATCAGTAACTAGAAGACACAGATTTAAGGTGATTGTCAAAAGAACCAGAGGCAATATGTGGAAACTTTTTTTTTTTTAAAACAGCAAGTTGTGTTGATCTGGAATGCACTGACAGGGTGGTGGAAGCAGTTTCAATAGTGACAGTCAAAAGAGAATTGGATAAATACTTGTAGGCCAAAAATTTACAGTGCTATGGGGAAAGAGCAGGTGAGTGGGATTAATTGGATAGCTCTGCCAAAGAGCTGGCACAGGCATGATGGGCCGATTGGCCTCTGTAAAGTCTGTGGGTTATATGGTGAATTAATACACAGACTACAAGAGTAACTTTAACAGGACTTTACTATTCGAAGGTCAGGGCGAATCTGCCCAATAAATCCTTACACAGCACTTATATACCGGTGTGGTCACCACCGGTATTACAGTATACAGTAGCCAAGATAAAGTAGTGCAACCCTTAAAATAGTTCTCTTAAAGGTGGAACATTACATACACTACAGCCTCCTCCTGTGCTGTATCATTCAATGATTCTATGAAATAGGGGTCCTACGCCAATTTTTAGGCAAAAATGTTTGGAGAGCAGAAAGCAAAGGCAGGGAGATAATCCTCTCTCACACTGTAAAGATGTAGTGAGTGATGCTCCAAAGAAGTCCATATTAATGCTTCTCTTATTTAAAAAAAACTGTAAAACACACTAGAAGTTTACTGATGTTACTAAATTGGGGAGTATAGTAACTTGTGACAAGGGCTGCAAAAACTGCAGGAAGATTTAGAGAGCCTAGCAGGAAAAGTGAATCAGTACATTTTGAAACTAATATTAGGGAAAGGGAATACACCTTAAATGGTATTTAAATGGAATAGAGGAGCAGAAGGAATTTGGTGCACAGACACACAACTCATTAATGGTGGCAAAAAGGCAAACACAATCCTTCATTTTGTATTTGGAGACAGAGAAAACAAAAGCAAGGAGATAATTTAAACTTATTCAAGAACTTAGATGGGTCACAGCTGGAGTAATGTGTAGCGTCATGGGCACGCCATTATACAATAATGTAAAGATGCAGTCTAGATTCTCCAGGATGATACCAGTGATGCGAGGATACATTTACGAAGTTGAGGCTTTTTCCACTGGAGCTACGATTGTTAAGGAGTTAGAAGTCTTCACATTTTATAGGTTCTGATCAGTAAATAAGACCGATTATTTCCATTAATCAGCTAAATGACAATGAGATAACAATCATAAAAAGTGTTGTGTTTGTACCGCTATACACAACTACATAAAATAATAAAGCAGCAGAGACTGAGAGCAACTTCAAGTGCTCTTTACTGGTTAACTGGAACTTCGGCACTGACTATACAAATCGATACGCGTCTGTTATATACGCTCGTAACTAAGGATGTACATTCGCAAAACAAAGTAGTCCCTTCAATGTTGTATACATTACACTTCCTCCCCCTTTAGTTTAATAGTATATTAACACAAAATTTCTATAATTAACATACAGAGCCTGTCTTTACAGTAACCTTTTTGTTTTCTTAAAAGTAACAAAATTCAAATTCCAACATAACATTTTATTTTGTCAACAGCCCTTTTACAAGTCAAGTCTCTGGGGAGGCCTCCTCTGCCTCTCTGGGTAACGTCTCTCCAGACTCTTTAACTTTGGGGAATGAGACTGTACAGGTACAGGTGCATCAGGTGAGCTATCAGCACAGGTAGAGCTATCAGCTGTGGATGGGGCTGGTGCTGATGCTGATGAATCAGGAGTGTCTGTTTCCATGTCAGGTGAGTCTGGACGAGGTATAGGGGTGTTTTCCACCTGAACACCCAGAATTTGGTCCACATGACGTCTCAAAATGTTCTCTCCCACATCCACAGTATACATCAGTGGTCCCTCTCTTGTGGATATTGTCCCTGGTTGCCACTTTTCCATCCAGAAATCACGAGCAAGAACTGACTGTCCCACACTGAAGCTTCTTGTTGGCTTAGCATTCAAATGTTTGAACTGTTTGTTCTCTACATCACGACGTACATTCGGTTTAAGAAGGTCCATGCGAGATCTCAGGTTCCTGTTCAGAAACATCATCGCTGGAGTCTGATTAGTGGCTGCGTGTACTGCGTTCCGATAAGCAAAGAGGAAATTGTCTATCTTGTGTTGCAGTGGTAGATTCTCGCTGTACATTGCTTTGATGGCCTTCTTGAAAGTCTGTACGAATCTTTCTGCCAAGCCATTTGTAGCTGGATGGTACGGGGCAGATGTGTAGTGCTTGATTCCATTTTTCCTCATGAAACCTTGGAATTCGTCAGAGGCAAATTGTTGTCCATTGTCTGTGCAGATTTGTTCTGGTAGGCCATTTCTAGCGAACATGGTCCTCAGCACTGAAATGGTCTTTTCAGATGTGGTTAATTTCATTTTAATGACCTCGGGCCATTTGGAATGTGCATCGACTGCAATCAAGAACATGGAGTTCATGAACGGTCCAGCAAAGTCGATGTGCACACATTGCCATGGTGATGAGGGCCATTCCCATGGATGAAGAGGGGCTTGTGGTGGTGCATTCTGGACCTTTTGACATCCTGAGCAGCTCTTTGTCAGGTCCTCGATCTGTTTGTCAATTCCCGGCCACCACACGTATCCACGGGCAAGGCTTTTCATCTTTACCATACCTAAGTGGCCTTCGTGCAGTTCATCTAACACTCGGTTACGAAACTTGGGAGGAATCACAACTCGTGAGCCGCACATCGGTGTTCCCCGACACACTGATAACTGCTCCCTCCTAGCTGAGAATGCTGGAAACAATAAGTCACCAAGCACTGGCCATCCCTTCACAGTGATGTCATAAACTTTTGACAATGTAGGGTCATTGCGTGTTTCTCTTTCAATGAGGGAGTTTGTCACTGGTAACTGCTCAACTATTGTTGTGTGAAATACCTCTGCTGAGTTAACTGTTGTAGTCCTGTCTGAGGTCGGCAGTGGTAAACGTGACAAACCATCGGCGTTGCCATGTTGCTTGGTCCCCTTGTATTCAATGTCATACAGGTGAGCCCCTAGGAAGAGTGACCATCACTGCAGCCGTTGTGTCGTCATAACTGGAACGCCCTTCCTTGGGTTGAAGATTGAAACGAGAGGCTGGTGGTCAGTTAACAGTGTAAACTGTTGACCATACAAGTAGTGGTTGAATGTCTTGACTCCCCACACAAGGCTGAGGGCCTCTCGGTCAATCTGTGCATAATTGCGTTCAGCTGTAGTCAATGATCTTGAGGCAAAGGCTATTGGTCTTTCTGAGCCATCTGGGAACTTATGTGACAACACGGCACCAATACCATGGGGTGAAGCATCACATGCCAGTCGAATAGGTAAGGATGGGTCAAAGTGAGCTAGCACCTCTTCTGAAGTAATGAGTCTTTTACTCTCTTGAAAAGCTTGTTCACAGCTGTCACTCCATTTCCATTGTGACCCTGTCTGTAGCAGTGCATTTAGTGGATGTAACACTGTGGATAGGTTGGGCAAGAACTTGTGATAGTAGTTCACCAGTCCAAGATATGATCTCAACTGAGACACATTTTCAGGTGTTGGTGCATTAATCGCAGCTTCAATCTTGTCTGGAGACTTGTGTAAACCGTCCTTGTCAATCACATGTCCAAAGTATGAGATTTCCTTTTTGAAAAACTCACACTTGTCTCGGTTCGCTCAGAGCCCATACTCCCGTAACCTGATGAGCACCTGTTCGAGGTTGGAAAGGTGGTCATTGTCATTCTTGCCAGTAATGATGATGTCATCAAGATAACACTGAGTACCTGGGATCCCCTGCAGGACTTGGTCCATTGCCCTTTGCCAGATTGCAGGAGCTGATGCTATTCCGAATACCAGCCGATTGTACTGGTAAAGGCCTTTGTGCGTATTTATTGTCGGGTACTTCTTTGATGCATCATCAATTTCCATTTGGAGATAGGCCTGGGCCAAGTCAATCTTTGTGAAGCGTTCCCCTCTTGACAGGGAAGCAAAGATGTCCTCAATGCGAGGCAATGGGTACTGTACTGTGTGGAGGACTGGGTTAACAGTCACTTTAAAGTCTCCGCAGATGCGCACTTTTCTTGGCTTTCCTGGTTTTGTGCTGGAGGTTTTCTTCATCACTGGAACTATAGGTGTGGCCCATTCACTCCAATCCACCTTGGACAGGACCCCTAACTGCTCCAAGTTCTCCAGCTCTGCTTCTGCTGAAGGGCGAATTGCATAAGGCACTGGTCTGGCCTTGTGGAACTTTGGATTTGCGTTCTCCTCAATCTTAATTTTTGCTTTCATGCCCTTAAGTGTTCCTATTCCCTTCTTGAACACTTCCTGAGAGTCAGAGAGTATTTGTGACAGTCTCTCAGGAGTGGCGTTACTGTCCTCCTTTGCTGATACAAACAGTGCTTGGATGGTGTGCCAATCCAACTGTATTTTCCTGAGCCATTCGCGTCCCAGCAATGGTGGTCCTCCATTTTTCAGTACATAGAGGTTCAATTGCGGTATTTTTTTCTTCTTTGTATGTCACTGTCACTTTTATTTTACCTTTGGGGCACACTCTGTCCTGTGTATGTCTTTAACAGTACTTTAGTTGGCCTTAGCGGTATGTGTGAAAACAGTCGTTTGTAGTCATGTACAGAGATCATTGTTAAAGCTGAGCCTGTGTCCAACTCCATTTTCAGCCTAACTCCTGCCACTTCTGGAGTAATCCATATCATTCTGTGATCCTCTGTCTCTTTCACACTGTGTAGTTTCAGACAAGCCAAATCCTCTTCCTCTGAGTCTGTGTCACTTTTTTTTAATCTGAACTGTTTCCAGTCACGTGGTGTACCTTCTTGTATCTTTCTTTGAAAGGTTTCTTGTTTTCAGTCACTTGATGTACCTTCTTGTTACTCTGTATTGTATCAGTTTTCTACTTCTTATTTGCTTTGCAGACTCTTTCAATGTGCCCTTGTCTGCCACATTGTCTGCAGTCTTTGGCCTAGAAATTCAGTAGGCTTTGCGCCCAGTTTTCGCCCAAAGAGGGCTTTTGCGCCACTTGCTGAGCTTTTGCCGATATTCAGCGCTGCGGTAATGGCGGCGTTAGCCAGTAGCGCTGCACCGCCACCGATGACGTCATCGGTGTGCGCAGTGCCCCGCTACCGCCCCACTACCGGCCCGACCGCCATATTTAGTTGCGGCCGCCTCTTCCGCAGCGGCCGCAAACAGCGATCAGAAAACGGGGGCGTACTGTAGCCTTAGTGGGGCACTTTAAGGTGGAGGTGCGGCCGGCCGCTTTTTCGGCGGCCGCCTGCCCGCACCTCCTTCCCCGGCCTCCTCCACCCGCCCCCCCCACGGCATTGCCGGCTGCTTTCCGCGAACCCGGCACTTCTCCGTGGTGCCGGGCTCATTTGCCGGCACTATCCAGCGGCGATCTCCCCGTTGCAGGCACCTCCCCCTTAAGAGAAGGAGGAGGCCTGCAGTACCGCAGCCTGCCGCTCCGCAGCGGGTGGCGCAGCGGCGCCTAGAGCGCTGAAATTCAGTTTCAGCGCCCCAAGCGGGGGCGGGCACACCCTGGAATAGCGCCCGGTTCCGACTTGGGGCGCAAAAACCGAATACCTGACGGGCGCAACTGGCTCCGCGCTCAGCGCTAACTTTTGGGCGCACGCCAGCTGGCGGGCCCAAAGTGAATTTCTAGGCCTTTGTCTTTAAACCAACAGTCATTGTGGTCATGTGACATTTTGCCACAGCGATAACACTTCTTTTCTTGTTTCAGTGACATTTTATTAGTTGAATATTCCAGGGATTTTTGTTGAATTTCTAAAGCGCCACGTGCTGCTGCTTCCATTGATATTGCGATACTCAGAGCCTTCTCCAATGTGAGGTCTTTTTCAGACAGGAGCTTCTTTTGTGTGCTTTCATTTCGCATGCCACACACAAATCTGTCCCTCAATGCGTCTGATAAGCCCACTCCAAATTGGCAATGTTCTGATAATTTGTGCAACTTTGCCAAATATTCAGAAATGCTCTCATTTTTGCTCTGGTTCCGTTTATGGAATTTAAATCTTTCAGCTATGAGCAGTGGTTTGGGGTTTAAATGGTCTTGGAGTGTGTCCACTATTTGTTTGAATGTTTTGTTTGCTGGCTTTTCAGGGTTTAATAAACTACGTAGCAGCCCATATGTCTTTGCGCCCATAACACTCAGCAAAACAGTGGCTTTCTTTTCTACCTCCACTCCGTTAGCCTCACAGTACAACTCCACTCTTTCAATGTAAGTTGCCCAGTCTTCAATGCTGCTATCAAATGCTGCAATAGTGCCAATCATCGCCTTTTTTTTTCCAAACCCATTTTTCTTTCTTTACTAGTTAGCTAGCGTCATGCAAGTCACTGTGCACTTTTCACTTGACTTACGTATCCCCTGCCTAGCTTAGCAAGCGTACTCCGTTTTCTCTACCTTCTCGCTCCTTTCTTCCAAGTTTCGGTGTCCTCTGGATGCGATGCCAGAATAGGAAGACGTAGGTTCATAATTCTCATCGCCAATTTGTTGTGTTTGTACCGCTATACACAACTACATAAAATAATAAAGCAGCAGAGACTGAGAGTAACTTCAAGTGATCTTTACTGGTTAACTGGAACTTCGGTACTGACTATACAAATCGATACGCGTCTGTTATATACGCTCGCAACTAAGGATGTACATCCGCAAAACAAAGTAGTCCCTTCAATGTTGTATACATTACAAAAAGAATTAAAGGAGAAGGTAGAAACAAATTCTTTATGCAGAGGGTGCTAAAATGTGGATTTCTCTGCCACAAACCATTGTTGTTAACTGGGGTTCTGCCGCAATTCCAACAAAGTTACGGTGGTGGAGTGGAAGTAGCTCTGAAGAAATTCCTGGTCCAAGTGGCTCACATGGAAAAAACACATGCACAGAATTGATGAGCTAAATGGCCCATTTATATGCTGTAACATTTTAATATTCTATAAACACTTACCATTTATCTGGAGAGATAATGGATTTAAATACGTAGATATTAAAAAAAAGTGTGGAAATATTGACATCACTCTAGTGCAGTAGGACTTTTAAAAGGTAGTTTCCAATTACAAGGATATTATATTACTTGTATGCTAAATATAATCAATATTAGTACCATAGCACTACACTGATAAAGGTTTTATATAACTTTTGGCTGGACGAATAAAACAGAAAAGGAGAGACACCTACTTTGATATTGCCTACGGATAAATGAGGTTTAGAATTTGTTAATAACTTTCTTTATTATCTGGCCTTTAGAGGAAGGCAGTTGGTTCAATGGTTATATCCATGCCTACAGGCTCTTCCTGTAACCATATTAGAATGCGAGATTGTACTGTTGTCTCACTGTAGTTTCTCGCTACTAGGCTTTTGGCTCAGGATGCAATGAAAGAAACATTACTCACCACACACTTGGACAAATTGAAAAAATGACTAAATCCAGTTTCTGTACGTTTCATAGGGCTCTGCTGTGGAATAATCCTGTTAAAACTGTAACAAACTGCTCCTCTTTAAAGAATGCAGCAATAAAGGTTTCCACAATATCAGTTATCTGTAATGAGAGTGACTGAAAGCATGATGTACAGCTTCAAGTTGAATTCCAAAATTTTTTTGAAAGTGTTTTTAACAACAATGTTGTTCGTGTTCATAATATTGCAGCACCAATTGATAACAGAACAAAAAATATTAGATTTATTATGGTTGAAAATAATGTTGCATTTCTAGCTTACAAACTGCATCTTTCAGACTGACTCACTTTCCAGTGTGGATCCAATTGGTAGCTTAATTGCAACATTAATATAGAACTTAATGGCCCAAAGGATTCCGCAAAAAAGGAATCTTTTCAAACGTATCTCCATGATTCCTGCCATAGTTGATGTGTCAAGGAAGACCCCGTGCAAGGCAGCCAAATGTGGAAGTTAAAATGCCATTGCAGCACCCTCATTTGTATGCATGTTGTGATCTTGTGAACCAAATTCATAATATGTAACGCAGTTCACCAAACTTGCTGGTAAAGATTCCTGTCTTAACCAATGGCAATTTTGGTGTTGTGGATCTTGTTAACGAGTTACATGGATAGAGAGTTGTCTAAATTCTATTGGACTCAGTTGTAATTGGAACATTTTTAGTATAAATATTCAGAAACTCTATTTTTGTTCTTTAGAAACTGGTGAAAACCAGTACCCTTAGACACTGACACAATAGTAAGTGAGTGGTTGCTACTTCCTCTTGAAGTAGTTAATCATGAGAAGGCGATCTTATTGAAACATATAAGATTATGAAGGGGTTGGATCGGGTGGATGCAGGGAAGATGTTCCTGATGATGGGTGAAACTAGAACTAGGGGGCATAGTCTTAGAATAAGGAGCTGCTCTTTCAAAACTGAGATGAGGAGGAACTACTTCACTCAGAGGGTGGTAGGTCCATGGAATATGCTGCCCCAAAAAGCTGTAGAAGCTACATCATTACATAAATTTAAAACAGAAATCGACAGTTTCCTAGAAGTAAAGGGAATTAAGGGTTACGGGGAGCGGGCAGGAATTTGGACATGAGTCTAGGTTCGGATCGGTCATGGCCCTGTGGGTAGCAGAGCGGGCCCAGGGGCCGTGTAGCCTGATCCTGTTCCTATTTCATGTGTCTAATTCTGTTAGATTCAGGAGATGGTTCTGTGATAGTGGATTGGCGGTTAGGATCAGATCAGCCATGATTTTATTGAATGGCGGAGCAGGCTCGAGGGGCCGATTGGCCTACTCCCGCTCCTATTTCTTATGTTCTTATGTTCTTATGTAAAAATATTTATCAAACACAGAGAAGGCCTGCAGACTTTTATCAAACATATTGCTTGACAGTAATTTTGGGAGAGTTCTGCTCATATGAGATTGTTTCCTTGGTTGCTCTTCCTTTGTCTTGTTTTGCACACTTTGTACAAAAATAATATATTGCAGGACAACAGAGTATTACAGTTTAACTCTTTTATTAAGCATTAGGTCTCTGATCTTACTCATACAGCACAGTGGAGAAAAGATGGCGTTAGGACCCCTAGCTTGGGTCTTCAAAACAATACTAGTCCTTACAGATGCCTGCAGGCCAATGTCAACTCAGCATGTGATCACATGTGAATATAATGGCCCAGAAATTTGGGTCTCCACGGGTGAGTACGCATGGGGTACTCACCCGTAGGCCGAATGGAAGTGCGGGGTTCCTGCATGCACTGCGCATGGGAGGGAAACCGGCACTTCCGATCCTCTGAACAAAGGGGTTCAGAGGTCGAACGCGCGCACAGGGGAGGCTGCGCGTGCGCTTTGAACTTAGGTTTTTTTTTGCAGGTTTTCACACGAGGTTAAGCCTGTAGGATTTACACATTTAAAAAGCAGGCATAAGGCCTGCTTTTTACACGGTAAGTTGTCAATTAATTAAAATTAAAACATTTTTTCCACAGGTTTATTATTTTTAAATACTCTAAAGCAAGGTAAGTTTATTTTTAGCCCCGTTTTTTTATAAAATTATTTTTTTCAGAAATTTAAATTATTGTTTAAAATAGTTATTTAATGTAATTTGTACTTTATTGAAAAAGTGTATTTAAAAAAAAAAATTATTTGAAGGTTTAATGCTATTTTGAGGCCCGTAGTATTCATAAGTTTAGACAGGCCTTCCTGTCAATCTTATGAATGGGCTTTTCCCTCCTCCGATTGGCTGCCCATGGCTCACGTGATCCCAGGGGATGCATCGCACTAACTACGCCCCTGGGACACGCAAGCACAGCGCGCCGGCAGCTGGGCCAGGTCCCGGAGCGGAATTCCACGGGGCCCTACAGCTCAACTGCCGGCGCGCAAGGTAAGTGCAGGTCGGGGGCTTGCACCCGCAGGAAGCCCCCGACCCGAATTTCTGGGCCAATAGGTATTCCTTACAGATGCCTGCGGGCCAATGATAATTCAATATGCAAATGTTACATCCTTTTCACTTGATCATAATTATTTTCCCCTTCATCAATTCTATGTGTGTGTTTATAAAAAGATTTGTTCATTTAGACAGCTTTTTAAAAAAAATATGACCAGGCTACGTAAATCACTGTCCTGTAGAAGGTGCCGATTTCTCAACCTTTCCCCAATTTTCTCCTAATTTATCTTTTCTCCTGACACTGGATGAGGTATGGTTCTGCAGGCACTAATAACCTTCTGATATCTTACCCAAGTGCTCACTAAACATGTGTACGTGTCTGGACAGTGAATATCAGCAAATTATTCTGCCATGAAGAGCACCAAAGCTAGTTCCTATCTTCACCCAATACTTATACATTATCAAACAGCAGGAATCCTGGTCAATTTTATTCCTCCTTAAGCCTGGTCACACTGAGGTCAAATCTGCTGCTCTAATGGCTGCTCTGGCTGAGGTCAGCTCATTCATTACAGACCAAGTTTTGATGCTGGAACCTTTTAGCTTAGTACCACAGCGGGTGTTTATTTATGTAAGCTGTGAGGAGGATGAAAAGAGATTTCAAGGGGAGATCGACAGGCTAAGTGAGTGGGCAGGAACATGGCAAATGGAATATAATGTGGAGAAATGTGAAGTTATCCACTTTGGCAGGAAAAATAGAAAAGCAGAGTATTTTTTAAATGGTGAGAGATTGGGAAATGTTGGTGTTCAGAGGGACCTGGGTGTCCTTGTACACGAATCATTGAAAGTTAACATGCAGGTACAGCAAGCAATTAAGAAAGCAAAAGGTATGTTGGCCTTTATTACAAGAGGATTTGAGTATAAGAGTAAAGGGGGGAGAAATTCAGTATCGCCCCATTTGGGGCGCAATTATCGGCCGGGCGCAAAGTTTAGCGCCCGGTGCAAATTATCGCTGCCTACTGCTAAATTGGTCTCTTTCGCCCCTAGAGGTGATTGCAGCGCTAAATCAGGCGCTGCACAACTCTCTTAAGGCGCTAAGCTGGAGGAGCAAGGTGCTACCTCAGAGGGCGGGCGCAGCACAGGTGCTGTCGGTTAGCGATTGCACACAGACACGCTGGCGCCGGTCAGCTCTTAAAGGGGAGGGTCGATCTTGAATTGCAGCCGCACCCTGCGCATCGGAGCCCTGAATCTCGGCCTGGACAGACTGGTTGCCAAATCCTGAAGCCAAGGACCATGGAGAGGGCCAGGGAGTGAGCGCAGCGCTTCAGCGAGGGGGCCTTGGAGGCTCTGGTTGGCGCGGTGAAGCGCAGGCGATCTCTCCTGTACCCGAAGAGTGGCAGGAGGCCTCTGCCCAGCGAGTACCGAAAAGCTTGGAGGGAGGTGGCTCACAGAGTGACCTTCAGCAGCATGGTGCCTAGGACCCCTGTGCAATGCAGGAAGAAGTTCAACGATCTCACTCGGGTCGTCAGGGTGAGTGCCTTTTTCAGAAACCTCTTCATCCCTCCATCTCAACCTCGCTTTATGGCCAAAGGGTCTTGAAAGCCCCAATGCCCAGCACTCATCCAACACCTATGGCCCTTTCAGGAAACTCACACGCACATTCAGCACTTTGCATACAGTAAGGGCTATTCGACCATGGGAGGCATTTCAGCAAAGAGCATGGCTGCACACAGTAAGGGCTATTCGACCATGGGAGGCATTTCAGCCAAGATCATGGCTGCATCTTTACTCAGACCCCGTCCTTTTTCTTGCAGGGCAAGCTGGCGCATAATAGGAGACAGCAGCAATGGACCGGGGGAGGCTGGCCTCACCTTCAAGCCCTGACCGATCTGGAGCAGCGAGTCCACCGGATTGTGGCAAGCCGAATGCTTGGCCCCGTCGCCACTGGAGACGCCGACCCCGTTATGGACAGCAATGGTAAGGTCATCACCTTTTTGACCTCTCTCCTTCCACTTGTTCCTCACAACAGCATCCTTTGACACTTTCGATCCAAATCAGTGCATCGCTGCAATCATGCCTCCCTTGCTGCCACCCTGTCCTCACGCTAAAACCACTCTTGTACCTCCCTGCTTTCAGATGCTGATTCACCAGGTGAGGAGACGGGCCCTCAAGCTGCCATTGGGAGTGAAGCTGAAGGCAAGGAGGAAGAGGAAGCCGGACCATCAGCGCAACCCTCTGCTGAGGCAGCCCATGCCCATACTGGGGACACGACTTCCCTGGAGGGGAGTGGGGGGAATGGTCTGATGAGGGTGAAGCTCCAGGACCCAGCGGGCTGCAGCAACGCAAGGGGGTTAGGGAAGCTCGGGGGCCTTCTCCCCGGATGGAGAGTGTGGCCTCGAGTCCTGCTGCACTGAACGCAGACGAGGAGTGGGTCCTCGCTGAAATGAGCGCCCAGGCAGAGCAAAGGCACAGTGGCTGCAGTGGCAAGGATGCCCGAATCCATTGAGTCACTGGCAAGGAGTGTCCAGGACTTCGGTGCAGCACAGGCGGCTGCCACGCAAATGCTAAGTGCTGCAATGCAGTCAGTGGCTGGTCTCATGCAGACACAGATTGAGGCCACGCGAGCACTAACTGCTGCCACCCTCGCTGGATCGGGCAGGTTTCCCCGGGGCCCTCACTGCGCCGCAGCAGGCCAGCAATCTGTGCTCCAGCAGATTGTTCTGCATGCTGAAGTGCTGCCCTGTGGGAATGCCAGTGTGTCGGTCGAGCAGGGTGTTGCTGTCCTCTCTCAGGATGACAGCATTCCTGCTGCCAGCACTGTCACTTCTCCACTGCAGTTGCCACCACCTGTAGGACAGACTGCTGCCGCCCATGCAGAGTTGGAGCAGTCAGCAGCCGGGCCCTCCAGGCCCAGAGCTGGTCCAGGCCGTCCCTCAAGGGCATCTGCAGTCTCAGTTTCTGACACACAGCAGCCTTCCCCCAGCTTTGCTGCAGCCACTGGGGTCCCATTATGGAGGAGCTGCAGGGTGGGAAGGGGGCAATTTCGCAAGGGAAGCAGATCACCCTCGAAGGGCAAAAAGTAGGAGGTGTGGCAAAATGTTGTACATTGTTGTATTGAAGGCCGAGGAGCGTGGTCATATTTTTGCTACTGTTTTGGACATTGTCTCCAGGTTGTGAGAGCCAGTTATGTGATCGACTTTTTTTTTTGTGTTCCTTTCTATTACTTTGTCATGCGGGAAGGATACACAGTTTAGTAAATAAAGAAGTGTCTTTATTTAAAATGTGCATGTTTGCTCTTTGCACTCATCGTTGCCTTGACCAGCTTAGGGGTTGCGGCATGGTTCCATTCAGGTTCTTTGAATGGTAGAAGCCATTCCCTCAGTGGGGGCCTAGAAGCGACTTGCTACAAGCCTTTGACAGACGTCCCTTGCACTTTGTGCCTCCCTCCCATCTTGGTGCTGCTGCTCCTCCTCCTCCTCATCCTCCTCCTCTGCTGGTGCTCCAATGTCTGGTGGCATTGGCTAGGTCCTGAGGATTGCCAGCTTATGCAGCATGCAGCACACAACAACGAAGTGGGAGACTCGCTCAGGCGAGTACTGCAGGGCTCCTCCAGAGTGGTCCAGACAGCGGAACCGTTGCTTGAGCACGCCGATTGTGTGCTCAACGATGTTCCTGGTAGCTTGATGGCTCTCGTTGTATCGTTCTTCAGCAGGGGTGCTGGGCGAACGGAGCGGGGTCATCAGCCAGGTACACAGAGGATAGCCCTTGTCCCCGAGAAGCCAGCCTCCTGGGTGAAGTGGGGCCTCAAAAAGGTCTACCACAGAAGTCTGGCGCAGGATGAAGGCATCGTGGCTGCTGCCTGGAAAGTGGGCATTGACAGCGAGTATCAGCTGTCTGTGGTCACAGGCCAACTGGACGTTCAAGGAATGGAAGCCCTTTCGGTTGCGGAAATCCTCGGCATTCTCTTGCAGCGCCCGCAAAGCCACATGGGTGCAGTCAATAGCACCCTGCACCATGGGGAAGCCCGCTATTCTTGCAAAGCCAGCTGCGCGTTCTTGCTGCTTGTCCGCAGTCATGGGGAAAGAGATGAAAGAGATGTACTCTCGTCTCCTTTTAAAGAGGGCATTTGTGACTTAATGGATGCAGCAATGCACCGCGAACTGGGAGATATTGGCAATGTCCCCAGTAGCAGATTGAAAGGAGCCGGTGGCATATAAGTTGAGAGGCACTGTTATCTTCACTGCCACCGACAGAGACGTCCTGCTCCTCAGTTGAGGCTGCAGATCTAGCTGAAGCAGGTGGCACAGCTCAGTGACCACCTCCTTGCTGAATCGCAGCCTTCGCAAACACTGCTCCTCAGACATGTTAATGTATGAGAACTGTTGGCGAAAAACCCTGGGAGGGTAAGGTCTCCTGTACCGATGCCCATTGGCCCTCCTCCATCTGGCCATGATTTCCACTCTCTCTGCATCTCTGTGCCCTCTCAATGTGATGGAGAAGCACGACGTTCCCATCCATTGCAGCCCCCATAGTATGTGGGCAATCAAATTTATGCCGGTGAAAAAGCAAAGCAACTACAAAGTTATGGTCAGAAGCCAAAACTACCTCAGACAGCATTGACTCAATGCAGAAAGCTCTCTCTTTCTCTATTTGTCTCTCTGCAAATCTCTCTCTCTCTCTCTCAGAATGAGTGGTCCAAAAATGGCTACCACACAGAAGCCAGGAAGAGCCCCCTTTAAATAGCGCCCCCCCAGCCCCACAGTGACTGGGAAGTGTTCCAGTCAACCTGTCGTTGGTAGCGACAGGCGGAAAGGAGGGGGGCGCCACTGAATTTCCGGTCCGGGGCGCCCCAAGGGCGTTGCACTCTCGAATGACGTCAAGATCTGCGTGCGCAGGAGAGCGGGTGGTATGGTTTAGCGCCGCCGCAAAGTGTCCGGTCAATTTCGCGAGAGGCGCAAGTATCGCAGCGCCCGGGCGCTAGTTGGTTAGCACCCCACTTATCGCCCTCTTAAGGCGCTAACGGGTGGCGCTAACAACTGAATTTCCCCCCCAAGATGTCTTACTGCAATTATATAGGGCCTTGGTGAGACCACACCTGGAGTATTGTGTACAGTTTTGGTCTCCTTACCTAAGGAAGGATATACTTGCCATAGAGGGAGTGCAACAAAGGTTCACCAGACTGATTCCTGGGATGGGTGGATTGTCCTATGAGGAGAGATTGAGTAGACTAGGCCTATATTCTCTAGAGTTTAAAAGAATGAGAGGTGATCTCATTGAAACATACAAAATTCTTACAGGATTTGACAGGGTAGATGCAGAGAGGATGTTTCCCCTGGCTGGGGAGTCGAGAACCAGGGGTCACAGTCTCAGAATAAGGGGTCAGCCATTTTGGACTGAGATGAGGAGAAATTTCTTCACTCAGAGGGTGGTGAATCTTTGGAATTCTCTACCCCAGAGGGCTGTGGAGGCTCAGTCGTTGAATATATTCAAGTCAGAGAGCGATAGATTTTTGGATATTAAGGGAATCAAGGTATATGGGGATAGTGTAGGAAAGTGGAGTTGAGGTAGAAGATCAGCCATGATCTTATTGAATGGCGGAGCAGGCTCGAGGGGCTGAATGGCCTACTCCTGCTCCTATTTCTTATATTCTTACCCTTCAGATTATTGGGGAAGCTAAATTGCTGAGTTTCTAAAATGACATGCAAAACAAAGCAAAATTATGCCAACCACCAGGATATTACTTATGTCTCATAAATATGCATCTATTGGGTCTGGTTTAGCTGTGAGGTAGATTTATTCTGTCCTGTGCATTGCTCCCAAGAAGCTTTTTCGACTGCAGTGTACTGTTGATGTCTGTATTTACCAGGAGGCATTGTCACGTGGAGTGTACATCAGGCACGTGGTAGATGGGGTGTACACAGCTGCCAACCAGAAGAGTTGGCATGGGCTCCATGCAATTTTCATTATTGGCTTGGATTTTAATTAGATCAGTGAGCTGCAAAACTCGCTTCCTATTGGCGGAGGGTGGGGAATCTGGTGGGGAAACTGCTTCTAGAAGGCCTCCAGCAGCTCCTTAAAGGGCACATGCTTTTTACTGTGGGAGACTGAGAGCAGTTAGATTATGCAGTACCAGGCAAATTGCCTTCCAGTAAGGCCCCCCAAGGTTCTCGCAGCAGTGGAAGTGCTGATTGATCAAGTGACCATCAGGAAGGAGGTCCTCGTCTCAATACATGGGTGACAAGTGCCAACACAAATCAGTCAACAGGCATGGAAATAAATGGCAGAAAATGTCAATGCATTGTCCCCAGGACTTAGCTTCAGTGTATAAATAAATCTTAATGATCTGACCAGGAATGGCAAGGTTAAGATTCCCCTTCACATCTTTCATACTTTCTGTACCGCCCTGTACTAAAGCATCAGCATGATTATTAATCTTGCTCTTCCTCATTTCTCTTCAGAAATCAACACTTCCTCTTTGCTTGCACTCAGCCTCAAAATCTGCTTTTGTTCTCGTAACTGATTCTTTCTCTTATCCAAACTTGCTGCTTCTTTCCATCATCATACACACAGCGCTGAGCTGCTTCATACATGTTGCCAATCCTTAAAACAGGGCATATATTAACCCTCTTCCACTCTTCTTGTAGGAGAAGCTGGCAAACAGAAGGAAATCTGCCAGAACAGGAATAGGTCACACCACTCTTCAAACACCGACACCAATGGAAGAGGCCACCATGACATTATTAGCAGAGAAAATGCATGCAGCCCTGGAGATAGCTCAGCTGGTGGTCAAGCACAGCCTGGGGTTTTAGCATCTTGCTTTTCTCTTCCTACTTAACACTGAGTCACACATTCAGCATGAAAACCTGGTAGTGCATTGCATTGTCACTCACCCTCTACAGCTTACCCACTGTCCTTCTCTCCTTGTTCTCAGTACAAACTCAGACATTCCAGTCTACATCAACTGAGGAGAATAACCATCCAGAAGATGCCCTAGATTCTAGGATGGTCCCAGTGGATTGGAAGGTACCAAATGTAACCTCGCTATTCAAGAAAGGAGCAAGAGAGAAAACAGAGAACTACAGGCCAGTTAGCTTGACATCAGTCATCAGGAAAATGCTGGCATCCATTATTAAGGAAGTGGTAACAGGGCACTTAGGAAATCATAATAGGATTAGGCAGAGTCAACATGATTTTATGAAAGGGAAATCGTGTTTAGCAAATTTATTAGAGTTTTTTGAGGATGTAACTAGCAGGGTAGATAATGGGAAACCTGTGGATGCAGTATATTTGGGTTTCCAAAAGGCATTCGATAAGGTGCCACATAAAAGGTTGCTACGCAAGATAAGGGCTCATGGGATTGGGGGTAATGGTAATATATTAGCATGGATAGAGGATTGGTTAACGGACAGAAAACAGAGAGTAGGGATAAACAGATCATTTTCCAGTTGGCAGGTAGTAACTAGTGAGGTGCCGCAATGATCAGTGCTTGGGCCTCAGCTATTTACAATCTATATTAATGATTTAGATGAAGGGACCAATTGCAATGTATCCAAGTTTGCTGACGATACAAAGCTATGTGGGAAAGTAAGCTGTGAGGAGGACACAAAGAGCCTGCAAAGGGATATAGACAGGTTAAGTGAGGAAATGTGAGGTTATTCACTTTGGTAGGAAGAATAGAAAAACAGAATATTTTTTAAATGGTGAGAAACTATTAAATGTTGGTGTTCAGAGAGATTTAGTTGTCCTCGTACAGGAAACACAGAAAGTTAGCGGGCAGGTACAGCAAGCAATTCAGAAGGCAAATGGCATGTTGGCCTTTATTGCAAGGGGGTTGGAGTACAAGAGTAAGGAAGTCGTACTACAATTGTACAGGGCCTTGGTAAGACTGTGTACTGTGCACAGTTTTGGTCTCCTTATCTGAGAAAGGACATACATGCCTTAGAAGATTCACTGGATTGATGAGAGGGTTGTCCTATGAGGTGAGATTAAGCCTATACTCGCTGGAGTTTAGGAGAATGAGAGGTGACCTCATTGAAATATATAAGATTCTGAGGGGGATTGACCGGGTGGATGCCAAGAGGTTGTTTCCCCTGGCTGGCGACTCTAGAACTAGGGGTCATAGTCTCAGGATAAGGGGTCGGCCATATAAGACTGAGATGAGGAGAAATCTGGTCACTCAGAGGGTTGTGAATCTTTGGAATTCTCTACCCCAAAGGGCTGTGGATGCAGAGTCATGGAGATTATTCAAGGCTGTGATAGATAGATTTTTGGACTCTCGGGGAATCAAGGGATATGTGGATCAGGCAGGAAAGTGGAGTTGAGGCCGAAAATCAGTCATGGTCTTATGCACTGTCACTCACTCTGACTCTTCCAAGCACCAGCACAGAATTCAGTACCCTGCATGGCATAAATAGTGTTAGACGGGTCTGTACTGGGTGATTCACCGAGCACAAGTGAGCAACGTCTGCTGCAGCCCAGGAAACAACTCACTGGAGAGCCATCTTGCGTCCTAGCTCTGCTGAAGATCAGAGATATATATCTTAGAAGCCCAGATATTAAAAAGAAGGATGATTTGTGTTACCAGCAATTGCGGAATGTATTGGACTGCCTGCCAGCGAGCTTCTGCAACATGTCAGAGAAGTCTACTACCAATTTTATGGTATTCTGGTGCATGGCTTCGACAATCTGCAGTGAACCATGGAGCACATGGTCACCTCAGTGGATTCTGCAACTTAGCCCTTCCTGCAGGAGGTCCATGGCACCAGTAATAGCATCTATAAGCCAGTAAAATTAAAACCTTTTTGAAATCTTGGCATGCAGCGAGTGTTCCTGTGGTAGCTGGTGACCCTGCAATATCAGTTGAGAGAAGCATCAATATTGATCTTTGGGCAGATGTCGTTTATTTCATAGAAACATAAAATGGTTACAGCACAGAAGGAGTCCATTCGGCCCATCGAGCCCGTGCTGGCTCTCTGCAAGAGCACTTCGGCTAGTCCCACTCCCCCGTCCTTTCCCCATAGCCCTGCAAAGTTGAGGATGGTAGAATAAGGAAAGATATTGAACATGACTGTTAATGCAGGGGAGCAGGTATTGTTCCACTTAAGGGCTCATCAATTAGCTGCTGCCAAAGAGCTCTGGCTACAGGCAACTGTTGGACCTCTCCCACTTCACCATCCTCTATCCCATCAGTGCGCTCGCCCTCGTGCTTTAGATCCTCATTAAATGGTGGCTGCATGTGTTGTGTCTGTTGCAGAGCAAAGTTATGCATCATATATCAAACTGCCATCATATGGGATGCCAAATCTATTTGGGCATCAGAATCATTGCTTGATGACTTCAGTGGTCTGCTCAATGAGGGCTCGAGTTGACCCATGGATCTGACTGTAGCACAGATCAGTCGGTGAACATGGGTTTCTGAGAGGAGTTGTGGACTGCAGACAGTCTAATGTTACTAAGACCGGTTGTTGCAGCCTGGAAGGAGCTAGAGACAAAGTAAATGAGGGGTGCAGTCACCTTAATTGAAACAGGCAGTACTGTATGGGTGGTGGGTTCCCTTCCCTGAAGATTTTTATAACAATACAACAGCTTTTGTGACTGTTTTCTTGTGCTAGCCCTCAAATTACTAGATATGTTTAATTCAATTTCACAACTTACTGTACCATGGTGGGATTTGAACTCACTACATCTAGTTAGCTAGTCCAGCACCATAACCAGTAGCCTACCTTAGCTGCAGCTATTCATTGTTGCAAGAAAAATTGGATACTTTTTTGTGTTTACCAAATTTTGTGTGTATGCCACAAATCCTTAAAGAAAGACTTCTCAGAATAAATATCATGCTTGGGTGAGAAGCTGCCAGGTCCTATTTGAGTTTTCATCCAAAGTAGTTACTTGACTATGACTTTAACGAGATCCACGTTTCCAAATTCATTGAATTGTGACAATTTTTTTAAAAAGTACTGTATGGTGAATATTGCTGTGAAAGCAGAGATATCTCTGGAAGGAGCTATGTTTGTTTTGGTATTCCTTTTTCATTTGTATGCTTGTGGTGCTTAATGACAGAGTGAATGACAGAAAAAACCCAACAGCAATTCAACTCCATAAGTTTATATTCTAATCCTAGCTCTCTTCATTCCTGATGATCACCTTTCCACTCATACGTGATCTTTAGAACAATATTGTGATAAAATCATGAATAAGTCACAGATTGACACTTAATTGCATGATGCGGCACTGTTTACATAATGGTGAAACAATCCACTTATTGCTGATCACTGCTCCAAGACAGTTTGACAGTTAACCTAAATATTCACATTACTTTATAGACTTTGAGCTATTCTGACAGGACACTTATAAACAGCAAACATGACACAGCATACTAAAACTTCTGTACTTTTCCATTTGACAAAATAGATAAAGTATAAAATAGTTCAGAACCAAGAGATCGGTGGTGGAGTCAGTTTGGCGATAGTCTTCACCTCTGAAGACGTGGGCAGGGAGCCAGTGTAAGTGAAGGAAAAGATATGGAACTAATGCCTCAGTTATCAGTTTTACAGAATTCTAGCAGAAAACTACAGGAATCCTGCCCCAACCGTGGTTTTGCCATACGCGGATTTCAAGTATACACGGTTTCCTCTCTGCGACAACTTTTGACAACTGCGGCAGTGAATTTTGCGTATACGCGGTTTTTAATTTAGGATTAAGGTAAATAACATGATTTTATTGCTTTTATATTCTTTTTTATTGTGTTATTTGAATATTTACACTGTATTTGTCAACCGCGGTTTTACTAACCACGAGGGTTTTCAGGGACGTATCCCCCGTGGTTGGGGAGGGAATACTGTACAAGGAAAATTCCTAATCGTAAGTGGAAATCACACCATAAAATTTGTATTTTTTTAATGAATTTTTCTGCTCATTAAAATGAATGAGGCCAGTAGTTGGAAATGGAACACTTATCACTTTGGATATGGGGCACACAAGACGGCCCTGGTGCAGTGTCATTGGGACCACTGGTCTGGTGGCGCTGCATGAACCTGTACCCCAGTGAGCTTACCTCACACGATAATGCTGTGACGCTTCAGGCCACTTTTCATCACATCATCGAGCTATTATGCCTAGCCACATTAACCACAACTTCTCCTACTTTCCAATCCATTTCTCACGTCAGCTGTTCTGATAGCCTCTCCGCTTAACACTGCCAAATTAAATGAATAGTTTTGTTTCATTTCACCAAACTTACCAGGAACTTAGTTGCGGTGGTCGCGCTCATTGATGTCAGACCCCCGACAGAGAGAGCAGACTTTCATCCCATCAGTCTGGGACCTGGATGCAAGTGTATCCCATTATGGTAACTCACTGTGCCACCTTTAAGTAAAAGTCAAATCTGAAAGGGTTTGAAAAGCCCTGTGTGCAGAAAATTAGGGTTGAGGTTTCAATGCTCTTCTATGATAAATAGCTTCAGCTCAGTTTGTAACTATAGTACCCAGAATCTGATCTAGTAGGCTTTAGTACTGGCAATCAGTAATATGTATTAAAAAAAATCATTCGCCTTGAGGCACATATAAAAAACTACTGAATTAATAAAGTACAATGTTTTGAAGATTTCAACTGTATAAAAGTAAAATCAGCCTGATGCAGTAGAAGGTGCTTTATGTACCATATATAGCACATAATTATAAATATAACATTATAGTATACTGGTGGCTGGTATTGTGTTGTATGATTCTGGTCTGACTATTTTAGAAATCACCAGCTTGTGTAGGTCATCGGCTTATATATTAAAATGTCAACACAGAGGCAGCTTTCCATCCTGTGCCTGTGCCACCGAGTGTTCCACATTGGAGGTCCCAATTCTAAATGTACTTTCCTGATCTTTCTCCATACTCTTAATATTTTTCTAATTCCCTCTTATATGCTGTGACTGAATTAGTTTCAAGAATCATTTGTGGCAACATATGGCATATCCTAAAAATGCTTTCCATAAGAAAACTCTCTTTTAAATTGTCCCTTTATGCTCCTCTTACTTATCCTAAATTGATGCCCTCTTGTTACGAATCACTGCTCAATGGAAACAATCTTGCCCTATTTTCCTTCTAAAATCCCTTCAAAATTGAGAGCATTTCAATTAGATCCCCCTAAATCTTCTCTGCTGAATACCGCCCTAGATCCCAAGTTATTCATCATAACTATATCCGCTCAACCTTGGTATCATCGCTGTGAATCTGCTCCTTCATCAGCTTAACAAAACTTGACAAATTATTCATTAAAAATGCTTTTAGAATGCTTGAAAGAAAACAAATAAATCTGTTACATGAAAAACAATGCAACAATAGTAGATAGCACCTTCTGAGGAATTCCATAAAAGAACAATAGATTGAGTTAGGTCCTCTGAAAAATATTCAGCACCTTCTGATGAGTAACTAAGACATTCCAGACATCCTGGTACTGGTATTACTACAGCAACAGCAACAACTTACATTTATATAGCGCATTTAATGTAATAAAACGTCCCAAGGTGCTTAACAAGAGCAATATCAATAAAAACATTTCTGACACCGAGCCACAGAAGAAGGTATCAGGTTAGATGACCAAAAGCTTGATCAAAGAGGCAGGTTCTAAGGAGCATCTTAAAAAGAGGCGAGAGAGGTGGAGAGGCAGAGAGGTATAGGGAGGGAATACCACAGCTTAGGGTCAAGGCAGCTGGAAGCTGAAATTCCTGGGATGTGAGCATTGCTGGCAAGGCCAGCATTTATTGCCCATCCCTAATTGCCCTCGAGGAAGTGGTGGTGAACCGCCTTCTTGAACCGCCGCAGTCCGTGTGGTGAAGGTACTCCCACAGTGCTGTTAGGGAGGGAGTTCCAGAATTTTGAACCAGTGATGATGAAGGAACAGCGATATATTTCCAAGTCAGGATAGTGTGTCACTTGGAGGGGAACTTGCAGGTGGTGGTGTTCCCCTGCGCCTGCTGCCCTTGTCCTTCTGGATGGTAGAGGTCGTGAGTTGGTGAGGCGCTTTTTCAACTATTTCGAAGAAGACTTGGCGAGTTGCTGCAATGCATCTTGCAGATGGTACACACTGCATCCACGGTACGCCGGTGGTGGAGGGAATGAAGGTTTAAGCTGGTGGATAGGGTGCCAATCAAGCGGGCTGCTTTGTCCTGGATGGTGTTGAGCTTCTTGAGTGTTGCTGGAGCTGCACTAATCCAGGCAAGTGGAGAGTATCCATCACACTCTTGACTTGTGCCTTGTAGATGGTGGAAAGGCTTTGGGGAGTCAGGAGGTGAGACACTCGCCGCAGAATATCCAGCCGCTGACCTGCTTTTGTAGCCACAGTATTTATATGGCTGGTCCAGTTAAGTTTCTGGTCAATGGTGACCCCCAGGATATTAATTGTGGGGGATTCGGTGATGGTAATGCCATTGAATGTCAAGGGGTGGTGGTTAGACTTTCTCTTGTTGGAGATAGTCATTGCCTAGAACTTGTGTGGCACGAATATTACTTGCCACTTATCAGCCCAAGCCTGAATGTCGTCCACATCTTGCTGCTATCGGGCATGGAGCGTTTAATTATCGGAGAAATTACGAATGGAACTGAACACTGTGCAATCATCAGTGAATATCCCCACGTCTGACCATATGATGGAGGGAAGATCATTGATGAAGCAGCTGAAGATGGTTGAGCCTAGGACACAGCCCTGAGGAATTCCTGCAGCAATGTCCTGGGGCTGAGATGATTGACCTCCAACTACCTCAACCATCTTTCTTTGTGCTAGGTATGACTCCATCCGGTGAAGAGATTTCCCCCTGATTCCCATTGACTTCAATTTTTCTAGGGCTCCTTGGTGCCACACTCGGTCAACTGCTGCTTTGATGTCAAGGGCAGTCACTCTCAACTCACCTCTGGAATTCAGCTCTTCTGTCCATGTTTGGACCAAGACTGTAATGAGGTCTGGGGTCAAGTGGACCTGGCGGAACCCAAACTGAGCATCGGTGAGCAGGTTATTGGTGAGTAAGGGGCACTTGATAGCACTGTCGATGACAGTTTCCATCACTTTGCTGATGATTGATAGTAGACTGATGGGGTGATAATTGGTTGGATTGGATTTGTCCTACTTTTTGTGGACAGGACATGCCTGGGCAGTTTTTCACATTGTCGTGTAGATGGCTACAGAGATAGGGAGGGACGTGGCCATGGAGCAATTTGAAAACAAGGATGAGGATGTTAAATCTGAGGCGTTGTCAGACCAGGAGTTAGTGAAGGTCAGCAAGCACAGGGGGGATGGGTGAACGAGATTTGAAGTGAGTTAAGATGGGCAATAGATAAGCACAAGTTGGATAAACACAAGTTTATGTAAGGTGAAAGATGAGAGGCAGGCCTGGAGAGCATTGGAATAGTCAAGTCTAGAGGGAACAAAGGCATAAATGAGGGTTTCAGCAGCAGATGAGCTGAGGCAGGGACCGAGTCAAACGATGTTATGGATGGAGGTGGAAGTAGGCAGTCTTGGAGATGGTGTGGATATGTGGTCGGAAATTCATCTCAGGGGTCAAACACAACACCAAGATTGCGAATGTTCTGGTTCAGCCTCAGACAGTTGCCAGTGATGGAAACTGTGGTCAGGGAATGGAGTTTGTGCCAGGGACCAAAGACAATGGGGGTGATTTTCATTCAGAAGTCGGGAAGGAGGCGGGACTACAACTTTCGGGGTTGTAGTCCCGCCTCCATCAAGATGCGGCCAATTCATGCAATTTTAACTTGATTGACCTTGTTGAGCCCGCCCAGCGGGCTCAGCAGGCCAATTAAGGGCCACCCGGCAACAGGTGACATCACAGACTGAAATTTCATCTGTCAAGACGTTTTGACAGATGAAATATCAGTGTTTCACAGCTGTTTGAAGCTGTCAAACACTGACAGTCTTACTTCTAACCTGAGTCCTTCTACACAGACTCAGTTAGAAATCTCACCGGCACAGAAAGCTGCAGGCTGTCACTTTTGACAGATCGCAGCCATTCTGCTTTCTGTGCTGGTTAGATGATGGACTCCCGAAACCTAAAGGAAGGAAGGCTGTAAAGGTAAGTACAGGTAATTTAAACTTCTTTACATACTTTAGACACACCAAACATACTTACCTTTGCACTCATGCACACATCACTCACCTGAACACCAACATCTCGACCCCTCCAAGTCCTTCAACCCGACGGCCCGACTCCTCCAACTTGGCGTGGTTTGGAGCCGTCGGGAATCCCACACTTCAAGCTTTAAAATAGGGATTAGGCTAAAAACTGCCTGTTAGCTACCTGTTAACAGGCAGTTAATTGGCACTAATCCCTTCCCGCCTCAGGTAGGCGGGTCCCAGTGCGGGGCGGGTACCCGCCTCCTTTGAAACTTACATGGGTTGGGGGCGGGATGGTGTCAGGACCCCCGAATTTGGGACTTTAACCCCCGCACACCTCCAATCCCAACTCCATGGGTCAATGAAAATCGACTCCAATGGCTTCAGTCTTCCCAACATTTAGTTGGAGAAAATTTCTGCTCATCCAATACTAGATGTCTGACAAGCTGTGTGACAAATCAGAGGAGGGGTCCAATGATGTAGTGGTGAGATAGAGTTGAGTGTCGTCAGCATACACATGGAACCTGATGTTGTATCTTCGGATATCGTCGAGGAGCAGCCTATAGATGAGAAATAGAAGGGGGCCAAGGATAGATCCTTGGGGGACTCCATAGGTAACAGTGCAGGAGTGGGAAGAGAAACCATTGCAGGTGATTCTCTGGCTATGATTAGATAGATAAAAATGGAACCAAGCTAGGGCAATTACACCTAGCTGGACGACAGAGGAGAGGCATTGGAAGAGGATGGTGTGGTCAACTGTATCGAAGGATGCAGACAGGTAGAGAAGGTTGAGGAGGGACAGTTTATCATGGTCAGAGTCAAAGAATGTCAGTGTGACTTTGCCAAGGGCCGTTTCAAAACTACGGCTGGGCTGGAAACTTGATTGGATAAATTCAAACATGGAATTGCGGGAAACAGTATCACCTTAGAAACATAGAAGATAGGAGCAGGAGTAGGCCATTCGGCCCCTCGAGCCTGTTCCGCCATTTAATGAGATCATGGCTGATCATCCAAATTCAGTACCCTGTCCCTGCTTTCTCCCCATATCCCTTGATCCCTTTAGCCTTAAGAAATATATCTAACTCCTTCTTGAATATATTTAATGAATTGGCCTCAACTGCCTTGTGTGGTAGAGAATTCCACAGGTTCGCCACTCCCTGGGTGAAGAAATTCCTCCTGATCTTAGTCCTAAATGGCTTACCCCTTATCCTTAGACTGTAACCCCTGGTTCTGGACTCCCCCGCCATCGGGAACATCCTTCCTGCATCTAGTCTGTCTAGTCCTGTTAGAATTTTATAAGTTTCAATGAGATCCCCTCTCATTCTTCTAAACTCTAGCGAATATAAGCCTAATCGACCCAATCTCTCCTCATACGTCATTCCTGCCATCATCATGAAGAAATGACTCATGAAATAACACTGGATGGCCAGCTGGTGGCACCATCCAAGGAGTATAAATGCTCGGGCATGGGCCCAGCTTGCCCAGGGACATTTTTTAAGACAGGAACTAGTGAAGTACAACTAGACCTCCATGTTCTGAAACAAGTTGATTAAAGCCTTGCTTTATACTCGAACCAAGTGTGTAGTGAGTTTTATTACGTCACCAGGTATCAGTCTGGTGAATCTTCGCTGCACTCTCTCCATGGCAAGAACAATCTTCCTCAAATCCTTGCTCCTGTACCTTTATACCAAAGAAGCTGTGGAAAAGAATCTGTTGCCACCACAAGCTTTAATCTTCCCACATTGTGCACAAATTATCTTTGCACGATGTTATAATAAACTCAGCCTTGGCTCAGTTGCTTGAGTCAGACAGTTGTGGGTTCAAGCTCCACTCGAGAGATTTGAGCACATAATCTAGGCTGACACTTCAGTGAAACCAAGTTGTTTGTTACCTTTTTGTCAAAAAAGCTTATAGCTGTACTAGTACCATTAACTCATTCAGTTGTTCAACCTTCATCATAAATCTCTATTCTGGTCAATAACTTAACAGTGCAAAAAACCCTACTGTATTATTGATCCTCCATGCTTATGTTGTAAGGCTTTTAAGAATAGTTCCTCACAAAAGTATGGTTCAAAGTCAATAGACTGGAAAAATAATTCAATATAAAGATTTAACAACCATCACCTTTTAGGTACACACGAGTTTTGAGGACTGTCTGTGTGGAGTTTGCACATTCTCCCCGTGTTTGCGTGGGTTTCCTCCGGGTGCTCCGGTTTCCTCCCACAGTCCAAAGATGTGCAGGTTAGGTTGATTGGCTATGATAAATTGACCCTTAGTGTTAGGGGGGATTAAAATGTGTGGGGTTACGGGGATAGGGTGGGATATGTGTTGGTGTAGGGGCTACGGGGATCGGGTGGGATATGTGTCGGTGCACGCTCGATGGGCCGAAATGGCCTCTATCTGCACTGTGGGGTTTCTGTGATTCTGTGATTCTGTGACTCAAGAGCAACAGCTGATATTTACAAAGCACACAATTACATTTTGCACTGGGTCTAAGAGAGGGTCCACCAAGCTTCACAGCCATTGTGCATTACAACAATGTTGCTCTGGAAAATTAACTGAGGACAGGGTGCAATTTGCTCACACTATTTGTAACAAAATTGGAAATGCATGTAAAAAGAGCAAGTTTGCTACAAATAACGAACAGACAAAATCTTATCAGATCCTTAGCCAAACTGCAGTAAAAAATTATAGCAAACTCCTGATGTTCCAAAGTGCTGGAGCCTGTGAAAAGAGTATGAAACAAAGGGAAAATTATATTAACCTTATGCTCGGTTTATATATACTCCAAAGAACATAAACCTTCAGGGGGAAAAATTTTGTTGCTTTGCGCCTCCCGTTAGCAGCCGCTAACGGGGCGCAAAGCAACTAGCGCCTGGGACTGGCGCTGCCAATGCCTCCTGCAAAATTTAGCAGGAGGTTCGCGGCGGTAACCGTTAGCGCCCTGCGATGCTGCGCCGCCGGCGATGACATCATCGCCATGCGCAGTGCCCCGCTCGTGATCTTTGGTCGCGCCCCTGACATACAGCCAGACGCTATGTCCGACGGGGTCAGGGGGCCTACTTGCGGCCGCGGTGGCTCTAACTAAAGGCGAGGTGCTGGCCGGCCATTTTTGTTGCTGGCCGCCTGCCAGCACCTGCCCCCATTGCCGTCCCTGGCCTCCTGAGCACCGCCGCACCCCCCGCCCCCCGCGGAGTGCCGGCTGCGCTCTGTGAGCCCAGCACTTCTCTTGAGTGCCGGGCTCTTTTGCCGGCACTCTGATCCCTGGTGGCCCAGCCAGGCCCTGGGTCGCGCTGCGCAAAGCCCCTCCCCTTTAAGAAGGGGAGGAAGGCCTGCAGTACCGTAGCGCAACATGCGCTGCGGCACGTCACACTGCAATATTCCCTCGCAGCACCCCAAGAGGGAGGCAGGGTGTTTCCAGTAGCGCCCCGCTTCCCGCTTGGGGCGCTTCCATTCAATTTCAGTCGCGGGGGCGCTAGTAGCGCCCCAGCAAAGTTAGCGCCCCGAAGGGAGCGCGACTCAATTTTTCCGCCCCAAGAGTTTAATATCTCCATGTACTGCAATACAGAACACCTTTGCACAGTTCCTTTTGGGGTGATTTTAAATTTTATGACCGAGCTATAATCAGATTATACTGAATCGGCAACCTATTTTATACTGCGCCCGATTTCCTTTTCCACTGAAAGTCAATGGAAAAGAAAATTAGGCATGATGTAAAATGGCTGCTGATTAAATATCACCCATTTTTCATCCATCGACAAAATTTAAAATGACCACTTTGTGTTATTTTAATACAATCGTTAATCCATTGACTTTAAAACACAAGGATATTACACCTGCTAGATATCTGAGAGGAAGGGGAAGATGTTCAGATTTGGATCCTGGTCCACTATTTGTGCATTAATGTGTAGATATGTAGACACGAGAAGGTGGAGTTGAGGTAGAAGATCAGCCATGATCTTACTGAATGCCGGAGCAGGCTCAAAAGGGACAAATGGCCTACTCCTGTTTCTATTTCTTATGTTCTTAGACATCAAGGCAGGAGTCAGCGATTCCATTGTGTCATGTTATATGTTTTATAAGGTCGTTGTTGTCAGCAATTTATGACCAGTAAAGACAATAATAAACTCTCTTGTTATTGGTGTCTAACCTGGTGAAAGATTGAAATTTGTAATTTGAAATTCTGCTGCTATTTTGAAGGATTAAAAATATATATTGTTTATTTAAAATGTTCAAAAGAAACAACCAGTATGGTCATACCCTTACACACTGTAAACAGTTGCCAGCAGGCTCCTCATTGTATAATTAAGAGTTCATGGTGAAATCCCCCTTAATAAAACATGTTGCAATGTTTCTTTCTCTCAACAATTAATCGTCCACTTACTAATTTGCATTCTCAGAGACCACAAGTTTCAAAGCCGTACATTTTCTAATTTTGTTAGTGAGCCGTTAATTAAAATCAGACAGGAATTTTGGGCCCATGGTTCTGCTGGTTAATCTAAATCCATTCTTATGAAGTCATACAACATTGATAAACTCCTTGGGTTATAAAAAGATCGTTAACTGGGACAAAACAACAAGGAGTGGGGAGGGTTCAGGTAAGGGTAAATTTATAAATCTGAAGAGTAAAGTCAAGGCTGTAGAGCAGAGCAGTGGTTTGGGTAAAATCATGCTGATTGTCAGGAAGGGACAGAGAATTTAACAATGGTAACATAGCATTGGTGACTAAGCCCACATCAAGGAAAAATAGTAAGAAGCTAAAATTAAAGGTGCTATATTTGAATACACAAGGCATTCGTAACAAGATAGATGAATAAATGGCACAAATAGAGATAAATGGGTTTGATTTAGCAGCCATTACTGAGACATGGTTGCAGGGTGACTAAAGTTGGGAACTAAATATTCCAGGGTTCTTGACTTTTAGAAAAGATCGGCAAAAATGGAAAAGGAGATGGGGAAGCCCTCATAATAAAGGATGAGAGAAAGGCAGTAGTGAGAAAGTATCTTCAGAATGTAGATTCAGTATGGGTGGAGCTAAGAAATAACAAAGGGCAGAAAACACTGTTGGGAGTAGTTTATAAGCATCTAACAGTAGTCAGAGTGTTGGACAGATTATAAATCTGGAAATTAGAGGAGCATGTAACAAGGGTAATGCAATAACCATGGGGGACTTTAATCTTCATATCGACTGAACAAACCAAATTGGCAAAAGTAGCTTGGAGGATGAGTTCAAAGAATGCATTTGAGACAGTTTTTCAGAGCAATATGTCGAGGAACCAACTAGGAAACAGGCTATTTTAGATCAAGCATTGTGTAATGAGACAGGGTTAAAAAGCTAAAATTAAAGGCACTATATCTGAATGCTCAAGGCATTCATAACAAGATAGATGAATTAATGAGACATTACTTATCTTATAATAAAGGATCCTCTGGGGAAAAGTGATCATAATATGATGGAATTTCATATTAAATTTGAGAGTGATGTGGTTAAGTCAGAAACTAGGGTCTTAAATTTAAACAAAACAAATTACAAAGATGAGGGGTAAATTGGCTAAGGTAGATTGGGAAATGAGATTAAAAGATATGACAGTAGATAAGTAATGGCAAACATTTAAATAAATAATTCATAATTCTCAACAAATATACATTCCCTTGAGCAATAACTGCTCCAATGGAAAAGTGGTACAACCATGGCTTACTAGAGAATAAGTATAGCTTTAGATTATAAGAGGCTTACAATGTTGCCAAAAAGAGTAGTAAACCTGAGGATTGGGAGGGTTTTTAAAAATCAGCAAAGGATAACCTAGAAATTGATTAAAAGTGAGAAAATAGAATGAGAGTAAACTAGCAAGAAATATAAAAACAGATTTTAAGAGCTTTTACAAGTATGTAAAAAGGAAGCGATTGGAAAAGTAAATGTGGGTCCCTCAGAGGCAGAGACAGGAGCGATTATAATGGGGAATAAGGAAGTGGGAGAGACATTAAACAAATATTTTGTATCTGTCTTCACAGTAGAAGACAAACAACATACAGGAAACTCTTTTTTATCCGGCACCGACGGGACCGGCGTGGTGCCGGTTTATCAAAAAGTCCGGATTACAGAGAGGTATAGTTAAAAGGTACGAGAGCTCCGTACATAGCAACAAATCCAGGCTCCCCTGTTGCTTAGCAACATGTGCAGGAATCCCGGCCACGGACCAAGCACCCCTGTTGCTTAGCAACATGTGCAGGAACCCCGATTGCACAGCCACAGATCGAGGAACGGCCACTAATATGAAGTAAAACTTACCTGAACTTACTCCTGAATTTTGCCGGTTAACTGAGATTTCCGGTTATTTGGGTGCCGGTAAATCGAGAGTTTCCTGTACAACAATTGTGGGGAACCATGGGTCTAACAAGAGTGAGGGACCTAAAAAATTATTGGCAAAGAAAAAATACTGGAGAAATTTCTAGCCTGCACTGATGGAGGTAAGCCTTGAAGAGAATCCTCTTTAAAGAGAATGTCAAAAATATCTTGAGCAGCTATTGGTTGTCTGCAACAGGATCTTGATCAGTTTAAGATTCAGAAATCCAGTTTTTATTTGGCTCATCAGCTAATAAATTCCACTGATCCTATACGCTGGTTTATTTTTTAAACTGGTCTTTGATCCATCTGTTTTAAGGGTAGAAATAGGACAGTATAGTACAATGATTAAGTAGCTTCATAAGATCTTATAGGCAAAGGTTTTTAGGGGCAATTTTGAGCTGTGGTCCAGTGTCCACTTGGAGTTGCATTGGAACTACCTGAGCACATTTCATGCATGATCAGATAGAAACAAAACATTGTTCTGGTTGAATTTAATCCAGAGGTGAAGTGTGAATGGCTATTCCCTTGTGAATACTTCTTTTATTGTGGCTAATCATTATTGAAGAGGCCAGCATGCTTGCACCCCTCCTCTTAAACCAAATCTACTTCACATCAGTTTCCCACCACCAGCAGCATTGCACAGCCAGTCAGATACAAACTGAAAGTGAATAAAATGGCAATTGGGCAGTTACTGCACTTGACCTTCATTACATGGAGAAATATTGCTGCACCGTGGAAAATACAAATCATGAAAAAAAAATCACCTTGAAAATTGATTATCCAGAGACTGCATTTCTCAGAGTGAAACTGACCTTGTGTAGCTCAAATTTTACTATCAACTGATCATAATTGTGGTTCATTAAACATTAGTGGTCACTTTGCAATATTATTTCACACACATAATTACTGTTCTGACCCAAAAACTCGGTTTTAAATTACCACCCATAAAAAACTAGCTACCATGGCCTCAAGGAAAATAAAATATATCATAAATGAAGCAATTAATCTAATAATTACTACCCAATCATGCTTATATTCAGAAAGTTTGCAGAAGAATAACAGAGAGACGCTTTGAAAAAGTTTGTGCATCTTGCCTAACCACTTTACTGTGAGCTCTTGGAAAGGAAAATAATTTTTGTTTATTTGTTTCATTATATATCTTGCTTTCTTTCAATTTTTGTGCTCCTCTGCCACTCCCCTTCTTGTTTCTCTTTCTGTGAGGATCCTTTCATCTTACTCGTCTCTATTCCCGAGTCAGAGTTCCAAAGTCTCTGCTGGCAAACTTATTATGATAACGTACAGAGTTGAACCCATGACAGAATGGCCACCAAGATTCACAAGAAAAATGAGCGACTTTGGAAATGCTCAGAGGGGGCTCGCCGGTGCCTCACCTAGAATTGTGTGCGTGTGCACGAGCAGTCGGTGTCGGTGTCGTTGTCGGCAGCAGCTCGGGCTCCGGGTGAGCAGGATGAAGCCGAGCTCCATATGGCAGTGGTGGCATTCCACAAGAAAGGCTGCCAGGTGAGCAGCAGGCCAGCACGAAACGAGAGCCGTTGGGGTAGGAGAGGGAGAGAGGAGCGTGGGCTGTGCGGTTGGAGGGAGAAATGGAGATTTACGATGTACATATCAGGAAGAGTTACAAAGAATTTACAGTACAGAAACAGGCCACTCAGCCCAACAGGTCTATGCTGGTATTTCTGCTCCACATGAGAATAGTCCCACGCTACTTCATCTCACACTATCAGCATATCCTGCTATTTGTTTCTCTGTCATACTTATCTAGCTTCCCCTTAAATGCATCTATACTATACAGTGTCAGCTGTGGCTCAGTTGGTAGCATACTTGCCTCTGAGTCTGAATAGTTGTGGGTTCATAGTCCCACTCCAGAAACTTGAGCACATAAAGTTAGGCTGACACTCCAGTGCAGTATTGAGGAAGTGCTGCACTGTCTTTTGGGTGGACGTAAAAGATCCCATGGCACTATTTTGAAGAAGAGTAGGGGAGTTATCCCTGGTGTTCTGGTTAATAGTTATCCCTCAACCAACATGATAAAAACTGTTTATCTGGTCATTATCACATTGCTGTTTGTGGGAGTTTGCTGTGCGCAAATTGGCTGCCGCATTTCCTACATTACAACAGTGACTCCACTTCAAAAGAACTTCATTGGCTGTAAAGTGCTTTGAGACACCGGTGGTTGTGAAAGGCGCTATATAAATGCAAGTCTTTCTTTTGTACTATTTGCCTCATCTACTCCGTGTGATAGCAAGTTTCACATTCTCACCACCATAAAGAAGTTTCTCCTGAATTTCTTATTGGATATATTAGTGACAATCTTATATTTATGGCTCCTAGCTTTGGATTCCCCCACAAGTGCAACATTTTCTCTACATCTACTCAATTCAATTCAATTCAATTCAAATCGCTTTATTGGCATGACAAGTTACATCTTATGTTGCCAAAGCATTGGAAAACATTCATGTTTGTTCACAAAAATACAGATCTATCCATACAGTGTATAAACAGATATATCCCTGAGTGTACAAATATACTTTCATATAATTTATATATACTCTTATCTTATCTTTAGTGGTTGTCCCTCTGTTTATGGCAAGCTGTAACATAGTGTGCCGCCAGTGTTATGCAACTTCTCTCTTCCCCTAGTAGGTATGGGAGTTTTTGGTCGTCATTCAATTTTCTGAATTCCGGGCATATTTTTGTAAATTTTGGGTAGAAATTCTCCCTTATGCCCTGATATTTTCTACAAGCTGTGAGGAAGTGCATCTCTGTCTCCACCATTCCCTGACTGCAGTGAGAGCATATCCTGTCCTCCCTTGGTAGCCGGGTCTGTCTGTGTCTACCTTATTCGATCGCCAGGCTATGTTCACTAAGTCTGTACATTGTCAGGATTTTTCTCAGTTTGCTGTCCTTTACCATGGTCAGGTAATCAGCTATGTTGTATTGTCTGTTTAGGGCCAAGTAGCAATTGAGTTTGCTTTGGGTTTTTGTTGTTTCTGCCCAGTATGTCAGATATTTTTCCTTTTGCTTAGCGACGATTGTGTTGGGTCAAATTCTTTGTGTTACGCTGTCACTGTCCTGTGGCTGGTTATTGTTAGTAGTGTTAGTAGTTACTTCACTGAGTCCCAGGACTAGTTGACTGAGGGTATTCTTCTTTATGGTCAGCTCTTGGCATTTCAGGGCGTAGTAGTGATAGCATTGGGGGTTGCTCATTTGTAGGTGATTCCAAAATTTGGTGGCTCTTTTTTGGATTGTGATTATTAATGGATATTGGCCTAGTTCCGCCCTGTATGCATTGTTTACTGTTTTCCTTTGAGTCCAGAGGATACTTTTACAGAATTCTGCATGTAGGATCTCAATTGGGTGTTTGTCCCATTTTGCAAATTCTTGTTGTGTTAGCGGTCCCCATACCTCACTGCCATAGAGTGCAATTGGTTCAATTACTGATTTGAAAATTTTTAGCCAAATGCTAATTGGGATTTCTATTTGGATTGATTTTTTTATGGCATAGAAAGCCCTTCTTGCTTTCTCTTTCAGTTCATTCACAGCCAGTTTGAAGTTTCCCGTAGAACTGATTTTTAAGCCCAAGTATGTGTAGTTAGTGGTTTGTTCAATTTTGGTTGTTCCTATTGTGAAATTTATTTTGGGTCCCTGAGGTCTGGATCTTTGCTGGAACACAACGACTTTGGTTTTTTGGGATTTATTGTCAGGGCCCAAGTCTGGCAGTACGACTCCAGCAGATCCAGGTTCTGCTGTAGACCCTCCTTAGTTGGTGACAGCAGAACCAGGTCGTCTGCATAGGGGAGGAATTTAACCTTGGATTCATATAGGGTGAGGCCGGGTGCTGTAGATTGTTCAAGTAGTTTTGCCAATTCATTTATGTAAATATTAAAGAGTGTTGGTGAGATTGGCGAGCCCTGCGTCACCCCCCGCCCCTGTGGGAAGTATTTTGTTCGTTTGTCTCCAATTTTAACTGCACATTTGTTGTTTGTATACATTGATTTAATTACATCATATGTTTTTCCCCCTACCCCGCTTTCGATAAGTTTCAGGAATAAACCGTCATGCCAGATGGAGTCGAAAGCCTTCTGGAAATCTATAAAGCATGCGTAGATTTTGCTTTTGTTATGGTGAACGTGTTTGTCAATTAGGGTCTGTAGGGTGAAGATATGATCTGATGTTCTATAGTTTGGCAGGAATCCAATTTGGCTTTTACTCAAGACATTGTGCTCCTCAAGGAAGTTTATAAGTCTTTTGATGCTACAGAATACCTTCCCCAGGTTACTGTTTACACAGATGCCTCGATAGTTATTTGGGTCGACTTTGTTCCCACTTTTGTATATGGGCGTTATGAGTCCTTTGTTCCAGATATCAGGGAAGTAACCGACACTCAGAACCAAGTTGAAGAGTTTTAGGATAGCCAGTTTCATTTTGTCGTCTGTGTGTTTAATCATCTCGTTTAGTATGCCGTCTGTCCCGCAAGCTTTTCCTGGTCGCAGGTCCTTGAGTTTTTCAGAAAGTTCTTTTTCTGTTATTGTGGAGTCTAGCGGGTTTTGGTTATCTTTTATGGCCATTTCTAACTTTTCCAGTTTTTTGCATATTTGGTGTTGCTCTGGCCTTAGTGTGTTTTTCTGGTATAATTTTTCAAAGTGGTTTTCCCATGTGTCCCCATTTTGAATGGCCAATTCGTCGTGTTGTTTTTTGTGTAGTGTATTCAAGTTGTCCCAGAAACAATTGGAATCAATGGATTCCTCCATGGAGCTGAGTGTATTCTTAATATATTGCTCTTTTTTGGTTCTGAGTGTGTTTCTGTATTGTGTTAGTGTCTGACAATAAGTAAGGCGTAATTCCTCGTTTTCTGGATGTCTGTGTTTTTGGTTTGATATTTTTCTAAGTTTTTTCCTCATGTTATGGCAATCTGGGTCAAACCATTTTTCATAGTTTTTTGTTTTGGGTTTGTTCTTGCGAGCTTTCAAGTTTGCACTTGTTGCCAAATTATCGAAAATATTGTTTAGGTTATTTACTGCCCGGTTTATGCCTTCTTTATTGTGAGTGTATATGTTATCCAGAAAGGTGTCCAAGAGAGCTTGAGTTGGTGCATTGCTAATTGTTTTCTGGTATTTTTCCGTGTCGTTTTTGGCCCATCTGTACGGTTTTTTGGTGTTGTACAGTTTACTGGGTTGTGTTTCTATGTTGTTTGTTTCTGTCTTTTTGAGATACATAGTAATTTGACTGTGATCTGACAGTGTTGTTTGTGGTTTGACTGTGAATGCTCTGAAAGAGGATGGGTCCAAATCTGTAATCATATAGTCTACTGTGCTGCAGCCAAGAGGTGAGCAATAGGTCGATCTTCCTTGGAGGTCTCCTATGAACCTACCATTGACAATGTACAGACCCAGGCTTCGACAGAGCTGTAGGAGCTGTTTTCCGTTGGTATTTGTCTGTTTGTCGCAGTTATGCCTGTATGGAAGGGATGGGATATCAAAGTGGTTATTCCCGAATACGTAATTGTTTCCCTGATTATTGGTGAAGTCTGGTTCTTCGCCCGTTCTTGAATTGAGGTCCCCACAGATCAACACGTTCCCCTGGGCCTGGTATTGGATAATTTCCCCCTCTATGTTGGAGAAGGTGTTCTCTTTAAAGTGCGGGGAATCCATTGGGGGGATATAAAGTGCGCAAATGTAAACATCTTGGGTGTTAGAGATAATCTCCCTCTCAATTTTGAGCCACATGTGGTTTTCGCCCTTTTTTATAAATTTGATGTAATTCTTAAGTTCTGTTTTAAACCAGATCAGTATGCCTCCGGAGTCTCTGCCTTGGGTTACTCTTGGTAATTTATTGGAGGGGACCACCAGCTCAGTGTACCCTTGGGGACAGCCAGTGTGTCCTTTTCCTTTATACCAAGTTTCCTGTAAAATGATAATATCTAGATCTTTGGTTCCATCTATGAACTCTGGGGTCCTACTCTTCACGTCGAGCACCGAAGAGCGTAGACCTTGGATATTCCAGGTCGAAATACATAAGGATTTCATGTTAAGTTTGATCTTTTACTATGATAGGTTAAAGAGTGGTACGTGTTTGTCGTGTCTAAGTGTGGGAAAAAAAGATCATCTCAGTTGTCTATAAAAGTTAATACTATTTGGTTACAGTTCTTTCTATTAATTAGTCCTTGATCCATAAGGTGGAAGTGGATGCTGCTGCACATCTGCTTATTGTCTCTTAATGGATTGTCTCTGTCTGTGCATCTCTCCCTCTGTCTGGCTGGGAGCGGTCCTGTTCCCCTGTGGGACAGGAGTGGTGCAGGTCTGATATTGTTGTTGTGCATGGGGATCCTCTCTGGTCTCGGTTGGTGTGTTGGTGGTCCTTGTAGTGTTCCTGATATGTACCCCGCTGATCTCTGGTGGTCGGGGGGGGGTCCTCTTGGAGTCTGGGTATGGACCCGGTTAAAAGCGACGTCCTTCAGAGCTTTAGCAAAGATCGATATTCTTTTCCTTTGGATGTGGACGTGGTCGTAAAGACATTCCTCATCGAGGGTGGGGTGTTGGGCCAGGTGCACGTTGTGTTTTGATTCGCAGTCTGGCATTTATCTCATGAATTGTGTTGTTGTTGAAGTCTGTTCTCGGCAATATTGTGGAAACAGTGATTCTAGTGTTTGGAAATGTACTGCTTGCCTTCCTAATCACTGCTCTGAGCGATGTTGCTACCTCTTTCTGTTGGGCCTTTAGGTCATTTGTGCCCGTGTGTATTATTATGTGTTGGGGGGAGCCTAATCGGGTTTTGGTCAGCCATCCCATGGCTCTGTCTGTTGTTGGGCACCAGATCTTTTCTACTTTACTTCTAGGGAAGAGCTTTTTCTCCCATAGAAATTTCCCATTTGAGTCTATGAGTATTACGATGTCAGCCTTGTTTGTGTTTACTGTCTGGTGGCTTTCGCCTGGACTCATAGTGTGTGTGTTGGGCTGGGGTGTCTGGTGTGTGCGTTCCTCTTGTGAGCGGCTCGCTTGTGGTTCCACGGTGGTGGGGGAAGATTGAGATTCAGTATGCTGGTCGGTCTGTGTGGCACCCCTTGTATTGTGTGTCTGCTGCTTTTGTTCCGTGTGGGAGGGCAGCCGTTCCGTCTGGCTCTGTCTTGTCTTATCTCTAGACTCTGGTTGCTGGTCTAATGGTGTTATCTCTCCTCTATGGCTCTCTTCTTTTTCCTGCAGCTCTTTCACCCGATTCCCAAGTAGATTCACCTGGTTCTCAAGTAGATTCAGCTCTCTCTTGTGTCTCTCCCTCTCTTGCTTTTGTTCGTGATTCATTTTAAGGAACTCCTCTCTAAGTTTAACCATCTCTATCTCTAATTGATTAAATTTATCTTTTAGTTGTATCTGGCTGTGTGATCCCGGGGTATGTGTCTGGTCGACCCTGGAAGGCTCACTCACTTCCTGGCTATGCTGCTCTTCTCTTGGTGAGCTGGAATTGGTAGGGGGACTATGTGTGGCTTCCTCTCTGGTAGTTATGCTGGGGTTTGTCAGTTGTATCATGTGGCTGTGGGTCCCCGGGGTTAGTGTCTGGTTTGAACTGTGTGGCTCGTTCACCTCCTGACCAGGCTGATTTCATTTTATTAGGTTACCCTTCAGCCTTCTTTTCTAGATAAAAGAGCTCCAGCCTATTCAGTTTTACCCAATAGTTAGAAGCTCTCAGTTCTGATATCATCCTTGTAAATCTTTTTTGCACCTTCTCTAGTGCCTTTATATCCTTTTTGTAATATGGAGACACAGTACTCCAAGTGTGGTCTAACCAAGATTCGGTGCAAGTTTAACATAACTTTCCTGCTTTTCAATTCTATTTCACTAGAAATGAATCCATTTTTTGTTTGCAATTTTTATGGATTATTAATCTGTGTTGCTAGATTTAATAATTTGTGAATCTGTGCCCCTAGATCTTTTTGCTCCTCTACCCCATTTAAATTCTATGGAAGGATTTTTAACCCACAAGGTTATGGGGGAGGTTTACAATTTTCAAAATGGCAATCCCAACCCTAACCGGTTTCCAAACCACCCACTTTTGGTTTTAACGGCAGACAAAATGAGAGCCGGTTTTGAGTGTGGGTGGCTATCCTGCTCTTAGTAGGTGGATCTGTCACTAAAATATTTTAAATGAGCTGCATGCCTCCAATTTAACCAGAGTATTAGCTTTACCGTGTGTAGGCCATGTTTCCCGGGCCTAGAGAAATCCGGCAGCTGAAGTGAGAAGAGCAGATCCATCAGGTAAATGCCTTTACAGCACTGCTTGTGAGCCAGGAGGAGCACGAGTGCTTCCTCCAGCCAACCAAGCTTACCTGCTTCACTCCCAGTGATCGAACCCTCCTCCCTCCACAATTGGACCACCGATCTACTCACAGCCCCACCAATGTCTTCTCCAGCCGCTCCAATCTCTTTTGTGACCCTCCACGATGTCCCTCCCAATCTCTTCTGCAACTCTCCATGATGTCCCCCACTGCCATCTCTCTCTCCTTCCGATGTCCGCTCCCCAGCTGAGGCCTGGTGCTACAGGCCTTCCCGCCTGCCAGCCTCTCAATCTGGCTGGCTGCCGGCTGGGAAACGGAGTCAGAAAATGTAAAAGCAGTCCTGCCGTTAAATTTGGCAGGACCTCCAGGTAATCTGTACTTCTGGGTTTCTCTGCTGCTGAATCTTCTCCCGCACCCCTCCACCTCGCAGTTATTATTGGGGCTTTATTTTCCAAGGAGTATGTGACCTCCTTATTTCTCCTACCAAAATGCACGACCTCCCCTTCTGTATTGAAATTAATCTGCCATTTACACGCCCATTCTGTAAGTTTATTAACATCTTTTTGTACTTGGTGTCCTCTCCGCTCATCTTTTTACTGGTTTCCCTCTTACTTTTTTACTTTGACTGTGCTTTATTCTTATAATGAAAGAGACTATGGACAAGAAAATAAAATGCATTGTTCATTTGCCAGTGGTCTATTTCCATGGTAACACACTGGCTTGGTTAGGCATGTGTAGCTGTGCCTCACCTGACAAAAAGGTCACCAGTGGCCACTGGTCATGCTTCACCATAGTGAAGCACACACCTGTGCTTGATAGGACATTCATTCTACCAAGTTGTATAGTTCACATATGTATTAACAAATGAAATAATTATTTTCCGTAATAATTCTATGTACAATGCAAAATACAATGGCCTCACAGTGCCCCTGTATCATCATAGGAACATTAGGAGAAGGAGTAGGCCATTCAGCCCCTCAAGCCTGCTGTAATTCAATTAATCATGGCTGACCTGTACCTCAACACCATTTACCCACTTTTGCACCATAGCCCTCAATACTCATACCTAACAAAAATCTATCAATCTCAGTCTTGAAAGCTCCAACTGTCCCAGCATCCACAGCCTTTGAGGGGGAAGACAGTTCCAGATTCCCACTATTCTTTGCGTGAAAAACTACTTTTGCTATTGAATGGCCCAGCTCTAGTTTTCAGATTATGGCTCCTTGTTCTAGATTCTCCCACTGGAGGAAATAATTTCTTTTTATCTACCCTATCAAATCCTTTTAACATATTAAGCACCTCGATCAGAACACCCCTCAATTTTCTAATCATTAGGGTTTACCCAACACCTAAAAAAAAAACAATGACCACAGGTCAATTGTTTGCTGTTCAGTCTTTGTCACTTTAAAATGTCTTAAAGTTCTTCACACAGAGTTATTCTCAAATGTAATTACTCGTTATGTGTACAAACAAAACAGCCATATTCCAGACAGCAAAATCCCATAAACAGCAATGGGTAGGACGACAAATTCATTTTTTTTGGTGTTGTTAGATGAGGGAGAAATATAGGTCAGGTGAAGAGAAATCTGCTCTCCTTCAAATTGTGCCACCGTATCTTTAACATCCATGTGAACTACTGGGACAGGCAGATGTGACCTTGGTTTATTATCTCATCCAAAGGATAGCATTGTCAACAATGCAGCACTCCCTCAGCACTGCACTGGAGTGTCAAGCCTGGATTATGAGTTCAGCCTCTTGGTATGCAGCTCAAACGAACAACTTTCTGATCCAAATAAAAAATGCTACCTCCCTCCCACCCACCACCACAACCACCAAGTAATCATTTATTTTCAACAGGGGCTCTGGGATTTAGTTTTGTAGTTTAAAAATGAACTCCATTCTACTACCAAGAATTGTGATGTAAATAACTGAAAAAAAAGGTTACAAGCTGTAGTTCAGCATGTTCCGGACAATTCTCACTAGCATATATTCCTAGTTGATGCAGACCATCAAAATAATCGCAACAGTAATTTCTTTGTTGAACAGAATCTATTGTGTTTGAAATTGGATGTGTGAAGTTATCCCTTTTCGCCTAGGAACTGGCAATTCTCACAAGAACAACAATAAATTGCAATTTCCAACTTCTTTAATTTAACCGCTCAACATTGTGTTGAATAAAATTTCTCAAGTTGCTTTTTTTTTATTAGAATTTTGAAAAAGCCTATTTGCACTCTGTGAACCAACATCACAGACTCACTCCCTAGATTCAGATGTAATAATTGCTGTGATATTGTCCTGTCATAGCCAGGTTTTTACAATAGATTTAACACTTGTCTTCGAATTTGTAAGATGGAATTTCTTTCTGAAATCCATTTACAATCTCTGTTGAGACGAAGGAGAAAAGTACGTTATTTGTGAGAAATTTATTTCTTTGGACTCCCTTTAAAAGACATACACAGTGCTTGCAAAAAAAGCATTTAAACCACTGTGACTACTAACAAAAATGTAATATGCCTTCATATCCGGTAATGTTATAACACTCAAGCACAGTCATGCATGGCACCCAGCAGGAATGCAGTTTCGCTGGGTTGGGCATTTCTAGGTTGACTTCAAGGCTTTTTTTTTATAAACAGAGAAATTGTGAACACTGGTTTCATTTTCAATCTTGCTGTGAATGGTGAACACAGGAAAACTCCCTCCACAATCCACCCCATATTCTTTAGAACTGCTGTTGAACTCCCTGACAAGCTAGCTATTCCCGCAAGATTCTCCCCTACAGAGAGAAACATGCGAGATATCAATAAAGACATTGAAATTAGTCAATTGAAAACTTCAAAGGCCAAGCAAGGAATCATCAAATCCAAGAAATGCAATTAGTTTTCATACAGAGTAGTAGTAAACACATCGGATAAGAGCTGGATAGATATTTGGCAGAGAATGTTATTAAGTATGAGAGATAGAATAGTGCATAGTATATTTTGAACTTTGGCAACAGCCAGATGGCCCGCAATGGTCTTTTCAGGTGTGTAATTTGTCCTATAATATTCAGGTTCAAGCATAAACTGGACCTATTCTAACAGTCAGCCTTGGCTCAGTGGCAACTCCTCGCCTCCAAGTCAACTGTTGTGGGTTGAAGTCCCATTCCAGAGACGTGAGTTCATAATTCAGGCTAAGACTCCAGTGCAGTACTGAGAGAGTGTTGCACTGTTGGAGGTACCGCGTTTCGGATAGGTCGTTAAACCGAGGCCCCATCTTCCCTTTCAAGTGGACATACAAGATCCCACAACACTTTACGAAGAGCAGGGGGGTTCTGCTCAGTTTCCTGGCCAACATTTATCCCTCAACCAACATCGCTACAACAGATTGTCTGGTCATTATCTCATCCCTCCCCAATCCACTCCATATTTTTGCTGTGCGCATATTTGCTGCCTTGTTTCCTACACTTCAATCATACTTAATTGGTTGTCAAACACTTTGGGATGTCCTGAAGTTGTAAAAGGTGCTATATAAATGCAAGTCTTCCTCTTTCTTTTCAAAAGATTAATTTGTAATTCAAGATCCCTGAGCAGAGCAGGTATCACACATGTTCTGCCCAATTGCAGCTGTTGTTTCAGCCATACCGGGTGCCACCACCCCCCCCCCCCCCAACCACCACCCCATCATGAATGGACTTCTCTCCGACCTAGCTTTTTCAGTGCTGGGCTAGCTTCTAGAGTGCCGATACTCTGCCGGCCCAGAGCTGGTAGGCTGATCTGGGACACCCTTTTTCCACCCAGAGCCTGCTGGGGGTATGTTAAATGAGGCTCGGCCCACAAAATCCCACTGCTACTATCTGCCACCTGCTCACACCATAGTCAAATTCCAGCCCAATGTATTTAAACAATGCTATTCTGTAATTTGTATTCAAGTAAAAACAATCTTCGGCTAACAATTATAGTGCCACTGTGACGCAAAAGTGGAAATACAACTCAAGAGTCAGACTGTCTTTGTAGTAAATGACTCAGAGAAACAAAGCACCTGGCAGCCTACATCTACCCTCACACACTAACCGCATGTACACATCCTGTGGCACGGCTTCAAAATCTCAAAAATAAGCACAACAGCAATTAAATTTCAGTCTATGCGAATACCTTGCACTTGAAGACATTCTACTCTTACATCAACACATGCAGTGCACCGCAACTTTATTGAGGTGAAAAGGTGGATCAGCACAGTAGGCCAGCAGGGCACAGTGGCCAAGCCAGTGGGAGACGCAGTTTTGATGTCCCCATGCTGCTCATTTTTCAGACTTGAGCCACACCACAGTTGGGGAGCATGACGTGGGAGGAGGGGGAAATCTTCCACAAAGCACAGCTGGATGTCTTCTATTGACTGTCTCAGAGTAGCATCAATGGATGCTAGGCATCAATCAGATTACATGCTTGGCATATTCATCACAGCTGGGAAGTAGTCAGGGAATAATGCATGGAGGGCGGGGTGGGGGAAAAAAATTCATAGGGCTCATATCTTCACAAAAACTACAACAAAAATAAGTTGTACTCTGTTGTACAAAGGCTAGTAGAGTACTGAATTAATGGCAGATAAAGCAAAAATAAAACTGAGCATTATCACCCCAGAGAATGCCAACAAAGATTCAGTTATAAACTGCAAACTACAACCAAAATAGCTGCTTATGGAAATTAAATACAAAGATAATTGGTTAAATGTGTGCAATGGATTCATTTGAAACTAAGATATGATACAAGGTCATACTTGCAACAGAACTCACCATTGAGTCATTAGTGCTTGCAGTAAAGAACAAAGCTTGCAATGAAACATTAACCATCATTGTGCTCCATTATGCATTTCCTTACCTGTCTCTTATTCCCTCTTTTCCAGATTGTAGCATAGGCTCAGATGTGAGAGGATAGATACTCGCTGGAAAGCAGCAACTCAAAGCAGCTAAATCATGAAATGCTAAACCCTGTTAATAAAAGACAAAACCCTATTAACATTTCATCAGTGAATTATATTTTGTTTCTGTTGCATATTTTAAAGATTCTAAAGGCTGATAATGCAATGGCCTGCAAAACAATGTTTAAAAAGTTATCTTATGGAAGAAGGTTACAGAATGTATTCACTGTACGTGAGATAGAAACCTGACTGTAGCGAGCTTCCCGCAAGCAACTGGGGGGAAAAAAAAATCAAAAAGCAGTGTGCTTGCACTCACCTACAGTGCATGCAGAGTTGTAACCATAGCAACTCACACCGAGTAACTGCCCCTGAGCTTTCTGTGGCATCAGTACCACACACTAAGCACTCTTGTGCTGCATAGCTCAAACAATGTCACACTCAGACACTCATACTTATTCTCAGCATCTCCGGTCAGCTGTAGCAACTATGGCAGGATTTCACGAGTACTCTGTTCTCCACAGAGGGAAAGAAAAGAGCACTGGACTGAATAATGCTCCACAACTAAGAGCTAAGTTTGCTTTAACTTTAAAACAAAACTGGAACACACGCATTGTACTGTATATAGAATGCTGCAGCTTCTCTGATGGCTCAGTAAGTTCCTGCATTCACAGTGTGCTACTGATCCGTACAGAGAAGGAAGATCCCAGGATTGATTTCTGATCTCAGATCTCTGATTAATGGTTCCAGGGATGAGGGACTTCAGTTACGTGGATAGACTGGAGAAGCTGGGGTTGTTATCCTTAGAGCAGAGAAGGTTGAGAGGAGATTTGATAGAGGTGTTAAAAAATTATGAGGGGTCTAGATAGAGAAGATAGAGAGAAACTGTTCCCATTGGCAGAAGGGTCAAGAACCAGAGGACACAGATTTAAGGTGATTGGCAGAAGAACCAAAGGCGACATGAGGAAAACATAAGATCATAAGACCCAGGAGCAGGAGTAAGCCATTTGGCCCCTTGAGCCTGCTTCGCCATTTAATTAGATCATGGCTGATCTGATCTTGGGCTCAGTTCCATTTCCCTGCCCGCTCCCCATAACCCATCACTCCCTTTTCACACAGTGAGTGGTTAGGATGTGGAATGCACTGCCTGAAAGGGTGGTGGAGACTCAATTGTGGCTTTCAAAAGGGAATTGGATAAGTACCTGAAGGAAAAAAATTTGCAGGGCTACGGGGAAAGGACAGGGGAGTGGGACTAGCTGACGTGCTCCTGCAGAGAGCCGGCACAGGCTTGACGGGCCGAATGGCTTCCTTCTGTGCTATAACCATTCTATGATTCTATCTGTGCTGAGATGGCTGATCTCAGCTGGGTGGTAGGTGGGTGCTAGCATTGGCTTCAGTGTCCCTAGTCTAGGGAAATGAAGGCAGGATTAGGTGCAGTCCATCACAGTCAAGTAGCTTGTCAACACCCATTATCCAGGTTGACACATAAAGAATGGCCACTTGGGTGAAGTACTAGGAGGTTGCTGATGCCAATGGAACTGTATTTGAGCAAGAGTCAGTACCTTCAAATTTGGAGAATTGAAAAAAAACTACACAGGAAGTTATTCAATATGATGATTATTCCTTTTGCAAAGGAGAGCTGTGCAATTCCTTTGTGACTGTGTCACTCATGACCTACGTGGTCTCCTTCACTAGTGGAATAAATATCATAATCAGCAACTTCATATGCAGCGTCCTGTATACGTTATATGAGAAACATTCCCCTCTTTACTGTTTTCCCACAATGAATACAGCACAAACCTGATTACTGAAAGAGGATGCAATACTTTACAAACTGTTCTATGTGGGGAGGAGGGGCATGCAAACATTGACATATTCACGTGGACCCCCCATCCTGACTTTAAAAAATGTCAGCTACCAAGTGAATGGAAACAGTGGATGACGTGCAGAAAACATCTTTTTTTAAATTAGGAAACAGCAACAAAAACAATGTGGTGCTAAGCTAATCATTTAGAAAAAAATACCGAATTCTCAAAACACTGCACTTGAAGGGAAGCCCAGCCCAGATGAACAGAAATGCGATTATGGCCTAAATTTTCAGATCGACATTATTTTAATTACTTTTAACCCGCTTAATGCCAATGTTAAAATAGTGGCAATTGGAAAATCTAGGTTCCTGAGATTTCACGCTAGGGTTTATGGACCCCATTTTAAAATCTGTAGTTTAAAGCTATATTTGATTTCATAATAAATTATCAATGCACTAATTGAGAACAGAAGACCAGGCGGGTTGATGACTTGGTGAAACAATGACACAATATCATATTAATGCAAAAGAAAATATATTTGGTAAGTATTTACTCAGTAAGGTGAGAAATTATTTAATTAACGGAAATATAATTCGAGACTCCTATTTCCACTTTAAGGCAAAACACCCAGAGAAAACAATTGCCAGTTTTTTTTAATGAAATAGCCAAGGGAAAAATAAAGATTGCAAAACATATATAGAACATAAGAACATAAGAAATCGGAGTAGGAGTAGGCCATTCGGCCCCTCGAGCCTGCCCTGCTATTCAATAAGATCATGGCTGATCTGATCTTGGCCTCAACGCCACTCTCCCGCCCGCTCCCCATAACCCTCACTCCCCTGTAGCTCAAATATATGTCTATCTCCGCCTTGAATATATTCAATGACCCAGCCTCCACAGCTCTCTGGGGTAGAGAATTCCAAAGATTCATGACCGTCAGAGAAGAAATTTCTCCTCATCTCCGTTTTAAATGGGCGACCCCTTATCCTGAAACTGTGCCCCCTAGTTCTAGATTCCCCCACGAGGGGAAACATCCTCCCTGCATCTACCCTGTCGAGCCCCCTCAGAATCTTATATGTTTCAATAAGATCACCTCTCATTCTTCTAAACTCCAATGAGTATAGGCCCAACCTGCTCAACCTTTCTTCATAAGACAACCCCCTCATCTCAGGAATTAAGCTCGTGAATTAAGTTCTGAACTGCCTCCAATGCAAGTATATCCCTCCTTAAATAAGGAGACAAAAACTGCATGCAGTACTCCAGGTGTGGTCTCTCCAGCTTTTCAAAGCAAATGCGTTTGAGAGACTCTTAACTTCCTGTATGTTTGAGTATTTTCTTTGTTCAAAGAGTACATTAAGAGACGTATCAAATGTAAAAATTCAGAATGATCAATAAAACAGTTTTAAAGTTACAAAATAAGAGTTAATATCAGGATTATTTTAACATTTTGGACAAAAAATATGCTGCAATGACTGCACTCTAATTTTGAATCCAGTTAGTAAGACTGATTCTTGATTCACTGTTAAGAGCAACTATTGTAAACTCTTAATATATAATCTCACATAAATTGCTAAGTGCTAAATTTGGCCAAAAATGGGGAAAAATTGAAATTGGACTCTTTAAACGTAACAGATATATTCTTATCACATACCTCATGCAAAACACAGCAAGCCAATTCTAGACATTACAGCAAAGGTATAAAAATGTAGTTAAAAGAAATTCAATTTAATTCGATATATGCACAATACTAGCAGAGGAAACACTATAAAGCCAATTTATCTCATGGTCAAAGGGCTTCTCTCTGACTATGGTGGTATTACAACTTGTACTCAGTTATTAATACTGCACAGGAGCGAGAGAAATACATGTGCCATGTTGCTGCCTGTTTAAAATATATAACTATGCTTATGCCCAAAAGATTTATGTTGCAAAATGTTAAAAATAACAGCAATTGATCTCAGTCAGTTACTAAATTACCTGGAACTATATTGAGGTTACCGCTCACATTTGAAATAAGCATCTGTTTAGCAGGAATAATGAACTTGAATGGAGGGGTAGCATTAACTATTTCAATGCTGAATTTTCTTAGCAGTCTTTAAAAATGCACTTGTTTGCAAAATTAAGCAACTAATTTATCTATGTCTTTGGGAAAATAAGGCCGCAAATTTAATAGAGGAGGCGGGATGGAGTCGGGTTGGCTGGTGGGCGGGGGTCAGACCCGCTGCCGGCTGCATCCGATTCCCAGTTGTGATTTTAGCTTAATTGGCCCCTTAAGTTGAGTGGTGCGAGCTGGCCGATCCAATGGGGGGAATTTTGCCAGCCCTGGGGAGGCGGGTATGGAGGCGGGACTGCCGGGAAAATGGTAGAAACTAGGAGTGGGTACCGACCCCGCTCCCAACCCGCCTCCGTGCCATCTTCCTGGGAGGCGGGTCCCCAACTCACGCAGGGCCCGTCTCCTTGAGGCGGGAAGGGGATTACAGCCAATTAATTGCCTGTTAACAGGCAGTTAAGAGGATTATCCCCATTTTACGCACACAAGTGCAGGCTTCCCAATGGCTGCGAACCTTGCCAGGGTCAGCGAGGCGAGCAGTGGGTCTGTGGGGTTGAGATGGATTGAAAAGTCCACTGTGGAGGTGAGTGATGGGTGCAAATGTGGAGAGGTAAGTATGGGAGGTGAGTGTAAAGTGTTAGAAAAAGTTTACTTACCTTTGCTTCTTCCTGCAGGCTTCAACCCTTGGGGATCCGGAGGTGCCTCATCTCAGCGGCAGAGATGACAGAATGGCTGCTGCATTCTCCGCTGCAACAGCCATCTGATTTCTGCTAAGGAAAGAGGTTTGGTGAGTCTTCAGTACAAGGACTCACCTTAGAACAGAGATGGTCAGTGTTTGACAGCTTCTCAAAGCTGTCAAAAGCTGACAATTCATCCGTCAAAAATTTTTGACAGATGAAACGTCATACGCTGACTTCCTCTGTCACCGGCTTCCCCTTAGTTGGTCTGCTAAGTCCGCAGGCTGGGCTTAACAAGGTCAATCAAGGGGAAATAGCATGGGTTGGCCGGATGTCATTGGGGGCAGGACTGAAACCCGACAACCTGCCCCCAACTCGTCCCCATTGATAAAATCCAGCTCAATGACTCGGATCGGGTCTGTTAGTCACCTCTGAGGACATCATTAGTGTGGATGTTTTTAAGGGCCCCATGCAGCCTCAGCCTCCGTTCTTGATTCTGCTGGAGTCTGGAATTGGCGAGGCCACAATGAGTTTATCGAGAGTGAAGGCAGCTCCATGCTTCACTGAGGACTCCCTCCAAGCTCTTGTGGAGGGAATTAGAGGACACAGGGAGATTCTGTTCCCTGCCAATGGCCGGAGGAAGCCTCCTCAGCAGACCAAGACAGTCTGGCTGTGCATTGCTGAGGAGGTCAGTGCAAGGTCCGTTATTTCACGCACATGGATCCAGTGCAGGAAATGCTTTAATGATCTTTTGCGATCAGCAAAAGTGAGTATCACATCACACATACATTCAATCTGCTTCCCTTCTCTTCTCATCACCAGCACTCTGCTTTGTAAGCCTGCTCCTCCACATCCCACCTTACCCTTACTTCCCTTGCACCCTTACCTATCCATCTCTGTCTCTGTACTGAATGACCTCACCATCCTGCCTATGCACCCCTCACACTTGCTCTCACTGTTATGCAATGACAACAACTAACAATGCACAGGGAGCTAGCTTCCTCTTGGCACCTCACTCCATCGTGGTCTCCCTCTAAGCTTCTATGTTATGGATTCATCATGCACACTCCATCACTCTCGCTGAAACTCCGCTTGTGTCCCTCCTTGCAGGAAAAGATAGCCCACAATAAGAGGGAGCGAGCACAAACAGGAGGAGGCACACCAACTCTTGCAACATTGATAAGTGCTGAGGAGGCTGTGCACAAAATCGTTGGAGGTGGCGAGGATCTGGGAGTGGCCAATGGAGAGATGGGCACACTAGACGAAGCTGGTGACAGAATAGAGTTTCATCCCTCTCATTTAGATTTACTGATTGACTGCAATGGCATATGATGTTCATAGAGATTCACTTTGTATCATCTGCACAAAAGGAGGTGGCTGCCACCTCAAAATCAGATGTCTAATTCATACCTTTACTCTCCCACAGGAACATTGAGTGCCCCCCCTCCTCACTGTCCAGGAGGAACAGCCAGATGACTCCTCAGAGAAACCTGGAGCCTCTGAGGGAGCAGCATCACTAGGACGGAGCACACCCAGTACGAGCGCAGATACGCACACCTCGGCAGAGCCCTCGCGACTTAGAGTAGCGTTGTCACCAGGTGTATCACAGCTCACAAGTGGAAACATTGACAGCAGTGGAGAGTCTTCGTTGGAGGGCGCAGGACTCTCCTAGCTCTGCTCAGCTGCATGTAGACGCTGTGCCTCTGGGGTCGTCCAGAAAGAGAGCCGTGCTGGAACTCCAGGAACAAGTGCAGGAGTCTGTGAGATGGTTTGCATCCAGGGTAACTGCGAGTGTGCAGAGAATGGAGGAGTCCATCTCCAACATGAGCACTGCCTTTGTGGAGGCAACAGTGCATGAATGTTCTGCCAAGGAGAGGGTGGCAACCGCCATGGAGGACATAAGTCGCCAGGCTAACGAAAACATGGTGGGGGGAAAAATTCGGTTGGTTAGAACCTCCGGGGGCGCTAACGGGGCGCTAGGAACTTAGTGCCCGAGTGCGGCAGCACTAAACACTACCACCACGATCTCCTGCGCCCGCAGATCATAAGCCTTAGCACCTGCTGTTGTGTATGTAATATGTATGTTGCTTTAAACCTATGGCCAGGGCAGCACTACTTTGTAGGGCGTAGTGATACCGTCGTACCACCCCTGGCCATAGGGGTATAAATAGTACTGTGGGTACTGATTTCCCCTCAGTTCCCGCCTGCTGGTATTAAGTAAAGACCTACGTTGAATCTGCCAAGCTGTCTCTTCATTATTGGATTAAGTATAGACACATACTTTACACTGGCGACGAGTAACGTTCGAACTCACCAGTACACGGTGCAACAAAGCAATGGCAGCAGTACGGAGAGAGAAGGAGAGACGCTTCTTACCAGCCAGCCTGCAGGGTCCAGCGGCGACCAAAGGAAATCGCCCAGCACTCCAGGTTCGGAGGAGCAGACTCCAGCGTCGACCAAAGGAAATCGCCCAGCACTCCAGGTATGAGAGGCGCAGAGTCCAGCGGCGACCAAAGGAAATCACCCAGCACTCCAGGTACGAGAGGTGCAGAGCCCAGCGGCGACCAAAGGAAATCGACCAGCACTCCAGGGACAAGAGGTGCAGAGCCCAGCGGCGACCAAAGGAAATCGCCCAGCACTCCAGGTACGAGAGGAGCAGCAGCAACAGAGAGGGGCGCTCCAGCCACGGGGCTAAAGTCCACCCAGGGCCAGGTAACTGAAATCCTTCCCGGGGGAACGGGTGCTGCAAAGAACGGGCAGGCGAGCTGGGGAACAAACGGAGCCACGAGGACTAGCACGCCATCTAGTGGACAAAAGGGGGAAAGTTTTTTCTCTTCAAAGTTTTTTTCTCTTCAGCAGTTAAAATGTCTAAAGAAGGGTGGTTGGCACCATTTGTGGAGGACACAGAAGAATGGGAGGCCTATATCGAAAGGCATGAACTTTATTGCATAGTAAACAAGGTGGAAGATGACCAAAAGGTAGCAACCTTATTAAATTTTATGGGGGCAAAAACATACGGGCTGCTGAGGAATCTTCTTACTCCAGAAAAGCCAGCGGACAAAACGTACGCCCAAATTGTTGATACGTTAAGGGAACATTTAAACCCTAAGCCACCATTTATAGCGGAAAGGTACCGCTTCTACAGACGCGACCAAAGGAATGATGAGTCGCAGGCAGCATATTTAGCTGAGCTCAGAAGGTTGTCCAAACATTGCCAGTTTGGAGCCATATTGACGGACGCGATCAGAGACAGATTTGTCTGTGGCATGTTAAATGAGAATACACATAAACGGTTGTTAGCCAAGAAACAGCTCAGCCTAGATCAGGCGATTGAAATAGTATCAGTCCACGAAGCAGCAGCACAGGGTGCAGCTCAAATACGACAAAACACAACCGGCTATGACACCCATGAGGTGACATTTCACAAAGGTAAATGCTACCGTTGTGGCAAAACCACCCACGACCAAAGTAATTGTTGATTTCGTGATAAAATATGCCGGCAGTGTGGGAAAAAGGGGCACATAGCGAAAGTTTGCCGGTCTGGTACGAAACCCAATCGTGGGGGCAATCCGAGCAGTACCAAGGCAAGGACAAAAATACATAAGATGTCTGACAGTAGCTCAGACGAGTCACAGGAAGGCACAAAAGCAGAGCCTAAAGGTCTAGGATGTCTCAAGTTATATGGTGTCGACAAAACGGAGGACCACAGCACAATGTGGGTTAAAATGACGGTAGCAGGCGTCGAAGTTAATATGGAGCTGGACACGGGTTCAGCCCTATCAGTAATTAATGAACAAGATTATAACAGGCTGTTCAAAAGCATTCCCTTAAAGGATACGGAAATTAAATTAAAAACATATACGGGACAAAAAGTTTACCCGAAGGGAAAAATGCAAGTAACAGTTAAATACAACGGTAGAAAAGTGCCAGGACTTTATTTATACGTCCTACCAAACGGTGGACCACCACTTTTGGGTAGGGAATGGATAAGAAAAATCAACTTCGACTGGAAGTCGATACACGAGTTAAAAGTAGAGACCACCAAGGATGATACAACCATTACAAGCAGGCTGTCGAAACTATTGGCAAAAACGCCAGAGGTGTTCCAACAAGGGCTGGGGACCTTAAAGGACATTAGAGCAAAAATAACTATTGCTCAAGACGCAAACCCCAAGTTTTGTAAGGCCAGACCGGTGCCTTATGCCATTCGGCCAGTGGTGGAAGCAGAACTGGACGCCTTAGAGAGTGCAGGTGTCCTTACAAAGATTGAGTGGAGCGAGTGGGCCACGCCCATCGTCCCAGTTATAAAGAAATCTGCAAATAACACACCGGGGGAACCAAAGAAGGTTCGCATTTGCGGGGATTTTAAGATAACTATTAACCCCGTCCTGCACACGGTACAGTATCCGCTGCCGCGGATAGAAGACATATTTGCATCGTTAGCTGGGGGTACACACTTTACGAAGATTGACCTTTGTCAAGCTTATTTACAGATGGAGGTGGAGCAGGACTCAAAAAAGCTCCTAACGATTAACACACACAAGGGATTGTACCAGTACAATCGCCTGGTATTTGGTGTGGCATCCGCCCCGGCAATATGGCAGAGGACCATGGAACAGGTCCTACAGGGCATTCCAGGAACGCAATGCTACCTGGATGACATCCTGGTGACAGGACAAACGGATAACGACCACCTCGCTAACCTGGAGCGAGTACTTCTGCGGTTACAACAATACGGACTCAGGGCGAACAAGCAGAAATGTGAGTTTTTCCAGGAACGTATCTCATACTGTGGTCACATTATAGATAAGGAAGGCCTGCATAAGTCCCCGGAAAAGATCGAGGCAGTAGTGAAGGCCCCGCCCCCTGAGAATGTATCTCAGTTACGATCATTCTTAGGCCTTATAAACTATTACCATAAGTTCCTCCCCAACTTATCGTCCATTTTACATCCACTAAATTCATTGCTGCAAAAGGGAGTCTCCTGGAATTGGGACGAAGCGTGCGAGGCTGCTTTTAAAAAGGGTAAACAACTCATCACATCAAAGGAAGTGCTCGCACACTTTGACCCAAAAATGCCAATGAGGTTGGCATGTGACGCCTCCCCGTACGGTATAGGGGCAGTGTTGTCACACAAATTTCCCAACGGGACGGAGAGGCCAATAGCATTTGCCTCAAGGTCGTTAACTACAGCCGAAAGAAACTATGCGCAAATCGACAGGGAGGCCCTCAGTCTGGTGTGGGGTGTAAAAAAATCCCACCACTACCTACATGGGCAACATTTCACACTACTGACGGATCATCAACCGTTGGTGTCGATATTCAATCCAACAAAAGGGGTGCCCCTGATGACGGCCCAAAGGCTACAGAGATGGTCACTGTTCTTAGGAGCACACCAGTACCTTATCAAATATAAGGGTACCAAACAGCATGGCAATGCAGATGGCCTGTCGCGGCTACCCTTGCCTACCGAGATCGAAGAGATAGTACAGGACCCCGTGGAAATATATCATACGGCTGTTATGGAACACTTGCCCATCACCAGCCAATGTATCGAGCGGGAAACACGGAACGACCCGACATTGGCAAGGGTTTACGAATTAACCGTGAAAGACTGGCCGGCACAGGGTGACACATCATTGCCGGCGTTTTCGGCAAGGAAGGACCAGTTGTCCGTCTGCCGGGGCACATTGATGTGCGGAGCCAGGGTAGTGGTCCCTCAAAAATTACAACATAAAGTGTTGCAGGACTTACACGAAGGTCATCTGGGGGGTGTCAAAATGAAAAGCCTCGCCAGAGCCTACGTCTGGTGGCCCGGCATTGACAGGGACATTGAGGAAGTAGCAAAAGCGTGCCAAGGATGCCAGATGGTACAGAACGTACCACCACAAGCCCCACTACATCCGTGGGAGTGGCCCTCAACGCCGTGGCAAAGGATCCACGTGGACTTCGCTGGCCCCTTCATGGATGCGATGTTCCTTATTGTAGTGGACGCCCATTCAAAATGGCTGGAGGTCATAAAGATGTCATCAACGACAGCCGAAAAGACGGTCGCAGTCTTAAGGACCATTTTTGCCCGAAATGGGGTGCCCGAGCAAGTCTGTTCAGACAATGGGCCACAATTTGTGGCAGAAGAATTTCAAGCATTCCTAAAAAGGAATGGAGTGCGACATTATACGTCCGCACCATATCATCCGGCTACAAATGGGCTGGCAGAGCGATTTGTACAGACTTTTAAAAAGGCCATCAAGGCGATGGGAGAGGAAAGGTTGCCACTACAACACAAGGTGGACAACTTCCTATTTGCATACCGTAATGCTGCACATACGGTGACCAACCAGGCCCCCGCCGCCATGTTCTTTAATAGAAGGTTAAGGTCTCGCCTTGAATTGCTCAAACCAAACATTCGGAGAGATGTGGAAAACCGAGTATTTCGTAGGGCTCCTGACAGACAGGCACGGAGCTTCGAGGTGGGGCAGCAAGTGTTGGCCCGTGATTATAGGAAGGAAAAGTGGCGGGCTGGTACAATAAAGGCCCGCCAGGGACCCTTGATGTACACAGTTGAGACAGGGGAAGGCATAATCAGACGACATGCTGATCAACTTGTGGAGTCCAGAAACCCAACTGATTCACTACCTCAAACGTCTCAGCACATTGTTACAGCGGAATCACGGCCCAGCTCGTCGTTACAGAGGTCTCAGGATTGCGAGGAGTTCAGCACTCCAGTGATCTCCATGGCACAGGATGTGCCATCAGACACCGGCGAGTCCAGCGATGAAGGGGTGACGGAAGTACCGCCGCCTACACCGAGACCGACGAGAGAAAGACGTTATCCTAGTCGAGACAGGAGGCCTCCTCAGAGACTGAATCTATAACCTGTTTCTGCTTATATATATATATATAAGTAGACAACTCTTGATGTAAATATGTTATGTAGATTGTGTTACCAAATGTTATTAGCCCTAGTTATGGGGCATCCATTGACTTAATTGCACGGGTACGTTTTAATTAAAAGGGGAGGAATGTTGTGTATGTAATATGTATGTTGCTTTAAACCTATGGCCAGGGCAGCACTACTTTGTAGGGCGTAGTGATACCGTAGTACCACCCCTGGCCATAGGGGTATAAATAGTACTGTGGGTACTGATTTCCCCTCAGTTCCCGCCTGCTGGTATTAAGTAAAGACCTACGTTGAATCTGCCAAGCTGTCTCTTCATTATTGGATTAAGTATAGACACATACTTTACACCTGCCACTAGGAACGACAGGTAGAGGGGAACGTTTTCAAGTCGGGAAGGGGCTGGGGGAGCGCTATTTAAAGGCGGGCGCTTCCTGCTTTTGTCGGCAACATTTTTGGTTTTAACACAGCCCTAAGGAGTTTTGGCCCTCAGCACCACTTTTGAGGTTCCTAAGCGCCAAGCTCTTTCCCTAAACCTATCCATTAGTGCTTCCAACACAATTGCTTTTGAGGTCTCTCCAGGTCGAGATTCAAAGCTGCAATGAGCAGGGAGTGGCTGGCCAGCAACTCGACGGTCTATCTGGCTTCCATGGTTATTGGCATCGCCTGAGCTTCGGTCGTGCTCTAAGGTAACGCCTCGCTCCCTGACGTTTGCGCCTTAAGAGAGGTGTGTAGTGCCTGATTTAGCGCTCAAATCACCTCAAGGGGCGATAGAGGCGAATTTTGCAGTCGGAGGTAATAATTAGCGCCGGGCGCTAAACTTTGCACCTGGCTGATATTAGCGCCCCAAAATGGGTGATACTGAATTTTTCCCCCGGTGACTCTTCAAAATAGATCGTCAGCTATGGAGGAGAGATGGGCAGCTATTGACCAGACCTTCATGGACGTCCTTGTTATGAGGACTGCCAGTACAGATACGGGTCCTCATGGCCCCCCTGATGTGCAGCAAGGTGCTCTCCAGCTACTTGCTAGCACTGAAGTGTGGCTGATCCATGAGGGGGATGTTGGTGGCAGGTAACAAGGAAGATTAGGTTCCTCTCCAAGCGCTCACACGACCATACCACTGCAGAGCCCTCACTCACAGACCCACATTGCACACCCAACTGAGTTGGCCGTTTCAGCCCCTGCACAGCTGCAGGAAGAGCAAACTGTGGAGGATCCCTCCCATGCTCCCAAACCCAGAGGACGCCTGCCAAAGGCGTCTAAGCAGGCGCAGCATCAAAATCAGTAAGGTGCCTCTACATCTGCTGAAACCATGGGGGAAGCACCACGTAGACGCACGCGTAAGAGGAAGATAAAGTACAATTAGTTACAATTGTTTTGTTCTGTTGTATTTGGTTCTTTTTTTTTACATTGTCATGCTTTTGTGAATGTACTAAACAAAAGTTACGGCAAACAGTTGAAGGTGTGGCCTATGTGTTCTGGGAAATAGAAGTTACACATTGAGGCCTCAGGGCGACTTGCATTTGTAATGATGATGCTGAGAGTGATAGGAAAGCACCGTTTATTGGACAGATGATATATGTTGTTTTAAGCATGTTGTCCACACATTCATAGCCATATGCTAGCCACCTGTGGCTGAAGCGTAAGCTTACGCGAATCTAGCATGGATGAGTGCATCCCTTGCATGACAGCCAGCAATGCGCTTGAGTGCTGCTGCTTTGGCCACATCCGGCCCTCCAAGGCGTGCCTCCTCATCCTCGTCCTCGACCTCGTTCTCTTCTTCCAAGGATGTTCTGCACTGTGCCACTTGTTTCACAGGGAGTGCTAAGCCACGCTGCTGTGCGATGCTGTGCAGGGCACAGCAGACAACGATGATTCTGGACACCGTGGCTGGTGCATACTGCAGGGCTCCAGCAGATCTGTCGAGGCATCTGATTCACATTTGGAGAAAGCCGATGGTTTGCTCAGTGATGCTTCTGGTGGAAATGTGGCTCACGTTGTACCACTTCTCAGCCTCGTTTGTTGGCCTCCTCATCGGTGTCATGAACCACTTCTTCAGGGGATAGAACTTGTTGCCAAGTAGCTATCTGGAAAATTGGTTTGGTGGATGGAAGAGCTGAGGCACAGTAGACTGGCGCAGGATGAAGGAGTCATGGTAACTGCCAGGGTACTTTGCGCAAACATGCATAATGATCTGCCTGTGGTTACACACCAGCTGGACGTTAAGGGAGTGGAAGCCCTGGCAGTTGACAAATACAGCTGGGTTGTGATGAGGTGCCCTAATGGCCACATGTGTGCATTCTACAACACCCTGCACCCTTGGGAAGTCTGCCATATTTGAAAAGTCAACTGCACGCAAAGTTACACTTGCTTCATCCATGGAGAAGTGGATGCAATTGTGCACCTTTGCAAAGAGGACATCGGTAACCTGCATGATGGAGGCATGTGCGGCTGACTGAGAGATGCCACTGATGTCTGCAGATGATCCCTGGAAGGAGCCCAAAGCAAAGAAGTTGAGGGCGGTGATGACTTTGACAGCCACTGGTAAGGAGTGTCCACCCGCTCCTCTGGGCTCCAGGTGCTGGTGCAGCATTGCGCAGATGTCAGCAACAACATCGCGAGGAAGTCTCACCCTCCTTTGGCACTGCTGCTTAGTCATGTGGAGGAAGCTCATCCTCTGCCTGTAAACCCTGTTTTGGGGGTTTCTCCTGCGGCGAGATGCAGGCCTGCACTGATGCCCTCTGCCCTGTGCATCATCAGTGGCTGAGGAGAAGGTTGGTGCTCCTGCTGTTGGTGCTGCTGCTGTGCCTGGTTGTGCTGCTGCCGCGGTTGCTCTTCCTCCAAATCTGATGACCAGGATGAGAGGATTTAAATGGTTCCCATCCCGCTGGTATATATCTCAGTCAAGGAATGGAGGTTGTGTGTGCTCAAAGTGGCCAGAAGGTATTCCAAGAAGGTCACACAGCAGATGGATTTCAGCCTCAACACTCAAGATCAGTAGAGCTGCTAAATGTCTTCCAAGCCTCAAAGCACTAAGTTGTAGCATGTGAAAGAATGAGAGTTTGCAGGGATGCTTTTAAACCGCTCGAGCAGCTGGCAACAATACAGGTCCTAGGTCAACCCGGCTCGATTCACCAGACGTGTTTTAATGAAAGCGGGCAGCATGTTGAAAAACCTTGAAAATTTGAATCAGCCCTTTAAAATAGGATTATCCTGCCAGTTAACAACCTCTTAACTGGCTTAACAACCTGTCCCACCGTCGGGTTAGCTCAGGAGCGGCTGACCCAACACTTCCCAAAGTTGCGTGGAGGCCTGCCTCCAAACCCGCCCCCTCAGAGGAAAAGAATTCATGGCCTAATCTCTCCTTCCCCTCTTTTTTTTTTATCCTTACAGCTTTTTGTCCTGAAGGCATTGACTTTTGATGAGCTACCATTTCATGGGTTTCAAAAACCCTCCGCTGATCTTCATGTGAGATCAACAGAGTTCAGCATTTAGCCAGTGGCATTCCTGGTCTGTATAGCTCTGCTCCACACTGGCAGTAAATTCATCAACTGAGCCATTGTGGATTATTTTAAGTGCAAGTCCAAAGGCAAACAGGTCACCTCAGTTACATTGAGCCAGATTGTGCGGTCAGCAGCGAACGATTATGGGTTTTTGCACTGAAGGTTCCTGTCAGCCAACTGTCCAAAAAGTGATACGCCCTCTACAGAACATCTGGGACCTCTGAACAGGGCAGGCAATCCTTAGCCAATCAGATTGAAGAATCGTTAATGAGAAGTGTAGAGTCTGAACCAGGAAGTGTCAGTTAGAATATTGAATTCAATGTCAAACCTGGTACAGAAAGTTAAATGAGGATCCCTGATTATAATCGCTCAACCTTTGGTGGCCGTGCCTTCTGTTGCCTAGATCCTAAGCTCTGGAATTCCCTGCCTAAACTTGTCTGCCTTGCTACCTCTCTTTCCTCCTTTAAGTCGCTCCTTAAAGCCTACCTCTTTGACCAAGCTTTTGGTCACCTGCTCTAATTTATCCTTATGTGGATCAGTATCAATTTTTTTGTCTCAAAATCCTCCGGTGCAGTGCCTTGGGACATTTTACTATGTTAAAGGTGCTATATAAATACTTGTTGTTGTTATAAATAACAAGGGAAGGAAAGATCGGATTAAGAAAGAAAGAAAAAGTAAATAAAAAATTACATTTAAAAAAATCTCCCACAATAATTAAAAGTTGAAGGAATGAGACTCCACACTTGGAAAAGTTAATTTTCAGTGCCAGAGAGGTTGTTTGGCAGAAATTAAGACTTACCACACCGTTAAAAGGGCACTTACACTGGAATGGTCAATCTCCAACTTTTTCTGGTGAGTTCAGTTCATATCTATCAGGTAAGTACAGCAACTTCACGCTGTTCCATGTATTTCAATGGTGAGTCTCTCGGTGAGATGGATTTATTGCGCAACTTCTAGGAGGAGCAGGACGTCTCGGACAGCAAATCACTGATTTCCATGTTTAACTTCACAAATGCGGTCGCTGGAAGTTGCTGTCCGATTTCTCGATAAATAATGGTGAGCGCTGTTAGCCTCACTGTTACTTCTACCACAAAATCCGGCCCAATGTGTTACACCTTTAGGTGTCAGCCTTGGCTTAGTGGTAGCACTCTTGCCTCTTGACTCAGAATTTGTGGGTTCAAGCCCCACTTCAGGACTTGCATATAATGTAGGCTGATATTTCAGTGCAGTACTGAGGGAGTGCTACACTATCTGATGGGTCATCTTTTGGATGAGATGGTAAACTGAGGCTCCATCTGCCCTCTCAGAGATTACATGACACGAAGAAAAGCAGAGGAGCTTTGGCCAATATTTATCTCTCAACCACTATCATTAAAACAAGATTATCTGGTCATTTATGTCATTGTTGTTTGTGGGACCTAGCTGTGTGCAAGTTGGCTGATGCATTTCCCTACGTTACACTTCAAAAGTATTTCATTGGCTATGAAGCACTTTAGGACATCTGGAGGTCATAAAGGCACTACATGAAAGTTATTTTTTCTTTTACCTGCCTGGAAGATGTGAAACTCCTGCGCTTAGAGCATCGTGAAAGGATTCGCAAATTTCATGTCTCACCCGAAGATTTACTTTTGGTTTATTAAAGAAACCCTGGTTGGACTGAGTTTAAAATCCAGGGCACAACAAGATGGCTACGGTCAGCCTCATGACAAAAGCCTGTAAGTTTCAGTTTGGACTGACAGCTTGTATTCTGATGACTGTGAGAAGGAACTTTCCAGAACTCGAATGCAGACAGACCTTCTGCATTTATGCATTAGAAGCAAACCCAGTGGCATTCGGGCCTCTGATTAAAAGCCATCAAGGTTGTTTGCACAAACAATCAACAGCAGTCAGGGCCTATTGAATATGTAGTGGACAAACTCAGCAGCACTCTGGCCTTCGTTTAGAGGACATTAACACTGTTTACAAACGATCAACGGGGCATTCAGACTGGAATGGCCCCATCACGAAACCAGTTGGACAAAGGGGAACACTGATGAGATCAGTAAAACCGATTACTGGCCATCCAGGTCGATGGGCCTAGATCGGTGCCTTTTGTATAAGTTTCAATACGTCCAGATTAGACAAAAGAAATGAGCTGATCTGGCGGGAGATAAGGGCTACCGGGAAGAGTATAACTAGTCCCTCAGGAAGCCGTATCTCACTCTCTCTCTCTCTCCTGCCTCGCCTCCGGTGCCCTGCCTTACCATCAGCCCAGCAAAAAGGACCGTCGATGAAGAGCCCGTCCAGGGAAGTAGAATACCTGCAGTTATGTTTAAATTACTGGGGTATCTCTGCTTTGGGGTGGTGAAAACCTAAGACATCGGCAGCTAACAGGGCACAGAGCAGGCGTTTCAACATCCTAGACTGGTGAGCATCAATTTTCTGGGCCATCACAAGATAACCTAGATAGGTGTAAAGGGTGGGAGTTAAGGGGAATTGCTAAAGGGTCATTCTAGTCATTTTCCCTCGATGTGTCCGTTTCTCCCCCCCCCCCCCACCGTTAAGTGTAATTGTGCTGCATCCATAGTGATTTTCTCTGTATAGTAATTGTTCTCTATTTTAATAAACATTGGTTTTCTTTGCACCGAACCACTGGTCTCGTTTGTCTATATCACTACTTGTAAATAAGTCCAGTAGTCAGAACCAAAGGGGAAGCGATTCAAACCGCATGGGGCTGGGGCAGCTCAGGCACACGACTGACTGACCAGACACAAACCCCAAACCAAAACCCCCTACAATCGCTAACTCTTGCGCTAACTACAGTTCCAAGTATTGTGCAGCAAGGTACACCAATGCCATCTGGCAGGCCTTTATTTGCCAGTGTGGCTCCAGATACCCTCAGCTGTGTCTCAGGAGAGAAGTTTGGTGTTGGACTTGGACCATGAATGCCTCCAGCTGTCCATCCACCACCTTGACAAGGCAGACACACCCAATGACCTTCTCACCCTGTTTCCAGACAGTGCGCCACATGACCAATTTCCCCACAAAGTTCCTACAAGAGGCATAAAAAAAAAACATTTCAATGCAACTCCTTTCCAGATCCACTTTGGTGAAAAAGAAAGGTTAAAAAAAAAATCAAGAAAATAGACAATCTTCAACAAAAAAAGTAAGGATTTAGATGGAAGAATAGCAGGTGGCACAGCAGCATTCCAGACTGGAATGGTATGAGTATGATTATACTGTTCAAGAAGCACAATAAAATGATGGTAGCATCAAAGGAATCCCGCCCACATGCCCTTTAAATTTTCATTAACTTCATATTAAGCAAATGATCAGTACAATAGCCTCTGTGCATGTTCTTTTAATACAATAGTTTGTGACAGTCTGTTAGACAATTTGAATGTTGTTAACTTAAAATGTTTGGTTTATTATTTAACTAAAATGAGTGACCAAAAATTTGGTAAACATAATCGCCTAGGGCAGGATTTTCATTGGGCCATGGAGGCGGGATTGGAGGCATGTGGGGGGATAAAATCCCGAAATCGGGGGGCACGAACCCAGCCCGCACCCAACCCACCTCCATGCCAGTTTCAAAGGAGGCGGGTAACAGACCCGCACTGGGACCCGCCTCCCTGAGGCGGGAAGGGGATCAGTGCCAATTAACTGCCTGTTAACAGGTAGTTAACAGGCAGTTTTTAGCCTAATCCCTATTTTTAATGTTGAAATGTGGGATTGCCAACGGCTCCAAACCACGCCAAGTTGGAGGAGGCGGACCGCCGGGATGAAGGGCTTGGAGGGGTCGAGATGTCCGGTGTTCAGGTGAGTGATGCATGCATGAGTGCAAAGGTAAGTGTGTTTGGTGTGTGTAAAGTGTTTAAAGAAGTTTTACATACATAGAAACATAGAAGATAGGAGCAGGAGTAGGCCATTCGGCCCCTCGAGCCTGCTCCGCCATTCAATGAGATCATGGCTGATCATCCAAATTCAGTACCCTGTCCCTGCCTTCTCCTCATATCCCTTGATCCCTTTAGCCTTAAGAAATATATCCAACTCTTTCTTGAATATATTTAATGAACTGGCCTCCACCGCCCTCTGTGGCAGAGAATTCCACAGGTTCACCACTCTTTGGGTGAAGAAATTCCTCTTCATTTCAGTCCTAAATGGCTTACCCCTTATCCTTAGACTATGACCCCTGGTTCTGGACTCCCCGGCCATCAGAAACATCCTTCCTGCATCTAGTCTGTCCAGGCCTGACAGAATTTTATAGGTTTCAATGAGATCCCCTCTCAATCTTCTAAACTCCACTGAGTATAAGCCCAATCGACACAATCTCTCCTCATACGTCATTCCTGCCATCCCAGGTATCAGCCTGGTGAATCTTCGCTGCACTCCTTCCATGGCAAGAACGTCCTTCCTCAGGTAAGGTGACCAAAACTGCAGACAATACTCAAGGTGCGGTCTCACCAAGGCCCTGTACAACTGTAGTAAGACATCCTTGTTCCTGTACTCGAACCCTCTTGCTTCGAAGGCCAACATACCATTTGACTTAACCGCCTGCTGCACCTGCATGCTTACCTTCAGCGACTGATGCACAAGAACACCCAGGTCTCTTTGCATTTCCTCTTCTCCCAATCTATTGCCATTCAAATAATAATCTGCCTTGCTGTTTTTGCCACCAAAGTGGATAACCTCACATTTATCCACATTATAGTGCATTTGCCATGTTTCTGCCCAATCACCCAACCTGTCCAAATCGTACTGGAGTTTCACGACATCCTCCTCACAGCATACCCTCCCACCCAGCTTTGTGTCATCTACAAATTTGGAGATATTACATCCAATTCCCTCGTCCAGATCATTAATATATATTGTGAACAGCTGGGGTCCTAGGACCGATCCTTGCGGTACCCCACTAGTCACTGCCTGCCACTTGGAAAATGACCCGTTTATTCCAACTCTTTGCTTTCTGCCCGCCAACCAGTTCTCTATCCAAGTCAATACCTTGCCCCCAATCCCATGTGCCTTAATTTTGCACGCTAATCTCTTATGTGGGACCTTATCGAAAGCCTTCAGAAAGTCCAAATACACCACATCCACTGGTTCTCCCTTATCTGTTTTACTAGTTACATCCTCATAAAATTCCAGTAGATTAGTCAAGCATGATTTACCTTTTGTGAATCCATGTTGACTTTGTCCGATCCTGTCACTGCTTTCCAAGTGCTCTGCTATTACATCTTTTATAATGGACTCTAGCATTTTCCCCACAACCGATGTCAGGCTTACCGGTCTATAATTCCCCGCTTTTTCTCTACCACCTTTTTCCAATAGTGGGGTAACATTAGTTACCCTCCAATCCATGGGTACTGTTCCAGAGTCTATCGAGTTCTGAAAGATGATCAGCAATGCATCTACTATTTCTAGGGCTACTTCCTTAAGTACCCTGGGATGTAGATTATCAGGCCCTGGGGATTTATCGGCCTTCAGTCCCATCAATTTTCCTAACACCTTTTCCCTACAAATGTTGATTTCTTTCAGTTCCACCCTTTCATCAGACCCTATGTTCCCCGACATCTCTGGGAGGTTATTTGTGTCCTCCTTTGTGAAGACAGAACCAAAATATGTATTTAGTTGGTGTGCCATTTCTTTGTTCCCCATTATAAATTCCCCTGATTCTGACTGCAAGGGACCTACGCTTGACTTCACCAATCTTTTTCTCTTCACATATCTATACCTTTACTTACCTTTACAGCCTTCCTTCCTTCAGGTCTCAGGAGTCCCTCATCTCACCGGCACAGAAAGCAGAATGGCCGTGAGTTGTCAAAAATTGCAACATTCAGCTTTCTGTTCCGGGGAGATCTCTAAATCAGCCTGAAAGGAAGGAATTAACCTGGAGTACAGATTGTCAGTGTTTGACAGCTTCAAACAGCTGTGAAACGCTGATATTTCATCTGTCAAAAGGTTTTGACAGATGAAATATGAATCTGTGACATCACCTGTTGCTGGGTGGCCCTTAATTGGCCTGCTGAGCCCGCTGGGCAGGCTCATCAAGGTCAATCAAGTCAAAATCGCGTGGGTTGGCTAGAACTCGATGGAGGAGGGACTAATTTATAGCATTTTTAACATAGAAAAAGATTCTAAGGCACTTCACAAAATGAAAAAAATAAACACAGACAGAAGTGAGAGAGTTAGGAGACTTGACCAAAGAATGGTAAAATAGATAAATTTTGAATAGAAATTTAAAGGTGGAGCGAGGAAGTAAGGTGAAGGAGTTTAGGCTGGATTTCAAAAAAATCAAAAACTCAGGAGAGATGTTAATGGAGACTGGCAATTCGCTGTCACCCGTTTTACATGATCGCACAAAGTCAAAATTACTCCCAAGCAGTACGAGATTGTCCTTATTCTCCCGGAACAACAGCAAGACTTAGAAAGGGAAGATCAATATTGCTTGATGTGGCAGATCTGGCAATGGAAGGCATGACCAGACAGGCACTCGAATTTGCAGCCCTGAGGTTTGGCAGGTAGGAGAAACGGTACCAGGGGCATAGCGAGGGTGAGATATTGTGAGCAGTTGGTAGGGACAAGGGTGTTGAAGGCAGAACTGAGGGAGCAGTTGACCAGTGTCGTGGCAATTGACGGGCACAAAAGGGAGGGCTGCGAGTTAGAAAATGCGGTTGTGAGGAAGAAGGGTGAACATTTTTTTCCAGGGCAGAGGATAAGGCTAGTGGGTTTGGAAGTGGACAGGGAAACTTGGAGGGGACAAAAAAATGACCAAGATCTGAGGTGGTCAAAGTTGAAAGGATTGCTGTAGGTAAGGATGGGAGAGTTAATGTGAAGGGTGAGGTTCAGGGAGTGCAGGGTGGGAGTTGAATTAGAGGAGAGAGAACACGAGAATCAAGATGGAAATTGCAGAGGATGAAGAGGCACTCATTACAAAGAACAAGGGAAGAGACAGGAGGCGATCTCAGCAAGGAGTTCACTGTGGGGTTTGGAAGTGTGGTGAAGGCGAGAACTTTTAACAATATGCCAGAGGTGGAAGAGGATAAGATGCTCAAGAGAGAAAAAAAAAAGCCTGCGGAGTAGAGAGAGAGGCTTAGATGGGACTGATCAATAAGACGCCTGCTGCTGACAGCTTGGATTGCTTTGATGAGGGGAAATGAGTAACTGCTCAGAAGCCAGGTTTCTGTCAGGCTGTAGATGTCAAAAACCTCTCCCACGATGAGGCCATGTATAGCTGGAGTCTTTTTTGCAAGAGTGAATGCAACGGTGCTAGAGGAGCCTACAAAGAGGGCAGGAAAGGGAGAGTAAAGAGGGATAGAGAGGCTAACCCTAGGGGAATGAATTGGGCAGCATGCTTGTTGGGAAGGGGGGTTAAAGTATACTGTACAAGCCTGCAAAAAAAATCCTCCTGCATTTCTGAATTTCATTGCTTTTCTCTCTTCCCTCCATCATGGTTTTGCTTCCTTCTCTACTTGTGTCTCTCTTCCTTCACTTTCGTTTCTCTGCCCTTCACATGTTTTTCTCACTTTTCATTTTCTCCTCTTTTGCCACTGCAAAATGTTTCTGTCAGTTCTACTTCCGCCAGTATTGGAGCTGGCACAACGCCAGACTGCAAGGAGTAGCACTGGAAACATAAAGGATGCTGACAGGTCTCTCAATCAGCATAGGGAGCAAGACTCTAAAAGGTGACTGGGGAGCAGGCTGATGACATTAAAAATGACAAGCTGGCTTGTGCTAAATGTTGCTCTGAACTTTCTTGCTCTGTCTCGAGTGGTGATTGAACTTGTATATAAAAAGGAAAGTCAGGCATAAGAAAGTCACCTGGATCATCAAAGCTGATCTCTCCCGTACATTACCTCTCCCATTATGGCATCTAATTGCATTTTTAATAACCTCAATATATTTTCCTCTACACCTGTATTACCTTGCTTGGTAGATTGTTCCAAAAAGATTTACAGGTATTGCTTTTCTGAGTGCAGACATTTATTTTTCCCAGATAAGGTTTCTTCACTAATTTCTATGTCCAATATTTCTCCCTCAACTAACAACAGCAAACGCAGACCAACTGATTATTTGTCTCATCTCCTTGATGCGGAATCATACTGTGTGAAAAATTGCTGCTGCATTTGCCAAGTCACTGCGTGTTGAAGTAATTCAAGTGCCATGGGATGTTTGTTAGAGATGTAGTGAGCTGCTCTATAAATTTTAATTTGTGTTATCATACTATGTGGTTCCCCCTTAACTAACTGCATTCTAGACTTAAAGGTTTATGCTTTTCTAATCTGTTTTTCATTAATGATCCCCTTTATATTTGGTCTGGTTCAGCTAGAATCAGTTGTTTTTTTTTTCCTAGTTATAATGAGCATTGCTGGAATAAAGAAAAAATTACTAATTGTGGAGGACTGGAACTGCAATTTTACAGCTAGAATCCATTCAATAATGGCTATACTAATGGTTACATTTTAAAAATGAATCAAGTTAAATTAAGCCATTCATAAAATTAACAAATTTCTGATGGAAAATATTAAAAATAAATGAAATCCTCTTAAGGCAGCAGATATTGGATACGTTAATCATATTGTTAATATATTACATAATTAGTTGAGTAATTAATGTTTTTCAGCAGTTGCCTTGTACCATCAAGTTTGGTGTGAGGAATAAACAACAAGGGATTAGTGCTTGTTAAATGAAGGGAGTTTTCATGGGCTGGTGAAGTATATACCTGATTTTAGATAAAATCCTATCCCATAGACCCTTAAATGTTGTAATTCTAGTTTGTAATATTTAGTTTAAGTAACTACAGCACCAAACACATGAACTCACTGACATAGAGTGGAACTTTTATTTTGTTTGCCTGAACTTAGACTTAAATCAGAATGACATAAAGATGATTTTTTTTCAAGAGTGAGTCATTTCTTCCAAAGACAATGTGTAACTCAACCATACAGAGCAGAAGGCACCAAGTTACACTGTGCTGAGTGAATTGATCTCAGATAGGGCAGCAGTTGGCATTGTGATTGACCTCCGTGCCCCTGAGCTACAGAGAAAGAAAAGCGGCCAGCATTCCTGCTCCTGGTCACGACCCAAATGGTCTTTAATGCGGACGTTGAATGAGGAAAGGATTGGGCTTAGTCGTGATGCCTGCCCCCTTGCCCAAATACTCTGCCAATGCTCACTATCCAGGATCGCAAATGGTAAGTAGATACTTGGGCAAGGTACTGAATGGCTGCTGTAACTTGTGGTACTGTAGCACAGAATGAGTTAGCATCTTCAGAAGTGGTAGGGAAAAAAATTAGAGTGAAGAGAAATAAAAGGGTGACTGAGTTACAATTTTGAGAAGGAAGTTCTGTGTTGCTTTTGATGGTTGGAATTGTTGAATATAATCAAAGTCAAGATTAACTTCCATTTACTGTACCAGTATACAACCTGTCAGACACAATTATAGCTAATCAGGTTTTGCCTTTTTTGTGAACACTTTGCTCCAGTTGGGCCATATTATATTTTAGTGAGATGATTTTATTGGGGGAAATATAATCCTGCATGGTTTTGCTTCACCAGTGTGGTTCAGTGTACGTTACAAAATCACACAGTGCAATACCAACTGAGTTAAATTAATCCATTTATAATAAATGTTTAATGGCATTTTTAAACATACATTGGCTTAAATTATTTAGAAAATTTGCCATCCTCTTACAAATATTAGTACCTGTCAGCAAATGCTAAAAATGGGCCGGGACAGAGTTGATCAGCACTGCTAGAACAAACATACTGCAACCTAGCGACTGGACAATGCAGGTCTGAATGGAAAATTATTTTTAAAAAGGCATATTCATCAGATTTACAACTTTATAAGTAAATATACAATCTTTTCAAGTTATTCTGATAAATATATTTGGATCTTACAAACTTCCAGATACCTATCCTGTAACCTTCAACACTATGAATATATTAAAGAATGGAATTTCTTTTGAATTTTGAAGCCAGCCAGATGGATCACAACATTTTATCCAGTCTTGTGCATATATATTCCGAGGTGACAAGAAATGGAAAGTTGACCATTAAGCCTTTACTTTCAAGGGGATAAGGGGGTAGAAATTGACAGGTGTTGCATTCATTGTATAGGCATAAAATGGGCACAACTAGGGCCAATTCCAGCGACCCAACGTTCGGGGCCAAAGTATGCCTGAAAAACATCCCTGGCAGCTGCCTAGAAAAGGCATTAGGCCCCTTACATGTAGAAATGTTTTAGGGACCCTTTCCGAAACTGCATAGCAGAAGCCATGCTCAGGACTCTTCAGTGGCCAGTAATTATTTAATAAAAATTTTAATAATCATTGTTCTGGAGCCAGGAGGAAGAGGAGTGCTCCCCTAACTGAACAGCACTTGCGATCGCCTCCTTTAGGGGCAGTTCACCCAAATAATGTTAATGAGGCCCAATTTTGGACAGGCCTTCCAGTGAGGTTTGTACTTTGTGGACAGCACCCATTTCAGGCCTGAAAACAAGCTTAATGGGGGGGAAACTTTGGTTGCTTTGCGCCTTCCGTTAGCGCGAAATTCAGCGGGAGGTTAGCAGCGGTGGTAACAGTTAGCACCCTGCGGTGCTCCACCACCGGCGTCATCACCATGCGCAATGCCCCGCTCACGATCTTCGGTAGCGTCCCCTGACTTACCACTGGACGTTATGTCCGATGGGGTCAGGGGGGCCTACCTGCGGCCAGGGCGGCACTAATTAAAGGCAAGGTGCCGGGCGGCAATTTTTGTTGCTGGCCGCCTGCCAGCACCTGCCCCCATTGCCGTCCCCGGCCTCCTCTTCAGCACACCCCCCCACCCCCTGCACCCCCCCCCTCCCGCGGCGTGCCGGCTGCGCTCCATGAGCCTGGCACTTCTCTTGAATGCCGGGCTCTTTTGCTGGCACGCCAATCCCTGGTGGCCCAGCTGGGCCCTGGGTCGTGCTGCACAAGGCCCCTCCCTTTAAGAAAGGGAGGAAGGCCTGCAGTATCGCGGCACGATGTGCCGCAGAGCATAGCACTGCGGCACACAGCGCCGCGATATTCTGTCGCAGCGCCCCAAGAGGGAGGCAGGGCGCTTCCAGTAGTGCCCCACTTCCCTCCTGGGGAGCTACCGGTGAATTTCGACCACAGGGGCGCTAATTTTTTGGGGCGCTAAAAGTAGCGACTCAATTTTTCCCCCACGTACTTTGCATCCCAAGGAGTCTGGAAAAATTCTACCGAACCCCCAAAGATAAACAAACAAATCAGGGCTTGCAACCATGCCTTCAGCCGGCTGGACCATACACTATGGAATTCCCTCCCAAAATGCATCTGTCTCTCCACCTCTCTGTCTTCCTTTAAGACCCTCCCTAATATCCATATCTTTGACCAAGCTTTTGGTCATTCCCCCTAATCATAGATTCATGGAATGATACAGCATAGAGGAAACTATAGGGCCCATCGCACCTATGCCAGCTCTGAAAGAGCAATTGAATTAGTCCCACACCTCTGCCTCTTTCCGCATAGTCCTGTAATTTTTTTCCCTTCGAGTATTTATCAAATTCCCTTTTGAAAATTACTATTGAATCTGCTTCCACCACCCTTTCAGGCAGTGCATTCTAGATCACAACAACTCGTGTAAAAATCCCCCAAAAAAACATTTCCCATTTCCCCATGTCGCCTCTAGTTCTTTAGCCTTTGATCTTAAATCTGTGTCCTCTGGTTGCTGACCCTTCTGCCATTGAAAACAGTTTTTCCTTATTTACTATATCAAAACCCTTCATGGTTTTGAACACCTCTACAAATCTCTTCTTAACCCTTTCTGCTCCAAGGAGAACCACCCCAGCTTTTCCAGTCTTTACACATAACTAAAGTCCTTCATCCCTGGTACCATTCTAATAAATCTTTTTCTGCACCCTCTTCAAGGTCTTAACATCCTTCTTAAAGTGTGGTGCCCAGAATTGAACTCAATACTCCAGCTGAGGCCTAACCAGTGTTTTATAAAGGTTTAGCCTAACTTTCTTGCTTTTGTATTCTCTGCCTCTATTTATAAAGCCAGGAATCGCATGTGCTATTTTAAACAGCCATCTCAACTTGTCTTGCCACCTTCAAAGATTTGTGTCCATACACTCCCTTTAAAATTGTACCACTTAGTTCATATTGGGGGAAAAATTGGGTATCGCCCACTTTGGGGTGCTAATATCGTCCGGGTGCAAATTTTAGCGCCTGGCGCTAATTATCACCACCGACTGTGAAATTCGTCTCCTGCGCCCCGGAGGTGATTGGAGGGCTAAATCAAGTGCTACACACCTCTCTTAGGGCGCGACCGTTGGGGGGCAAGGCGCTACCTCAGAACGCTACTGAAGATCAGGCGATGTCAATTACCTTGTACTCAGACAGACTGGCACCGTCCAGTTCTTAAAGGGGAGGGTTCGGACGATGGGTCATCGACCTGAAACGTTAACTCTGTTTCTCTCTCCACAGATGCTACCTGACCTGCTGAGTATTTCCAGCATTTTCTGTTTTTATTTCTTAAAGGGGAGGTCCCTCTTGCTGCACAGACACACCCTGCTCACTGCAGCGTTTGACATCGGCCTGCAAGCAGTTAAAAATCTTCATCCAAGATTTATGATGAATACTCAGAGGCCCAGGGACCAGGCATTGGTGGCTCTGGTTGGCGCTGTGGAACACCGACAGCAGTGCTCTTTCCAGAGACTGGCAGGAGGCCATTGCCCTGGGAGTATACAAGGGTCTGGAGGTAGGTTGCCCAGCACATTTCATCGAGGAGCCTGGTCCAAAGGACACATACGCAGTGCTGTAAGACATTCAACGACCTCACTCAGGTGGTCAGGGTGAGTACCTGCTTGAAAAACCTCTACAGCCCACCATCTCAACCTCACTGTGCACAGATAGTGTAAATACCCAAATGCTCAACGCTCACCCAACATAAAACTCACATGCACATCCCACACCTTGCAAACATTAACGGCTATTCAAATATGGTAGGCACATCTGCCATACACATGGCTGCACACCCACTCACACGCAGTCCTTTTTCTTGCTGGCCAAGCTTTCACATAACCGGCGAGAGACCCAACAGACGGGAGGACAGGCGGAGCTACACCCTCTCACACAATTGGAGGAGAGAGTCCACAGACTCATTGCGAGCCAGGTAGTTGGCGCTGTGGCCATTGGAGAGGTCGACCCCCTTGGGGACTGCAACGGTATGTTCATCAGCTTTCTCTCCTCTCTCATACCACTTCCCCCTCACAACACCAGCCATTTACACTTTCAATCTAACTAACTGTCTCCAGTCCTTGCTCCCTTCCTGCCCCCATGTTAAAGCCACTCTTGTACTTTCCTGCTTTCAGATAGTGAACCACCAACTGAGCAGCCTGTCCCTCAGCCCGCCAGAGGAGGAGGAAGAGGAGCTGGAGCCCCACCACATGCCTCTTCCGAGGGTGAAACTTCCGACACTGGGGCCACGCATTCACTGGAGGGGAGCAGGGGGTTAGCATCTGATGTGGGTGAAGCTCCGGGACCCAGCGGGCTGCAGCAATGCCATGGGGGAAGGGAAGCTCGGGGGCCATCTCCCCGGAGGGCGAGTACGCACGAGTTCAGCTGCACAGGACTCGGATGAGGACCTCGATATGGTGGCCATGAATACTCAAGCTATGAGCCTGCATACTGAGCTCATGGGTGCAATGGCAAGGGTGCCCGATAGCAAGGATGCACTGGCTAGGAGCGTGGAGGAGTCCGCCGCCAGCACAGCTGTCATCTGTGCACAAACCCTTGAACCCATCCTTGCCCTATTGCAGAGGATGGTTGAATTGCAGAGACACTTTGGGGACCCAGAGCCAATGCTGCATGTAATGGGTGAGGTGGCAGGATCTATTACAGCACAGGTCATGCAATGCAATGGCTTAGTGCTGCAATCGAGTCATTGGCTGGTGCCATCCAATGACAGACTGCTCTCATGCAGTCTCAGATTGATATCACGCAAGCTCTGACTGCTGCCATTGTCGCTGGGTCGCCCACTATCCATTGGGGATCTGACGGTGCCGCAGCAGGCCAGCAAACTGTGCACGAGCAGATTGCTCTGGATGCTGAGGTTCTGCCCCGGGGGAGTGGCAGTGTGTCGGTCGAGCAGGAAGGTGCTGTCCTTGCTCAGGGTGACAGCATTCCTGCTCCCACCACTGCCACTCCGCCATTGCACTTGCCGCAGCCTGCAACACAGCCAGCCGAGACTGCTGCCGCCCATGCAGAGTTGGTGCAGTCTACAGCCGGGCCCTCCAGGCCCAGAGCTGGTAGAGGGCGTCCTGCAAGTCCATCTCCAGTCTCTGGATCCAAAATTCAGCAGCCTTCCGCCAGCCTTGCTGCAGCCACTGGGGCCACATTACGGAGGAGCAGTAGGGTGGGAAGGGGGGAAATGCACAGGGGATGGAGATCACCCTCGAAGGGCAAATAACTAAAAATTCTCCAACAAATGGAGAGAATGTTTGTGCCAAAGTTGGATGGTCATGTTAAAATATTGTTCACTCTGTTTACGCTTATCTTGATGTGGTAAGAACCAGTTTTGTTACTTAATGAATTGTTGTGTTTATTTGTTATTGGTTGCACTGAAAAAATAAGACACAGTGGCCTAGAAATTCAGTGGTGCCCCGTTTGGGGCGCCAGCCTCGCCAGGGCGCCGGAAGGACCGCCCCGGAAGGAGTCGCGGCCGCCCGCCGCAAATTCACTTTCAGCGCCCCAGAGGGAAGCGAGGCGCCCCGCATCCCTCTTGGGGCGCTGCAACTGAACATCGCAGCGCAATGTGCCGCAGCGCCACATGCAGCGGCATGGTGTGCTGCGGTACTGCAGGCCTTCCTCCCCTTCTTAAAGGGGAAGGGCCTGCTGCAGCGTGCTCGAAGAGCGCGAGTGCCGGCAAAAGAGCCCGGCACCGAGGAGAAGTGCCGGGCTCTTGGGACACTGCCGGCACTCTGGGGGGAGGGGGGTGCTAAGGAGGCCGGGGATGGCGGCGTGGAGAGGTGCTGGCAGGTGGCCAGCAAAAAAAATGGCCGCCCCGCACCTCAGCGCCTCTACCGCCGCAGGTAGACCCCCCTGAGCCGGTCGCAAATTGCGACCGGTATTAAAGCAGGGGGTGCTACTAAATTTCGCGATCAGGGTGGTAGCGGGGCGCTGCGCACACCGATGACTTCATCAGTAGCGGCGCAGCACTAATGGCTAGCGCCGCCATTAGCGTCCCGCTAAATTTAGTGGGAGGCGTGGCCAGTGGCGTACAACCCACTAAGTGCCCTCTTAGGGCGCTAACGGGTGGCGCAGCCCACTGAATTTCTAGGCCAGTTTGTCAGATAAATAAAAAAATTGATTGGAACTTCTCAACTTTGCTCAATTGACTCATTGGAGCTTTGCCCAGCAATAGGGGCTGTGTTGTGATGATCATAGAATCATAGAAAATTACAGCACGGAAGGGGGCCATTTCAGCCCATCGTGTCCGCGCCGGCCGACAAAGAGCTATCCAGCCGAATCCCACTTTCCAGCTCTTGCTAGAAGCGGGATTAGAGAGCAGGGGTAAGAGAGCAGAAGCGGGGTAAGAGAGCAGGGATCCAAAACAGGCTGAAGAGGGCCCCACACAAACCCTCCCTCCCAAGTATTTTCCTGGCCAACGTCAGGTCACTGGAGAACAAAATGGATGAGATCAAACTGGATCTCACCACACAGAAAAGGACAAAGGAATGCTGCGCCATGATCTTCACAGAAACCTGGCTGAACAATGGCATCCCTGACACCACCATCCAACTAGAAGGACGCACGGTCTTCCGCGCCGACAGAACTGCAGACTCCGGTAAGAGCAAGGGAGGCGGTTTGTGCATTTACACCAACAATGCCTGGTGCACCAACAGTGATATAATTGATAGATCCTGCTCGGCTGATGTGGAATTCCTCATGGTAAGGTGCAGACCCTTCTACCTGCCTCGGGAATTCACGAATGTTATCATCACTGCGGTCTACATCCCACCACACGCTAATGCCAAACTAGCACTGAAGGACCTCTACAGGGCCATCAGCGAACAACAAACTGCGCACCCAGACGGAGCTTTTATCGTCGCGGGGGACTTCAATCACACAAACCTAAAAACTGTACTACCAAAATTCCACCAGAATGTCTCCTGCCCCACAAGAGGGGAGAACACACTGGATCAAGTCTACACGAGCATTGTAGACGCTTACAAGGCCATTCCCTGCCCCTACCTTGGGAAGTCTGACCACCTCTCCCTGTTTCTAGCCCCGGCATACAAACTGCTCATCAAAAGAGAGAGAACATCAATGAGAGCAGTGAAAGTATGGCCAGAGGGGGCAGTATCGGAGCTTCAGGATTGCTTCGAACGCACTGATTGGGGTATGTTTGCCCACAATGACATCGAGGAATACGCATCCACAGTGCTATTCTACATCAACAGCTGCGTCGAGGTCGTCACGACCCACAAAAATATCAGGTCATACCCCAACCAGAAACCCTGGATGAACGGAGAGGTCCGCTCACTGTTGAAAGCACGCGACGCAGCATTCAAATCTGGCGACGCGGCGGCTTACAGAGCAGCTAGGACCAACCTAAAAAAGGGTATCAGGACTGCCAAATGGAAACAGACACTGCGGATAGAGGATCACTTCCGCAACAACTCGGACCCCCGGCGCATGTGGCAAGGCATCCAGTCGATCACTGACTACAAGGGCAAAAACACCAGTCCCCCGGTCAGCAACGCCTCCCTTCCGGAGGAGCTTAACAACCTCTGCGCTCGCTTCGACAGGGACAACAAGGAGCCGGCTACCAAAGCCTTGCCACCCCCGGAAGAACAGGTGCTCACTCTGTCGACCTCCGACGTAAGGGGCGCTCTACGCAGAGTGAACACACGAAAGGCTACCGGACCGGATAGCATCCCTGGACGGGTACTCAAGGAATGTGCTGATCAGCTGGCTGATGTCTTCACCGCCATCTTCAACCTGTCATTGGCCCAGGCAGTAGTCCCTACATGCTTCAAGACCACCACCATCATTCCTGTGCCTAAATAAGCGGCTGTGACGTGTCTGAACGACTATCGACCTGTCGCACTCACACCCATCATCATGAAGTGTTTCGAGAGACTGGTCTTAGCCCACATCAAAGCCAGTGTTCCTGCCTCCCTTGACCAACACCAGTTTGCCTATCGGGCAAACAGATCAACGGAGGATGCAATCACAACTGCTCTACACTCGGCACTGAATCACCTAGATGGTAAGGAGACCTACATCAGAATGTTGTTTATAGACTACAGCTCAGCATTCAACACTATCGTCCCCAACAAGCTGGCCACCAAACTCCAAACTCTTGGCCTGAACACTTCCCTCTGCAACTGGACCCTTGACTTCCTAACAAACAGACCCCAGTCTGTCAAATTAGGTAACCACACCTCCCCCCCCCGACCCTGAACATGGGGGCCCCACAAGGATGTGTGCTGAGCCCCCTCCTTTACTTCCTCTTCACCCACGACTGTGTGGCTGTTAATGGTTCCATCACCATCATCAAGTTCGCAGATGACACCACGGTAGTAGGCCAGATCACCAACAACGATGAGTCAGCCTACAGGGAGGAGGTCCAGCATCTCGTGAAGTGGTGCGCCGACAACAACCTGGCCCTTAACACCAAGAAAACAAAGGAAATAATCGTGGACTTCAGGAAGTCCAAAGGCGGAAGTCACACCCCCATCCACATCAATGGGGCGGAAGTGGAAAGGGTGGCCAGCTTTAAGTTCCTCGGAGTCCACATCACGGAAGACCTCTCCTGGTCCCTCAACACCTCCTCTCTGGTGAAGAAGGCCCAGCAGCGCCTATATTTCTTGAGGAGGCTGAAGGGATGTAATCTGTCACCCCCGATCCTCTCTAACTTCTACCGCTGCACTATAGAGAGCATCCTGACAAACTGTATCACGGTATGGTACAGCAGCTGTAGCTCCCATGACCGGAAAGCCCTGCAGCGGGTAGTCAAAACTGCCCAACGCATTACCGGCACCCGGCTACCGACCATAGAACATATATATCAGAAACGCTGCCTACGGAGGGCACGGTCCATCATCAAAGACCCTACCCACCCCAGCCACAGTCTGTTCGCCCTCCTACCATCTGGAAGACGCTACAGATGCATTCGCACCCGTACGACCAGATTTAGGAACAGCTTCTTTCCCAGGGCTGTCATCCTACTGAACTCCACGAATAAACACTAAAGCCTGCACATCTGCCGATGCACTTTATTATGGTCATATTTATGCTAATATATATGTACAAATGTATGTTGAAATGTTAAGTGTCCTATTCCAAATTGTACACTCTCGGGAGCCGCAAGCCTACATTTTGTTGTACTGCACTTGTGCACTAACAATGACAATAAAAGTTGATTTGATTTGATTTGATTTGATTTGATTTGGTCCGTAGCCTTGTAGGTTACGGCACTTCAAGTGCACATCCAAGCACTTTTTAAATGTGGTGAGGGTTTCTGCCTCTACCACCCTTTCAGGCAGTGAGTTCCATACCCCCACCACCCTCTGGGTGAAGAAATTTCCCCTCAAATCCCCTCTAAACCTCCTACCAATTACTTTAAATCTATGCCCACTGGTTGTTGACCTCTCTGCTAAGGGAAATAGATCCTTTCTATCCACTTTATCTAGGCCCCTCATAATTTTATACACCTCAATAAGGTCTCCCCTCAGCCTCCTCTGTTCCAAGGAAAACAAACCCAGCCTATCCAATCTTTCCTCATAGCTAAAATTCCCCAGTCCAAGCAACATCCTCGTAAATCTCCTCTGCACCCTCTCTAGTGCAATCACATCGTTCCTGTAATGCGGTGACCAAAACTGCACGCATTACTTTAGTTATGGCCTAACTAGTGTTTTATACAGTTCAAGCACAACCTCCCTGTGCTTGTATTCTATGCCTCAGCTAATAAAGGCAAGTGTTCCGTATGCCTTCTTAACCACCTTATCTACTTGGCCTGCTACCTTCAGGGATCTGTGGAAGTGCACTCCAAGGTCACTTTGTTCTTCTACACTTCTCAGTGTCTTACCATTTATTGTGTATTCCCTTGCCTGGTTAGCCCTCTCCAAAAGCATTACCTCACACTTCTCCAGATTGAATTCCATTTGCCACTGTTTTGCCCATCTGACCAGTTCAGTGATACCTTCCTGCAGTCGACAGCTTTCTTCTTCATTATCAACCACACAGCGATTTTAGTATCAGCTGCAAACTTCCAAATCATACCCCCGACATTTAAGTCTAAATCATTGATATATACCACAAAAAGCAAGGTACCTAGTACTGAGCCCTGGAAACAGCCTTCCATTCACAAAAACACCCATCAACCATTACATAGAGTCATAGGGCTGGATTTTGTCAATGGGGAGCTTTTGGAGGCGGGACTCCCACTTGTTGGGTTTTAGTCCCGCCTCCATCGACTTGTGGCCAACCCATGCTATTTCCCCTTGATTGACATTGTTAAGCCCGCCCAGCGGGCTTAGCAGGCCAATTAAGGGAAAGCCAGTTACAGGTGACGTCAGCGAGTGCCGTTTCATCTGTCAAGAGCTTTTGACAGATGAAATGTCATAAGCTGTCAAACACTGACAATCTGCCTTTTAAGTTGTGTCTTTACTCAAGACTCAATTAGAAAGCCTTCCTGACCAGAAAGCAGAAGGCTGCAGCATTTGACAGTTCAGCGGCCATTCTGCTTTCTGTGCCGGTGAGCTGAGGGACTCCTGAGACCTGAAGGGAGGAAGGCTGCAGGAAGAAGTAAAGGTAAGTAAAACTTATTAAAACACTTTACACACACCTCACACACTTACTTCTGCACACATGCACCCATTACACACCTGCACACCGGACATCTTGGCCCCTCAGACCCCGCAGACCGACGGCCCGCCTCCCTGACCCTGGCGAGGTTCAGAGCCGTCGGGAAGCCCACACTTCAGGGCTCAAAATAGGGATTAGCCAAAAAACTGCCTGTTAACTACCTGTTAACAGGCAGTTAATTGGCATTAATCCCCTTCCTGCCTCGAGGAGGCGGGACACGGTACAGGTAGGCTACCCGCCTCCTGGCAAGATGGCATGGCAGCGGGTTGGGGACACGCCCCCAAATTCTGCCATTTTCCCGGCAGTCCCGCCTCCAAACCCGCCTCCCCAGGGCTGGCAAAATCCAGCCCATAGAGTCATACAGCACTGAAAGAGGCCCTTCGGCCCATCGTGTCGGCGCCGGCCATCAAGCCCTGTCTATTCTAATCCCATTTTCCAGCACTTGGTCCATAGCCTCCTATGCTATGGCGTTTCAAGTGCTTATCTAAATGCTTCTTCAATGTTGTGAGGGTTCCTGCCTCTACCACCCTTTCAGGCAGTGAGTCCCAGATTCCAGCCACCCTCTGGGTGAAAAAGTTTTTCCACAAATCCCCTCTAAACCTCCTGCCCCTTATCTTGAAACTATGCCCCCTGGTTATTGACCCCTCTACTAAGGGGAAAAGTTCCTTTCTATCCACCTTATCTATGCCCCTCATAATTTTGTATACCTCAATCAGGTCCCCTCATAGCCTTCTCTGCTCTAAGGAAAACAACCCCAGCTTGTCCAGTCTCTCTTCATAGCTGAAGCGTTCCAGCCCAGGTAACATCCTGGTGAATCTCCTCTGTACCCTCTCCAATGCAATTACATCCTTTCTGTAGTGTGGTGACCAGAACTGCACACATTATTCCAGCTGTGGCCTAACTATCGTTTTGTACAGCTGCATCATAACCGCCCTGCTCTTATATTCTATGCCTCGGTTAATGAAGGCAAGTATCCCATATGCCCTTTTAACCACCTTATCAACCTGTCCTGCTGCCTTCAGAGATCTATGTACATGCACAAAAGGTCCCTCTGATCCTCTGTCCTTCCTAGGGTCCTACCATTCATTGTGTATTCCTTTGCCTTGTTAGTCCTCCCAAAATGCATCACCTCACACTTTTCAGGGTTAAATTCCATTTGCCACTGTTCTGCCCATCTGACCAACCCGTCTATATCGTCCTGTAGCCGAAGGCTTCCCTCCTCGCTCTTTACCACACCACCAATTTTTGTGTCACCTGCGAACTTACTGATCATACCTCCTACATTAATATATAAATCATTAATGTACACTACAAACAGCAAAGGACCTAGCACTGATCCCTGCGGTACACCACTGGACACAGGCTTACAGCCACAAAAAAAACCTTCGACCATCACCCTCTGCCTCCTGCCACTATGCCAATTTTGGATCCAATGTGCCAAATTGCCCTGGATCCCATGGGTTCTTACCTTCTTGACCAATCTCCCATGCGGGACTTTGTCAAAAGCCTTACTGAAGTTCATGTGGACTACATCAACTGCACTACCCTCATCCACACACCTAGTCACCCCCTCGAAAAATTCAATCAAATTGGTTAGACATGATTTCCCCTGACAAAGCCATGCTGACTATCCTTGATTAATCCTTGCCTCTCCAAGTGGAGACTAATTTCTGTCCCTCAGAATTTTTTCCAATAACTTCTCTACCATTGATGTTAGGCTCACTGGCCTGCAATTCCCCGGTTTATCCCTACTACCCTTCTTGAATAATGGTACTACGTTAGCTGTCCTCCAGTACTCTGGCACCTCCCCTGTGGCCAGAGAGGATCTGAAAATTTGTGTCACAGCCCCTGCAATCTCCTCCCTTGCCTCACATAGCAGCCTGGGATACATCTCGTCTGGGCCTGGGGATTTATCCACTTTTAAGCCCACTAAAACCGCTAGTACCTCCTCCCGCTCAATACTAATTTGTTCAAGTATATCACAATCCCCCTGCCTGATTTCTATGCCTAAATCGTCCTTCTCCATAGTGAACACAGTTGCAAAATATTCATTTAAAACCTCACCCACATCTTCCGGCTCTACACACAGATTGCCACTTTGGTCCCTAATGGGCCCTACTCTTTCCCTGGTTATCCTCTTGCCCTTAATATACTTATAAAACATCTTGGGATTTTCCTTTATTTTGCCCGCCAGTGTTTTTTCATGCCCCCTCTTCGCTCTCCTAATTTATTTTTTAAGTACCCCCCCTGCACTTTCTTTACTCCTCTAGGGCTTCCACGGTTTTAGTCCTTTGTATCTGCCAAAAGCCTCCCTTTTTTTCCTAATCCATTCTTGTATATCCCTTGACATCCAGGGTTCCCTGTACTTGTTGGTCCCTCCCTTGACCTTTACAGGAACATGTTGGCGTTGTACTCTCTCTATTTCCTTCCTGAAAGACTCCCACTGCTATGATGTGGATTTCCCTACAAGTAGCTGATCCCAGTCCACTTTGGCCAGATCCTGCCTTATCATATTAAAATCGGCCTTCCCCCAATTTAGAACCTTTATTTCCAGTCCATCTTTGTCCTTTTCCATGACTACCTTAAATCTCACCGAATTATGGTCACGGTCACCAAAATGCTCTCCTACTGACACTTCTACCACTTGCCCGGCTACATTCCCTAGAAATAGGTCCAGTACCGCCCCCTCTCTTGTAGGACTTTCTACATGCTGGCTCAAAAAGCTCTCCTGGGTGCACGTTAAGAATTCCGCAGCCTCTAAGCCATTCACACTCTGAGTATCCCAGTTAATATTGGGGAAGTTGAAATGTCCCACTATTATCACCCTATTATTTCTACACTTCTCTGAGATTTGCCTAAATATCTGTTCCTCTATCTCCCCTGACTCTTTGGGGGCCTTTAGTACACTCCTAGCAAAGTGCTTGCCCCCTTTTTGTTTTTACGTTCTACCCATATGACCTCATTAGAGGAACCTGCAAAGATATCATCCCTCCTTACAGCAGTAATTGACTCCTTGATTAATATTGCAACACCGCCTCCTCTTTTACACCCCCCTCTGTCTTGCCTGAAGATTCTATACCCTGGAATATTGAGCTGCCAGTCCTGCCCCTCCCTCAACCATGTCTCTGTGATAGCAACAATATCATACTCCCATGTGTTCATCAACACCTTCAATTCATCTGCCTTACTCACAAAACTCCTTGCATTAAAATAAATGCCATCCAGCCTTGCCATACTCCCTTGTGCCGTTACATATTTGCTCTGCCTTCCAGGCTGACTTGTTTTTTCCTCTATATTTGGCTGTGCATCACCCCCTGCTATAGCTCCACTCCATAGCCCATCCTCCAGCCAAGTTAGTTTCAACCACCCCCCAACCCCCCCAACAGTACTAGCAAACCTCCCCGGAAGGATGTTGGTCCCGTTCCGGTTCAGGTGCAATCCATCCGACTTGTACAGGTCCCACCTTCCCCAGAAGCAGACCCAGTGATCCAGGAAACTAAAGCCCTCCCTCCTGCACCAAATCTTTAGCCACGCATTCATCTGCTGTATCCTCCTATTCCTATACTCACTAGCACGTGGCACCGGGAGTAATCCAGAGATTACAACCTTTGAGGTCCTGCTTTGTAATCTGCTACCTAGCTCCCTAAATTCTTGTTGCAGGACCTCATCCCTCTTTCTACCCATGTTGTTGGTCCCAATGTGAACCACGACCTCTGACTGTTCACCCTCCCCCTTCAGAATGCCCTGCAGCTGTTCAGTGACATCCTTGACCCTGGCACCAGGGAGGCATCATACCATCCTGGAGTCAAGTCTGCGGCCACTGAAACATCTATCTGTTCCCCTTATGATAGAATCCCCTATCACTATTGCTCTCCCACTCTTTTTCCTCCCCTCCTTTGCTTCCTGCCTCTGAGCCAATTTTGGATCCAACTTGCCACTTTGCCCTGGATCCCAGGGCTTTTACTTTCGTGACCAGCCTGCCATGTGGGACCTTATCAAAAGCCTTGCTAAAATTATTATACACTACATCAAATGCACTACCCTCATCGACCCTCCTTGTTGCCTCCTCAAAAAATTCAATCAAGCTAGTCAGACACAACCTTCCCTTAACAAATCTATGCTGACTGTCCTTGATTAATCAGTGTCTTTCTAAACGAAGATTTATCCTGTCCCTCAGAACTTTTTCCAATAATTTTCCCACCACCAAGATTAGGTTGACTGGCCTGTAATTACTCGGTCGATCCCTTTCTCCCTTTTTATACAAAGGTACAATGTTAGCAGTCCTCCATCCTCCGGCACCACACCTATAGCCAGAGAGTATTGGAAAATGATGGTCAGAGCCTCTGCTATTTCCTCTTTTGCTTCTCTTAACAGCCTGGGATACATTTCATCCGGGCCTGGGGATTTATCCACTTTTAACGCTGCTAAACCCCTTAATACTTCCTCTCTCACTATGTTTATTTCATCTAATATTGCATACTCCTCCTCCCTGATTGCAATGTCTGCATCGCCCCTCTATTTTGTGAAAACAGATGCAAAGTATTCATTAAGAACCATACCCATGTCTTCTGCCTCCATGGTGTGCTTGTTCATCCCAAAAGCCATCTTCTCGGTCATTCAGGCGTTCATGGACGACCCTTGTAGAAGCAACATTGAGCGCCTCCCTCCCATGTTGGAGCTGCTCCTCCTCCTCCTCTGCTTCCTCCTCCTCTCCCTCTTCCTCCTCCTGAGGTGGTGCACCAATCCCTGGTGGCAATGGCTAGGTCCTCAGAATGGCCAGGTTGTGAAGCCTGCAGCACACAACACTGAAATGCGATACTTGCTTGGGAGAGTACTACAGGGCTCCTCCAGAGTGGTCAAGACACCGGAACCGTTGCTTCAAGACGCCGATCGTCTGGTCAATGAGGTTCCTGGTGCCAATGTGGCTCTCACTGTAGGCAAGCTCAGCAGGAGTGTTGGGGTTACGGAGCGATGTCATCAGCCAGCTGCAGGGTGGATAACCCTTGTCCCCGAGGAGCCATCCACGAGGTTGACACGGTGGTTGGAAGAGGTCTGGGACACCAGTCTGGCACAGGATTAAAGCATCATGGCTGCTGCCAGAATAGCGGGCATTGATGGCGAGGATGCGCTATCTGTGGTCACACACCAACTGGACATTCAGAGAGTGGAAGCCTTTGCGGTTGCAGAACACCTCTGCATTTTCATGAGGTGACCGCAATGCCACATGTGTGCAGTCAATGGCGCCCTGAACCATGGGGAAGCCCACTATCCTAGCGAAGCCACATGCGTGTTCACGCTGTTTGTCCTGGGTCATGGGGAAAGATATGTCCTCCCTTTTCCTTTTGTAGAGAGCATTTGTGACCTCCCGGATGCAGCAATGGACAGCGAACTGGGAGATATTCGCTATGTCCCCAGTTGAAGCCTGGAAGGAGCCGCTGGCATAGAAATTCAGAGCCACCATCACCTTCACTGCCACCAACAGAGGGGTCCTGGTCTGGAGCTGAGGCTGCAGATCTGGTTGCAGGAGGTGGCAGAGCTCAGTGACCACCTCCTTGCTGAAGCACAGCCTTCGGAAACACTGTTCCTCAGACAGATGGATATAGGAGAATTGCTCCTGGGAGGGTAAGGTCTCCTGTGCAGAGGCCTGGTGGCCCTCCTCCCTCTGGCCACGTTTGCCACTCTCTCTCTGCGCCTCTGCTGCCTCTGAAGGTGAAGCTGGAGGGTGACACCCCGAGTTAGTACAGCCCCCATTTCATCTTCTAAATGTGGTAAATATAAAGCTCAGAGAAATAGGAAACTGAAAAGTGTTGCCCAGGAACACAACTCCTTGTAGGACAGCATTAAATCTCTCCAGACATCTCTTTCTCTCTCAAACTGCGTATGCAGAATATTTTGCCGACGGAAGAAGCAGGAAGTGCGCGCCTTTAAATAGTGCCCCCCCGCTCCCAGCCGACTGCAAAACGTCCCTCTCTACCTGTCGTTCCTAGTGCCAGGCGCTAAGGCAGGGGGCGACAATCAATTTCCGGTCCGGGGCGCTACCGAGGTGTTGCACGCTTGGATGACGTCACGATCTCCGGGCGCAGGAGATTGTGGCGGTAATATTTAGCACCACTGCAAAGGGCGGCGCTAAAATCGCTGCGCATGGGCAGTAAGTTGTTAGCGCCCCCGGAGGTCCTAACGGGAGGTGCTAACCAACCCAATTTTTCCCCATTGCCTCTTCTCATTTTGCCTAACAAAATGTATAATTTGATTTTACTCTGCATTAAATTTCATCTGCCATGTGTTTGCCCATTTCCCCAGTCTATCCACATCCTCCTAAAGTCTGTTACTATCCTCTTCATTGTTTACTACTTTTCCGAGTTTTGTGTCATCTACAAACTTTGAAATTATGCCCTGTATATCCAATTCCAAGTTATTAATATATATATAAAATAAAAGCAGTGGTCCGAATACCGACCTGTGGGAAACACCACTGAACAGCTCCCTCCAGTGTGAAAAACAACCATTCACCACGACTCTGCTTTCTGTCCCATAGCCAATTTCATATCCATGTTGCCTCTGCCCTTTTAATCCCATGGGCTTCAATTTTGTTACAAATCTATTATGCGGTACTTTGTCAAATGGCTTTAGTGTTTACATCTCCTCCTTTGGCCCAGCATCCATTTTTCTTCTTAATGCTTCTGTGAAGCACCTTGGGATATTTTTCTATGTTAATGGTCCTAAATAAATGCAAGTTGTTATTTTTCTTGTATCTGCCTTTTCAGCCAGTAATCAAATTCAGCTCTTATCAGTTTTCTCCCCTATATTACTAAACGCATGGGCCTAGAAATTCAGTGGGCTGTGCCACCAGTTAGCGCCTAAAGAGGGCACTCAGTGGCTTTAGTTCCACTGGCCACGCCTCCCGCGATATTTAGCTGGGGCGCTAATGGCGGCGTTAGCCTGTTGCGCTGCGCCGCCACCGATGACGTCATCAGTGTGCGCAGCGCCCCGCTACCGCCCCGATCTCGATATTCGGTAGCGCCTGCCTCTGTAGCGCCATTCGCAAATCGCGCCCGGTTCACGGGGCCTACCTGTGGCGGCAGTGGCACAAATTAAGGTGGCGGTGTGGGGCGGCTGTTTTTTCGGTGGCTGCCTAACAGCACCTCCGTCCCCGGCCTCCTGATCTCCCCCCGCGGCAGTGCCGGCTGTTTTCCGAGAGCCCGGCACTTCTCCTCGGTGCCGGGCTCTTTGCCGGCACTCGCGATCTCCGATCGCGCTGGTGCAGGCCCCTCTCCCTTAAGAATGGGAGGAAGGCCTGCAGTGCCGCAGCGCGCTGTGCCGCAGCGTGTGGCGCTGCGGCACGTTGCGCTGCGATATTCAGTTTCAGCGCCCTAAAAGGGACGCTGAGCGCCTCGAGCCTTGCCCCGTGTCCCTCTTGGGGCGCTCAAGCTGAATTTCCGGCGGTCGCAACTGCTCCGATCGCTGCACTAATTCCAGCGCCCAGGCAAGCTTGGTGCCCAGTTTGCGGCTCCACCGAATTTCTCCCCCATTAACTCTTGACGAGATATTGTTCCATGGGTGCTTGTTGCTTACTAATTTCTCACCCAAGTCATTTATCATGTATGAGCCGAGCCAATATCAGCTAGCTATTCACAATGGGTGACAACAGAACCAAGCTTGGTTCTGACCTCACTGACATTCACACATCGCACCTCCCAACAGAAGTCACTGGATAGCAATCAATAATAAGAATTTGGCTGATTTTCACCTCTTTAGCCCTGGAAGGCTCAAGTCAATTGTGGTGTTGGCTGAAATCAACCAACTCGGCGCAGAATGGGAATTGGAGCGGAGGCTTTCTGAGCTATAAAGCTTAATGCTGCACTGAGTAGTGCTTATGCATTAAAATATACCACCCTTAATCATCACAATCTGTTTCTACCATATGCCTTTCTACCTTACAGATCACTATCATTGTGCCCCTGTTGCCTCTCTATGATCACAATTTTCCTTTCTCCCAACTGCTTCTGCTTCATTTCTTTGTATTAGTTTTTATTGCTGGGGCAACATCTCTCAGTAGAAAGCTTCCCCTTCTGCTCGTATGTTTTCTCTCTCTCTCTTTTTCCTGATCTGTTGCCTTAAATTTCTAGTTTCATCTCTTCTCTATCGACACCACCCAGATTGTTTTTTGAAGAACAGGTATGCCCAAACTCAGTGATCCAAACAGAATCATACAATGATTACAGCACAGAAGGAGGCCATTTGGCCAGTCGAGCCCATGCCGGCTCTCTGCAAGAGCAATTCAGTTAGTCCCACTTCCCCGCCCTTTCCCCGGTACTCCTTCTTATTGTCAATATTCCCTCATTCCTATTCTTGCTTTCTCCCTGAAACTAATGTTAACTTTGAAAAACTAAAGTGTATTAAAACACACTGCTGTGCCTGTCTGTCACCAAAATGTATTGCTAAGCATCTGCACAAAACATTTTTTTGATAAATATCCTGGTAACACAGCTTTTTCAATGTGCTGTTATTCAAAACCTTTGACTAACAGTAGTGGCAATTTCAACAAAAACAAAGACTGGGAAAAGCCAATCAGGCATCACATCTTCTAAGTAAAAACAGTATTTCTGATTAGGCACCTCACATAGCTAGCAAGCATCAGTGCACCCACCATCAACCTTGAATCTATAGCATATTGAAAGCTTCATCCTCACAATATCAAATCAACATTATTCTTCACAGATTTTCAGAAGGTTGCTGCAAGTTGTGACTTCCCATTCCAGTCACATCTTGTGTGAGGCAGTCTTCAATCACCACACTATACCAATTTACACCAACACCATCACTGCTGACATTCTCAAAGTGTTGTAACTTTATGTTCCAATCAGTTCTCTTCCTAAGCACATTGCCCATTAAATGTGTCAATGTTGGGGGACTGTCTATCATCTTTACTACAAAACAGCAGCATTCTCAAATCAGAATGTTTGCGTTGTGACCCTGCGTGAAGTGCCAGGGTGTGCCATAACCACAAAAATGAATGGTATAATATTAACATATTTACCGATAACATTTGGCACAGGGGGATGAGGAGGCAGATGATTCCAATACGACTACTACTACTAAATTCTAGTCTGTCAGCTTAGCAGTGATGAAGGGGCCGAATGAATTCACTCCATCATTGTCAGCTCAGGACTAGCCTGGCTGCTTCAGTCATCTCTACCACTTACTGTGTCAAGCCTTCTTCAGCTCCTTGTTTCACGTACCTCTGTGCAGGACCACAAAAGGTATTCTAGCTGTTTCCTTTCTTGAAATGTGCCCAAACCATCACAGGCCTCTTTCTTGGATCTTCTGTGGTTTCTTGCCCAAGCAGTATTCTTATATCATTCTTGATTCTTTGAACCCTGGGTATGCTCTGTATTCCTCTCAACCAACTCACCTCTGCTGTTAATATCTTTGCTTGTCAACTTTTCTCATGTTTCAACATTCAGGCCGACATAATATGGGAATACCATCGCTTCATAAACTCATACCTTAGTTTTTAAGCAAAATTTCATAGTTCAGTTGGATTCAGAGGTCTGGAATTCACCAAGTATTCAACCATTACCTCTTGGCTTTTCTCACTCGGTTTAGAATGACAATCAAGGCAAGTTCCCAGCGTGTGGCACTTGGATACATTATGGAGAGCTGGGTGAGTCATCAGGACTGCTAATAAAATCATTCTTCTGAATGCGGTCGTTTGTCATGCAGAGGTACTAGCTTTGGAACTCACCCCATGCATGTAATACGATTTCAATACAATATGTTGAAAGTATTTATTATTCCTCTTGCTTTCCCAATGAGAGCAGTCATTTTCTGACCACCTACCCCTCAAAAAAAAAGAAAAATCAGGCTATTTAAAAATCTAAGCAGTTATCGGTAATCTGAAGTCTCATTTTCACTGAATGCAAATTTTGGAATGGTTCAGGTCCAGTCCGAATTATGTTCTTAGTATGAAAAGTGTGAGATTTGGTTGGCAAGACCTGCTCAAAACGAATTAACCGTTAAGGCAAAGTTACTGCAGCTTACAGTTATAAATAATGGCCCAGATTTTCCAGGGCTTATGACCGTGTATGCACTAAGTGCCTCGCAAGTGCTGTGCATGCGCAAAAACCCGGAACTTGCGATCTGCATGCACAGGAAATGGACATTCGCTGGCGGAGAGTTGGTCTATTTGCCCAACTCTTGCCCAGCGAATGCCCACGAAACTCTTACGCCTGGTAAAAGCAGGCATAAGGCCTTCTTTTACCAGCGCAAGGGTGAAAATAAAAATTTAAATAACATTTTTTAAATCATTTTAACATTCAAAAACCTGTGCAATAAGTTTGTGTTATTTTTGGCCCCTTGAAAAATATTTAAATACATTTTTCAAAAAATTAAATTTTTGTTTGAAATGTTTAATTAAATTGTATTTTAATTAATTTTAAACGTGTAATGATTTTTTTAAATTTCAGTGCTTTAAAAAATGTATTTTTTGATGTGATTCCTGTTAAGCTTATGGGGATTTTGTACCTAAATGGATTCCCCCTAAGCATAATGGGAATCCTCTTTCTGATTGGTTGGGCCAGCCCACGTGATCCCAGGGACACTTGTGAACTGCATGTGCCCCTGGGATATGTAAGACCTCTATGCATGCGTACGAGTAGAGGCCCAGGAGCACACGTCTCCGTGGATCCAGGGCCATCAGCAAGGTGCGTAGATTTATTGCGGTTCGGAGGCATCCGCCCGCGAGAAGACCCTGAGGGAGCACCTCATGCATGCAGTGGATTAGGAGAAAAAGCAAGTTAGTTAGTACAAAGTGTAGACATGGTACTGTATTAAGAAATAGTTTTAGATAGGCTGGCTGAAATTTTTGGCAAATTTTTGGAAAAAGTTGTTCTGTGAAGTTAACAAAGTTTGTGCACGTAAAGTTGAGTTAATTCCTGTGTATGCTTTCAGCTTACGTAGTTTGGGATGAAAGCAGCGGAAATGACAGAAGTCTGACAGTGAGGGACTTTATCAGAGTGTGGAGAGAGAACAGGTAGGTGTTAAGTGACTTAATTTTGTGAGTGAACCTTTATTATTGAAAGCACTGGGCTAAAGGTGTGTCCTCTTTTCTCCAGCTCCTGGCTGTTGTGTGCAACATTCTCTCTTTCCTGAGCAACCTCCTCCTGATGGGGGAGTTAGGTTTTTCTACCACCTCTTCAATATTATTGCCTTGAGCTTCTGCACATAAACATAAGAAATAGGAGCAGGAGGAGGCCATTTGGCACCGCGAGCCTGCTCCGCCATTCAATAAGATCATGGCTGATCGTCTACCTCAACTCCACTTTCCTGCACTATCCCCATATCCCTTGATTCCCTTAATATCCAAAAATCTATCAATCTCTGTCTTGAATGTACTCAACGACTGAGCCTTCACAGCCCTCTGGGATAGAGAATTCCAAAGATTCACCACCCTCTGTGAAGAAATTTCTCCTCATCTCAGTCCTAGATGGCCGACCCTTTATTCTGAGACAGTGACCCCCTGGTTCTAGACTCCCCAGCCAGGAGAAACATCCTCCCTGCATCTACCCTGTCAAGCCCTGTAAGAATTTTGTATGTTTCAATGGAATCACCTCTCATTCATCTAAACTCTAGAGAATATAGGCCTCGTCTACTCAATCTCTCCTCATAGGACAATCCCCCCATCCCAGGAATGAGTCTAGTGAACCTTTGTTGCACTCCCTCTATGGCAAGTATATCCTTCCTTAGGTAAGGAGACCAAAATTCACCAGGGCCCTATATAACTACAATAAGGCATCTTGGGGGAAAAACTGAGTTGCGCCCCCTTTGGGGCACTAAATTCACCGGCCCGGAAAAATTAGCGCCCCCGCGACCGAAATTCTACTGGACGCGCCCTGCTTGAGGCGCTGTGAGGGAATATCGTGGCGCTATTTTCAGAACCTCTCTGGCCACAGGGGAGGTGCCAGATGGCTGGAGGACAGCTAACATAGTACCATTATTCAAGAAGGGTAGTAGGGATAAACCAGGGAATTACAGGCCAGTAAACCTAACATCAGTGGTAGGGAAATTATTGGAAAAAATTCTGAGGGACAGAATTAGTCTCCACTTGGAGAGGCAAGGATTAATCAAGGATAGTCAGCATGGTTTTGTCAGGGGGAGATCATGTCTAAACAATTTGATTGAATTTTTTGAGGGGGTGACTGGGTGTGTGGATGAGGGTAGTGCAGTTTGTAGTGTATGTACTTTGCAGAAGGAACTATATTCTGCAGCCCCTGTATACTGCAGTACCAGTAGTGACCACCCCTGTATATAAGCCTGTGTAGTAACTTTTGCATAGTAGTTCCAGGTTGTCTCCACTCAGTAAAGACCTGTTATAACCAACTCCTGCAGTCCGTGTCTCAATTATACACGGACATAATACTGGCGACGAGCAGATCCGAACTTACCTACAGTCTGCACCGCCTCATGGGGATCCATCCCTGAAGCGAAGTTATCAGAGGTCGAGGCCAGAAGGAAGAAAAATAAATAAATAAATAAACGAACAGAAGAAACGGGCATCGACCGTGGGCATCCGTCTCTGATTCATCGGAGTTGAAGATTTGCAGGAGAGGCTGTCGAGAGCGGGGCTTGGTTATCCTGTCAATGGTGTGTCAGCTAATCAGGCTGGTGGCAGGTAGTACACTGATCCTTCCTGGGCTGTGGCGGTCTAGAGCTCGATCGGGTGGCTTTTCAACGGGGCTGAGCAGCGTTGTCGGGAAGAGGAGAGAGAGAGAGGGTGGAGCACACAGAGCGCGGCCGGTGCTACGGAGCCGGGCAGCGTACAGACCCGAGAAGAGGGAGGGAAGTGTCCCGCAGGATTGCTCCGATGACGGGGAAATAATAAAAATTAGAAGCGCAGAAAGCTGCGAGGAGCTGCAGTTTGCCACAGGAACCGCAGAGAGCGGCGTTAGCAGCAGTGCTGGGGGGGGAAGTGCGCGAAGACCATAGGGCGTCACCATCAAGGCATAAAATGCCAGCAACAGCGCTAGCAGCAGCGGAGAAGACAGAAAGCGCGGGAGGCGCCATCTTAATCCAGCGGGGAAGAAGGCAAAGCGCAGGAGGCGCCATTTGTTAAATCGGGGAAGAAGGCAAAGTGCGGGAGGCGCCATCTTAGATTTCCAAGATGCCGAAGACTGGCAATATCACTGCCTTCGATAATGCAATAGAAGACTGGACCACGTATGTGGAAAGAGTCGAGGTATATTGTGAGGCAAACGAAGTAGCCGATGAGAAAAAGGCATCGGTACTACTAAACTTAATGGGCGCAAGAACGTACGGCCTATTGCGGAACCTGATTACTCCAGCCAAACTGAAGGCGAAGAGTTTTAACGAAATTGTTGATATCCTACAGGAACACCTAAATCCTACACCGCTGCTGAGAGCAGAAAGATTTAAATTCCACAGGAGAAATCAGCATAAAGATGAGAGCAATGCTGATTACCTTACGGAACTACGCAAGCTATCAAAGCACTGCCAGTTCGGAGCAGGACTGGCAGATACCCTACGGGACAAATTTGTCTGTGGACTCCTGAGTGAAGGAACCCAGAAGAGGTTACTCTCAGAGAAAGAGCTGACACTAGGTAAGGCTTTCAGCATGGCAGTATCGTACAAAGCAGCAGCAAGGGGAGCTGCGGATATACAGCAAAAGCCACAGGAATACGGCACCCATGAAATGACATGGGGATTTGAAAAATGTTATCGCTGCGGCAGAACAACCCATGACCAGAAGGACTGCTGGTCCAAGGACAAAATATGCAGGCAATGCGGAAAGATGGGACACATTGCACGAGTTTGCAGGTCTGGGAAGAAGACTAACGACAACAAAAAGGCTACTAAGGAACAGTACAGGAAAGTACAAAAGATGACGGACAGTAGTTCCGAAGACCAGATGAGCGATAGTGAATCCGGGAACAAGAGACTAAGCTGTCTCAAACTTCACAACATAATCGCAAAAGAGGATCACCGAACCATTTGGGTCACCCTCATGATAGCAGGGTCCCAAGTCAAAATGGAATTGGATACAGGATCAGCTCTGACCGTCATGAATCGACGAGACTACAAGCGGCTATAGGGCAGCACGGTGGCATAGTGGTTAGCACTGTTGCCTCACAGCGCCAGGGACCCGGGTTCAAATCCGGCCTCGGGTGACTGTCTGTGTGGAGTTTGCACATTCTCCCCGTGTTTGCGTGGGTTTCCTCCTGGTGCTCCGGTTTCCTCCCACAGTCCAAAGATGTGCGGGTTAGGTTGATTGGTCATGATAAAAATTGGCCCTAAGTGTTAGGGGGGATTAAATACGTGGGGTTACGGGGTTACTGGGATAGGGCTTGGGTGGGATGGCTGTCGGTGTAGGGACCGGGTGCTAGGGTTTGGATGATCAGCCATGATCTCGTTGAATGGCGGAGCAGGCTCGAAGGGCCGAATGGCCTACTCCTGCTCCTATCTTCTATGTTTCTATGTTTATTCTCACACATACCCTTGAAAGAGACATCCATTGTCTTGAAGACGTATACGGGGCAAAAAGTATACCCCAGAGGAAGAATAAGGGTGCCTGTCGAATACAATGGCAAGGAAATACAGAAATTGTATCTGTACATACTGCAAGATGGTGGACTACCATTATTGGGACGTGAATGGATCAGAAAGATAAGTTTAGACTGGCACTCCATTCAGGCACTGACGGTGGCTGGTAAAAAGGATGACGACGTCACTCCTGGACGATTGTCAACAATCTTAGCTAACGCCAAAGAGGTATTTCAACAAGAACTGGGAACTCTTAAAGGCCTAACCGCCTCGATAAAAATAGAAGAGAATGCAATTCCCAAGTTTTTCAAAGCAAGACCGGTACCATATGCAATTCGCCCAGCCGTCGAGGCAGAGCTGGAGAATCTGGAGAATGCAGGCGTGTTATCTAAGGTAGACTGGAGCGAGTGGGCGACACCCATCGCTCCTGTCATGAAGAAAACGTTAAACAATAAGTCTGAGGAGCCAAGGAAGGTTCGCATCTGTGGGGACTTCAAGGTGATGGTGAACCCAGTCCTTCACACAGTACAATATCCTCTTCCGAGGATAGAATATATTTTCGCCTCACTATCTGGAGGGAAGCGTTTTACAAAAATTGACCTAGCACAAGCATATTTGCAGATGGAGGTTGAAGAATCCTCTAGGATGTATCTCACGATAAACACTCACAAAGGTCTTTACCAGTATAATCGACTGGTATTCGGAGCAGCATCAGCTCCGGCGATATGGCAAAGAGCGATGGAACAAGTCCTGCAAGGGATTCCGGGGACTCAGTGTTACTTGGACGACATCCTAATGACATGTGAAGATGACAGTGAACACCTTGCCAACCTAGAGCAGGTGCTCACTAGACTAAGAGAACATGGGCTACGAGCCAATCACCCCAAGTGCGAGTTTTTTAAGAAACAGATATCGTATTGTGGTCACGTGATTGATGAAGAGGGGTTACATAAGTCCCCTGACAAAATTGAAGCGGTAGTTAAGGCTCCAGCGCCTGAAAATGTGTCACAACTGAGGTCATTCCTCGGATTGGTGAATTACTACCATAAGTTTTTGCCGAATTTGTCAACAATTCTGCACCCACTGAACGCCCTACTACAAACTGGAGTAGCATGGAAATGGAGCAATGAATGTAAGCGGGCCTTTCAGAAGAGTAAGGACCTAATCACTTCAAGAGAAGTATTGGCTCACTACAACCCATCACTACCGATAAGACTGGCGTGTGATGCGTCTCCCTACGGCATTGGAGCGGTACTGTCACATAAATTCCTTGATGGTTCAGAGAGGCCGATAGCTTTTGCGTCACGCTCGTTAACTTCAGCCGAGCGTAACTACGCCCAGATTGACAGAGAGGCCCTCAGCCTGGTATGGGGGGTGAAAAAGTTCAATCACTACCTGCACGGTCAGAAATTTACTCTACTAACTGATCATCAACCTCTTGTCTCCATTTTCAACCCTCAGAAGGGCGTACCGATAATGACAGCACAACAGCTACAGAGGTGGTCCCTTTTCCTAGGGGCACACCAATATGACATCGAGTACAAAGGAACTAAACAGCATGGGAATGCTGATGGATTGTCGCACCTACCGTTGCCGACGGTGGAAGAAGCACCTGCAGTGGATCCAGTGGAGATATTCCACTCGACCATAGTCGAATGTCTCCCTGTGACGAATGCAAACATAGAAAAGGAAACACGAAATGACCCGACACTCTCCTGGGTCTATGATTTAACGGTGAAGGGATGGCCAGCACATGGCGAACCACTGCTGCCAGCATTCTCGCCAAGAAGAGAACAGCTGTCGGTGTGCAGAGGAACCTTGATGTGTGGATCCAGAGTAGTAATTCCACCCAAATTGAAGGATAGACTGCTCAATGAGCTTCTTGAGGGTCATCTGGGAGGGGTAAAAATGAAGAACTTAGCCAGAGCGTTTGTGTGGTGGCCGGGAATCGATAGAGAAATCGAAGAGATGACCAAGAGCTGTACAGGATGCCAGAAGGTCCAAAACGCCCCACCACAAGCTCCTCTACATCCATGGGAGTGGCCCTCATCTCCATGGCAAAGGGTGCACATTGATTTTGCTGGTCCATTTCTGGACTCGATGTTTTTAATTGCAGTGGATGCACATTCAAAGTGGCCAGAGGTAATAAAAATGTCCTCAACCACCACAGAAAAAACTATCACAGTCTTATGAACCATATTCACCAGAAATGGGCTGCCTGAACAGATTTGCTCCGACAATGGACCACAGTTTGTGTCTGAAGAGTTCCGGAGGTTCTTAAAGAACAATGGTGTTAAGCATTACACATCCGCCCCATATCATCCAGCCACCAATGGATTGGCTGAGAGGTTCGTTCAAACATTCAAGAAGGCTATCAAGGCAATGTGTAATGAAGACATACCCCTACAACACAAGGTGGATAACTTCTTGTTTGCCTACCGGAATGCGACACATGCGGTTACCAACCAAACTCCAGCCATGATGTTCTTCAATCGAAGACTACGATGCCGCTTGGATTTGGTTAAGCCAAACATCAGAAGAGATGTGGAGAACAGGCAGTTTCAGAATATGAATGAAAGGCCGACCAGGAGTTTTAAGATAGGTCAACCAGTTTTGACCCGGGACTACCGCACAGAGAAATGGCAGCCAGGAACGATCTGTACACGGCAAGGACCTCTAATGTATACCGTGGACGTTGGAGAGAGCATTGTGAGATGCCATGCTGACCAGATTCTGGAGTCACTGGAAAACGTCAATTCCACACCACGATCCGATACACCTGGTGATGAAACCGAAGTACCAATTGCATCTACCTCAGAATCAGTGACATTGGAAGCAGACGAACCAAACAACGACGTTGATCTCGAATCAACTTTGCCAGAAGAACCTGATACCCCAAAGAGGCGTTATCCAGACAGAATCAGGAAGCCTCCTCAAAGACTGAACTTATAATTGCTTAACTTCAACTAATGTATCTAGCAACTGCAATTGTAAATATGTTATTTAATTATTAATTGAATGTTATGTACTGTTTAGCTAAAAGGGGAGGATTTGTAGTGTATGTACTTTGCAGAAGGAACTATATTCTGCAGCCCCTGTATACTGCAGTACCAGTAGTGACCACCCCTGTATATAAGCCTGTGTAGTAACTTTTGCACAGTAGTTCCAGGTTGTCTCCACTAAGTAAAGACCTGTTATAACCAACTCCTGCAGTCCGTGTCTCAATTACACACGGACATAATAGTCTCCACTCAGTAAAGACCTGTTATAACCAACTCCTGCAGTCCATGTCTCAATTATACACGGACATAATACAGTTGATGTAGTCTACATGGACTTCAGTAAGGCTTTTGACAAAGCCCCGCATGGGAGACTGGTCAAGAAGGTAAGAGCCCATGGGTTCCAGGGCAATTTGGCACATTCGATCCAAAATTGGCATAGTGGTAGGGGGCAGAGGGTGATGGTCGAAGGTTGTTTTTGTGACTGGAAGCCTGTGTCCAGTGGTGTACCGCAGGGATCAGTGCTGGGTCCTTTGCTGTTTGTAGTGTTTATTAATGATTTAGATATGAATGTAGGAGGTATGAACAGTAAGTTCGCAGATGACACAAAAAGTGGTGGAGTGGTAAATAGCGAGGAAGGAAGCCTCAGGCTACAGGACGATATAGACGGGTTGGTCAGAGGGGCAGAACAGTGGCAAATGGAATTTAACCCTGAAAAGTGTGAGGTGATGCATTTTGGGAGGACTAACAAGGCAAGGGAATACACATGAATGGTAGGACCCTAGGAAGGACAGAGGATCAGAAGGACCTTGGTGTGCATGTACATAGATCCCTGAAGACAGCAGGACAGGTAGATAAGGTGGTTAAAAAGGCATATGGGATACTTGCCTTCATTAGCCAAGGCATAGAATATAAGAGCAGGGAGGTTAGGATGGAGCTATACAAAATGCTAGTTAGGCCACAGCTGGAATACGCTGTGCAGTTCTGGTCACCACACTATAGAAAGGATGTGATTGCATTGGCGAGGGTACAGAGGAGATTCACCAGGATGTTACCTGGGCTGGAGCGCTTCAGCTATGAAGAGAGACTAGACAGGCTGGGGTTGTTTTCCTTAGAGCAGAGAAGGTTAACAGGGGACCTGATTGAGGTGTACAAAATTATGAGGGGCATAGACAGGGCAGATAGAAAGGAACTTTTCCCCTTAGTGGAGGGGTCACTAGCCAGGGGACATAGTTTCAAGGTAAGGGGCAGGAGGTTTAGTGGGGATTTGAGGAAACACTTTTTCACCCAGAGGCTGGTTGGAATCTGGAACTCACTGCCTGAAAGGGTGGTAGAGACAGGAACCCTCACAACATTCAAGAAGCATTTAGATGAGCACTTGAAACTCCATAGCTTACAAGGCTACAGACCAAGTGCTGGAAAATGAGATTAGAATAGATAGGGCTTGATGGCCGGCGCGGACACAATGGGCCGAATGGCCTCTTTCAGTGCTGTATAACTCTATGACACTATGGGCTGGATTTTCATTGAGGAGTCGGGTTGGAGGCTGGACTACAACTTTCGGGGTTGCAGTCCCGCCTCCATCGAGATGCGGCCAATCCACGCGATTTTAACTTGATTGACCTTGTTGAGCCCGCCCAGCGGGCTCAGCAGGCCAATTAAGGGCCACCCGGTAACAGGTGACGTCACAGACTGAAATTTCATCTGTCAAGAGATTTTGACAGATTGAATATCAGCTTTTCACAGCTGTTTGATGCTGTCAAACACTGACAGTCTTACTTCTAACCTGAGTCCTTCTCCACAGACTCAGTTAGAAATCTCTCCTGCACAGAAAGCTGCAGGCTGTCACTTTTGACACTTCGCAGCCATTCTGCTTTCTGTGCCGGTGAGATGATGGACTCCCAGGGCCTAAAGGAAGGAAGGCTGTAAAGGTAAGAAAAGGTAATTTACACTTCTTTAATCACTTTAGACACACCAAACACACTTACCATTGCACTCATGCACACATCACTCACCTGAACATCGACATCTCGACCCGTGGTTTGGAGCCATCGGGAATCGCACACTTCAACCTTCAAAATAGGGATTAGGCTAAAAACTGCCCGTTAACTACCTGTTAACAGGCAGTTAACTGGCACTAATCCCTTCCTGCCTTGGGTAGGCGGGTCCCAGTGCGGGGCGGGTACCCTCCTCCTTTGAAACTGGCATGGAGGCGGGTTGGGGGCGGGATGGTGTCGGGACCCCCAATTTCGGGATTTTAACCCCCCGCACGCCTCCAATCCCGACTCCGCAGCACGATGAAAATCCTGCCCTATGACTCTACTTGCCACGGTGCCACATGCTGAGACACATCGCGCCGCGGTACTGCATGCCTTCCTCCCCTTCTTAAAGGGGAGGGGCCTTGCACAGCGCGACCCGTGGTCCAGCCGGGCCACCAGGGATCGGAGTGCTGGCAAAAGAGCTCGGCACTCAAGAGGGGTGCCGGGCTCACAGAGCGCAGCTGGCACACCGCGGGGGGCGGCTGCTCATGAGGCTGGGGACGGCAACGGGGGGCAGGTGGCCAGCAACAAAAATGGCTACCCAGCACCTCGCCTTTAATTAGCGCTGCCCTGGCCGCAGGTAGATCCCACTGACCCCTTCAGACATAGCGTCCGGCGGTAAGTCAGGGGGCACTACCAAAAATCGTGGCCGAGGTACTGCGCACGGCGATGACATGATCGCCGGCAGCGCAGTGCCGCAGGGCACTAACGGTTACCGCTGCCGCTAACCTCCCGCTAAATTTCGCAGGAGGCGTTGGTTGCGCCGCACCCGGGCTCTAGTTGCTTTGCAAAGCAACCAAATTTTTCCCCCCTTTACTCTTATACTCAAATCCTCTTGGAATAAAGGTTGACATAGCATTTGCTTTCTTAATTGCTTGCTGTACCTGCATGTTAACTTTCAGTGATTCGTGTACAAGAACACCCAGGTCCCTCTGAACACCAACATTTCCCAAACTCTCACCATTTAAAAAATACTTTGCTTTTCTATTGTTTCTACCAAAGTGGATAACTTCACATTTCTCCACATTATATTCCATTTGCCATGATCTTGCCCACTCACTTAGCCTGTCGATCGCCCCTTGAAGCCTCTTTGCATCCTCCTCACAACTTACATTCCCACCTAGCTTTGTATCATCAGCAAACTTGGATATAGCATTTGGTCCCCTCATCCAAATCATTGATGTAGATTGTGAATAGCTGTGGCCCACACACTGATCCTTGCAGTACTCCACCAGTTACAGCCTGCGAACCTGAAAATGACCCGTTTATTCCTCCTCTCTATTTTCTGTCCATTAACCAATCCTCAATCCATGCTAGTATATTACCCCAATCCCATGAGCCCTAATTTTGTTTAATAATCTCTTGTGTGGCACCTTATCGAATGCTTTCTGAAAATCCAAATATACTATATCCACTGGTTCCCCCTTATCTATTCTGCTAGTTATAACCTCAAAAAACTCTTCACAGATTTGTCAAACATGATTTCCCTTTCATAAATCCATGTTGACTCTGCCCAATCCTATTATTGTTTACTAAGTTTCCTGTTACCACGTCTTTAATAATAGATTGTAGCATATTCCCTACTACTAATGCCAGGCTAACTACAAGTCTGTCGTTCCCTGTTTTCTCTCTCCCTCCTTTCTTAAATAATGGGGTTACATTTGCTACCTGCCAATCCACGGGAACCATTCTAGAATCACTGGAATTTTGGAAGATAACAACCAATGCATCCATTATCTCTATAGCCACCTCTTTTAAAACCCAAGGATGTAGGCCTTCAAGTCCAGGGGATTTATTGGCTTTCAGTCCCATTTCTCAAGTACTTTTTAAAAATAAAACTAATTCCTTTCAGTTTCACATTCTCACTAGACCCTTGGTTCTTCACTATTTCCGGAAGTCTTTTGCGTCTTCTTCCATGAAGGCAGACACAAAGGGCAGGATTTTCATTGGGCCGTGGAGGCGGGATTGGAGGCGTGTGGGGGGTTAAAATCCCAAAATCGGGGAGCACGAACCCATCCCACCCCAACCCGTCTCCATGCCAGTTTCAAAGGAGGCGGGTACCCGACACGTACTGGGACCCGCCTCCCCGAGGCGGGAAGGGGTTTAGTGCCAATTAACTGCCTGTTAATAGGTAGTTAACAGGCAGTTTTTAGCCTAATCCCTATTTTCATATTTGAAGTGTGGAAATCCCGATGGCTCCAAACCACGCCAAGTTAGTGAGGCGGGCCGTCGGGCTGAAGGCCTTGGAGGGTTCGAGATGTCCAGTGTTCAGGTGAGTGATGGGTGCATGAGTGAAGAAGTAAGTGTGTTTGGTGTGTTTAAAGTGTTTAAAGAAGTTTTACTTACCTTTACAGCCTTCCTTCCTTCAGGTCTCGGGGGTCCCTCATCTCACCGGCACAGAAAGCAGAATGGCCACGATCTGTCAAAAATTGCAGCATTCAGCTTTCTGTTCCGGAGAGATCTCTAAATCATCCTGAGAGGAAGGAATTAACTTAGAGTACAGATTGTCAGTGTTTGACAGCTTCAAACAGCTGTCAAACACTGATATTTCATCTGTCAAAAGGTCTTGACAGATGAAATATCAATCTGAGACCTCACCTGTTGCCGGGTGGCCCTTAATTGGCCTGCTGAGCCCATTGGGTGGGCTCAACAAGGTCAATCAAGTCAAAATCGCGTGGGTTGGCTACAACTCGATGGAGGCGAGACTACAACCCCAAAAGTTGTAGTCCCACCTCCTACCCGCCTCCTCAATGAAAATCCAGCCCACAGTATTTGTTTAATTAATCTGCCACTTCCTTATTCCCCATTATAATTTTTCTTGTCTCAGTCTGTAAGGGACCCACATTTACTTTTGCTCACTTTTCCTTTTTACATACCTAAATAAGCTTTTACAGTCTGTTTTTATGTCTCTCACTAGTTTACTGTTATATTCTATTTTCCCTTTCTTTATCAATTTCTTGGTCCTCCTTTGCTGAATTCTAAAATCCCCCCAATCCTCAGGCTTACTACTCTTTTTGTCAACATTATAAGCCTCTTCCTTTAATCTAATACTATCTTTAACTTCTCTTGTTAGCCATGGTTGGACCATTTTTCCTGTGGTATTTTTATTCCTTAAGGGAATGTATATTCATTGCAAATCATGAATTATTTCTTTAAATGTTTGCCATTGCTTTTCTACTGTCATATCTTTTAATCTAGTTTCCCAACCTACCTTAGCCAACTCACCTCTAATACCTATGTAGTTTATTTTGTTTAGCTGTATGATTCTAGTTTCATATTTAACTAAATCACTCTCAAACTCAAGAAAAATTCTATCATATTATGATCACTGCTCACCAGAGGCTCCTTTACTATAAGGTTATTAATTAACCCTGTCTCATTGCACAGTACTAGATCTAAAATAGCCAATTCCCTCGTAGGTTCCTTGGACATACTGATCTAGAAAACTATCTTGATTGCATTCCATGAACTCTCTCTCTACACTATTTCTGCAAATTTGGTTTGCCCAGTCGATATGAAAGTAAAAATTCCCCATGATTACGCTATTACCCTTGTTACATGCATCTCTAATTTCTTGATTTATACTCTGCCTGACACGACAACCACTGTTAGGGGGCCTATAGACTACTCCCGCTCATGTTTCCTGCCCCTTGTAATTTCTTAGCTCCACCCAAACTGATTCTACATTTTGTTTTTCCAAGCCAAGATCCTTTCTCTCTACTGTCTTTATTCCCTCCTTTATTATCAGGGTTACCCCTCCTCCTTTCCCATTCTGCCTTTCTCTTCTAAAAGTCAAATATCCTGGAATATTTAGTTCCCAACCTTGGTCACTCTGCAACCACATCTCTGTAATGGTTATTAAATCAAGCCCATTTATTTCTATCTGCTCTATTAATTCATCTATTTTGTTGCGAATGCTTCTTGCATTCAGATATAGTACCTGTTACATCATTATATTATCACATCGTTAAATGGAACTACTTGTTACATTGTTATATGGAACTACTTTGGTTAGTGCATTTATGCTGCTATGTGGCACACTGTGTCAGGCAGTGCACAGTGCAAGGTCGGACATCGTGTATCACTCTGCACCTTGCGGCAGCAACATCATGAAAGCACTGAGTAAAAGCTGCAAACTAAAAATGAGTTAAAAGTGTCTGTGTTACATAGTAATAAGAGCACAAGGGGTCACAACATGGTGGCAGCGGTATAAGTTGAGTACAACTTGTGCCATACGAACTATGAATAAGGCGAAAAGTGAATATATGAGCTGATCGTGACTGCCGGTGTCTGCGTGATTGAGCGTGAATCGGACGGGCAACTAAGATGGCGGCTGCCGCGGCACTGACTGCACAAATGCAACCCCTCATGAACTGGGAAGCTGACGATATGGTAGAGGCATTCCGCAAATTCAAACAGAAATGTGACCTTACATTCAAAAGCTTCCTGAAGGGTACTGCCGACGAGGAAAAGGTTAGTTACATTCTGTTGTGGACAGGAGAAAAAGGTCTAGATTTGTATAATAGCTGGAGTTTGACTGAAGAGGAAAAGGAAAACCCTGCGACAATCTTTAAGAAATTCAGCAACCATCTAGAGCCTAAATCCAATCACCGTATACACAGATACAAATTCCAGAGTCTAAGACAGGAACTTGGTGAAACGGTTGACAATTTCTTAACAAGGCTGAGAAATGAAGCCAGCAAGTGTGCATTTAAGGAAATGGAGGAAAGGCTTGTGGACCAGCTGATATGGGGGTCAGCGCATGCAGAGGTACAAAAAGCCCTGATAGGGAAAGAAAAGCTCGAAATAACAGAGGCTATAGATACTGCGAGAGCTCATGAAGCCATGAAGCAGCAAATGAAAATGTTGATTTCTCAAACGGCTGACATGCGGACGGCTTCTGAGACGGACAACAGAGTGGATACAGTGAGAGAAAAGTACAACACACAAAGATATGCACATGACAATGGGAGAAACATGTGCAGAAACTGTGGAAGACCGCACGATTATACAGACAGGAGGAAATGTCCAGCACATGGAACAAGCTGCAATGCATGTGGCAAACTAAACCATTGGGAAAAGAGGTGTAGAACGAAGAAAGAAGGAACATATATCAAAAACAAAGGCAGACAGCAGAACCAGAGAAAGAAACACAATATCCATGCCATGGATGAGCAGGATGATGATGATTATGGTCATGACAATACACTAAACATCGAAACCATAAAGGTACAGCTTCACGAGATGTCCAGAGCGGAAAATACTCCGAGGAGAGAATTGCACACCATCATCCAAATCGAAAAGAGGATCAAAGGTCAGCCCACAACCATCAACTTAAAGTTGAAGCTGGACACAGGGGCTCAGAGCAACATTCTCCCATTGAGACTGTACCAGCAGATCTTTCCTGAAAACTTGAGAAAAGATGGCTACCCGAAAAATGGTTGTTTAAAGGCAAGTAATGTCACGCTGACAGCATACGGGGGGAGTGAGATTAAACAACTTGGTATAACCTTTGTCAAAGGGACACATAAAAGAAAGAACATCAACTGCCTGTTCTATGTCACCGACACTGAGGGGCCAGCGATCCTGGGATTAAACAGCTGTGAGAAGTTGAGATTGATCTCAGTGAATCACGAGCTGATGAAAACATCACTGAGGATAGACAGCAACACCCCGCTGGAAAATCGCCCATAAATCAAGAGTAAAAAAGATTTGATAGACATGTATCCGGAATGTTTCGATGATACAGTGGGATGTTTTGGAGATTTCCAATACCACATCACCATTGATCTAGAGGTAAAGCCCATTATCCATGCTCGATGAAAAGTACCCATCGAGCTGAAGACAAAGCTTGAAAGAAGCTAAAGGAGATTGTTCTGGACCCTCTGGTAGCAGCTATCGTATTGCAGTGACATTCTGGACATTTTTACATGCAGTAGCACCCTCTGGTGGGGGTTATTGTGTTAGCAGTGTGTTTGTATGAAACAGAGGTCATTTGACCTTTGTTCCTTTCTTCCTGTGTGAGGTAATTTGACCTTTGTTCCTTTCTTCCTGTGTGGTGTCATTTGACCTTTGTTCCTTTCTTCCTGTGAGAGGTCATTTGACCTTCATACCTTTCTTCCTGTGAGAGGTCATTTGACCTTCGTACCTTTCTTCCTGTGAGAGGTCATTTGACCTTCATACCTTTCTTCCTGTGAGAGGTCATTTGACCGTCGTACCTTTCTTCCTGTGTAACCCAGGAAGTAGAATCCCAGGAAGTAGAATTCCAGGAAGAACTTGGCAGTAATGGAGGATTCCATAAGGGTTTCACAATCCAGTGTAATCTGATTTCATATGTTAGGCCAAGCACAATATCTGTGAGTATCTTTGTTTCTTAGCATAATAAGAGTAGTATTTTGATAACACTATGTTTATAAAAGGTCAATATTTGATAGTTACAGAAGTGAGTCCAAATGTTCGTTAGTTATACAATTAGTCTATTCTACTGTTGTAAATATGTTTATATCTTATGTAATATCGAATGTATAGTACTCAGTTTATGTACAAAACATACTTTGTCTTTGTTTACAGTTTCACAAATTTGTTCAAGTAAAGGCTTCAAACAGCAAACGGCTTGACGAAGAATTATTTTGAATAAGTGTTTAACTTGCTGGATAACTAGATAGGAGCACGTCTAGCGCGGCTAGTACAGTGAAAAGATATCAGTGAAAAGATATCAGTGAAAAGATATCAGTGAAAAGATAGCAATATGGCTAGCTGCAAAGAGCGGAGCAGGAGGAACCCAGTGTAATCCTTAACCTCGTAGAGCACATCTACCTCACATCAACATGTCAGAAGATAATAACGAAAATGCTTTGCAGCAAGTAGAAGACCTTAAACAGGCAGATGAAACTGTAGAAGGTGACAATCGGTCTATAAGCTCCGGTTACGTCAGATCGCAAGCTGGTTCACGGTCATCAGGTGGTTCTAGAATAAGTGTGACTATCGCCAGAGCACGAGCTAAGCTAGTGGCAGCTCAAGCCAGAGCTGTGCATGCAAACAGTGAAATAGAAATAATAGTAAGACAGGCCCGTCTCCAAGCTGAACCCCAAGCAGAACAGGCCCGACTCCAAGCAGAACAGGCCCGATTCCAAGCAGAACAGACCCGATTCCAAGCAGAGCAGGCCCGATTCCAAGCAGAACAGACCCGACTCCAAGCAGAACAGGCCCGTCACCAAGTGGAACGCCAGGCTGAACAGGCCCGTCTCCAAGCCACATTAGACGCTCTGCAGCAACAAAAAGAGATAGATGCTGCATTAGCCGAGACACAAGTATTCGAGACAATTTTGGAGGGAGCTGATCCCGAGACAGCTTACAAACCTTTAATTCCCGTTCCGTGGCAGAGTCCACGACAGCGCACCATAGATTACGTGAGTGACCATGCCGACATACAGTTTACAGGAGAAAGGGATGGAGGCCAGCACATCTCTACAGATGCAAGCACTTCGTATAACATGCCACAAGTTGCCAACCAAGGTCAAAGCAGACGGCGTGCCTCAAGCCGCAGAGTCTCCCCCAGCAGAACGGAAGACACGTTGCAGAGGAATAAGACGCCGAATAGAGAAAGTCAGAGGCAAATCCCCTCTCGGTTCCTTGAGACCCCCAACAGAGCCCCTAGCCAAGGCAACCCTGGCACAGGTCCCAGCACCTACGACCTCGCCAAATACCTTGCACGCACCCAGCTGGTGACTTCGGGGTTAATTAAGTTTGATGACAAGCCGGAGAACTATCGGGCTTGGAAGTCCTGCTTCCACGATGCCATATCGGGCTTAGACCTGTTGGCAGGAGAAGAGCTCGGCCTCCTTATCAAATGGCTCGGCCCAGAGTCCGCCGGACAGGCCTGCAGGATAAAAGCGGCCAATGTGGGACAGCTGCCAGAGGGGTTGAAGAAGGCTTGGGTGAGGCTGGAAGAAAGCTACGGCTCGCCCGAAGCCATTGAAAGGGCTCTCTTTGACAGGTTGGAGAACTTTCCGAGGTTGACGAGTAAGGAACCCCAGAAGCTCCGCGACCTTGGAGATCTGCTGTCGGAACTCGAAGCCGCAAAGCAGGATGGCTACCTACCCAGTCTATCATACTTAGACACTTCCAGAGGGGTAAGTCCCATCATTGAGAAGCTTCCATTTAACCTGCAGGAGAAGTGGATAACGTTTGGATCAAAGTTCAAGCTAAAGCACAACGTGGCGTTCCCACCATTCTCTGCGTTCGTTAAATTCATCCGTAAAGAAGCCAAAGCCAGGAACGACCCCAGCTTCAACTTCTTCTCCTCCCACCCAGCACTTGCCAGAAGAGACAAGTTCGACAGACATGGAAAGACACCAATATCTGTCCACAAAATACAAGTGTCCTCAACTGAGCACACAAAGATTCTGAAGAAACCTGAGGATATGAGCAAACAATGCCCTATCCACAACAAGCCCCATCCTTTAAAGAAGTGCAGAGGCTTCAGGGAGATGTCCCTGGAAGATCGGAAACAATATCTTAAAGAGAACTCTACATGTTTCAAGTGCTGCTCATCCACGAGCCATCTCGCCAAGAACTGCAAGGTAGATGCAAAATGCACTGAATGTGAAAGTGATCGGCACGTTTCAGCACTACACCCAGGCCCAGCTCTTTGGAAGTCAGAGACGCCTCCTCCCACTTCAGAGCACGGCGGGGAGAGAGAGGGAGCTGCCGGTCCGGAGATTACATCCAGGTGCACCGAGGTGTGTGGAGAAGGAGTGAGTGCAAGAACATGCTCCAAGATATACCTCGTTAATGTGTACCCTGTAGGACATCGCACACTAGAGAACAAGTCATCTCAGGTGAGCACACTCAAGACTTCCATCTTGGAGAATGGTCGTCCAAGCTACCTTACCCCATGCAGTAGACAGATCCGCGTGGTGTTTGACTCCAGTGCACCATATCAGGGAGTCTCTCTCAACGACGTACTCCTCACAGGGCCCGATCTTAACAACAGCCTCTTGGGAGTGCTCATGAGATTCAGGAAAGAGCCCGTCGCCATCACTGCCGATATCCAGCACATGATTCATTGCTTCGTGGTGAGAGAAGACCACAGAGACTTCCTCCGCTTCCTGTGGTATCGGGACAATGACCCCAATAGAGACATTGTGGACTACAGAATGCGTGTCCATGTCTTTGGGAATAGCCCATCCCCTGCTGTCGCCATATACGGACTAAGGAGGGCTGCCAAGGAAGAAGACGACGACTTTGGCAGTGATGTGAGAGGGTTCATCGAACGAGAGTTCTATGTCAACAACGCACTGAAGTCATTCTCAACCGAAACAGAGGCCATCAGTACCCTCGGACGAGCCCAGGAACTACTTGCACGATCCAACCTCAGGCTGCATAAGATAGCCACTAACAGACCAGCAGTGATGGAGGCATTCCCCCCTGAAGATCGTGCTAAGGACGTCAAAGACCTAGACCTCTTCACTGATGACCTCCCCTTACAGCATAGCCTAGGAGTGTCTTGGAACATAGCAACAGACACGTTCACGTTCCAAGTCTTAGATGCCAAGAAACCCTTCACACGTAGAGGAGTGCTCTCTACAGTCAACAGCCTATACGACCCTCTCGGCTTCTTAGCCCCTGTCACTATACAAGGCAGGCTGCTCCTCAGGGAACTCTCCACACGTGCTGAAGAGTGGGATTCACCTCTCCCTGAAGAGATGGAAGCAGAGTGGGACAGATGGAGAGACTCACTCCAAGACTTACAGGAGATCCGAATAGCTCGCTGCTATTCGTCTTTCTCTCCCTCAAATGCCCAATTCAAAGAACTTTGTGTCTTTGCAGACGCATCCGCTAAGGCCATTGCAAGTGTGGCTTATCTGAAGGTCACCACTCAAGAAGGACAAAGCAAAATCGGCTTCGTCTTTGATAGAGGCAAGTTGGCGCTGCAGCCAGACTTCACCATACCCAGATTGGAACTGTGTGTAGCAGAATGCAACCTACCCCCTCACAGCAGTCTACGGAAGCTGCATCCTATCATTGACACCGATGGACCGTCTCTGAGGTGGTTCTTCTTTTGTTGCCAGAGGACTCCAGTGACAAGGAGAGTTCGGACTATATGGAGTCATTAACGACCCCAGACGGGGAGTGTTCTGGACCCTCTGGTAGCAGCTATCGTATTGCAGTGACATTCTGGACATTTTTACACGCAGTAGCACCCTCTGGTGGTGGTTATTGTGTTAGCAGTGTGTTTGTATGAAACAGAGGTCATTTGACCTTTGTTCCTTTCTTCCTGTGTTTGGTCATTTGACCTTTGTTCCTTTCTTCCTGTGTGAGGTCATTTGACCTTTGTTCCTTTCTTCCTGTGTGAGGTCATTTGACCTTTGTTCCTTTCTTCCTGTGAGAGGTCATTTGACCTTTGTACCTTTCTTCCTGTGAGAGGTCATTTGACCTTTGTTCCTTTCTTCCTGTGAGAGGTCATTTGACCTTCGTACCTTTCTTCCTGTGTAACCCAGGAAGTAGAATCCCAGGAAGTAGAATTCCAAGAAGAACCTTGCAGTAATGGAGGATTCCATAAGGGTTTCACAATCCAATGTAATCTGATTTCATATGTTAGGCCAAGCGCAATATCTGTGAGTATCTTTGTTTCTTAGCATAATAGCAACATTGTCAGAGTAGTATTTTGATAACACTATGTTTATAAAAGGTTAATATTTGATAGTTACAGAAGTGAGTCCAAATGTTAGTTAGTTATACAATTAGTCTATTCTACTGTTGTAAATTTGTTTATATCTTATGTAATATCGAATGTATAGTACTCAGTTTATGTACAAAACATACTTTGTCTTTGTTTACAGTTTCACAAATTTGTTCAAGTAAAGGCTTCAAACAGCAAATGGCTTCACGAAGAATTATTTTGAATAAGTGTTTAACTTGCTGGATAACTAGATAGGAGCACGTCTAGCGCGGCCAGTACAGAGATGAAAGAAAAGGGAGTGATCGTAAAGGTCACTGAACCCACAGACTGGGTAAACTCAATTGTGGTACGAGAAAAGCCAAACGGGCGTCTCAGAATATGTTTGGACCCCAAAGACCTAAACCAGGCGATAAAGAGGGACCACTATCCCACCCCAATGCTAGAGGAGATTACGCCATCACTGGCAGGAGCCAAGGTTTTCTCAAAACTAGATGCCAGAAATGGATATTGGAACATGAAGTTGGATAAGGAATCAACAACACTGACAACATTCAACACACCATTTGGGCGTTACAAATTCCTGCGGCTACCATTCGGGTTAAAGGTCAGTCAAGATATCTTTCAACAGAAAGTAGACGAGGCATATAGAGGCTGTGGAGCAGCTAAAGGAATAGCTGATGATATTCAGATCTATGGAGCAGATGAAAGAGACCATGATATGCACCTACATGAGGCCATGGAGCGTACCAGGAAGGCTGGCATCAAGTTAAATGCCGATAAGTGCATAGTTAAAGTCAAGGAATGCCAATTCTTTGGTATGATTTACACACCAGAGGGAGTCAAGCCAAATCCTGAGAAGATTGCGGCGATTGCTCAAATGAAACCACCCAAAGATAAGAAAGAGCTGAGGAGTTACCTCGGCTTGATCCAATACATGAGTTCTTTCATCCCAAACATGTCGGAACATACAACAAATCTCAGAGAGCTAATGAAAGAAGATGCCGAATACCATTGGTCTGAATCACACGAAAGGAATTTCAAACAGCTTAAAGAACTGTCGTGCAAGAAACAAGTCTGTCATATTATGACAGAAGAAAACCAGTCACTCTGCAAGTAGGCGCTTCTACCAGAGGACTAGGGGCAGCTCTTGTGCAGGAAGGAAAGCCAATAGCTTTCGCATCAAAGGCCTTGACGTCAGCCGAGATAAGATACGCCAACATAGAAAGAGAACTATTAGCAGTAGTGTATGGATGCGAGAAGTTCCATACATACCTGTATGGAAGGCAGTTTACAATAGAGAGTGACCATCGTCCACTAGAACAGATCTATAAGAAGAATCTGTGCAAAGCACCTGCAAGACTGCAAAGACTACTTCTAAGGCTCCAAAGCTATGACTTCATGCTTAAATATAAGCCAGGAAAGGAAATGGTGCTAGCAGATGCGTTGTCTCGATTGTCACCATATGAGAAACACGAGGTGGAGGGTGTAACAGTAAAAATCCACCACCTAGTGAGTGTTACCCCTACAAAGCTCAGTCAAATCAGAGATGAGACTAGCAAAGATGAGGAATTGCAACTACTCACACAACAAGTGATACAGGGGTGGCCGGAGAGAATCCAGCAGGTACAGGCGACAATTCGTCAATACTGGACGATTAGAGACGATATTGCAGTAGAAGACGGTATTCTCCTTACTGGATCGAGGATCATCGTGCCAAAGATGATGCAGACAGAACTTCTCCATCTAATACATGAAGGCCACATGGGAATGGAGAAATGCAAGCTGAGAGCCAGATCAGCTGTATACTGGATAGGCATGTACAAAAATATCGAACAGATGGTCTCTGCATGTGGTATATGCCAGAAATACAGAAATGCACAACAGAAAGAGGAGATGATACCTAGTGAAATACCGTCAAGACCATGGCACACTGTTGGGACAGATCTCTTCATGTGCAATCAAGAATGGTATCTCATAGTGGCAGATTACTATTCCAAGTTTCCTTTTGTGAGAAGGATGAAAGACTTGAGAGCCACAACTATCACCAGGATAGCAAAGAGGTTGTTTGCTGAACAAGGAAACCCGGAAAAGATAATCTGTGACAATGGAACCCAGTTCACATCGAGTGAATTCAGAGCTCTGGCAGAAAAGTATGGGTTCAAAATAGTAACCTCATCCCCACATTTCCCAAGGGGACACGGGTTCATCAAAAGACAGATCCAGACTGTCAAGAGAACTCTCATCAAAAGTAGTGAGATGGGGGAAGACCAAGACCTTGCCCTCCTATCACTCAGATCAACACCACTGAAAGCAGACATGAAATCACCTGCGGAATTGCTGAATGGGAGGAAGTTTAAGACTACCCTACCAGCAAAAATACATCCTCCTCAGGACCAGGAGGATTTCAGACAGAAGCTGGCAGAAGCACAAGTCGTAGGGAGCAAATATTATGACAAACATGCAAAGATGCTACCAGAATTGCTGAATGGGCAATCAGTGCATGTGCAAGACCTGGTGTTGAAAACCTGGAATCCAGCCAAGGTCATTGGAAAAGCTGATACTCCAAGATCCTACTTCATAGAGACCGAACCTGGTAAACAATACAGATGGAACAGACTCCCCATCAGACCTTCACCTGAACTGGTTAGGCAGCAGACAACATCAGCAACATTGACAACACCAGCTACTACAAGCAGTACAATGGCAGAAACAAGCGCCACAAATCAAACAACCACGAGCATGCACATTCCAACTCCAAGTGCGACAGCAACAACAACAACAAGAGCGGAACACACCAAAACACCGCAGAGAGGAGTGATCACCACAAATCCACAAGATGGGGGGACAACATCCAACCACCTGAGCGATATCGTGAATAAGAAAAGAAAACTCACGATTCTTTGTATTTGATAATAATAGTTTAGATATAATATTTTTTTTAATTAAATTAAATTTCATGTTTTAGTGTTTTGAGAGAGGGATGTTACATCGTTATGTTATCACATCGTTAAATGGAACTACTTGTTACATTGTTATATGGAACTACTTTTGTTAGTGCATTTATACTGCTATGTGTCACACTGTGTCAGGCAATGCACAGTGCAAGGTCGGACATCTTGTATCACTCCGCACCATGCGGCAGCAACATCATGAAAGCACTGAGTAAAAGCTGTAAATTAAAAATGAGTTAAAAGTGTCTGTATTACATAGTAATAAGAACACAAGGGGACACAACAGTACCTTTAGCTTTAACTTTTTTCTATTTTTCCCTGATGTCACTTTAGTCACTAATGCCCTATTACCTTTATTAATCTTTCTGTCCTTTCCTGATCCACTCTGCTTATCTTTACCCAAGTCACAACTCTACTGTACAGCCTTGATGTTTCTCTTACTGCTTTTGAATTTACCCTTTCCTGAATCCTCCCCCCCCCAACCACCTCATTAGTTTAAAGTTCTGTCTACTGCCCTAGTTATTCGATTTGCCAGGGCACTGGTCCCAGCCCTGCAGGCACTAAACCTTTCATATTATGAGGCTACGTACTATGCAGCAAGCTACAATGATTCTTGAGATTCTTGCTGGTCTCCACCAGATTTATTCGACACCTAAATTAAGATGAGGATAGCTATATCTGCTCTATCACACCATTTGTAATGACATGGGCCCCATTATAGCGGTTGTCCCTCAGTGGCTTCAGAGGCTTAACTGGAGTTATAAGCCATGACTGTCGTGGATAGCCCTCATCACTCAATTAACCATCCAGATACATGGTTCTCAGTCACGAGGGCTAGCATGGTGGATTGCCATATGATGAAAAAGTCATGGCTACTTCCTGGGTAAGGTGATTGGCCTGGCTTTGTACACTAGCTGATCCAGCCACAAAGAGATTCAAGGCAGTGATGACCTTAACTGGCAATAGCATGTACGAACTCATTTTAATCCACCCAAATGGGTTGCAAATTATAGAAAAATCCACACCACTACATCTTAACTATGCATTTATCTTTTCTCATCTAATTTTCAATCCTTGTCCCGTTGCTTGTATTAATATTGGGCATCAATCTGGGATCCAATTTATCTTCGTCTTGAAAATCTTAAATAGCTCAGTAGCATCATCTTCAGGCCACCTTTATTTTCAGTGTAAATTCATAGCTCAGCTGCTCAATTCCATTTATCTACTTAGTTGCCCGTCCTTATACTACCTCCAAGGTCAGGAGGTTTCCCCCTATGGTAAGCTTCCCAGAACTGTATACAACAAACACATGCATGTTAAAATGATTATTTGTAAAATTACTTTCTTTTTCAATTTCCCCTCCACCTTTCCCAAAGGCATGGAATCACAGACTGATATAGCCAGGAGGCCACCAAGCAGCCCAATGTGTTTGTGCTGACTCATTGGTAGAGCTATCCAATTACTCTCTTTCCCCATTGCCCTATATTCTGCCCCTCCTCCTTCAAGTATTTATGAAATTCCCTTTTGAGAGTTACTATTGGATCTGCTTCCACTACCCTTTCAGGCAGTGCATTTCAGATCACAACAACTTGCTGCGTAAAAAAAATGTTTCTTCATGTCACTTCTGGTTCTTTTACCAATCACCTTAAATATGTGTCCTTTGGATACCGACCCTTCACCACTGGAAATAGTTGCTCCTTACTTACTCCATTAAAACCATTCATGATTTTGAACACCTCCATCAAATCTCCTCATAATCTTATCTACTCCAAGGAGAACTCCTCCAGTCTCTCCCCATAACTGAAGCTCCCCATTCCTGGTACCATTCTAGTAAATCTTTTCTGCACCCTCTCCTTTGTCTTGACATCCTTCCTAAAGTGTGGTGTCCAGAATTGAACACAATACTCCAGCTGAGGCTTAACCAGTGTTTTATAAAGGTCGAGCATAACTTCCTTGTTTTTGTATGCCTCTGTTAATAAAGGATCCCATTTGCTTTTTTAACAGTTTTCTCAACTTGTCCTGCCACCTTCAAAGATTTGTTTATGTACACTATCAGGTCTCTTTGTTCCTGCACCCCCTTTAAAATTGTACCATTTATATTGACTCTCATTCTTCCTACTAAAATGAATCACTTCACTCTTCACTGCATTAAATTTCATCTGCCATGTGTCTTCCCATTTCACAAGTCTGTCCATGTCCTCCTGAAATCTATTACTAACCTCTTCATTGTTCACTTCATATCCTAGTCTTGTGACACTTGCGAACTTTGAAATTATACCCTGCATACCTGGTCCAGGTCATTAACACATGTCAAAAAGGTTTATATTGCTGGGATTTGCTTCAGTTGGTGCTGGTAGCCCTCCATTACCTCACCAAAGTGGCCATTCCTCGTGTGTGAGCCTGGCCAGTGAGTATTGTCTGACTAATTGAGCATGGAGGGCATCACAACCTAATCCTGTTCTCACCTGACACATGATCGCTCTCCAGCGAAAAGCATTCAATGGTGATCAGGAGTAAGAATCCTGGCTGACTTTTCCCCCTTCATAGCTTAATTCAATTGAGCCCAATTTACTGCAGATCTATATATGGATAAAATAGTCTAGAAAATTTACAAACATTGCTTGAAAATAGGAATTGCACGACATGTGCATACACAGGAAGGCCTCTGCATCATTACCACCTGTGGTACAAACGACAAAACAATTGGAGATGAAATACATGGGCTTTTTAAGGTGAGCTACTGAAGTGAAGTGGACATTTGAATGTTTAACATCTTATTCATTATCCAGCTATTTTCATAGGGACACACTGAGTAACTATTAACAGACTGCATTATTTAATCAATTATTTTTCTTACATATTAAATAAAGAAACTATATTTGCCCATCAAAGTCAACATCTGTTTGCTCCAGTACTAAAATATTCAACATCTTTTAGTTATACAAATTCCATGCAAGTATAAAATGTTCACGACATGAAAGCAGACTTTTTTTTAAAAATAATTGATTTGCAGGTGTAGTGTAACTAATTGCTGCAGGCTATACTTACACAAATTCAGTGTGGCATTTACAATTCAAAGCATCACCTTAACTCAACTGTAATGTCCTTACAGAACAGATATCTACTTTCTGATACAGGAACCTAGATTTAAAATAAATATTTCTCCTCTTTGCATGACAAAACAAATCATCCTTCGCATAAAAGATTCATTTCATTGGGATATATTGTTGGAGTGTTCAGTACATCAGGGAACTTGAAAAGGGCACAGAGTCTGGAAGGCTATGAATACTTCAATAGTGGTCTTTTCTTTAAAGGTTTAAGCATATGCAGCTTGCCTGCAACCTGACAATTGATGTCTCTTAAGGGTCACAAGTAAAGTATGTTCCTGGAAACTCTGAGGGGATGACACAGCATTAATAAGAAGTGGAATGGCCACCCACTGAAACAAAACTGGATCTAACATTTGCTGAAATTAGCTAACACTGGGGTACCTTTATAAAAGATTCCTGGTGCTCCAGTTAACCTACAGCAGACACAGATCCTGCTGCTTCACAATTGGCTACAGTTATTTGATTAGAAAAATGCTAAGATACACTTTTAAGCAGACTAAGATTTTAATGAAACCTAATATGTGAATGTGAAGTGTAAATACAAGGCATACTGTGTCGGGGAGTCTGGCTGGCCCGTCTGTATTTGGTTCAATAACTCAGTTTGATCTCGTAAAGTCAGCAGTGTCCAGTACCAGAACTGGGTTAGATAACAATATGAAATGATACTACGTATACATTGCATCCTTGACAGGCTCCACTGGCTTCCTGCGCTTCCACAAATTTATTTTAAGATCCTCGTTCCACCTTCAGATCTCTTCATGGTCTTGCCCTACCCTACCTTATTGATCTCCTACTGCACATACCCATATGTACGTTGCATTCTTCTGGTATTGGCCTAAACCTCACTTTCTAGTCCACAATGAATGTCATAGATATATAGAAGATAGGAGCAGGAGTAGGCCATTTGGCCCCTTGAGCCTGCTCCGCCATTCAATGAGATCATGGCTGATCATCCAAATTCAGTACCCTGTCCCTGCTTTCTCCCCATATCCCTTGATCCCTTTAGCCTTAAGAAATATATCTAACTCCGTCTTGAATACATTTAATGAATTGGCCTCAACTGCCTTGTGTGGTAGAGAATTCCACAGGTTCACCACTCTCTGGGTGAAGAAATTCCTCCTCATCTCTGTCCTAAATGGCTTACTCCTTATCTTTAGACTTTGACCCCTGGTTCTGGACTCCCCTGCCATCGGGAACATCCTTCCTGCATCTAGTCTGTCTAGTCCTGTTAGAATTTTATAAGTTTCAATGAGATCCCCTCTCATTCTTCTAAACTCCAGCGAGTATAAGCCCAATCGACCCAATCTCTCCTCATACGTCATTCCTGCCATCCCAGGTATCAGCCTGGTGAATCTTCGCTGCACTCACTCCATCGCAAGAACATCCTTCCTCAGATAAGGCGACCAAAACTGCACACAATCCTCAAGGTGTGGTCTCACCAAGGCCCTGTACAACTGCAGCAAGACATCCTTGTTCCTGTACTCAAACCCTCTTGCTACGAAGGCCAACATACCATTTGCCTTCTTAACCGCCTGCTGCACCTGCATGCTTACCTTCAGCGACTGGTGCACAAGGACACCCAGGTCTCGTTGCACTTCCCCTTCTCCCAATCTATTGCCATTCAGATAATGGCAACTCCCTCCCTAAATACTTCCACCTTACATCCCTTCTTACTTTCAAAAGACTGTAAAAATATTTCTCTTCAACCATGCTTTGGTCCTGACCCTCCCATTACCTTTGTTCTCTTCTCCCTCCTATTACCTTTTTCTTTCACCCTGTAAAGACCTCAAGAGACACGTTTCTGTACCGAGGAGTGCTACAGAAAAGTAGGCACTGGTTTGGTTAAAAATAACAAGTGACAAAAAAAAGACTTGCAGATATAAAACCTTTCACATCCTCAGGACATACCAACAGACTTCACTTCCAAAGAAATACTTTTAAAATGTAGTCAATGTTGTAATGTAGGGAAACATAGCAGTCAATTTACACACAGCAAGATCCCACAAGCAGCAGCGAGATAAATAACCAGATAATCTGGTTATTTTAAGTGGTGTTGGTTGAAGGGTAAATGTTGGCCAGGAGAACATGTTTCTGTACCTAAGGAGTGCTACAGAAAAGTCGGCACTGGTTGGGTATACAAAGGTTGGATGAAGGGTAATTGTTAGCCAGGACATCAGGAGAACTCTGCTGATCTTCTTCAAGCAGTGACATCTTTTACGTCCATCTGAGAGGGCAGATGGCGCCTCGGTTTGAAAGGCAGCACCTCCAATAGTGCAGCACTCCCTCAGTACTGCACTGAAGTGCCATCCTAGATTATATGCTCAAAACTCTGGAGTGGGGTTTAAATCCTCAACCCTCTGACTTAGTGATGACAGTGTTACCACTTGGCCAAGTTTGCCACAGGAGTCTGAGCTGTATCTTAAATTAATCGGTTCTCTGCATAACAAGTTTGGGAAGGCTTGTGTAGTTTAATACACTTCATGGTGGACTCAAAATTTTAATTAAAATGTGCAACCTGTTTTTATTTTGAGTCGGAAACTTTCCACCAAATCACCTGGCATGATAGGAAGAGTCCCTCAACTGTCAGCATTATTAGGACTAGGCTTAGACCCATGTATACCTAAACATTGTGGCCAGAATTTTCCGGGGTAGTAGCGGGCATGACCTGTGGTGGGTCGGGTGGGAAAGTTGATATTTTTGACAGCGGGTCTGTCATTGCGGAGCCAACCCAACCGGCAGCGGTGGGCAACCCAATTGAAATCATTATCAGGTAGTTTACAGGCACCCAAGAGCGTTTTCACCCCCTACATGGCCATGGGATTCACGCAGCTTGGGAACCAGGTCTGTCAACCTGCAGCAGGAGTTCCATAACCATTGTTCCAGCTGATTACTTGACAGCATCAAATGTACAGTAAAAGCTCCCACCTGACAGATCATCACTTTCCTCAGGCAGAAGCTGTTGCTCAGTCCATTTTCAGTACAGATTCTGCAGGCTGCTAGTGTTTCCAGCAAAGTCTCCATCCAGTGTCGCTTCATTGGAAGAACTCTCTCACCATTGACAGAATGCTTCCGTCATTTACACTTCACCCACCATCTATTCCATCAACATGGGTGCTATTTATACTGTCTCACCTTGATCCTCAGAATTGGACCACGATGAGCCCCAACAATAGCAGCACCAACAACAACACCAAACTTCTCTGCAATCACCTGATGCTGCACAGGAGACAGGGCATCAGCACCCGAGCACATTGCTGCCTGGGAGGCCAGGGATGGCCTCATCATGGCAAGATTTACTTCACTTGATGCTGTACACCCTGGCTGCCACATGATGCACCAGGTTGGCACCACCCCACACCAGCACCATAAAGCATCCCTACAATGGCCAAGCCATTCCTTTCATACTCATCACCATTGCAGGGGGTACCGTTATGTCTCACCATTCACTGCAACGTACTAAGCCACTTCCAAAGGTGCACACAAATCTGTTCAAGACTGGAAAGTTTTGAAAATTAAGAATATTTATGTTTGACATCACATTAACAGAAAATTTACATAAATATTGGATAACGCACCCAAATAGCTACCATTGTGTGTTATTAGTTGCTAGGATGAGAGTGAATGTGAGGGGTGGCTAGTGAGATGGGGATGTGATAATGTAGATAGAGAGAGGGATGGGTGGAGGTACACGGTAAATTGGTGTGAGTAAGGATGTGCAGGAATAGGGTAGGGAAGGCAGAGTGATGGGGATGTGATGAGTGGCACTGCAGGATGAAGTTGAGTGTGGCTTTGTAGTAACGTTTCCTGATCTAATGAGATAATTGAAAGGTTTGCGGCACTGCACTCAGGTCCTCCTAAACACATGCCTGCTTGTGATCTCCTCTGCAAATCTGCAACCAGGCTGTCTTGGGCTCCTGGGGAGGTCTCATCCGCCCATCAGAATGGAAGAGGACCTCCCTGTGTACACAGACTCATTCCATAAGCATGTGGAGGGAGTCATCGGAGAACCTGGGTGCAGCCCTCTGCCTCTGTTCAAATCATTGTCAGTGTTTGCAGCACTCCAATGCTCTACAGTAGTACACTAACAGCACTATGTTAGATTAAACATCAAATCTAATGTGACCATGGTCCCTTTAAAGATCCCAGCTGAAAACACGTCATGAATGACATCAGCAGGGCCGCTCCATCTAATTGGGCTGGGTAACGCGCTGGGTGGGCTTAATAGGCCCAATTAAGATAAGTTAATTTTCAACAGCAGGATGGAGCCAGCATCGGGGTCACGACCCGCCATGGACACCACCCACACTGGACTTGCCGAAGTAGGATAGTTCCAGCCTACGTTCAGCCATGGCTCAGTCATTCGCACTCTCTCCCCTGAATCAGGGAATTGTGGGTTCACTCCAGAAATGTTGGGGAGCACATAACCCAGTCTGACACTCCAGCAGCAACTGGATAGCTAACAGTAGTGAAAATCTGTTTTTCCCTGACTGGCACTGGGGCTTCAGCTCATGAACTTCCACACATGCAAAACCCTGCTGCCTGTATCCTAACTCGCACCAAGTCCCATTCATCCATCACCCCTGTGCTTGCTGAGCTTCATTGGCTACCAGTCCAGCAATGCCAACACCTCAATTTTAAAATTCTCATTCTCTTGTTCAAATCTCTCCATGACCTCGCCCCTCCCGCTCCCCATCTCTAACCTCCTTAGCGATATCTGTGCTCCTTCAAGTCTGACCTCTGAGCATCCCTAATTTCCATTGCCCCACAATTGGCGGCCGTGCCTCCAGCTGCCTAGGCCTAAGTTCTTGAAATCCCTCACTAACCTCTCTACCTCTCTCTTCTCCTTTAAGACAATCCTTAAAACCTACTTCTTTCACCAAGCTTTTGGTCACCTGCCCTAATATCGCAATGTCTCGGTGTCAAATTCGTTTGATACCACTCCTATGAAGCAACAACAGAAAATGCTGGAAATACTCAACAGGCCAGGCAGCATCCATGGAGAGAGAAACAGAGTTAACGTTTCAGGTCTGGGACCCTTCATCAGAACTGGAAAAAGCTGGAGCTGTAACAGATATTAAGCAGGTGCAGAGACAGGCGGGGGGAGGGGGGGTTAGGAGGGGAGGAAGGAATTGAAAGAACATCCTGTACTTTTGTAAGAGGCAGGAAAGATAAAATGTTGCAAATGAGAGTGGCAAAAATCATACAGCATGAAAATATGGGGGCAGGGATTATTATCTGAAATTGTTGAACTCGATGTTGAGTCCGGCTGGCTGTAAAGTGCCTAATCGAAAGATGAGGTGCTGTTCCTCGAGCTTACGTTGAGCTTCATTGGAACAATGTAATAGGCCGAGGACAGAGAGATCAGAGCGGGAGTGAAGCAGTGAATTAAAGTGACAGGCGACTGGAAGCTCAGGGTCACCCTTACTGACTGAACGGAGGGTCAACGTGGAGAGGTAGTATAAGCTAAATGGTACTAATTTGAGGTGGGTGCAAGAGCAGAAGGACCTGGGCTGCACATTCACGAATCTATGAAGGTGGCAGGGCAAGTTGATGAGGTGATTAAAAAAGTGTATGGGATACTTGGCTTAGTAAATAGCAACACTGAATACTAAAACACGGCAGTTTTGCTAAACCATTTCAAATCACTGGTTAGGCCACAGCTGTAGACTGGTGTACAATTCTGGGCACCGCACTTTTGGAAGGATGTCAAGGTCTTGGACAGGGTACAGAGGAGGTTTACCAGGATGAAACCAGGGATGAGGGACTTCAGTTATGTGGAGAGATTGGAGAAGTCCAAAGATGTGCGGGTTAGGTTGATTGGCTATGATAAAAATTGACCCTTAGTGTTAGGGGGATTAAATACGTGGGGTTACGGGGATCGGGTGGAATATGTGTCGGTGCAGGCTCGATGGGCCGAAATGGCCTCTATCTGCACTGTGGGGTTTCTATGATTTCTATGAAGCTGGGATTGTTCTCCTTAGAGCAGAGCAGATTAAGGTGAGACCTATTAGAGGCATTCAAAATCAAGAGGGGTTTTGATAGAGCAAGTAGGGAGAAAATATTTCCTTTGGCAAGTGGGTCTTTAAGCAGAGGTCATGGGGGAAAAATTTGGTTGATTTGCGACTCCCGTTAGCGGCCTAAGAGGGCGCTAATGGGGCGCAAAGCAACCAGCGCCCGAGCGCAGCACCGCTAATGCCTCCCACAATATTCAGCGGGAGGTTAGCGGCGGCGATAACCATTAGCGCCCCACTGCGCTGCGCCTCCGGCGATGTCATCATCACTGTGCGCAGTGCCCCAGCTGCGATCTTTGGTAGCGCCCCGACTTACCGCCGGATGCTATTTCCGACAGGGTCAAGGGTGCCCAACGGTGGCATAGTGGTTAGCACTGTTGCCTCACAGCACCAGGGACCCGGGTTTGAATCCGGCCTCGGGTGACTGTCTGTGTGGAGTTTGCACATTCGCCCCGTGTTTGCGTGGGTTTCCTCCGGGTGCTCCGGTTTCCTCCCACAGTCCAAAGATGTGCGGGTTAGGTTGATTGGCCATGATAAAAAATTGGCTCTTAGTGTTAGGGGGGATTAAATACGTGGGGTTACGGGGTTACGGGGATAGGGCTTGGGTGGGATGGCTGTCGGTGTAGGGACCGGGTGCTAGGGTTTGGATGATCAGCCATGATCTCGTTGAATGGTGGAGCAGGCTCAAAGGGCCGAATGGCCTACTCCTGCTCCTATCTTCTATGTTTCTATGTGGCCGGGGTGGCACAAATTAAAGGGGGAGGTGCCGGGCGGCCATTTTTGTTGCTGGTCGCCTGCCAGCACCTGCCCCTAATGCTGTCCCTGACCTCCTGTGAAGCTCCCCCCCCCCGCGGGGTGACAGCTGCACTCCGATCCCTGGTGCCCCAGCTGGGCCCCGGGTTGCACTTACTAGGCCTCTCCCCTTTACTAAGGGGAGGAAGGCCTGCAGTGCCGTGGTGCTGCGTGCTGCAGCGCGTGATGCTGCAACACTCAGCACCGCAATATTCACTCAAAGCGCCCCAAGAGGGAGGCGGGGTGCTTCCAGTAGCGCCCCACCTCCCTCTTGGGGTGCTACCAGTGAATTTTGGGCGTGGGGGTGCTAATTTTTTCGGACCGCTAAAAGTGGCGCCCCGGCGAAGTTAGTGCCCCAAAGGGGATGCGACCCAATTTTGCCCCATAGATTTTAAATAGTAGCCAAAAAAATCTAGAGGGGAAATGAGGAGAATTTGTTTCCACAGAGCGTTAAGATTAGGAACACGCTATCTGAAAGGGTGGTGGAATCAGATTTCATAGGAACTTTCAAAAGGCAATTGGACATGTACTTGGAGGACTAATTTGCAGAGTTATGGGGGAAAAAGCTGGGGTATGTAATAAATTGTAAAGTTCATTCAAAGACCCAGCACAGGAATGATGGGCCGAATGGTCTCTTTCTGTGCTGCAAGATCCTAAGATCCTGCTCTTCCCAGCGCCATCAAGGCAAGTAAAAAAATATATACTTGCCATGTCTTCAGCAACATCCGGCGGTCTCTTTAAAGACCACTGGTTAGGCCGCTGTAGACAGTGAAGTGTTTTAGGAAATCCCGAGGCCATGAAAGGTGCTATATATAAATGCGTATATAAACAGATTTACCACAAGAGGCTGGTATTGCTCCCACTTTCAAATTATCCCACAAGGCTATACACTAACAGATAAGGTGGCCCCAGCTGGACAGTCCCAAGAAACATAATAGAGCTCTTCATTGATAAACTGCATGGTTTTAGCTGGTTAAATGCCAACAATACCTCAGACACTTGGGGGTTTCTATCCCTTGCTTCTTGTCCACCCGTGCTCAAGTTTCCTGGGCTTAAGCATATTTAATTTGACTCTAAAAAAAGGTACAGAGTATACTTTCCACATCAAACAAATGGAAACGCTACTTGTGTGGATTTCGCAGTAATTTGGTTTGGCAAAACTCAAGCACAGTGATGGGTTTCTGTGCATGTCAAGTACTCAGCTGAACAGAAAATATTCTGATGATATTATTATTCTGTGCCCTTCCCCCCATCAATAATTTGCATTCTGCCTTGATGTGGTCTTCAGCAGATTTGCTGAAATCTGCTACATTGGACTCCATTCACAAGCTGCCTCGGATGGAATTCAGTGCTGGAGACAAGGGAATGCTATTAGGAGACAGGATTATCCTGTCTTTTCTATAGTAATTAATAAGCCCGATTAAAAAAGGGACTATTGATGCAACTGCTTTTTTTCCCCTTCCAACAGTGAAATGTCGGGCTTCATTTTGATTACTGCTTAGAGTGGCAGGATTGAAATCTAAGGCTCACAATGTGGAAAACCAGGCATTAGCTTGTATACCACCATTCGGTAGTGCAGTGTCTTTGTGAAAATCCAACTGCTTCATAGTCACTTTTATTGATACCAACTTTTTATTTCCAGATGTTTTATACTAAATTCAAATTCTCAAACTGCCATGGTGGGGTTTAAATTCATGTTCTTTGGATTATTAGTCCAAACCTCTGGATTGATTACTAGTCCAGTAACATAGCTACCGTACTTCTCTACCCCTATCTGTCATAGTGATATTGGTTGAGGGATAAATATTAGCCAGGACAGCATGAGAACTCACCATCTCTTCTTCAAATAGTCCACCCGAGGGCAGACAGGTCCTTGGTTTAAAGGCTCACCCAAAAAACACCTCTGACAGTGTAGCACTTCCTCAGTACTACACTGAACGGTCAGCCTAGATTATGTTCAAGTCCTGGAGTGGGATTTGAACACATAACCTTCCAATTTTGATACAAGAATGGTACCACTGAGCCAAGGCTGACACCTATAGATCTGGTGTATAATATTTTTAAGTAAGAAAGATTGAGTCAGACCTAGCACTCTGGGTGTGCTTTGTTCTGATAAATACAAACCAAAGAAAATATCTAAACTCAGACGGATGTGTTCATCTCCATTTCAAGGATATAAAATCATCCTTTTCATTCCTGGGATATTTCCTAACCGTGTACTTTTCTGCTAAGTTTGTAGTCCACCATGACCAAAGGCACAAAAAAGGTGGATTTTCACTTGCTTCACCTGGCGTGAACAGGGCAGTAATGGCCTCAAAATGGGGCTGGTAGCCTTACCACCCCATTAACCCCAATGATGCATCTGGCCAACCCCCAGGTGCCCAAAGCGCCTGCCTGTTTCAGGCAGTAGACCTCTCAATATGCAAATTGGGAACTGATTGCCATGTAGTTTGGAACTGGCTGGAGCGTGCACCGTGCAGGTTATGATCAGCTCCATGGGCAATGAAGCTGAAGTGCCCCAGCAAAGTTAAAGCTTAGAATTAACAACTGCTGCTCTGGACCCAGCAAAAATAGTCCAGGTCGCTGCCGCCCCTGGACACCCGCCCCACCTGCAATCACAGCCACCTACCACCTCAAAAAACCCACTCTTGACCAATGTTCCCTCTAATTTTTTGGGGGGCTGCACGGCCCATTCAAATATCCGTGCATGCACAATTTTTGCATTTAAAAGCTGGTGATCCAGCCACACGAGAGCTCCAGACCGCTGCACAGCCGCGCAGCTTAAAGGGAACAGTGCCCTTGACCCCACTGTCCTTGCAAACGATCACCCCATCTCTAACCTCCCTTTCCTCTCCAAAGTCCTTGAACATGTTGTCATTTTCCCAAATCCATGCCAATCTTTCCCGCGAATGACTCCCTCCAATAAGCTTTCCACCCTGGCCACAGTGCTGAAATAGCTGTTATCAAAGTCACAAATGACATCCTATGTGACATGTCTTCAGCCTTTGACATGGTTCACCACACTAGCCTCCTCCAGGGTCTCTACTCTGTTGTCCAGCTGGGTGGGACTGCCCTTACCTGGTTCCATTCTCGTCTATGCAATCATAGCCAGAGAATCACCTGCAACAGCTTCTCTTCCCACTCCTGTACCATTATCTCTGGAGACCCCAAGGATCTATCCTTGGCCCCATCCTATTTCTCAGCTATATGCTGCCACTCAGCAACATCATCTGAAATCAGATCATCAGATTCCACATGTATGCAGATAACACCCACCACAGTGTCAGCTGTGGCTCAGTTGGTAGCACACTCGCCTGAGTCAGAAGGTTGTGGGTTCAAAGTCCCACTCCAGGGACTTGAGCACACAATGCTAGGCTGACACTCCAGTGCAGTACTGAGGGAGTGCTGCACTGTCGGAAGTGTCATCTTTCGGATGAGACATTAAACCGAGGCCCTGTCTGCTCTCTCATGTGGACATAAAAGATCCCATGGCACTATTTTGAAGAAGAGTAGGGGAGTTATCCCCGGTGTCCTGGTCAATATTTCTCCCTCAACCAACATAGTAAAAACAAATTATCTGGTCATTTTCACATTGCTGTTTGTGGGAGCTTGCTGTGTGCAAATTGGCTGCCACGTTTCCCACATTACAACAGTGACTCCACTTCAAAAGTACTTCATTGGCTGTAAAGCACTTTGAGACGTCCGGTGGTCGTGAAAGGCACTATATAAATGCAAGTCTTTCTTTCTCTACCTCACCACGAGCTCTCTCGATCGCTCTACTGTCTTGGATTTATCACACAATATTGGATGAGCAGAAATTTCCTCCAATTAAATATTGGGAAGACCGAAGCCATCGTTTTCGGTCCCTGCCATGAACTCTGTTCCCTAGCCACCAAGTCCATCCCTCTCCATGGCCACTGTCCGAGGCTGAACCAGTTTGTTCACAGTATTGGCATCCTATTTCACCCTGAGTACAGTTACCGACAAGATATCCTCTCCATCACCAAGACTACCTACTTCCACCACTGTAACATTAGCCGTCTCAGCTCATCTGCTGAAACCCTTATCCATGCTTTTGTTACCTCTAGAATTGACTATTCCAATGCTCTTCTGGGCAACTTCCCACCTTACACCCTCCATAAACTTGAGTTCAACCAAAACTCGCTAACCTACATTGGCTACCGATTCCACAACGCCTCGATTTTAAACTTCAAATCCTAGTTTTCAAATCCCTCCACGGCCTCAGCTCTCACTATCTGTGTAGCCTCCTCTTACAACACTCCGAAATCTCTGAGCTCCTCCAATTCTGGCCTCTTGTGCATTCCCAGTTATTCTCGCGTCACCATTGGCAGCAGTGCCTTCAACTGCCCTAACTTTGAACTTCCTCCCGAAACCTTGCCACCTCTTTACTCCCTCTCCTCCTCTAAGACACTCCTGAAAGCCTACTTCTTTGACCAAGCATTCAGTCACCTGTCCCAATGTCTCCTCGTGTGGCTTGCTGTCACACTTTGTTTGATAATCGCTCCTGTGAAGCAACATGGGACTTTGCGACATTAAAGATGCTATATAAATGCAAGTTGCTGTTGCTACTGGCTGCTATTGGTAGGCATAATCCGGTGAGCTGCATTGGGACGCCTGTTTGGCGTCCACAACTCGCCGGCCCAATATAAAGGAGGCCTGAAAATCGCAGCTGTCTCTTCAACTTGCGTGTGGGCGACTGACTGGTTGGTCATCCAAAAGTCAAAATGAACCCCACAAAATTTGTTGAAGCATTTGTGAAAATCTAATAGAAGCCGCACAATCTTCTATTTTCTATTAAAGCGTGATACAGCAATTAGTAAGATATTTGGCACTTTAATTAAGCATTAAAATGTGCAGAATGATCAAATTAATTAGCTTTTCCAGGAACCCAGCTGGACACCAATTCCAATTTTCATTGATGCACATTATTCTGATTAGCAGATGTATTCAAAGTGGTCAGGAACCAACGGTGGCTGCAGTTGGACAGAAACAGTAACAGGATGGACAGATGCTTCAGCATTATAGATGAATTTTTATTTATTAAACAAGCAAGAAGGAGACTTGAAGTTATGCGGCAAGCATATCATTGATTCTGTTGATACAGATGGAACTAGTGGCCAGTTTTAGTGTGGTGGCTATTTTTAAAAGCATGCTCTGTAAATGTATACATCCGTCATATAGGAAATTTGAAAATCTTGGGATTTTTAAAAAAAACTTTGGTAGGGTGCTTAACTAAACATTTGCCTGAACTTCTCTATCGAATTTTATGATGAACTGATTGAGCGGAAAGGTCTGGACTTACGATAGGGCAGAAAAAAAAGTACTGAGTTACCGAAGGGGAATTGCACCATTTTGTATTTGCTATTTTAGAAATTTAGTGACAGCAATTGGTAGGCACAATCCAGTGAACTCAGTAAGCAGTGCTTTTGCCTTTGGTTCAGGAAGTTTTCGGCTTAAGCCTCACTTGATGACTTTAGTGCATCATCTAGGTTGACTCTCCAGTGCAACATTAAGGAAATGATACTTAGAGATGCTGGGGATGAAAGTGGACTGTTGTCAGGCACAGAAAAGCCCAATTTTGTGGGACAACTTCCCACGCTGCAGGGTGCCCGATATACATCCTGCACTATATCAGCTCTGGTGATATTCAAGCATCCCTGGCAATCATCTTCAACAGACCTTAGGCCCTTTACATATATTAATGAGGGGCCTAATCCCTATTCAAGGACCATTCACCAAAATTGATCAAAAAACTAGGTGGAGACAATGACAACAGGAAATAGACTGAACTCTAGAAAACTGACTTGGCTCCAGCCAGCAGTGAATGTAGTGAGTCTCTTTACCACACTTGTTCCAACACTTGCTTTTTTTGTATTGTCCTACTTGTTTAATTTGAAGTCTGAATCTGAAGGGATAATTACTAGTCCTAGCCCCTTTAGGGCTACCCCGGATCAGGCGTATTCCCCAGATGTTCACTTTCAACTAAAGTTTGAGGTAGCCGAATCCTAAAGACACTTAATTAGGTCTAAAGGTCCAGACTATCTCTCCCTAAAGGAAAGGAACAACCTGAAGATGTTATCGTCCTCCAGATAGCACTTTTAATAAGTTTAGCTAGACTGTAACGTTCCAGATATTATGAGGGTCCGGAAAACTCCCTCAGAGTTCTGCAACTCCTTACCAAGGAGCGTACAGGGATCGAGTTCGCAAGTTTGATACAGAAGTATTATGTGAGACAATTCTAAAAATATATAGATTTATTAAAGAATCAACATGTAATTACAATAGGTGTTTCAATCGCAACATTAACAGTTCCAAAAACAGAAATCTTACAGTTCTATTATCAGAGATCCTTATTCTCAAATCTTAACTTCTCTACATTTTTACAGTTCTTAGTCTTAGTCAGAATATCCACCAAAATCAAATACAATACCGTTGATCCCCGAGACACAAAGAGTTGTAGACTTACAGAGCCTGCCTCTGAAGCAGAGAATCGCTTTGCCCCTTTACAGCGAATCTATCATCCCATTTGAAAATTCAATATTTATATTCTTTTTCAGTGGTATTTTCTTTGAAGTTTTCTGCTGATGTAAGCTAATTATCTCTAGTCATTTTTCTGCTGTCCCCTGCTATTCTTACAGTTAGTTCAGCTGGTAGCAATGCAGAATTATGTCTCCTGTGTAGGTGTCTCAAGCTTAACGCAAAAATGATGCAACAGCAGGTGCATCTATTTGATGTAATTTTTACCAAGGTTCTTCTGTTTGTGTCTTTTTATGACGTGTAAATTGAAACACCTCAACTAGGGTGATCTATGCAATTCTTAGTTACCTCAGCTGGTTGCAACACAGAATCATGTCTCATGTGTTTCATTTGATATCATTTTTACGAAGGCATATGTTTCTTAATTTTATGTGTTTCTTTCCGAAGTGTAATTTAGGACACCTTAACAGGGTGTACCATTGTGTTCTTTCCAAATCTGCAGACTTCAGGGCCTAGAAATTCAGTAAGGCCCCGCCAGCTTTGCGCCCAGGTACCGCCGAAAGAAGGCTTCTGCGCCAAAAGAGGAGGCTGCGCTGATATTCAGCACAGCGGGAATGGCGGTGGTAGCCGGTAGCGCTGCGCCGGCACCGATGACGTCATCGGTGTGCGCAGTGCCCCGGTTCCGCCCCGATACCGGCCCGACCCCCATATTTAGTTGCGGCCGCCTCTTCCGTGGCGGCCGCAAACAACGTTCAGAGACCGGGTCCGTAATGCAGCCTTAGTGGGGCGCTTTAAGGTGGAGGTGCAGCCGCCGCTTTTTCGGCGGCCGCCTGCCCGCACCTCCTTCCCCGGCCTCCTCCACCCCCCCCCCGCGGCATTGCCGGCTGGTTTCCGGGAGCCCGGCACTTCTCCGTTGTGCCGGGCTCTTTTGCCGGCACTCGCGATCGGGGCTCCAGCTGTTGCAGGCACCTCCCCCTTAAGAGAGGGAGGAAGGCCTGCAGTACCGCAGCCTGCTGCTCCGCTGCGGGTGGCGCTGCGGCAACTAGCGCGCCGATATTCAGTTGCAGCGCCCCAAGCGGGGGCGGCCACTCCCTGGAACAGCGCCCGTCCTCGACTTGGGGCGCTGAAACTGAATATCGGATGGGCGCGAGTGGCTCCGCGCCCAGCGGTAAATTCTGGGCGCAAGCGAGCTGGCGGGGCTATAGCTAATTTCTAGGCCCAGGAACCTTTAACCTTCTGTTTCAACAAGGTTATTGATTCAGTGTCAACAACTTATCTTATCTCAATAGCCTGAATGCTGTTCACAGCTTCTCCATTGTTGAGGCTTCCAGATTTCCAGACCTAGTTTGTCATGTTTTAATAAGGCCAGAATTATTTCATAGAATGGTGTATTTTTCTGAATATGGCTTATTCCTTCACAAACCTATCTCAAGTTTGGTGCATCCATAATACCCCACTTCCAGAATGACTGAGAGTGCTATGAGCAGCACTGATCTAGGATTGTAGAAGTCCAAAATGGTACAAAGTCTCTGCACAGCCAGAAAACTGCAAAGGTTACAATTCTTGGCTCATTTGTGAATGTGAGGTCCACGTACAGGAAGTGTGGCAAGACACTGCAAGAGGGAACAGCTCATTATAATACCCTAGAATTACAATTACACAAGAGTCAGTGAGTTGCGAGAGAGACAGTGATCCATTAGCAGAATACCTTTAGCTTGATTTGGGGATCAGGGAATATTTATGCAGACCCTCCTTTGAGGAGATTATAAATGGGTGGGGGAAAGTCTATGATTGACATCTCACACTGCAAGAAGGAAAAACAGTGGCACCCCCATGGTGATTTGATCATATTTACACAAGTTCATTGACTAGTTGATTTGCTGCTGACTGGTCAATCTACTAGTTTTCTGTGTTAATGAGTTTTGAGTAATTAAGTATTGTGATGCGATGGAATAGAATAGTTTAATTATTTAATCACTAATATTAAGAAATTTGTTGAAAGACTGATCTTTCAATTTATTTATGAACAACTGATTGCAATCAGGAAAACTGGTGCTAATCTGTAGATTTCACTTGCAGATGTTAGTCATTACGTCTTCTAGCTTCATTTACACACTAAAGTTAGGAATGTACAGAACCAAATCAGTATCCCAAGATTCGCTGACAAATCTTTTAACTAGATCGAGCCACTTAGGAACACATTTTTTCCCCTAAGATAACAAGAAAACCATGTAAAGATGTGAGAAAAGACAGTGATCCATTAGCAGAATACCCTTTGCTTGATTTGGCGATCAGGGAATTTTTATGCAGACCCTCCCTTGAGGAGATTGTAAATGGGTGGGGGGAGAGTCTATGATTGGGTAAATTACACATAATACAAGAAAGTCAGGGACAAGAAAGGACTCCTTGGCTCATTTCATTCATCCCTCTAATGAAAAGATCTGTGCAAGGAGACAGCGTGATGGGCAGAGTAGCCTTCTCTCATTTCAGACTTTTTTTAACCTATTATTTGTAAAAGAAAATACACAAACAAGAATGACAAAGAAAGAGTTAACTTATAGGCAGGAAATCCTGGAACGACTGTACCACCATTCAAGTAAGGAGGCGAGGGCTGGATAAAATATTGAATTTAGATGTGGTACATAAGTAGGATCTCTTTGGCAACAATAAATATGTTAGAGATGTTTGGTGAAAAGTACAAGTTCGGCAAATATTGTCTTAATTTTTGGTCCTTACTACAAAACCCACCCTCTAGCTTGATGGAATAATCCATTTATGCAGTAAGTGTAGGTAAGGGCCGAATCAATTTCTCTCAAATCCATCTATTTTGTTTACACATGCATATTAAATTTGGTACATGGGATGCATGCTTCATTGAAACTCTTCAGAGGTACCTGTTACTCCTGTATTTACTCCTATCCTGTGATAGACATTTTCAGTCCTGTGATACACACCACAAACGCGCTATTTTAGAGTGAGAAAATATCACCCTATGTTTGCACCATCCGGCAACAAGGTCCTAATGGCTCTCAAAATGTTAACTTTTTTTAAAATTTGAAGATATCACTTTTTTCCTCAGTAACTAAAATTCCTAATGCACAAAATAAGATCCAAACATACATATTTTACAATAACATTAAATCTATCTCTTGGATTGCTATTGTTTTTTTTAATACATTCATTAAAGTTTTACTTGTCGGTCTCAGCCTCTTCCAAAAGCTCCACCTTGGAGTTGGTCGTTCTGCCCAGAGCTGTGATGCTGTGGGTTGCGTTTGGATTCTGCAGTCTGAGCATGTGCAGTTTTTTTTAAAGATTTATTCATTCATGGGATGCGGGCGTCGCTGGCAAGGCCAGCATTTATTGCCCATCCCTAATTGCCCTTGAGAAGGTGGCGGTGAGCCACCTTCTTAAACCGCTGCAGTCCATGTGGTGAAGATACTCCCACAGTGCTGTTAGGGAGGGAGTTCCAGGATTTTGACCCAGCGACGATGAAGGAACGATGATATACTTCCAAGTCAGGGTGGTGCACCTAATTTCCCAGGACACAATAGTAATGTTTAATCAGCTGGTCTAAGGAATACTTATTCTTCAACTTCTAGCAGTTTCTAATCAAGTTTTTCAAAATTATTAAAGATAAGAGAGGAACGAAGGTCAGAGAAAAAGGCTGTGTGTGAGAGAGAGACTGTGTGTATATGTGCAAGTCAAAGAAACTGGGGTGAAAGAAGAGAAAACAGAGATGAATAGGGATGGGGAGAAAGAGTGTGGTTCCTTGACTTGATAGTCCTGATATTGATCTTTGGCGTACATCAGGTGGACAGTGGGCAGAGCAAATGCAAGGGCCAACCAATGTTGTCAGTGAGAAGCCCGGACCATAATGATAGTGCTCGGCATTGTACACCAGCTGGGCATTAGTAGAATGAAAGCTTTTCCTAGTCACAACATTGAGGCAGTTATCGTCTGGAGCTTTGAATGACACATGTGTTTCTTCAATCATTCCTTGCACCTGTGGGAAACCTACCAGTCTGTCGAGCTCAATACCTCTCTGTCTGCTTCCATTTGAGAAAGGTACGAATTGTGCAGCTCTGCTGAATAGAGTAACAGTTACCTTCTTGGTGCAGTGGTGAGCAGCTGCCTATCTAATGTGGCAAGTGATACTGCCTGAAAGGATCTCATCAAAAGAAATTCAAGGCAGTGGTAACCCTGACTAATAGAGACAAAGCTGTTCTTCAGGTGAAAGTGGGCTGTCGGTCTTCACCCAATTGGCATACTTCCCCAATAGCATCTAGAAGGAACGTGCAGCCTTTTGCGGCACTGTCTGTCAAAAAATTCTAAGCAAGACCTCATTGGCTTGTATACCCTGGTAAGTAATATGTATGTATAGGGAAGAGATGTCTTCTGTGATGTATCATTCCAAGAGCCTCCAATTTAGTCTTTTCCATCTCCTTATCTTTTATAGAAGGATTCTTACTGGAAAATCAACGTCCCCAATACAAAGCAATACTTTGACCAGAGCCAAGTTAAACTAACAGCCAAAGTCCTGACTGAACCTCCAAAGGTCGGTATTCAGGCAAAGTAACAGCACATAAAATAGCCATGTCAATATAAAATATCTGCCTCATGGATACCTTATTGCAGCTCCAAGTGGTCGTAATTATTTGGGGTGGGTCTACAGGTTAGCCACACCCCCTTTCCCCAATTTAGATGCAGTTGATTGGGTTCCTGGTGGGCCTTAAATAGGAGACATGCCAATTTTTTGGATTGAATAATTCTAGTGCCATGTTAAGCCTTCAAGAGCCTATTTTACTCATCCACTACAAATAAGTGGTAATTCAGAGGAGAATGCAGCCTTTACTCTCTGGAAGCAGAGTTCTTTCCTGGTGAACAGAGTATAATTCACATCCAGGTAGTAAAGCAGGTGTGTTGCTGGCTGCAGCACACTACATAAGATTACATAGGAGATACGGCACAGAAGCAGGCCATTCAGCCCAACCAGTCCATGCTAGCGCTTATGCTTCACTCGAGCCTCCTCCCATCTTTCCTCATCTAAATCTATCAGCATAGCCCTCTATTCCCTTCTCCCTCATATGTTTGTCCAGCCTCCCCTTAAATGCATCTGTACTATTCGCTTCAACCACTCCCTGTAGTAGCGAGTTCCACATTCTCACCACTCTTTGGGTAAAGAAGTTTCTTCTGAATTCCCTATTTGATTTCTTGATGGCCATCTTATATTGATGGCCTCCAGTTATGCTCTTCCCCACAAGTGGAAACATTCTCTCTGTATCCACTCCATCAACATTTTTCAGAATTTTAAAAACCTCTATTAGGTCACTCCTCAGCCTTCTTTTTTCAAGAGAAAAGAAACTCAGCCTGTTCATCCTTTCCTGATATGTACACCCTCGCATTTCTGACTCTGCACTTGCTAGTCTCAGACCAGTAGTGTAGTATTACCACAGCATCAGTCTACTCAAGTTCAATTTTATATAACAGAAAAGAGGACTTCAGCAGGATTCACTTAAAGCTCTTCACAATTAAGAAAATTAGCTGCATGAAAGAAGAATTGTCCATTGCAGTTAATTACAACCCAGGCTGTGACATCAGCAAGGTGATCAATTTTATGCTATAATGGGTTAGCTGTGTAACAGCAGCAGCACTAAAGGAGCATGGATGTAATACTGCTTCTATTTTTACTGGGAAGTTTATGTTGTCTAATTTGCTGTTATTCATGTCTGATGTTACCTCTAAACAATACTGCAAGGGAAACTGCATGCTGCTCAGAATATAATTAATTAGATTTAGTTAGCATTTAGCCTGGAAACAACAATTAAATTAGTATGTTCTGGTCACACCACCTCCTGATTTATCTTTGCTACTTTTCATATTGTAAAACAATTACTTCAGAAAATAACCTTCACTTTTTGTTTCTATTTGGAGCTCTGGATAAGACATAATTTTTATTGAACTTTAAACCTACTTTATAAAATGTTTCTGAATATAATTATGGAAATAGGAGGAATACATTCACAATATGCTCCATTAATGGCTCTGTGCTGAAGGATTTTGAGCTTTGTGTTATGGACTTTTTGGTGCCTGCTCTTTAGAAGGACTAAGTAAGGCTTATGGAGTGGAAATGGTCAGGGTGACGCTCGCGCAGGAAACGCAAGGTGGACAAAGTAATGGACTTGAAACCCTGGATTATCAGGGTTAATACTTGATAAAAGTGCATAATGAGTTAAAAGTATGAACTACAAAGGAAGAATAACTCATGTGTAGCCCATACAATTAAAACAAAATTACAGATAGACTAATTTGGTTCGCCAGCCTACCAAGGAACAGAGAATTGTATTGAAATACCAATTGAACAAAGGCCTCTGGGTAATGCCAGCTTGGCCAAAAATCAGAGAGCATTATGGACTTGTTATTGCTCAAACTCCCTTGAGAAAGTATGTATGGCAGACTCACTGTATTGCTGACTCTTTCAAGGGCAGCGACAGATAAGCAGAGAACAAGGGAACAGATCATACAGCTGAGGTGCTGGACCATGAGAAATGAAAGAGAAGTCTGTCCTGCCCGCTAAAAAAGAAAAGCCTACACTGGATAAAGGTACTCCCTGCTGTAGCCCTGAGCCATAAATATCAGAAGATCCCAAGGACTGCTCTGAGTTAGCTGATCTCAGTCTAAAGAGAAGTTAGGGTCCTACATTCAACTTTAGAATCTCTGGGATAAGGAAAGGAAAAGTCAGCCAAAGCTACAGCTCCCTGATTGATATCCTGAGTGACCCCTGCTGGCAAATGCATATATGTGAACATTGGATGAGAACATAATTGGGCTTTGCTGTGATG